>NC_091979.1:234232254-234897254 GCF_044704955.1 Pristiophorus japonicus | reverse complement strand
AGTATTGCCCCTCCGACAGTGCAGCGCTCCCTCAGCACTGCCCCTCTAATCGTGCGGCGCTCCCTCAGTATTGCCCCTCCGACAATGCGGCGCTCCCTCAGTACTGCCCCTCTGGCACTGCACTGGGAGTGTCAGCCTAGATTATGTGCTCAAGTCTTTTGAGTGGGACTCAAACCCACGACCTTCTGACTCAGAGGCAAGTGTGCTGCCCACTGAGCCACTGCACTGAATTGGAGGGGGCGAGTATCAAAACAAGGAAATAGAACTAGCCGCCGCTAGTCACTTAACGGGAAACGCTTTGATAGCCCATCGGAGGTGCTGTCTTTTGGATGAGACGTTAAACCGAGGTCCCGTTTGCTCTCTCAGGTGGACGTAAAAGATCCCATGGCACTATTTCGAAGATAAGCAGGGGAGTTCTTCCCGGTGTCCTTGCCAATATTTATCCCTCAATCAACATAACAAAAAAAACAGATTATCTGGTCATTATCACATTGCTGTTTGTGCGAGCTTGCTGTGCGCAAATTGGCTGCTGCATTTCCTACATTACAACAGTGACTACACTCCAAAAGTACTTCATTGGCTGTAAAGTGCTTTGAGACGTCCGGTGGTTGTGAAAGAGGCTATATAAATCCAAGTCTTTTTTCTTTCTTTCAAGATGTGAAGGAACAGACAGGAGAAATCAGAAGGGGTTAATACTCACAGTCTCTCGGTGTTCCTTGGGATATTCTTGGGGATGTTCCTGAGCCCCAGCCCATGGCAATCGACTGTGGTCCCCGCACAGCTACACAGAGCCGGGCAGGCACTTGTACAGATCCCGCAGGCAGCCAGCAGGAGAATCCCAGTCCTTACGATCCCAGGCAGCTCCCAGCTTCTGTCCATGGTGTTCAGGAGGTAACGGGGAGGGAGAGGGAGGGGGAAAGAGAGAGAGAGATGAGGAAATCCTTCCGTCTCCAGGAAAAAAAACCTTCAGAGCATGACAAAACCCCAGAGCTGTCTCAATCCAGTCCTTGTGCCTTGCAAACCGCCACCCCCCCCACCCCCCTCCCCAAAGGATCTATTCTGGGTCACAAACCCTCCAAAGCACAATAGAAGGGAGGGTAGCTTGTGATGCCGACACTGTAATCCAGCCTCTGATCTTCAGGATCGATATGTTATCTTACCCCCACTGGAGGATCTCTCTGTCTTACTCTCTCTCTCTCTCTCTCTGGTTCTATTCCAAATAAAAAAAAACCTCTGTTACAAGCTGCATCTGACTGCCTACAGAATAAAACCGTCACACACATCCATCAATGAGACCACAAATAGCAGAGGCGACCCCGCCCCCGATCACACAGTCCCTGCTGTTCTTGCACAGGCTGGTGGGGCCACTGTCAGTCACAGCCCCTACGCCTTCCTCCTCCTTCTTCTCCCCCCCCCCCACCCCCCCTTCCCCAAAAGACAAACAGCAGGTTACAGCAAGGAGAGACAGAAGGAGATGATAACATAATCATCCCATGTTTCGCGGCACCTCAACTACTCAATTCTTGTGTGTGTGTTTTAGACTTGTTGGAATGGTAAAAGATGTGGAAAGGAGTCCCACGTAATTGTTTATCCCGATTGTTTCCACCTCTCTTGTTAATCATCTGTTGTACTGTCGAGAGAGTGAGAGAGAGAGAAACTAAACACAGCTCTCAGAAGGTCTGGCAACATTTTAATTCTGTTGCTGCCTTTGTGGAATAATAAATAAAAACGAATGCCGTGCAGCTAATTACTGTTTACATTTCATGCTGTATTGGGAAACTGGGGCTACGCGCTGCCGATTAGATGGTCCCAGATTTCACTCCCACATGCTGACTCAGCTCATCGCAGCAAGGTTGGCTACAGGGGACACTACAGTTTGGCCTCAGTACCAATGTTCCCTCTAATTTTTTGGTGCGTGGTCTCTTTAAATTTGCTGCATGGCCGTGCATGCACAGTGCCGTGTCGAGCGGCAGTAGCTGGTGAGCGGGACCTCGCAACTGGAGCACAAAAAGGTCAAGGCTGACACTCCCAGTGCAGTGCTGAGGGCGCGCTGCACTGCCGGAGGGGTCGTACTGAAGGAGCACCAGACTGTCGGAGGGGCAGTACTGAGGGCGCGCTGCACTGTCAGAGGGGTAACTGAGAGAGCACCATACTGTCGGAGGGGCAGTACTGAGGGAGCGCCGCATGCCGGAGGGGCAGTACTGAGGGGGCACCGCACTATCGGAGGAGCAGTACTGAGGGAGCGTTGCACTGTCGAAGGAGCAGTACTGAGGGAGCATTGCACTGTCGGAGGCACAGTACTGAGGGAGTGCTGCACTGTTGGAGAGGCAGTACTGAGGGAGCCACCGCACTGTCGGAGGGGCAGTACTGAGGGAGCGCCGCACTGTTGGAGGTGCCGTCTTTCAGATGAGACATTAAACCGATGCCCCGTCTGCTCACTCAAGTGGATGTAAAAGATCCCACGGCACTATTTCAAAGAAGAACAGAGGAATTATCCTGGTGTCCTGGGGCCAATATTTATCCCACAATCAACACAACAAAAAAAAGATTATCTGGTCATTATCACATTGCTGTTTGTGAGAGCTTGCTGTGCACAAATTGGCTGTTATGTTTCCCGCATTACAACAGTGACTACACTTCAAAAGTACTTAATTGAATGTAAAGCGCTATGAATCGTCTGGTGGTCGTGAAAGGTGCTGTATAAGATGTGGTAACCCATGTGATTGTGGCAGCCATTTTTTTGCGCACAGCAAGATCGCACAGACAGCACCGCTTGATCTGTCGACGGAAGAATGTTGCCCCAGGACACCGGGGAAAACTACGGAGAAACTGTTTCCACCGGCGGAGGGCGGGAGAGGCAGGGTGGGGGGGGCGTGGTTGGTAACCAGAGGACACAGATTGAAGATAATTGGCAAAAGAACCATAGGGGAAGATGAGGAGTTTTTTTTTTAGCGAGTTGTTGTTATATGTGTAATGTATGCACCTGTGATTATGCTCACAGGTTTGTAGAGCTGTTGAACCAAAAGAGTTGTAGAGCTGTTGAAATCTTGAGCTGCACCAGCTCAAAACGTTCCTCACTGGGTTGCTGAGTGGAGTGGAGTTCATCAAACGACTCCGCTCCCCCCCACCCCTCCCCACAGTAGTTTAAGTTAGAGGTTGCACTATGCTCTTGTTATGAAGTTAACCACAGCCAGCCTCAACATCAACAGTGGCAGAGAGGCACGCCGTAGATTTAACAATTTTTAGATCCTGCGGGAGGGGAAATATGCGGTGTGCTTCCTACAAGAAAAACCCACACCGTTTCGGGAGACGAGGCCACTTGGCTCCTGGAATGGCAGAGAGGTCCGCATTAGCCACCTCACTGCCACTTCTTGTGGGGTGGCTATCTTGCTGACCCCACAATTTCAGCCGAAGTTCTTGGGGGTCGGGAAGTCTGTGCCAGGCCGCTTGCTCCATGTCACGGTTTGCCTGGGGGATGTGCTGCTCCACTTAGTGAACGTGTACACCCTCCAGTCCGGCCCGCAGCAAACGCACTTCTTCGAACAAGTGTCCATTCTTCTAGGCTCCATCGACGTCGGCGACTGCATTGTCCTCGGGGAGGATTTTAACTACACCCTCGAGGCGAGTGACTGCTCAGGTGCCCTGCAGAACATGACGGCGATGGAGAAGTTGAGGGACCTGGTCAGGTCCTTCGACTTGGTGGACGTCTGGCGAAATCTCCATCCCGACTCCAGCGCCTTTACTTGGGTGAGGCCTGGAAGAGGATGGTCCAGACTCGATTGCCTTTACGTGTCTTGGGCGTACATCTCCTGCGTACCGGTGGCTTTCATCGGCCAGCGCCATGCTCAGACCACCACCTGGTGTGGGCGGAGCTTGCTTCGCTCCGCGCACGGGTGGGGTCCGCCTACTGGCATTTTAACAATCTGCTGCTGGAGGACGAGCGGTTCCAGGATTTGTTTCGTCGGTTCTGGTCCGACTGGAGAAGGAAGCAGGGGGGCATCCCCTCTTTGAGGTTATGGTGGGACGTGGGCAAGGCTCACGTTGGTCTCTTCTGTCAAGAGTACGCGACGGGGTCGACCAAGAGGCGGGATGCCAGGGTGGGGCGCCTGGAGAAGAAGGTGCTCGACCTGGAATCCCGTCTCAGTCAAGTCGTCGAGGACCCTGCCCTGCGGATAGAGTATGAAGTGAAGATGGCCGCCTTGAAGGACCTGCAGCTCGTCGGGTCCTGAGGCACGTTCGTGAGGTCGCGGATCCGGTTCCTCCGGGACCTGGACCGCGGCTCCCCCTTCTTCTAATCGCTGGAATAAAGACAGGAGGAGGTCCGTAAGCAGCTCTTGATGCTGCTGGCCGACGATGGATCTCTGGTCTCGGATCCGGAGGGCATCAGTAACAGAGCCCGAGACTATTACGGGGCTCTGTTCTTTCCGGATCCGTCCAGCGAGGAAGCGCGTAGTTTTTGTGGGAGGACCTGCCAAAGGTCGGCCCGGAGGGCGCCGAAAATCTGGATGCTCCGCTAAGCCGGGCAGGACTGACCAGTGCCCTTGACCAGCTCTCGAGGGGAAAGTCCCCGGGGCTTGACATGCTGACCGTGGAGTTCCACAGGTTGTTCTGGGACATCCTGGGGGGAGACTATGCATGGTTCCTGGGGGAAAGTCTGGTTACTGGGGAGATGCCCCTCTCTTGACACAGGGCAGTCATCGTCCTGCTGCCTAAGGGCAATCTTCGCCTACTTAAGAACTGGCGCCCGGACTCGCTCCTCAGCACGGATTACAAAATCTTCACCAGGGTGACGTCTGCTCGCCTTGGCACCGTGCCGGACCACATGATCCACCCCGACCAGTCCTACACGGTCCCGGGCCGGACAATCCACGATAACATCCATCTGGTCCGGGACCTAGTCCACTATTTCCAGAGGGCTGGTCTGTCGGTCGCCTTCCTATCCCTCGACCAAGAGAAGGCATTCGACAGGGTGGATCACGAGTATCTGTTCAGAACTCTGCACGCTTTCGGGTTCGGGACGCATTTTGTCGCCCGAATCCGACTTTTGTATGCCGCTGCGGAGTATCTGATTATGGTTAACGGGTCTTTGACGGCGCCCCTTCGCTTTGGGAGAGGCCCCATATCCAGCCAGTTATATGCCATATGTGTGGGGCCTTTCCTGCGCCTCTTGCGGAAGAAGTTGACGGGACTGGCTCTGCAAGGGCAGGGCGTGGATGTCGTCCTTTCGGCTTATGCCGATGACGTGCTCCTCATGGTCAAGGATCCCGTTGACCTGCGGAGGATGCGTGAGTGCCAGGAGATTTACTCGGCTGCATCCTCAGCCAGGATCAACTGGGAGAAATGTTCCGGACTTCAGGTGGCGGGTGGACTCCCTGCCGGAGGAGTTCAGGTCTTTTGCCTGGAGCACGACCCATCTCCTCTATCTGGGAGTCTACCTTGGCCCTAACGAGGAAGCATGGCCGGCGAACTGGCAGGAGTTGGAGGCCAAAGTCGCCGCTCGCCTAGGGCGCTGGACAGGACTGCTCCGAGTGCTGTCCTACAGGGGTCGAGTGTTAGTCATAAACCAGCTGGTGGCCACTATGCTGTGGTACTGGTTGGTGACTTTGACTCCTCCCCCTGGGTTTGTCGCCAAGATACAGAAGAAGCTGGTCGACTTCTTCTGGAACAACAGGAAGCACTGGGTCTCTGCTGCGATTCTGTCTGCTGCTTAGGGAGGGCGGTCAGGCGTTGGTGTGCGTCAGCACCCAGCATGCGACTTTCCATCTTCAGACCCTGCTGAGATACCTGTACGTCTAGATGGTGTGCGCTAGCGACGCATTTCTTCCGCCAGCAGTACTGCCTCAATTACGACACGCAGCTCCTGTTTTTGAGCCTGGGGGGCTGTCAGGACCGTCATGCCGGGGCTACCTGTCTTTTACCAGGAACTCATCAGGGTCTGGAGCAGAGTTGCCACCAAGCGCAGTTCTCCCCCGTCTGGAGTGGCGGCTGTCCTTCGGGAGCCGCTGCTCAGGAATCCGTACCTCCACAACCGCGGTTTTAGGTGGCAGGCGGACGAGATGGCTGTGTCTGGAAAGATGACCAGGGTCAGGGACCTGTTCGATGGAGAAGGAGCGGGCTGGATGGCGCCAGACGTGCTGGCACGGCGCCAAAACTGGGCCGATGTCCAGCGCGCGGCCAATGCCATTGAGACACTAAAAACAGCTCTGGGCCCTGACTCCGTTAGATGTGTCGAGGAGGCCCAAGCACGTGAGGAGATCCCGTCCGAACTGACCCCCGTCCGGACGGAATTCCTTATCGGCGCCAAGCCCCGAAACCTCCCTCGGGAGCCGGCGTCTCACAACTTGAGCCTCCTCCTGGAAATCTCCTAGGTGCCTTTCAGTTCTGCGCGGAGGGGATTCCTGTACAGGCTGCTCTTGCACACTCTCCTCGTCTGCCATCCGGACACGCCATGGCGCACTATCTTGCCGTCCGGAGGAGGCGGGGGTCCCCAATGGAGTGCTCTCTATGCAGGAGTCCTCCCCTTATTTATCGGGGACTTGGCCTGGAGGGTGTTGCATGGAGCCGTCCCGTACAATAAATTTTTAAGTTGGTTCACGGGCTTCCAGCCCGCCTGCAATTTCTGCGGTCTGGAAGAGTACGTGTTCCATATCTATGTTGAATATGAGAGGTTGCAGCCCCTCTTCCAATATTTGAAGGGGCTGCTCCTCAAATTCTGGTTGCACTTCACTCCCACAATCCTGATCTTTGGGCACCCTGTGCGGAGGGGAGCGAACAGGTCGGAAGGCTTCCTCGTAGGACTGCTCCTGGGCATGACCAAGGGGGCCATCAGCCGGTCCAGGCAGCGGGCGGCCCAGGTGGTCGTTCAGCCCGATTGCCTACCTCTCTTCCGTGGTTACATCCGAGCCAGAGTATCCCTGGAGATGGAGCACGCGGTGTCCACCGGTACACGCTTGCGGCCTTCTGGGAGAGGTGGGCGCCGGAGGGACTGGAGTGCATCATCACCCCCGGCAACCAAATTTTAATTTGAACCACTTGTTGGTTTTAGTGCCCACCCCGGGCACTTATATAATTTGTGTTTTGTTGCCCTCAAAAAAAAACGGGGCACTTGAAAAGTTTTTTTTTTGAGTATGTCCCTCCCCCCCCCTTTAATCAGGGGCACTTGATTAAACTATACAACAAAATAGTTGTAGAGCTGTTGAGTTGTGAGTGGCTTAGCCAATCACGTGATGTTCATAAGAATAAAACCCCAGCCCGTTGAGTTCGGGAGATCCACGATGAGACAGGTGGTTGTGAGCCTGGTGGATGAACCGGTAATGTGTAGTGTGATTGTTAAACCTTTGCTAATAAACCAATTAATTCTTAATAGCAATGTGTTGCTATGAATTTTTAAGCAAAGAACCCATGAAGCAAATACATTACAATGCATCAGCTAATGTAACCCCACTTTTTAAAAATGGAGGGAGAGAAAACAGGGAATTATGCACCGGTTAGCAGCGCATTTGACAGTGACAGGATCGGTCCAATTCAGCATGGATTTATGACAGGGAAATCATGCTTGACAAATCTTCTAGAATTTTTTGAGGATGTAATTAGTAGAGTGGACAAGGGAGAACCAGTGGATGTGGTGTATTTGGACTTTCAAAAGACTTTTGACAAGCTCCCACACGAGATTAGTGTGCAAAATTAAAGCACATGGCATTGGGGGTAATGTATTGACGTGGATAGAGAACTGGTTGGCAAACAGGAAGCATCGAGTAGGAATAAACGGGCCCTTTTCAGAATGGCAGGCAGTGACTAGCGGGGTACGGCAAGGTTCAGTGCTGGGACCGCAGCTATTTATAATATACGTTAATGATTTAGACGAAGGAATTGAATGTAATATCTCCAGGTTTGCAGATAACAATAAGCTGGGTGGCAGTGTGAGCTGTGAGGAGGATGCCAAGAGGCAGCAGGGTGACTTGGACAGGTTAGGTGAGTGGGCAAATGCATGGCAGATGCAGTATAATGTAGATAAATGTGAGGTTATCCACTTTGGTGGCAAAAACAGGCAGGCAGAATATTATCTGAATGGTGGCAGATTAGGAAAAGAGGAGGTGCAACGAGAACTGGGTGTCATGGTACATCAGTCATTGAAAGTTAGCATGCAGGTACAGCAGGCGGTGAAGAAGGCAAATGGCATGTGGCCTTCATAGCGAGAGGATTTGAGTATAGGAGCGGGGAGGTCTTACTGCAGTTGCACAGGGCCTTGGTGAGGCCACACCTTGAATATTGTATTCAGTTTTGGTCTCCTAATCTGAGGAAGGACGTTCTTGCTGTTGAGGAAGTGCAGCGAAGGTTCACCAGACTGATTCCCGGAATGGCAGGACTGACATATGAAGAAAGACTGGATCGACTAGGCTAATTGTCACTGGAATTTAGAAGAATGAGAGGGGATCTCATAGAGACATATAAAATTCTGACGGGATTGGACAGGTTAGTTGCAGGAAGAATGCTCCCAATGTTGGGGAAATCCAGAACCAGGGGACACAGTCTAAGAATAAGGGGTAAGCCATTTAGGACCAAGATGAGGAGAAACTTCTTCACTCAGAGAATTGTGAACCTGTGGAATTCTCTACCACAGAAAGTCGTTGAGGCCAGTTCTAGATATATTCAAAAGGGAGTTAGATGTGGCCCTTATGGCTAAAGGGATCAAGGGGTATGGAGAGAAAGCAGGAAAGGGGTACTAAAGTTACATGATCAGCCATGATCATATTGAATGATGGTGCAGGCTTGAAGGGCCGAATGGCCTACTCCACCTACTTTCTATGTTTCTACGGAAGGCGCTGCCTGAAAGGGCGGTGGAAGCAGACTCAATGGTAACTTTCAAAAGGAAATTGGATAAATACTTGGAGAGCAGGAGGAGGGAGTGGGACTAATCGGATCGCTCTTTCAAAGAGCCAGAACAGGCACAATGGGCCAAATGGTCTCCTTCTGTGCTGCAGGATTCTATGATTTACTGTCCCGCTGCACAGACACAGGGCACACCCAGCAGTGCAGCACTCCCTCGGCACTGCACTGGGAGTGTCAGGTCAAGTGCTCAGGTCTCCGGAGCGGGGCTGGAACCCACCAGCTCCCAATTCCGAGGTGAGAGTTTGGACTGACTTGAGGCAGCCCAGCTGACACTCTAGGGGGACAAGTTTCCCGACCCTGCGTCTCTCGGCTGTAGCGAGCACCTGTCGGAAGTCGAATTTGCTAAACCGTCCTGGCTGGACCATCAGCGGCAACTACGCAGCCCAAACCTCCTGCAATGGCTCTTCACTGAGCGAGGCCTCCCCACCGTCGGCAAGAACGCAAAGTCGTGAGACTGCCCCCACCGCCCCCGGGCGAAGTAATGAGTGGCGATTCCCTCTTTTTGCATCACTGCACTTTCTCGCGTCGGTGTGCAAAACCGCTCTCGGGCTTCGAGTGGGTCTGTGGTCTGTTCCCCGATTTGCGCGGATCTGAGCGCACAAGCTCCCGACAGTTCAGACCAGATGTGACTTTGAAACTTTGCGTTGCCCCTGACCCCCTGATTAAACGCTGGTGCAGGAAATCAATTTGTCCCCGTTACTTCAAAACTGAATTTTCTATTCGTAGGTGAGAAAGAACTTGCATTTCTACAGCGTCACTCATGACCTCAGGCCATAGCGCTTCACAGCCAAGAAGTAATGAAGTGTAGTCGCTGTTGTAAAGTGGGAAACGCAGCAGCCAATTTGCGCACAGCAAGCTCCTACAAACAGCAATGTGATAATGACCAAATAACCTGTTTTAGTGATGTTGATTGAGGGATAAATATTGGGCCCAGGACACCGGGGATAACTCCCCTGCTCTTCTTCGAAATAGTACCATGGAATCTTTTACATCCACCTGAGAGAGCAGACGGGGCATCGGTTTAACTCATCTGAAAGATGACACCTCCGACAGTGCAGCTCTCCCTCAGCACTGCACTGGGAGTGTCAGCCTGGGTTTTGTGTTGAAGTCTCTGGACTTGAACCCATAGCCTTCTAACTCAGAGGTGAGTGTGCTGCCCACTGAGCCACGGCTGACTGCCAGAACAATCAGTGATAGCAAAACTACACTCAGTTGGGGTGCAATAGAAACAGTGAGAGGATATATTCCCCATACCCGCACACAGTGTCCTTTACTGGTTCTCTAACACCCCGGATTTCCAGTCACAGACTGCTACTGCTGGAGCCCAGAGTTCTGTGCGTCTGTCTCTCTTTCTGTCTTGTGCTCTCTCTGCCTTGCTCTGTCTAGCTGTGTGTCCTGCCCTCTGTCTCTCTCAGTCTTTCAGATGAGACGCAAAATCGAGGATCCATCTGCTCTCTCGGGTGCATGTAAAAGATTCGAAGAAGAGCGGGGGGAGTCCTGGCCAATTTAACCATCAAGCGACATCACTGTAAAAAAGAGATTATCTGGTCATTTATCTCATAGCTGTTTGTGGAAACTTGCTGTGCGCAAACTGGCTGTCGCGTTTCCTGCATGACTTCAAGGGAAATAAAAAACAGGAGATGTAAAACAGGCAGCCGATTTGTTATAACCTGCAAAAAGTCAGTATCACCCCCTCTGTATCCCCGTCTTTCTTTGACTGTATTTCTCCCTGCCTATCTCTCTCTCCCTCTCCCTTTTTCTCTTTCCCTCCCTGTCTCTCTCTCTGACGGCCTCTCTCTCCCTCTATCTCACTCTTCCTATGACACGACCGCTCGGTGTCCCTCTCCCTCGAGGGAAAAAGTGCTGGAAAGCCGTCTTCATTAATACACACACCCCTCAGCCCCAGCAAAAGGGGAGCAGGCTGGGGGTGGGATTGTGACTGCAGTCTGACTGTGCTCTAACTGTCTGCTTATTGATAGAAATTAGCTGTGTGACAGGGACACGAATATTAAATCATCCAGATAACAGGGACGAGTAAAACCACTGGGGAAAGAGACAAAGAGACTGTCATGCAGAGAGAGAGAGGGAGACAGAGAGAAAAGGTGACAGAGAAAGAGAGGAAGACAGAGAGAATAGGTGACAGAGAGAGGGAGACAGCGAGAGAAAGAGAGGGGGACAGAGTGAGAGACAGCAAGAGAGAAAGAGAGAGTGGGAGAGACAGAGAGAGAGAGAAAAAGAGACAGAGAGAGAGAGAGACATAAATAGAGGGAGACAGTCAGAAAGAGACAGAGAGACAGAAAAAAATTAACATTTTAGATATATATATATATTTATATTATATATATATTAGAGAGAGAGAGAGAAAGAGAGAGACTGGGACAGATATATATAACAAATATAGACATAGACTGGGATCGAGAAACAGATTAAGGGAGAGTGATAGAGGGAGGTAACAGATAGAGAGCGAGAGACTCGGACAGAGTCAGTATGAAAGAGAAGAGTAAAAAGAGGGAGATGGTGAAAGGACGCGATACGCTAGCAGTGGCTGAGACCTTGTATTCTGAGGGCAGTATAGTCAGCTCAAACTGCAATAGGTGCTTTTCATTCTCGACCACGGCACATCCTCTGCCAGACGTTAAATCAGAAAATCATTAATTTTTTAATTTCCCTTTTTCCCTTCTGTGAATTCTCTCTCCATTGAGCTGTGAAACTAATGCTCACTCCGCAGAACACGCCACTTACATTTTGAAGACTTGTGTGTGTGTGGTGCCTTGAGTGTGCATGCACGTATGAGCGTGTGTGAGTGTGTGTCAGTGGCTGTGTGTGCGTGTGCAAGTGTGTGTGTCAGTGGCTGCGTATGCGAGTGTGTGTGTGTGTGTGTGTGTGTGTCAGTGGCTGTGTGTGCAAGCGAGTGTGTGTCATTTCACATCCCCGCCCCAGTCCTTGATCAGGTTTCAGGTATACGAACATAAGAAATATGAGCGGAAGTCAGACATTTGGCTCCTTGAGCCTGCCCCTCCATTCAATAAGATCATGGCTGATCTTCTACCTCAACTCCACTTTCCTGCACTATCCCCATATCGCTGGTTCCCTCACTATCCAAAAATCTATTGATCTCTGCCTTGAATATACTCAATGACTGAGCATCCACAGCCCTCTGGAGTAGAGAATTCCAGAGATTCACCACCCTCTGAGTGAAGACATTCCTCATCATCTCAGGCCTAAATTATCCTGCGACTGTGCCTCCTGATTCTAGACTCTCCAGCCCGAGGGGAGGGGGTGGAAACAGCCTCTCGGCATCTATGAAGTTGGGAGAAGAGGGGGCAGACATGAGGGAGCAGGTGAGTGATGATCCAGGTACCTGTTCACTCGCCACTACCCCTCCCCGGATTTGCTCGAGATCATGATAATCCTGGTACAGGTGATGGGGGTTGAAAACTCAGGAAATGTTGGACATACACAGCAACATCTGTAAATAGAAAAGGCAAATTAACGTCCTGTGTCAGGCACACCTGCAGCATCCGTTTGGGTGCAGACTGACCCGCTGAGCACCTCTTAGCATTTTCCCTATTTCTATTTCCAATTGGGGCAGTGTTGTTCCTTTCATTCAGTGTCAGCCGTGGCTCAGTGGGCAGCACTCGCGCCTCTTGAGTCAGAAGGTTGTGGGTTAAAGTCTGACTCCAGGGACTTGAGCACAAAAATCAAGGCTGACACTCCCAGTGCAGTGCTGAGTGAGCGCTGCACTGTCGGAGGTGCTGTCTTTCCAATGAGATGTAAAACCGAGGCCTCGTCTGCTTTCTCAGGTGGACGTAAAAGATCCCATGGCACTATTTCGAAGAAGAGCAGGGGAGTTATTCCTGGTGTCCTGGCCAATATTTATCCCTCAATCAACATAAAAAAAGAGAGATTATCTGGTCATTATCACATTGCTGTTTGTGGGACCTTCCTGTGCGCAAAATTGTCTGCCGCGTTTCCTACATTACAACAGTGACTACACTCCAAAAATACTTCATTGGCTGTAAAGAACTTTGAGAGGTTCGGTGGTCGTGAAAGGCGCTATATAAATGCAAGTCTTTCTTTCATTACATTACAGATGTAAGGGATGAACCGACCAGGAAAACAAAGGCCAGAATCACACACACACACACACAGCACATGCATCCATGACACCGACGAATGAGAGTGTGACCGAGAGGAGGCAATGAATGGTCAGATTGCCCGAATGTTAAAACCCGCAGCCACACAGCTCCTTTTACCTCCCCAGATGCTGCAAGCACGATGAGCTACTTCACGAGGGGTCAGTGATTGTTACCTCGGCAAACACGGCAGCCATTCTACCGCGGGAATAACCCACCAACAGCAAGGGGGTGAATGGCCAGTTAACCTGGTGTAATGTGTTTGCTTCATGGGTTCTTTGCTTAAGAATTCATAGCAACACATTGCTATTAAGAACTATTTGGTTTATTAGCAAAAGGTTTAACAATCACACCACACATTACCAGTTCATCCACCAGGCTCACAACCACCTGCCTCATTGTGGATCTCCCGAACCAAACTGGCTGGGGTTTTATTGAGTCTTGTGAATATCACGTGATTTGGCTAAGCCACTCCCAACTCGACAGCTCTACCAACCTGTGAGCATCCTCACAGGTACATACATTACACTTGGGCTCGGTTGTGGGGGGGCGGGGGAAGGGGAGCAGGATCGAACATCATGAAAGTTAAAGAGATTTGATAGGATAGGTATGGAGAAACTATTTCCTCTGGTGGGGGGAGTCCAAAACATGGTGGGGGGTCGTAACCTCAAAATTAGAGCCAGGACTTACAGGGGTGATGTCAGGAAGCACTTCTTCACATGGAGGGTGGTGGAAATCTGGAACTCTCTCCCTCCGAAAGCCTGTGGATGCTGGAGGTCAATTAGAGCTTTCAAGACTGGGATGAATAGATGTTTATCGGGTAACGGTATTGAGCGATAGGGAGCAAGGGCGGGTAAATGGAGTTGAGATATAGCCGTGGTGATTAAATGGCGGGACAGGCTCGAGAGGCTGAAAGGCTTCCTTCTGTTCCGAAGCTCAGAACATTTGCAATCCTCAAAACAGTGCCCCAATTCAGTGTCCAAGTTGGGGGGGGGATGCTGAGCTGATACCCCAAGACCCCCGAAGCACCGGGAAACCCTTTTAGAATTGCCCGGGTTGACAGCGGCCTCCTGATTTCCACGGGTGTATTGGGTCGTCGACCATCCTCTAGCAACTCAACGAACTCTTAGTCTTTCAATGTGCACTTAGTTCCATAATACCCGCCCTCCTGTATGGCTGAGAGACGTGGACCATATACAGTAGACACCTCAAATCGCTGGAGAAATACCACCAACGATGTCTCTGCAAGATCCTGCAAATCCCCTTAGAGTACAAACGCACCAATGTTAGCGTCCTCGACCAAGCCAACATCCCCAGCATTGAAGCACTGACCACACACGACCAGCTCTGCTGGGCAGGCCACATTGCCCGCATGCCAGGCACGAGACTCCCAAAGCAAGCGCTCTACTCGGAACTCCTTCACGGAAAACGAGCCAAAGGTGGGCAGAGGAGACATTACGGGGCACCCTCAAAGCCTCCCTGGTAAAGTGCAACATCCCCACCGACACCTGGGAATCCCTGGCCAAAGACCGCCCTAAGTAGAGGAAGTGCATCCGGGAGGATGTTGAGCACCTCGCATCTCGTCGCCGTGAGCATGCAGAAAAAACAAGTGCAGGCAGCAGAAGGAGCGTGCGGCAAACCAGGCTCCTTACCCACCCTTTCCTTCAACGACTGTCTGTCCCACCTGTGACAGGGACTGTGGCTCTTGAATTCTACTGTTCAGCCACCTAAGGACTCATTTTAAGAGTGGAAGCAAGTCTTCCTCGATTCTGAGGGACTGCCGATGATGATGATGGCGTTCCAAAGTAAAACGCCAATCCGCGAGACTCTTGCTGTGCCCAAGGGGCAGGTGCCGGTGCGCAGAGGTCTCACGGTATCGCACGGCGGGAAAGGCAACAGGAGTCCGAGGGGGAGGAGCTTCCGATCACAAACCATCCCCTTAGTGTCAGCTATGGCTCAGTGGGCACCACACTCACCTCTGAGTCAGAAGGTTGTGGGTTCAAATCCCACTCCAGGGACTTGAGCACATAAATCTAGGCTGACTCTCCCAGTGCAGTGCTGAGGGAGTGCTGCACTGTCGGAGGTGCCATCTTTCAGATGAGACGTTAAACCGAGGCCCTCTCAGGTGGATGTAAAAGATCCCATGGCACTATTTCGAAGAAGAGCAGTGGAGTTATCCCCAGTGCCCTGAGCCAATATTTATCCCTCAATCAACATCACAAACACATTATCTGGATCATTATCACATTGCTGTTTGTGAGAGCTTGCTGTGCGCAAATTGGCTGCCGCATTTCCCACATTACAACAATGACTACACTCCAAAAGTACTTCATTGGCTATAAAACACTTTGAAACGCCTGGTGGTCGTGAAATGCGCTATATAAATGCAAGTCTTTCTTTTTGGAGCTAAGGCTCTGGGGTCTGTTCTGTGGACTGTGACAAGAGTGCCACCTAGCGTCTGGGAAAGCTACACGAAGACACAAGATGCATTGATTTAGAGATTTTAAATGACACACACAAACACAGGGAGAGAGTGAACAAAAAACAAAAAGGAAGATTGCAACAAAGAGAGAAAAATTAAGAGACAGAAAAGAGGATATCTTTGGAACGATTTCAAAATTCTCATCCTGGTTTTCAAATCCCTCCATGGCCTCACCCTTACCTATCTCTGTAATCTCCAGCCGCACAACTGCCCTCCACCCCCTCGAGATGTTTGCGCTCCACTAATTCTGCCCTCTTGAGCATCCCTGATTATAATCGCTCAACCATTGGTGGCCGTGCCTTCTGTTGCCTGGCCCCAAGCTCTAGAACTCCCTCCCTAAACCTCTCCGCCTCGCTATCTCTTTCCTCCTTCAAGACGCTTCTTAAAACCTACCTCTTTGAGCAAGGTTTTGGTCACCTGCGCTAATTTCTAGTTATGCGGCTCGGTGTCAATTTTTTAATCTCGAATTGCTCCTCTGAAGCACCTTGGGGCGTCTCACCACGTTAAAGGCGTTCTATAAATACAGGTTGTTGTTAAATTCTCTGCCCCAGATGGCTCTGGAGGCTCAGTCGTTGAAAATATTCAAGACAAAGATCGACAGATTTTTGGATATTAAGGGAATCAAGGGATATGGAGACAGTGCAGGAAAGTGGAGTTGAGGTCAATGATCAGGCATGATCTTATTGAATGGCGGAGCAGGCTTGAGGGGCCGTGTGGCCTACTCCCACTCCTAATTCTTGCGTTCTGATGTAGGAGCAGTACGGGCTGGCGAGGCACTGTGACAGATCAACAAGTGAGAGAGACAGAAACACAAACGAAAAAGACTTGCATTTATATAACGCCTTTCACGACCACTGGCGTCCCAAAGTGCTTTACACCAATGAAGTACTTTTGAAGTATAGTCACTGTTGTAATATGGGAAATATGGCAGCCAATCTGTGCAAAGCAAGCTCCCACACACAGCAATGTGATAATGATCCAGATAATCTGTTTTTTTGTTATGTTGATTGAGGGATAAATATTGGCCCCAGGACAACGGGTAGAACTCCCCTGCTCTTCATCGAAATAGTGGCCATGGGATCTTATACATCCACCTAAGAGAGTAGACGGGGCCTCGGTTTAACGTCTCATCTGAAAGACGACACCTCTGACACTGCAGCGCTCCCTCAGTACTGCACTGGGAGTGTCAGCCTAGATTTTCTTTTGTGCTCAACAAGTCCCTGGAGTGGGATTTGAACCCACAACCTCTGACCCAGAGGCGAGAAGTGCTGCCCACTGAGTCACAGCTGACATAAGAGAAATAAGAGAGATGGCAGTGATCGACTCTCCCTGCCCAAGCCAAGACCACACTATCACGTCCCTCCCAGAGCACGGCTGAAGGGGAAGCCTTGGATCAGCTTGATTAGCCCCCAGTCCCAGCCTGAGAATGCTATGTGACCCCCGACACATTGATTGGATAGAAAGTTGCATTTATATAGCGCCTATCACAGCATCAGGATCTCCCAAAGCGCTTTACAGTCAATGAAGTACTTTTGAAGTGTAGTCACTGTTGTAATGTAGGAAACTTAGCAGCCAATTTGCACACAGCAAGCTCCCACAAACAGCAATTGGATAGTGCCCAGCTCATGTGTTTTTTTTTTTAAAGTGGTGTTGGTTGAGGCATAAACATTGGCCCAAGACACCGGAGAGAACTCCCCTGCTCTTCTTCGAATAGTGGCGATGAGATTTTTTACACCCACTCAAGTGGGCAGAGGGGCCCTCGGTTTGACGTCTCATCCAAAAGTCCTCATCATCATAGGCAGTCCCTCGGAATTGAGGAAGGCTTGCTTCCACTCTAAACATGAGTCCTTAGGTGGCTGAATAGTCCAATACGAGAACCACAGTCCCTGTCATAGGTGGGACAGAGAGTGGTTGAGGGTAAGGGAGGGTGGGACAGGTTTGCCGCACGCTCTTTTCGCTGCCTGCACTCGATTTCTGCATGCTCTCGCCGATGAGACTCGAGGTGCTCAGCGCCCTCCCGGATGCACTTCCTCCACTTAAGGCAGTCTTTGGCCAGGGACTCCCAGGTGTCAGTACTGCACTGGGACTGTCAGCCTGGATTTTTGTGCTCAAGTCTCTGGAGTGGGAGTTGAACTCTCAACCTTCTGCCTCAGAGGAGAGTGCTATCCACCAACAAAAATGTAACAAAAGCTTTAAATGGGATCTCTTTCAAACTTTAAACAAAGGTTACCACTGCTGGAAACAAAAAGAACAAATTTAGAATTAAAGAGCCGAGTTTACCGTACAAGTAAGGCATGCCACCTGGTGGTCATTATGAACTGATGAATCATCCCCGATTTGACAGACAGATCTCATTTCTTCAAGAGCTAGAAATTGGCCCCCATTAGCGCCTCCGGGATGTAGTAATGGAATGCTCCCAGCTCTGTGGCCGGGAGTATCGAAACCCGCGAAATTTCCGTGGAGGTTTGCGGCGGTAACCCCAGCATCATGATCTCCTGCCGCTCCCCCATCCCACCGAGATCACAACATCATGTGCTGTGCATCGCCCCGGACTTAAACTTAGGTTCCGCCCCATGCAGCTTCGCCAGGCGTCAACATAGAAACAAAGAAAATAGCAGTAGCAGGCTATTCGGCCCTTCGCGTCTGCACCGCCATTCAATATGATCATGGCTGATCCTCTATCTCAACACCATATTCCTCCTTTTTCCCTATACTCCTTTTGTTTCTAGAAATCTATCCATCTCCCTCTTAAATATATTCAGTGACTTAGCCTCCACAGCCTTCTGTGGTAGAGAATTCCACAGACTCACCACCCTCAGTGAAAACATTTCTCCTCATCTCGTCCTAAATTTCCTACCCCATATCTTGAGACTGCGACCCCTTATTCTAGACTTCCCAGCCAGGGGAAACATCCTCCCCACATCCAGTCTATCCAACCCAGTCAGAATTTTATACGTTTCAATGACATCTCCTCTCATTCTTCTAAACTCTAGTGAATACAGGCCTAGTCGACCCAGTCTCTCCTCATACAACAGTCCTACCATCCCAGGAATCAGTCTGGTGAACCTTCGCTGCATTCCCTCTATGGCAAGTATATCCTTTCTTAGGTAAGGAGACCAAAACTGCACACAACACTCCAGGTGCGGTCTCACCAAGGCCCTGTACAACTGTAGTAAGACATCCTTGCTCCTATACTCAAATCCTCTTGCAATGAAGGCCAACATACCATTTGCTTTCCTATCTGCTTGCTGCACCGACAGCTGCAGGAGGCATTGTTAGGGAGTCCGGGCACTTGGGGAGTGGTATTTAAAGAAGACCTTGTGTTCGTGTGTTTTGAAGAGAGTTTAATTAACACTGCATTAACCACTGTGGTGGTCACCACTGGTTCATTAACCTGAATGGGAGTCTTCCCATCCATTGTCTCTTCTGATTCCTGTTAATTTTACATCTATGCCTTCTATTCTCACAGCTCAAGTTAAATAACATTTTATAGACCTGAATCAGTTCTACCTAATTCCCTGTCAGCATTGTGTTGGGCATGAGTCCATCCTCTGGCAGTGTAATATTGGGCAGGATTTCAATTCATTGGCAGTCTAGTAGTGGGTATATTCTAATAGTGGGTATATGTTCAATTCCTTCGGTATGCCAGTCTTGTCATAAGTATTATCAAATAACCTTGTAGGCAGTCATCTTCTGAGGCAGTCCTCTGGAGTCGAGGATGACTCGCTTCCACACTAATATGAGTTCTAAGGTGACTGGTGAGACCAATGCGGGATCTACAGTCTCTGTCACAGGTGGGACAGACGGTGGTTGGGGAGCTTGATTTGTCATACGCTCCTTCCGCTGTTTGTACTTGGCTTCTGCATGCTCCCGAAGTGTTGGCGCCTTCTCTGATGCTCCTCCTCCAGTTTGAGCGGTCTTGGGCCAGGGATTCCCAGGAGTCGGTGGCGATGTTGCATTTTTTCAAGGAGGCTTTGAGGATGTCCTAGGAGCATTTCCTCTGCCCACCTAGGGCTCGCCTGCCGTGATGTAGCTCGGAGTGCTTGTTTCGGGAATCTAGCATCAGGCATACGGACAATGTGGTCGAGCGTGGTCGATGCTCGGGACATTGGCCTGAGAGAACACGGAGGTTGGTGCGTCTATCATGTCAATGAATTTGCAGGATTTTGCAGAGGCAACGTTGGTGTTACTTCTCCAGTGCTTAAGTAGCAGTATTGCTCTCATTCCAACACTCAACAACGATGTAGAATCATCTGAAGGGGGAGATTGTAAAAAATGTATGGGAGTCGGGAGCTCGAGGTGCGTGGTGAGGCCTATAAAGACCCAGCGGCTGCGAGAGGCGGCGGCAGATCGGAGTTGGGAGCTCGAGGTGCTTAGAGAGGCCTATAAAGGCCCAGCGGCTGCGAGAGGCGGCAGCAGATCGGAGGCGGGAGCTCGAGGTGCGTGGTGAGGCCTATAAAGGCCCAGCGGCTGCGAGAGGCTGCAGATCAGAGGCGGGAGCTCGAGGTATGTGGTGAGGCCTATAAAGGCCCAGCGGCTGCGAGAGGCGGTGGTAAATCGGAGGCGGGAGCTCGAGTTGCGGGCGAAGCCTATCAAGGCCCAGCGGCTGCGACAGATCAGAGGCAGGAGCTCGAGGTGCGGGCGAGGCCTATAAAGGCCCAGCGGCTGCGAGAGGCTGCGGCAGATCGGAGGCGGGAGCTCGAGGTGCGTGGTGAGGCCCATCAAGGCCCAGCGCCGTGCTTGTGCAGCTCCAGCCGGGGGAAAAAGCAAAAAAGAAGTAGAAAGAAATCAAATCAAAAGGTGAGGTCACAGCCAAAGGGGTAAGTGATTGGTGAGTAGCTTTTTTTTTATATCAGTAAAACATTGTTAACATTGTTGTCGCCAAATTAAGTGTATCGAAGGGTTAAGTCATGGCAGGAGAACTCAGTCACGTGATATGCTCCTCCTGCACCATGTGGGAAGTCAGGGACACTTCCAGTGTCCCTGACTACTACGTGTGCGGGAAGTGTATCCGCCTCCAGCTCCTGACAGTCTGCATTGCGGAATTGGAGCTGAGGGTGGATTTACTCTGGAGCATCCACGATGCTGAGAATGACGTGAGCAGCACATGTAGCAAGTTGGTCTTACCGCAGGTGAAGGGTCCACAGCCAGCTAGGGAATGGAAGACCAGCAGGTAGTGCAGGGGGCCACTGCGGTCATCCCCCTGCAAAACAGATACACTGCTTTGAGTACTGTTGAGGGGGATGACTCATCTGGGGAGGGCAGCAGCAGCCAAGTTCATGGCACCGTGGCTGGCTCTGTTGCACAGGAGGGCAGGAAAAAGAGTGGGAGAGCGAGTGATAGGGGATTCAACTGTAAGGGGAATAGATAGGCGTTTCTGCAGCCGCAACCGAAACTCCAGGATGTTATGTTGCCTCCCTGGTGCAAGGGTCAAGGATGTCTCCGAGCAGGTACAGGACATTCTGAAAAGGGAGGGAGAACAGCCAGTTATCGTGGTGCACATTGGTACCAATGACATAGGTTAAAAAAAAAAGGGATGAGGTCCTACGAGACGAATTTAAGGAGCTAAATTAAAAAGTAGGACCTCAAAAGTAGTAATCTCGGGATTGCTACCAGTGCCACGTGCTAGTCAGAGTAGGAATCGCAGGATAGCGCAGATGAATACGTAGCTTGAGCAGTGGTGCAGCAGGGAGGGATTCAAATTCCTGGGGCATTGGAACCGGTTCTGGGGTAGGTGGGACCAGCACAAACCGGACGGTCTGCACCTGGGCAGGACCGGAACCAATGTCCTAGGGGGAGTGTTTGCCAGTGTTGTTGGGGAGGAGTTAAACTAATATGTCAGGGGGATGGGAACCAATGCAGGGAGACAGAAGCAAAAGACAGAAAGGAGATGAGTAAAAGTGGAGGGCAGAAAAACCCAAGGCAAAAAACAAAAAGGGCCAATGTACAGCAAAATTCTAAAAGGTCAAAGTGTAATAAAAAGGCAAGCCTCAAAGCTCAGTGCCTCAATGCGAGGAGTATTCAGAACCCAGGAGAGGGCTCTGAGCTAGTTAGAGTGGGTGAGAGCACAGATGAACAGGACCCCAAGAAAGAATGCAAAAGGCAGGAGGCAACAGAACAGAGCAGCACTGGGGTAAGTGTAAACCACAAGGTGATAGGAAGGGACAGTATGTATGAAAATAAAGGGGCTGCAGGAGGGGTCAAAACTAAAAATCATGGTTTAAAAGCTAGTATTAAAACACTTTACCTAAATGCACGCAGCATTCGAAATAAAGTAAATGAGTTGACAGCACAAATCATTACAAATGGGTATGATTTGGTGGCCATTACAGAAACGTGGTTGCAGGGTGGCCAAGACGGGGAATTAAACATACAGGGGTATCTGACAATTCAGAAGGATAGACAAGAAGGGAAAGGAGGTGGGGTAGCTCTTAATAAAGGATGATATCAGGGCAGTTGTGGGAGATGATATTGGCTCTAATGAACAAAATGTTGAATCATTGTGGGTAGAGATTAGAGATAGTAAGGGGAAAAAGTCACTTATGGGCGTAGTTTATAGGCCCCCAAATAATAACTTCACGGTGGGGGGGACAATAATCAAGGGAACAATAGAGGTATGTGAAAAAGGAATGGCAGTAATCATGGGGGATTTTAACCTACATATCGATTAGTCAAATCAAATCGCACGGGATTGTTTCTTAGAACAGTATGTTACAGAACCTACAAGGGAGCAAACTATTTTAGATCTGGTCCTGTGTAATGAGACAGGAATAATAAACGATCTCCGAGTAAAAGATCCTCTCGGAATGAGTGATCACAGTATGGTTGAATTTGTAATACAGATTGAGGGTGAGGAAGTTGTGTCTCAAACGAGCATACTATGCTTAAACAAAGGGGACTACAGTGGGATGAGGGCAGAGTTCGCTAAAGTAGACTGGGAACACAGACTAAATGGTGGCACAATTGAGGAACAGTGGAGGACTTTTAAGGAGCTCTTTCATTGTGCTCAACAAAAATATATTCCAGTGAAAAAGGGCGGTAAGAGAAGGGATAACCAGCCGTGAATAACCAAGGAAATAAAGGAGAGTATCAAATTAAAAACCAATGCGTATAAGGTGGCCAAGGTTAGTGGGAAACTAGAAGATTGGGAAAATTTTAAACGACAGCAAAGAATGATTAAGAAAGCAATAAAGAAAGGTAAGATAGATTACAAAAGTAAACTTGCACAAAACATAAAAACAGAAAGTAAAAGCTTTTACCGATATATTAAACGGAAAAGAGTGAAGATGAGAGGGAGATTTAGCAATGGGAAATGTGGAAATGGCTGAGACCTTAAACAATTATTTTGCTTCGGTCTTCACAGTGGAAGACACAAAAACCATGCCAAAAATTGCTGGTCACAGGAATGTGGGAAGGGAGGACCTTGAGACAATCACTATCACTAGTGAGGTAGTGCTGGACAGGCTAATGGGACTCAAGGTAGACAAGTCCCCTGGTCCTGATGAAATGCATCCCAGGGTATTAAAAGAGATGGCGGAAGTTATAGTAGATGCATTCGTTATAATCTACCAAAATTCTCTGGACTCTGGGGAGGTACCAGTGGATTGGAAAGCAGCTAATGTAACGCCTCTGTTTAAAAAAGGGGGCAGACAAAAATAGGCCGGTTAGTTTAACATCTGTAGTGGGGAAAATGCTTGAAGCTATCATTAAGGAAGAAATAGCGGGACATCTAGATAGGAATAGTGCAATCAAGCAGACGCAGCATGGATTCATGAAGGGGAAATCATGTTTAACTAATCTACTGGAATTCTTTGAGGATATAACGAGCATGGTGGATAGAGGTGTACCGATGGATGTGGTGTATTTAGATTTCCAAAAGGCATTCGATAAGGTGCCACACAAAAGGTTACTGAAGATGATAGGTACGCGGAGTCAGAAGAAATGTATTAGCATGGATAGAGAATTGACTGGCTAACAGAAAGCAGAGAGTCGGGATAAATGGGTCCTTTTCGGGTTGGAAATCGGTGGCTAGTGGTGTGCCACAGCGATCGGTGCTGGGACCACAACTGTTTAGAATATACATAGATGACCTGGAAGAGGGGACAGAGTGTAGTGTAACAAAATTTGCAGATGACACAAAGATTAGTGGGAAAGCAGGTTGTGTAGAGGACACAGAGAGGCTGCAAAGAGATTTAGATAGGTTAAACGAATGGGCTAAGGTTTGGCAGATGGAATACAATGTCGGAAAGTGTGAGGTCATCCACCTTGGGGAAAAAAAAAGACAGTAAAAGGGAATATTATTTGAATGGGGAGAAATTACAACATGCTGCGGTGCAGAGGGACCTGGGGGTCCTTGTGCATGAATCCCAAAAAGATAGTTTGCAGGTACAGTAGGTAATCAGGAAGGCAAATGGAATGTTGGCCTTCATTGCGAGAGGGATGGAGTACAAAAGCAGGGAGGTCCTGCTGCAACTGTACAGGGTATTGGTGAGGCCGCACCTGGAGTACTGCGTGCAGTTTTAGTCACCTTACTTAAGGATATACTAGCCTTGGCTGCGGTACAGAGATGATTCACTAGGCTGATTCCGGAGATGAGGGGGTTACCTTATGATAGATTGAGTAGACTGGGTTTTTATTCGTTGGAGTTCAGAAGGATGAGGGATGATCTTATAGAAACATTTAAAATAATGAAAGGGATAGACAAGATAGAGGCAGAGGTTGTTTCCACTGGTCGGGGAGACTAGAACTAGGGGGCACAGCCTCAAAATAGGGGGGAGACAATTTAAAACCGAGTTGAGAAGGAATTTCTTCTCCCAGAGGGTTGTAAATCTGTGGAATTCTCTGCCCAAGGAAGCAGTTGAGGCTAGCTCATTGAATGTATTCAAATCACAGATAGATAGATTTTTAACCAATAAGGGAATTAAGGGTTATGGGGAACGGGCGGGTAAGTGGAGCTGAGTCCACGGCCAGATTAGCCATGATCTTTTTGAATGGCAGAGCAGGCTCGAGGGGCTAGATGGCCTACTCCTGTTCCTAATTCTTATGTTCTTATGTATAGGAAAAAAGGCTTGCATTTCAAAATGCAAGCCTTTCTTTTTTCCTATACATTTCCTCCTACATCACACACCTGAATCTGTCAAACAGGCCTTGAGACATCTTATTGAACGCCTTCTGAAGATCCCATATATTACATCTACTGCATTCCCTTCATCTATCCAATTGGTCACTTCTTCGGTCATTGCACTGCTTGCCTTTAACAAAACTTAGAAACATAGAAAATAGATGCAGGAGTAGGCCATTCAATATGATCATAGCTGATCATGCAACTTTAGAACCCCATTCCTGCTTTCACTCCATACCCCTTGATCCCTTTAGCCGTAAAGGTCACATCTAACTCCCTTTTGAATATATATATATAATGAACTGACCTCAACAACTTTCTGTGGTAGAGAATTCCACAGGCTCACAATTCTCTGAGTGAAGAAGTTTTCCCTTCATCTCGGTCCTAAATGGCTTACCCCTTATCCTTAGACTGTGACTCCTGGTTCTAGACTTCCCCAACATCGGGAACATTCTTCCTGCATCTAACCTGTCCAGTCCCGTCAGAATTTTATATATTTCGGAGATCCCCTCTCATTCTTCTAAACTCCAGTGGATACAAGCCCAGTTGATCCAGTCTTTCTTCACGTCAGTCCTGCCATCCCGGGAATCAGTCTGGTAAACCTTCGCTACACTCCCTCAATAGCAATGCATTCCTCAGATTAGGAGACCAAAACTGTACACAATATTCAAGGTGTGGCCTCACCAAGGCCCTGTACAACTGCAGTAAAACCTCCCTGTTCCTATACTCAAATCCTCTCGTTATGTAGGCCTACAAGCCTTCTTCACCACCTGCTGTACCTGCATGCCAACTTTCAATGACACCCAGGTCTCGTTGCACCTCCCCTTTTCCTAATCTGCCACCAGAGATATTCTGCCTTCCTGTTTTTGTCACCAAAGTCGATAACCTCACATTTATCTACATTATATTGCATCTGCCATGCATTTTCCACTCACCTAACCTGTCCCAAGTCACCCTGCAGCCTCTTAGCATCCTCCTCACAGCTCACACTGCCATCCAGCTTAGTGTCATCTGCAAGCTTGGAGATATTACATTCAATTCCTTTGTCTAAATCATTAATGTATATTGTAAATAGCTGGGGTCACAGCACTGAACCTTACGGTACCCCACTAGTCACTGCCTGCCATTCTGAAAAGGACCCATTTATTCCTACTCTTTGCTTCCTGTTTGCCAACCAGTTCTCTATCCACATCAATACATTACCCCCAATAGCATGTGCTTTAATTTTGCACACTAATCTCTTGTGTGGGACCTTGTCAAAAGCCTTTTGAAAATCCAAATACACCACATCCATTGGTTCTCCCTTGTCCACTCTACTAGTTACATCCTCAAAAACTTCTAGATGTGTCACGCATAATTTCCCTTTCATAAATCCATGTTGGCTTTCCAAATGCGCTGCTATTACATCTTTAATAATTGATTCCAACATTTTCCCCACTACCGAGGGCCACTTAAGTACTCTGGGAGTTCCAGGATTTTGACCCAGCGACAACAAAGGAACCGCAATATACTTCAAGTCAGAATGGGGTGTGTAACTTGGAGGTGGTGGCGTTCCCATGCACCTGCTGCCCTGGTCCTTCTAGGTCATAGAGGTCATGGGTTGGGGAGGTGTTGCCAAAGAAGCCTTGGAGAGTTGCTGCAGTGCATCTTGTAGATAGTACACACTACAGTCACAGTGCGCCGGTGGTGGAGGGAGCGCCAATCAAGTGGGCTACTTACTAGCCACTATCCATTAGCTAATATTGTTGAAAGTAGTCACTGTTGTAATGTGGGAAACATGGCAGACAATTTGCGCTCTGCAAGCTCCCACAAATAGCAATGTGATAATGACCAATCTATTTTAGTGATGTTGATTGAGGGATCAATATTAGCCAGGACACCAGGTGAGAACTCGTCTGCTCTTCAAAATAGTGCAATGGATCTTTTATTCCTGAGGGAGCAAACAGTGGCTTGGTTTCACGACTCATCTGAAAGACTCTCAGTACAGCACTGGGTATCAGCCTAGATTATGTGCTCAAGTCTCTTGATGGGACTTGAGCCCACAACCTTCTGAGAGGTGAGGGTGCTACCAACTGAGCCACAGCTGACACACAAGCTGCAATTTATTCCATCAGGAACTGGACTGCCTTCGCAGGAGCAGGCCATTTGGCCCATCGATCCTGCTCCGCCATTTAATATCATGGCTGATCTGATTATGGACTCAGTTCAACTTCACTGCCCGCTCCCCATAACCCTTTATTGTCTTATCGTTCAAAAATCTGTCTATCTCCACCTTAAAAGACCCAGCCTCCACAGCTCACTGGGGCAGAGAATTCTACAGATTTACAATCCTCAGAAGAAATTCCTTCTCATCTCAGTTTTAACTGGGCAGCCCCTTACTCAGACTACATCCTAGTTTTAGATTCTCCTATGAGTGGAAATATCCTCTGTATCCACCTTGTCGAGCCCCCTCATTGTCCGTGTGGTTTGCTCAAGGCCGCGATCGGACAATGGATTTAATTGCGTCCCCTAGAACCAGATCTTCCTCAATCAGTTAAACCAGTTTTTGATGGCATTGGTTGATGGAGAGAATGTTGGCTATTCATCCCATTGAGCCTGCTCCACAACTTTTCTTAGGCAGATCAGCTCTATCTTATTGATCACAATTCCCTGCCATTTATCCACACCAGTCAAGGCTCACTTACCAAGTATCTCCTCTTTAAACCCATCCATTGACTTTACACCAGTGTGTGTGTGGCCCACATGCCTGCTATCCTTCACATGGAGGGGTTGTCCTGGTTTCACTTTTGACAAGTATCATTCAAATTGTAAGATTACATTCCTCAAGAACTCCTTTCCTTTCAAGCAGCTCAACGGAATTACAAACTCCACCACTGCCTAGATCCATGGTTACCAGAGGAAATCTTCCCAGATAAAGAATGCACTTTCGCCCCTCGCCTCAAACAATCCGTTGCATCATGGCGTAACGACACAACATCGATGTTTTATCCGCTGGGCAAGCCACATCGTTCGCATGCCAGACACGAGATTTCCAAAGCAAGCGCTCTACTCGGAACTCCTTCATGGCAAATGAGCCAAAGATGGGCAGAGGAAACATTTCAATGACACCCTCAAAGCCTCCCTGAAAAAGTGCAACACTCTCACCGACACCTAGGAGTCCCTGGCCAAAGACCGCCCTAAGTGGAGGAAGTGCATCCAGGAGGGCGCCGAGCACCTCGAGTTTCATTGCAGAGAGCATGCAGAAACCAAGCGCAGGCAGTGGAAAGAGCATGTGGCAAACCAGTCCCACCCACCCTTTCCCTCAAAAACTGTCTGTCCCACCTGTGACAGGGACTGTGGTTCTCATATTGGACTGTTCAGCCACTTAAGGACTCATTTTTAAAAGTGGAAGCAAGTGTTCCTCGATTCCAAGGGACTGCCTATGATGGTTATGATTTATCTGCACATCTGAGTCAGCACTCTGGACTGGAGTCCCACTCACACTTATTCTTCTCATTCCTCTCTTTCGCCCCCACATATACACACACCCCAAACCTCTTGTCCACTTAAAAGTGGGAAATAATGTAGACAGAGGGCCGAAACAGGTCATGTTAGAAAATTTATCGAATGCTAAACAGTAGTTTGGCAGATTTATACTTGCAGAAATAGTGATCATTTGGTTCTCATTTTTATATATATGTATATATATACACACACATTACAGAGTATACAGTGCTTTATCAAAACAATACATTACAGATTCAGTGTCCAAGCAAAAAAATAAAGTAGTTTAAACTGGCAGAAATATTTGTTAACAGTTCCTCTGATGAGTTATGTAGATGGTCCAATAAAGCCCAGTAGTGTTACACTGAGGGCCCATGCTTGGCAGATCCCTGCAGAACATGTGTTATTATGCACTGGTACAGAACGCAACAATTCAGGGCTCGAGTGAAAAGTTTGTCCTTCCATCCCCTTAACAGGTTTTTAAAAACTTCTATGATGCAAGTCAAGCTCCCCGCCGGGAAAGAAAAGTGAGATCGATTGGAAGGAGGAGCTAACAGATGTAAGCGCGATGGGCTTGAACCAATTTTTAAACCCCTTTGCCAGATGAGGGGTGGGGGAAGGAGGAAGTTGAGAATGTTAAGGACCCTCAATCAAGCTGAAATTTGAGCCCCTTTCCTAGACTTGGGACTGCCCAAGAAAGTGAAGGCGAAATCACATGGTCACACTGGATGAGTTGACCAAGGAGTAGCACTCATGATCTAGAGGCCCCTCACACACCAGACCATCCCTCGCAGAAGGGACACGAGGCCAGTGCCTTTCATTATCTTTCTACTTTGTAATTTAAGTGGAAAACATCTTCAGGTCGGAGAAACCAATTCCGTACCTCAAGGCAAAGCCAACACACAAGACGGTACCTATACCATGATTCCCCACATTGAGTAATAGCCCGCCTAATGCTGTTTCCCAGTTACTTGCACGACTTGACCGTTGACCAATGAACAGCACAAAGCTTGCAAGTTCAATGACAAAAGTTGACAATTTATTGGGAATTGGGTTGTGAGTTTACTCCTTTACTTTCTCACTACCTGCTCCCTCTATTACATAGACTGTTCAGTCACTGAAGATCATCAGACAGCACGGGTGAAATCAGTGGGAGCTTGAAGCAGTTCTCCACGCACTGGCCAAGACATCTGAATAGGAGCATTTCACGATCTTCGCTGCACCGGTTGGCCAGGATGGTAGAGAGAATCTCAATCCTGCCAGGGGTAATGCACGACTGCAGAGTTTAGAGCAGATGCAATAGAACGAGCGTGAATAGAATATTGGACTCCACCGATGACAGGTACCAGATCCAGGGTCCCACATTTAGTCCCCAGTGTTGTGCAGAGTTAGCAGATTCCTACTGGGGTATTGCGCAAGAATCAATCTCAGCTCCTCCAAGGTAGGGAGGAGAAAAAGCTATCCGGATTTCCACTAAAAGACCCGCACCGGAAAGGACATACGTGGACACTGGGGGAGGATAGGATCAGGGTTGCACTTAGTTGTGAGATAGTTAGGATAGGATAAAAATAAGTTATCAAAATCTAGGAGCACAATACAGTTAGTTATCTACCCCTCAACAGGCAGTTTCCTTTGTTGATATCAGGGCCATTAATTGAGGAGAATTAGCTTCGCACGCGAAGCTTTCTATCAGAGGGCGAGACAGTTCCATTATAGGAGTCAACAACACCCCTGCTTCCCCACCCTCACCCCACGATAAGCTTCAAAGCTGCAAGCGCACATCAGGGGCGAGAACATAATGCCAGAGGTAATCACGGCAGAGCAGGTACAACCCTACGGCAGCTCTGAAACCACGAGATTTGAGACTTACTCAGAGGCGAGAGTGGGGCAGAAAGGACAGGGAGTGAGTCTTAAAGCATTGCGGGCGTAGCTGCCGATCAATCATGCGCCAAATCGCGCCCATGGAATATAAACAAAATGCAGGCAATACACAGAAGCTCCTTCAACGTTTGAAAATTAAAAATTGATTAATGTTTTGGGATGTGCCCTCGTGTCGGGTCTCCACCATAAGCTATCCCCCCCCACCCCCAAGATGCTGACCGACCCGCTGTTATTTCTAGCGATTTCTTTTCCAATTTTAGTATTTGCAAAAAAAAAAAATGATGGAACTTTACAGCTTCCATCTTACTGCTTGGGGGTGGGGGTGGGGGGGGGGGAAGAGGGGGCGGGAGGAGGAGAAAGGGGAGAGAAAGAGGAGAAAGAGTTCTGGAGAAGGCAAGAGGAGGGAAGAGAAGAAAAGGACCATTAATGAAAGCCTGAGTGATAGGGATTTAAACTTTAGTTAACCAAGAGCACAAGTCAACTGATCAGATTTCGCTGGCGACCTTTCCACCTGCATCCAGAGCAAACTAAACTTCAATTCACCAAGTCCCAGGACACAATGTTATCTACTGCAAACAAAACCCTTGCACAGCAGCTCCTGCTCCAGTGAATTGTCTTTTTTTTTTTAAAAAAAGATGGCTCTAATATTTGCTCTTTTTGTAAACGAGTCACAGATTGCAACAAAAAACAAACCAGACGCAACGCTGTATGTCAACACATTTGTCGGCGTGTTAATGTTTGGTGGGGAGCGTGCAAAGTCATCAGTGTAACACACCTCAAAGGAATCTGTTAACAAAATCAAATGGGGCAAGTGGTTTGCTCAGATCCCAGCATTCCATGCACCTCTGGAATAATTTCACACAAGAGAAACTGCAGCCCTCAGGGCAGCGAGCCGCTCGATGCGTGCGAGCATAGAAATATGCATGGAATCTCTGCAGGACGCCGTCCCGTTTCAAATAATCCCAGCGGGGTGGGGGTTTCAGCAGTGGAGCGCAATCGTCGATCCGCGGTATGTTACAGCCATGTACACATACCTGCCATTTTAAACAAAACGCTTAATATCCTTCACTTTCTCTCTCTACTGCGGCACCATACCCATTAAGTCTTGCTGCAAGTTAGAAGATAGAGGGAGACACAAGAGTCTGGAAAGGGGAACTGGTTTCTACTGGAAAGCAACATAAACTACATATTCAGACAAAAGCTTAGATAGGTATAATCTTTAGGCAGACTAAAGGGAGGGGAGAAAAACAAAAGAATACCTCCCTACCTAGTAAGTTGCGATGGGCGAGATAATTCACATGCGATGCTCACAAGTGAGTTACACTAAGATCTGCAGGCAGAGATTTAAAACTATTACACTGGGAACGAACAATCGGTATGCCACTTGTAAAATCTGCCACTTTAAAATCAATTTTTCTTGCTGGGACACAGATGTGAACTGCCTATCGGATTCCAGCAGCTGCTTTTAATTTATTTCTATTTTGCACATTCTGCTGGGTGAGGCGAGGGATGCCCAGCGGAGTGGGAGAAAACTCACGCTACACTGGCAGTACTGGACCACAACCCTCCGAACCGCAGGGTGGTGGCATCGGTTAGTGAGGCCTGGTGGAATGGACTCCTTGGACTACACTTCACGGTGCTCCAATGCTAGACTTGGATTTATATAGCGCCTTTCACGACCACCGGATGTCTGTGTTTTACATCCAATTAAGTACTTTGAGTGTAGTCACTGTTGTAGTGACAAAAAAAGGGGGTGGTATGGGGGGGGAAATATAAAAAAAAAATATTGCAAAAGAAAATCAAACAGAATGGGGGGGGGGGGGGGGGGGGCAGCACAAATATTGATGTGACTTCAATAAAACCCACAGCTTAAATTATTGCTCTTTCCTCGCCCCACTGGTACTAAGCTCAAGTACATTATCCAAGTGGCCATGCTGCATCAATAAGCACCGAGTGTTAGTAGGCTATTTGACCATAGAGGGCACCACACCCAAGCAGTGCACAGACACTTTCCAGCAAGGATTGCTGGGCGGTGATTGGGAGCAGAAATTCGCACAAGTTTTCTCATTTCTAACCCGGGTCAGCTTTAAGCTCCCCAATTATCCCAGCGTCAATTGTATTAAAATTTATGACAATACAAAATTAAAAATCACACGTGTAAAGCTTTCCTAATTTTATTGTTTGCTCCCTCCCAAAATGATTAAATAACGCTGTGACTTCAGCTATTGCAAAAAAAACCCATGGGGTAATCATTTTAAAATTGGTCCTAATTGGACCAGAACACAGGATATTCCAAGTGTTTTAATCGTATGTGGTCATCCCCACCACAGCACATACCTTCTGACAAATCTACCTCGAACCACTTTTACAGATCACGTAGCAGCTACTGCAGGTTATCGATTGCTTGACACGTTCACAACGACGATTTCATGTGCTAAACCCAGGCGTTGAACAAAACGATTCATTCAGGGACCTAGCCTTCCTTAAGCTGCATGTACACCGCAGAGGGAAGGGCATCGGGTAAAAATATTCTACTCTGGGTATATTCCTCTCCAGTATTCAATTGTGGGTCCATTGTGCAGCAGTGCTCTATTCGGTGTTCTCCCAGAGGGAGACAAAGCACATGGTCAGCTGAAGTACAATTCATGAAAAAGATTTTTAAAAAGTGTGCTGGCAGGGATTTGAAGTTCACAATCATCCAACCATACTGCTCGATTAAAACCTTCTATCCACTACTGCAGCTGCGACTACAGATTCAAAGTAGCATCTAAAAGGGGGCACTTATTTGCACGAGGATTTGGCCCATGCAACTGTCAAACATCTTTCACCAGGAACGAACGGAGGGCTTTTCGCTGTGCTTTCAACCTTTCCTTTCTTGACCCAACTCGTGTCCTAGCTTGACAAATATTTTACGTTGGTTTAGGGAGGCGGGGGGGGGGGGGGGGGGTGGCACGAGATTTTTCACATTGGTTAACTAGCTCCAGTTTATACTGAACAAAACTCAACTGAAAACAATGTCAGTCCACTCAATATGACCAACACCTTGAAATTTGGTGGTAAATTTCTTGTTAAATACTAATATACCCCCAACACACCTTTTACCCCCATACAGTTCAAAAACGCTCTCTCCAGACCCTACCCACAATTCGGGTGGATGGAGTCTATAATTGTACCACTGGGCCCTTTATACACATCAGGAAGATGAGAGGCCTATTATCTAGTGAAGTCTTGGTGATAATCCAACCGTAGTGCAAAACAAGATCACCTAGTGATTGAACAGAAGTTACCAAGGTCAGCACACGCATGTAAAGTGGCGAGAAGCCCAAGCTAAACAAGTCAGATTTAGCCACAACATATTCTCTTTTTAAACACGTATAAAAAAGGTAGTTTATCTGGATCTCTTGACATTAAAAAGAGACCACAGCCACCCAGATCAACTTGGCTAAGTTTACATTGCCCCCTACAGTAGTCACCAGGCAAATATGTTCCACTCCCCCACTGAACACATTCAACTGTGAATAAGGGGCAGGCAGAATTTCCATCGCCACTCTCAGCAATCTAGTCAACAGGCGTTTATTGGTAACCATGCAAGATTCACCAGTTTTGTCTCCCTCTTCCCCGCCCCCCCCTCCCCCCAATATATTTAACAAAGTTTCACAGGCAGTCCTATAATGTATAGGGACGTAACTGGACTCGCTGGTAGGAGGCACTGTTTTATTTCCTCTGGCTGCAGTTGTCCTATCTCTCAGCCTTCTCCAAATGCTGCCAATGTTCCCTTTACAATTCATCATATGTTTCCTCTTTCTTAAAAAAATGCCCATCCTTGGATGTGTTTGGGGGGGGGGGGGGGGGGGGGGGGGTTGGGGGTAGCTGGTAATTGCCTAGAGAAAAAGCCAAACCTGCAAAACTCTCACTCATCAACACTGTACTGTTTTCTTAAGTGGCCACGCGGGTCTCAATGTGGAGGTTGAACACATCCAGTTAAAACAAGTCCGCTTTCCAGTCACACGTGCACGTGATTAGTTTGCGTTAAGTGCTCCCGTTTAACTAGCAAAAGGCAATACCATACCCCCACAGCGCTGTAAGGTCAGTGGAACCCCACTCTGCTTTAGTGACAGAGGCAAGCTAGTGCTCTTACAACACTTGGGATTGATTATCTTGATTCAGCAGAATACTCCCCCGTTAAATACAGCTCATAACTACCACTTAAAAATGAGTAGTGTCATGACCTTTCAGCATTGATCGGCTACCTTCAGCCAGCAGCCCGAGTCAATCCCTAAGTAGGTTCACCCTCAGTACAAGTTTACAAGACCACCCCTCGCCCAGATAATTAGGAAGAAGATTCTGTAAAGCTGCAGGATTTCTGAAAAGATGCACCAATGCAGCTTTATTTTAAGAAAAGGGGTGCAAACTAGTCTGGGGTACAACGACGCATCTAGTGTAGGGGCCATTTCATTAAGTCAAGGGCCTCAAGCCTGAACTGCGACTTGAAGGGATCTCACACACCATTTTTCTCCTCTCGCTCTCCCTTTCCTCAAAATCACAGCTCCAGCCAAGAACTGAGCGAGGCAGAGGCCTATATGGTACAATGCAGTAAGGGAAGCCCACCTTGGTCCAGACCCCTTAGAGTTCACCAGTGGTCATGCTCACAGAAGGGCCGAGAAGAGAGAATAGGCATCAACAGTTTGGCCACCTTTGATTTCTTTCTCTCTCAAATGCAGGTCAGCCACAGTTGTTCAATTTAGCCAGGAACGGACCTCGTCATAAAGATCCAGTTTTGTACTTCATGCAACATTCGATGGCAGGTTAGCTCTTACATTAACCACAGATTTTCTTTTTTAAATTGCACTCAAGTTTTCATTTCTCCTCATAGCGCATTGGTCACTGCAGGGGTTGGAATTCCTTTGCGCATTACTTTAAAACAGTGTAATTTTACACAAAAGCTTTAAAAGGAAATCAAACCCTGCAGTGAGCACTAGGCATCAGACAGGCAGCTGACCATTTAAGAGGGGGCTCAGGATCGAGGAGGGGTATAGTTGAGTTTTGAATGTGCGGAATAATAGGACACGAGTTGCTCTCTTCCTCCTCCTCCCATCCCGATTTCCTGGGGTTTTTCCCCATTTGAAAGTAGTAAGGGCCGGAAACTGGAGCAAAGTCACTGGTCTGCTTGGTCTGACGCTTGGGAGCCAAGAAAGTAGACCTTTTTTAAAAAAAAAAAAGAGACCGCTCTTCCTTTCCCGTTGAAGTCCCACTCCCCTCAGCTTCTCCAACAGAAGCACAACTGGGTTGGATTGGGAAAGGCAGAGGAGCAGGGAAGAGGAACGTGTTAGCAGCCAGAATCTGAATCAGACTTGCAGATCACAGCAAGGTGCTGTGGTTAATGCCAGACAAAGGGTGGACTGGGTACAGAGGGAAGCAGCCGCAACCCTTGTGCAAAGTTTTTGCATTAACCATTATTTTGGCATTTTTTTTTTAACATGCTAGATTGGCTTCTGATTAGTTACAGTATATTTCTTGCTCACAATCAGCCAGGCTATGTAGCTTGTATGGTCATTTCACATGCATACCCTTTTCCCCTGTCCCCTCAAACATATGCAATGTAGAAAAATGGGAGAAAGAGAAGCGCTTCAGCACCAGCCACGACTGTATATATAATATATTAGAACCATAAGTTCATGCTGCAACTTCAAAGGCAAAAGGATCCAAAGAGTCAGTGATTTGAGAAACATTTTGGTCCAGCTGGCATTCACACCAACACAGGCTGCGCTGAGGGGGGAGTACATTACATTACCTTATTCATCTTCCTCTTCAACCCACCCACTACCACAGCTGAAACCCGAGGCTACTGATATCTTCTTCCGCACAGGAAATTTTCTTCTCTCAAGTACAGCATAATCGTAGTTCTTATATATGTATATATTCTTTTCCCCCTCTTAAAAACATACACACGCACAGCAAAGCGAACTTGAAAAGACCATGATCGGATCGGATTATTCCAGGACCACCATAATCGTAGTTGTGCACCTAGTTTGCAATTTGAACCAAAAATCGTTTTTAGTGCAAAACAAAAACCGTATTCGTTTCAGGGGACAAGGGGGCAGGGCAAGGGTTAAGAGCAACGGAGGCAGCCTACGCCAAACACTCCGCAAGTTAGCTCATCGCGCAGCAGCCTTTAAGAGTCCAGTGGCGGGAGGGGAGCCAAGTGTCTGTCTGACAAAGTGAGAGCACAAAGACGGCTGTCGGAGGGAACTGAGAAAAGAAGAAAAATTAAAAGTGGTGGTGGGAGGCAGGGGATGTGCATGAATTAAGTGCAAATTATCCAGAAAATTCCCCCTTCGCACACCGTTTCTTACTGATGTAGTGAAGTCTTGTGCAATAATCATACAGGTTAAGATAAAACACGAAGCAGGCTTCTCTCAATCTCGCTCTTCAGCTCTGACACAAGCCCGCCGAGTTTCCCTCGCTGAGAGATAAAAGGAAGCCCAGGATTATCGGGCTAGTCAACCAGCAAGCTGTCCACGAGGGTGGTTTTCGCTCGCTCTCTGCGTCCAGTGATGCTACCACCATGTAAAAAATGGCTTTCTGCTCTGGAAGCTCTGCGTGTACAGGTCGTTGCTGCGATGGTGGCTCCGGGTCGTTTCCACGATGACGGGCGGGATGTGAATGAGCAACAGGGGCGATTTCCCATCCTTAAGGGCCTGCGTGAGGTTCAGGATCTTGGGATTGAGGTGGTGAGGGAGCGGAAGAGAAGAGGGACAAGGAGCAAAGGAGAAAACACAATCATAGGTTACAACGGTATCGGATACGACACAAGACGAAAACAAAAAGAATTTATATAGCACCTTTCACGACCACCAGGCGTCTCAAAGCGCTTTACAGCCAATGAAGTACTTTTGGAGTGTAGTCAGTGTTGTAATGTGGGAAAACAGATGGAACTCACCTAAAGGATAGCCATACAGCTGTGGTGGCTCAGTGGGGAGCACCCTCTCCTGAGTCAGAAGGTTATGGGTTCAGTGACGTCACTGCTGTAATGTGGGAAACGCAATCTGCGCACTGTAATAATGACCCAATAATCTGTTTTTATGTTGATTGAGGGATAATCAGGACATCGGGGATAACTCCCCTAACTCTTCAAAATAGTGTCATGAGATCTTTTACGTCCACCTGAGCGCAGATGGGACCTCGGTTTAACGTCTCATCCGAAATACGGCATATCTGACAGTGCAGCACTCCCTCAGCACTGCACTGGGAGTGTCAGCCTAGATTTTGTGCGCTCAAGTCCCTAGAGTGGGATCAGCACCCACAACCTTCTGACTCAGAGGCAAGTGTGCTACCCACTGAGCCACAGCAGACGAGATTAATCACAGGCCTGGTTTAGTGTTTGTTGCCTCCACACTGACAGCTCAAGGGAGAGGGAGGGAGGCAAGGGGTTTTTCTCTCTTGCTCTGCTCAAAGGACTAAATTCTTGCTGGGGTACCGTTCCCAGGGCATCAGCAGCAGTACCTTGCCAGAGTGGCCATTCCTCCTGGGCGATACCAGGCAGGCGAGTAGTGGAAGGCTAGTCAACTGAAGGGAAGGGGGAAGAAGGCATCAAAGCCAAACTCGATCCAGTCCCCCACTCGATGCAGACAGTACACAGCGAGTCCAGACAGTACGGGTGTTGTCGTGCTATTGGACTACGATGTCTCCGCAAGATCCTACAAATCCCCTGGAAGGACAGACGCACCAACATTAGTGTTCTCGACCAGGCCAACATCCCCAGCATTGAAGCACTGACCACACTTGATCAGGTCTGCTGGGCAGGCCACATTGTTCGCATGCCAGACACGAGACTCCCAAAGCAAGCATTCTACTTGGAACTCCTTCACAGCAAACCAAAGGTGGGCAGAGGAAACGTTTCAAGGACACCCTCAAAGCCTCCCTGATAAAGTGCAACATCCCCACCAACACCTGGGAGTCCCTGGCCAAAGACCGTCCTAAGTGGAGGAAGTGCATTCGGGAGGGCGCTGAGCACCTCGAGTCTCATCGCCGAGAGCATGCAGAAATCAAGCGCAGGCAGAAGCAGCGTGCAGCAAACCAGTCCCACCCTCCCTTACCCTCAACCACCGTCTGTCCCACCTGTGACAGGGACTGTGGCTCTCATATTGGACTGTACAGCCACCTAAGAACTCATTTTAAGAGTGAGAGCAAGTCTTCCTCGATTCCGAGGGACTGCCTATGATAAAAAAAAAAATCACTCAGGATGTGGGCGTTGCTGGCACGGCCGACATTTATTACCCATCCCCAGTAGCCCAGAGAAGGTGGTTTGATACAACTGACCATCTTAACTGCCCTCTGACGTGATTTAGCAAGAGTCAACCACATTGGCGTGGGTCTGGAGTCACATATAGGCCCAGACTGGTTATGGACAGGTTTCCTTCTCTCAGGGACATTAGTGAACCAGATGGGTTTTTTTTTTAAAACCACAATCCGACAGCTTCACTTTGACACCAGCTTTAAAAAAAGCTGAATCCAAATTCTCAAATTGCCATGGTAGGATTTGAGCTCCAATTCTCTGCATTATCATAGTATCATTGAAATTTACATCACGGAAGGAGGCCATTTCGGCCCATCGTGTCCATGCTGACCAACAAAGAGCTATCAAGCTTAATCCCGCTTTCCAGCTCTTGGTCCGTAGCCCTGTAGGTTACAGCACTTCAGGTGCACATCTAAGTACTTTTTAAATGTGGTGAGGGTTTCTGTCTCTACCACTTTTTCAGGCAGTGAGTTTCAGACTCCCACCCACCACTCTCTGGGTGAAGCAATTTCCCTTCAAATCCCCTCTAAACCTTCAACCAATTACCAGGTCAAACCTCCCTTATCCAGAACTACCCCTCGTCCAGAAGTATGCTGGCCACCGGGTGGCGCATGCACAGAACTCCAACATGAACAAATTGAAGTCCTTCCTCGCTGTCAACTCAAAAAATCGCTGGCCTGACTCTGCAATTCCACCCGCCCCCCCCCTCCCTCCCCACCCCACTCCAAGCCCAGGTATCCCCTTGCTCAGTACCTCTACCATCCAATTGAATGTGACCACCCCTCATCCGGAAAAATCCGTTATCCAGAACAAACCAGGTCCCGAGGGTTCCGGATAAGGGAGGTTCAACCTGTACTTTAAAATTTATGTCCCCTGGTTGTTGACCCAATTAGTCCAGGCACTCTTGATTACTAATACCAGTAACTTAACGATTACTCTATTATATCCCTCTAACTATTAAGCATGCGGACGATGGGAGTCGACTGGATTCAGCTCCAATTCCTCGGCCACAGCGAGCCAGCCGCTGCTCCCCATTACACACACGAGAAAGGTTCCCGATGGTCACATCCATGGAATCCACCCTGGCATGGGATTGGAAGGAGGGGGGAGGCATGAGCTGCTCTCCCACCAATACATAGTCAGAGGACAGCACACGATTTAAACACTCACCCGAGCTCACCATCTCTGTGGTCCAGGAGCAGAGCAGAGGCCCAACACTGGGGGGCCTGGAAAGGGGGGGGGTCCAAGAGAAGGAAGCGACAAGGTCTCAGAGATAGATGAACCCCTAGATTCAGGGGAACATTCAGTAGTTGGGACACAGCTCTGCCTGCAAGTGACTTGGCAAATTTCCGATTGAGTCTAGAAGAGGCTTAAAAAAGTGATAAATCCACACATGGCCCCACATCCAAACTGCATTGACCAAACATGATCAGAATAGGAGATGGCAGTCAAACTCACGCCCCAACCTCTGCCTTCTCACCAAGACCCCCCCCAATCTCCCCCTTACCTAAAACACATCAGTCTCTCTCTCTGCCCCACCTCCCTGCCAGCTCTCTACTCCACCCTCACCACCCTGCGCCGGCTCTCTCCATTGCCTTTCTTTGGCAAGCTTGTTATGGCGGATTATCTTCACAAACAGGCCATGGGCAATCCCAGAGGATACAATCAGCTCCCAGCGGCTCACCTGTCCTCTCATGACAGAAATCTGCTTGTAGAACTGCCCTCGGTCGAATCCTGGATCTTTCTGCAAAGGAAGGCGTAAATAACATTTTAACCAAGAACAAAGCCCCTCACTCCCTACACCCAGACGTGGGTTCAACAAAAATTCATTGCCATAGAAACCCCCCCCCCCCCCCACTGCTAGCATTCGAAGTGTACAGGCCTTGGTGTTCTTAGGCTGAAGAGGAGCAATAAAAACTATTCCGTGCGCGTCTGGAGATCAGATGAGGGCAAGATTGGACTCTGCTGTAAAGCCTCCACAGTTCAGTAGCTGTCAAGATTGTGTACACCATGTAGTAAAAGGTTAGAGAGAGAGGGACCAGCACCCAGGGAACTGCACTACAGCAAATAACAACTTGTATTTATCATCATAGGCAGTCCCTTGGAATCGAGGAAGACTTGCTGCCACTCTTAACATGAGTTCTTAGGTGGCTGTACAGTCCAATACGAGAACCACAGTCTGTCACAGGTGGGACAGATAGTCGTTGGGGGTAAAACGTCCCAAGGCACTTCACAGGAGTATTGAGACAAAACGAATAAATTTGACACCAAGCCACATAAGAAATTACAGCAGATAACTAAAAGCTTGGTCAAAGAGGTATGTTTTAAGGAGGAATAAAGATAGGTAGAGGCACAGATAAGTTTAGGGAGGGAGTTCCAGAGCTTGGGACTTAGGCAGCTGAAGGCACGGCCACCAATGATTGAGCGATTATAATCAGGATACTCAAGAGGGCAGAATTAGAGGAGCACAGACATCTCAGGAGGTTGTGAGGCTGGAGGAGATTAGAGATAGGGAGGAGCGAGGGCCATGGAGGGATTTGAAAACAAGGATGAGAATTTTGAAATCGAGGCATTGCTTAACTGGGAGCCAATGTAGGTCAGCGAGCAACAATGGGTGAGCAGGACTTGGTGCAAGTTGGGACACAGGGCAGCAAGCACTTTGGACGACCTCAAATTTACAGGGAAAACAAATTAGTGCAGTGCAGACTAGTTGCTGAATAAAGCTCAGTCAACCCAGATATCATTCCTGCTTTGGGACTGCAGGCAAAAGGCAGGCTGGGAGCACTTTGTGTAGCCCCTCTCCTCTCCCTCCTTGCTGCTGTGATACAAGATTCCATTCCAGTGGCATGATGAGTAAGGGGGCAGTGGATTGCAGCAGCTCTACTCACTGGAGATACACTTCAAATGAAGTTATGACAGGAATTTTTTTTTTTTTAAAAACTACGTTTCAGGATACAAGGAGCGATGGGCACACAAGGTGAATATAGGCAAATCTCCTGTGCATGTTTAGGTAATTCAGTACTTTCTCTTCTCCCTTCCTCCCTAAACCTTAAACCAAAATAACCAAGGAAATGTAGGCGACAACCCTGCACAGTAAAGATTGCACTGTCAAAACGCTGCGATGCTAAGGAGGGAGTGGTCACGCAAGCCAATACAATACTGCCAAAATTATGGTGCACTTATAATTCATCACTATAAACTGCTCTTATTACCAAGTGACAGATCTACCACTGCACTCCACCCTGGTGTTATACAGCTCAAAATGTTCTTTTCACATTTTTCACGATGGCACAGCAGAATCTATTATATTGCAAGATATTCATTTTCCCAATTCAAACGTGCACTGTAAATTTCAATCACACACTACTTCTCTCTCTCTCGAAGGTGCAGAGTGTTGTTGAGCTCCTGCGCCTTATCTACTCAGCCACAACACTATCTGGATACACCTCAACCCCCAATCACTGCAATTAATGAAGCGCGCAGGTTCACTGGCTGCTGACTAACCTTGAAGAGCTCATAAAGATCCTCTTCTAAATCTTTTATAAAGTTTGGGTCGGAAATCTTCGGAAGAACAAGGTCCTTAATTTCCTCGGAAAACGGTACTTTGGCTTGAGGCAGCCAGGCCCAGTAAAAAGGATCTGTGAAAAATAAACACATTTCATACAAGAGCTTGCTCCCCCCCTCATTTCTTGCAAGTATTCTCTTTATGTAACTCCCAGGGAGGGCATTTGACCATGGGAGAGCACCAATAGTCCCATTCTCACCAGATGCCCACTAGTTCAATTGGGCTGGATTCGCCTTTTTCGTGTCGTGTCTCCCTAAAGCCTTTCCATCATCTACAAGGCACAAGTCAGGAGTGTGATTGGTTACTCTCCACTTGCCTGGATAAGTGCAGCTCCAACAACAAAAGCAGCTCAACACCATCCAGGACAAAGCAGCCCATTCCACCACCAGCGCACCGTGGCAGCAGTGGGTACCATCTACAAGATGTATTTCAGCAACTCGCCAAGGCTTCAACAGCACCTCAAAAACCTGCGATCTCTACCACCTAGAAGGCCAAGGGCAGCAGGCCCATGGGAACACCTCCCAAGTCTCTCACAACCCCAACATGGGCATATATCAGCCGTTCCTTCATCATCACTGGGTCAAAATCCTGGAACTCCCTCCCTAACAGCACTGTGGGAGCACCTTCACCACGCAGACGACAGCAATTCAAGGCGGCGGCTCACCACCACCTTAGAGGGCAATTGTAATGGGCAATAAATGCCAGCCTTGCCAATGACATCCACATCCCATGAATGAATTTTTAAAATTAGCAAAAAAGCAGCAGGAACCGTGATCATCTGTCCCTTCCCTAACCCAAGGGCACTGGGCACAAAATCTTTGGAAGATTATGATTACTACCAATGATTCCCCCTAAGGTGCACGGCCGCGCATCAGTCGCGAGATTCTGCGCAGGCTGCTCACCAGCTGCTACTGCTGGAAGATACCGTGCATGCGCAGCCGGTAAAGGGACCGCGCACATTGGTTACTACCCCAGCTATTTCCTCACCACCCACTGCCACTACTTTGGTGCACATACCATCAGGACCTACTTTTAGTCCCATTCACTAACCGCTCGCTCCTCCTTCAAGACCCTCCTCAAAACCTACCTGTCACCAAGCTATCGGTCACCTGATCTAATGTCTCCTCCTTTGACTCGGTCAATTTTTGTCCGATTACGCTACTTTGAGATGTTTTAAAGGCGCTATATTGCAGCCATTAAGACTGAGATGAGGAAAATTTTCTTCACTCAGAGGGCAGTGAATCTTTGGAATTCTCTACCCCAGAAAGCTATGGAGGCTCAGGTTGTTGAGTATATTCAAGACAGAGATCAATAGATTTTTGGATATTAAAGGAATCAAGGGATATGAGGATAGTGCAGGAAAGTGGAGTTGAGGTAGGTGGTCAGCCATGATCTCATTGAATAGCAGAGCAGGCACGAGGAGCCAAATGGCCTACTCCTGCTCCTAATTCTTATGTTCTTATAAATGCAGCCGCTTCCTTTTGAATATTTATCTCCAGTAGTAGCTCTATTAAATCCTCAGTTACACTCTGTCTACTTTCACCCTCTGCTGTGGGGGGGAAAAAAATGGAGGTAAAAACACACATCTCCACCTCTACTGCAGTCCCATGGCCACATCTGACACTGCACAACCTCCCACACGGGATCGTTTGCCCTTTGCCGTGCTTGGACTTTAAAACCCACGCGAATCAAAACTCAAACACGGAGCTGCCTCTCCCACCGATTTAAAGAGCTCGAGACAATTTCTGCTTCATAGCGACATGCCTAAACTTTCAGTTACTCACACGCGCGCCACGAGTCTGGGTGTTTCAGAGGGAACGCCAGCCCGTTGTCTATTGCTGCGATCTTTATAATGGGCTCTTTCACTACAACCCAGTCCGCATCCTGCAAGAAAACACAAGCCAGGCTTTGTAAATTCAAAACGGCTGCTCTCCAACAGCGCCTTTTAAGTGCGTTACACGATTATAGGTGCAGTATTTTAAATTTTTAAAACTGGTTAAACTAATTAGTGCTGCCCGAAGACACAGGCCGTGAGTATCTGTGCTGCAGAGCAGCAAGAGATCCCCAGGTCGGACTCCTGGTGTGCGTTGAACGGACTGATCTCGGACAAAAGAACAGTACAGGCTGTACAAATGCATCAGCTCCCTGGTTAAGGAGAAGAGGAGCCTGCTCCGGTTCCACAAGAACATAATAGGAGCAAGAGTAGGCCATTTGGCCCCTCAAGCCTGCTCCGCCATTCAATATCATGGATGATCTGATCTTGACCTCAACTCCACTTCCCCGCTTAATCCCCATAACCCGAGTCCCGATTGCTATTCAATGATCTCACACTCTTGCGCGCCAGCGTCCCCCCCCCCCCCCCCCCCGGCTCACACAAGTATGGTCGCTTGTGCAGTGTGGTGGAGGGAAGGAAATCTGAGCGACTATAACTGTCACCATATAAAATAGCCTTGGATAGTTCTAATCTTCTCATGGTTATGTCTAAAGTTCATCCTTCACTGCACATGTAAATAGAGACGTCTGTTTGTGGAATATCCCGAGATCATGCGGTGGAGGTTTTGCTATGTTGAGCTAATGATACCTAAAGTAAAACCAAGAGCGAAGATCACAGAGGTGGTGCTATACCGACCTTTCAGCTGAGCTTTAAAGCGAGACCTTTGTAATGAGGTTGGAAGAAATCAAAAGGCAGGAGGGAGACAGTTGAGTTGAACTGACTGCAAGGTGCTGTTCTTCTGTGGCAGCGTCCTGTGCAATCCCGGGGTTGGCCATGAGCATTTAACCCTTAGTAAACCTTAAAGTGTTTGACTAGTATTTCGAACTTGTTGGTATGTAGGCACCGGAAGGCAGCCTTGTCTACATATTATTGCAAAAAAACATTCCCAACAATGCCACTCGAAGGGATATCTCTTCACCTGCCAATACCTTTTAAGCATTAGCATGAACAAGGGAGAAGCTCAAGAGATTAATGCATCGGACGCTATGGGGAGGAGACTCTCGCAACAGGATATAAATACCTCAAAAAACAAAACACGCACAAATCTGCATTCAGGTAACTCTCCAAGAGGACTGAGAGCCCCCAGTCACAGTACAGAAATCTCCCTCAAGCAGAGGACAAACCCCAGTCTCGTGGCTTTTAGCCAGACCATTTTGCGAGTTAATTTAAAAAAAGATAAGCCACAATATTTCTCCCATTACCTCCCCATGCAGCCCAATAACTTGTATTTATATAGCGCCTTTAACGTAGTGAAACGTCCCAAGGTACTCCACAGGAGTGTTATGAGAAAACAATTGGGCAGAGAGCCGCACAAGTAGAAATTAGTGCAGGTGACCAAAAGCTTGGTCAAAGAGGTAGGTTTTAAGGAGTGTCTTCAAGGTAGAAAGAGCGCTAGAGAGGCGGAGAGGTTTAGGCAGGGAAATCCAGAGCTTAGGGCCTAGGCAGCAGAAGCACGACCACCAATGGTTGAGCGATTATAATCAGGGATGCTCAAGAGGGCAGAATTAGAGGAGCACAGACATCTCGGTGGGGCTGGAGGAGATTACAGAGATGGGGAGGGGCGAGGCCATAGAGGGATTTTAAAACAAGGATTGGAATTTTGAAATCAAGGCGTAGCTTAACCGAAAGCCAATGTAGATCAGCAAGCACAGGGTGATGGGTGAGCGGGAATTGGTGCGAATTAGGACACGGGCAGCCAAGTTTTGGATGAGTTCAAGTTTACGGAAGGTAGAATGTCGGAGGCCAGCCGGGAGTGCGATGGAATCCTGTCTAAATTTCTTGAGGCTCAAGCTTTGCAAAGGTTCCTCAAGTCCTATTGCCTCATTTGTGGATAACCCATAAAACAAGTCAACAAGATCTGTTAGCATTGGCAACTGAGATATCCACTCATTAAAGGGAATGTGTATTTAAAGGTATGTGTTCAGCACAGATTTGTAGTAACCACCTATGCATCCAAGACAAAAAACCTGGTTTTAAATATTTAAGACTAAAAAAATCTCTACTCACCTTCGAACTGGCACTATCCATAGGACAGTCGTATTTGATCAACCAATTATCATTACCTCGATCTATGGAAAGAAAATAAATGTGATGAAATTTTGTTTATCCCTCCTCTCTCCTCCTCCTCCCTCCCAGATAATCTGTTTTTATGTTCTGTTGATTGAGGGGTAAACATTGGCCAGGACACAAGGGATAATTCCCTTGCTCTTTAAAACAATGCCATGGGATCTTTTAAATCCACTGGAGCGAGCAGATGGATCCTCGGTTGAACATCTCTACCGAAAACCGCATCCCCGACAGTGCACTCCCTCAGCACTGCACTGGAGTGTCAGCCTAGATTTTGGTGCTTAAGTCTCTGGAATGGGACTTGAACCTATTTTCTTCATTTTCAATATCATGCTATTCGTGCCCAAGTCTAATGCAGTTACAAAGGGCCTCGGTGCTGATCGCTGGGAGCGGACACGACTACTCCATGCCCTATAATCTGACAAGTAGCAATTTAACCCTACTCACCTTTCTATCTGCTAACCATCTTGCAACCAGGCAATTACAATCTTCAACACCATTTGCCACAGTCTTTACCAAGAAGGGGGACAGGTAGCTAATCTGACCTGGAGAGGGAACTAGAGAGTGTTGCAGAGATACGGTGCAACACTGTTCACATTACCATCAGCACAGCTGTGCAGCCTTAAGGTGAATAATTCTCAGGGGCCAGATAAGTTGTATCCAAGGATTCTTAAGGAAACAAGGGAGGAAATTGCAGGAACTCTGGTACAAAGCTTTCAGAAATCACTGTTTCCTGAAGAGGTGCCTAGAGAATGGCAGGTGCTACACCTATTTTTTTTTTTAAATATAAAAAAGGTACAAAAAAGTGAGCCAGGAAAATGCAAACCAATAAATTTCACATCCAATTTGGGTAAAGTTATGGAAACCCTCAAGGATAAAGATCATGTCAGCTGGCTTGGCCACATCCATGGCCTGAGCAGAGTAAGCCCGAAGCCTGCTGAGGAGCCCATTTCTCAGAGGAATCCTAAACAGTTATGAGGCACTTCAACAACAGCACCTTGTATTTATATAACACTTAACAGTGAAACATCCCAAGGCGCTTCACAGGAGTATTAGGAGATTAAAAATTTGACACCACGCCGCATAAGTAGAAATGAGTGCAGGTGACCAAATGCTTGGTCAAAGAGGTATGTTTTAAGGAGCGTCTTGAAGGTGGAGAGAGGTGTAGCGAGGTGGAGAGGTTTAGGCAGGGAGTTCCAGAGCTTGGGGCCCAGGCAACAGAAGGCATGGCCACCGATGGTTGAGCAATTATAATCAAGGATACTCACGAGGGCAGAATTAGAGGAGTGCAGACATCTCAGAGGGTTGTAGGACTGGAGGAGATTACAGAGATAGGGAGGGGCGAGGCCATGGAGGGATTTTTAAACAAGAATGAGAATTTTGAAAGAGAAGTTGCTTAACCAGGAGCCAATATAGGTCAGCGAGTACAGGGATGATGGGTGAGCAGGACTTGGTGAGTTAGGACATGGGGCAGCCGAGATTTGGATCAGTTCCAGTTTACGTAGAGTAGAATGAGGCCAGCCAGGAGTGCGCTGGAATAGTCAAGTCTAGATGTAACAAAGGCATGGATGAGGGGCAATGCCTGTGTTAAGTTGCCACCCACAGATGCCCAAAAATTACCGAGGCCAGTATGGTGGATGTTGCTGTGGACATTTTTGGGCACAGGAAACAGCGCTGTGGAATTGGCCAATCTCACTCTCCTCCTCTCTCCACCACCGCCACTTTTCATCTGGAAAACAATGACCAATTTGTACTCCAATAAATCCACAGCACAGGAGGAGGTTGGAAAAGTATATCGCTCTGGGATGGAAGTTTAAAAAAAAAGGATTTTTAAGTGCATATACTGTATGGTTGTCCCCAAGCAAGCATTCACTCACTGGACACAGATTTGCAATATGTCGCAACACACCACGCCCCAGACCTGCACAGTCGCAGCACAGCTTGCCCTCGCATTGATGAAGTGCACCATCTCATAGAAACATAGAAAATAGGTGCAGGAGTAGGCCATTCGGCCCTTCGAGTCTTCACCGCCATTCAACAAGATCATGGCTGATCACCCACCTCAGCACCCTGCCCCCACCACACACGCCCCCTCACCCCCCAAAGCCTCAAGGACCACATCCAACTCCCTCCCCAACACATCCAATGAACTGGCATCAACAACTCTCCGCAGCAGGGAACCCCACAGGCCAACAACTCCGAGTGAAGAAGTCTCTCCCAATCCCAGCCCCAAACAGCTCACCCCCCCATCCCAAGAGCATGCCCCCCCCCCCCGCCGGCTCCGGACCCACCCAACACCGGGAACACTCCCCCCGCACCCAACCTGCCCCGTCCCGTCAGAATCCTTCCCAAATGGCGAACACGCCCAGATGTCGAGCCCCCAGCCCCGGCCACCCAGGAGCCACGCCCCCCGCGACGCCAACCACACCACATCCACCAACCGCCATCTGCGCAGTCAACCCGTCCACCCCACTCTGAACACTACATAAGAACATTAATAGGAGCAGGAGTAGGCTGTTGGGCCCCTTGAGCCTGCTCCGCCATTCAATAAGATCATGGTTGATCTGATCTTGGTCTCAACTCCACTTTCCTACCCGCTCCCCATAACCCTGGACACCTATAGTTCAAAAATCTGTCTGTCTCCAACTTAAATATATTCAATAACCCAGCCTTCATAATTCCGAAGGTTCATGGCCCTCAGAAGAAATTCCTCCTCTCCATTTTAAATGGGCGACCCCTTATTCTGAAACTATGCCACCTAGTTCTAGATTCCCTACGAGGGGAAACATCCTCTCTGCATCTACCTTGTCAAGTCCCCTCAGAATCTTGTATGCAGATTCTATCCAACCCTGCTAGCGTTTCTAGCATTCATTCTTGCAAGCTGAAATTTTCCTCCAATAATCCTCCCCACCGATCTACAAATATTTCCAAGACCTATTAAAATTTCAGGATGGGACATGGATCAAATTCACCTCTCGGACCAGCGATTTCAATCCAGCCCTGACATGAAGAAAAGTCCCCGTACCTTCTGTCTATGGCTGGAAGGGAGGAACAGCCTCTAAGTGCCTAGTGGGTAAGGATGGAAAGAAACCGTCAAGGAGTCAGAGGGGCCAGGTACTGCCGAGGCACGCACAAAGGCCCCTTGATGAGGCAATCAGTGCCCTTGTTGGAGCTGTATCCGCAGCAGGGGGGTAACACCTTGAGGAGGGGGGGAAATTGCACACAATACTGACCCGTGTTCCTGATGATGTAATCCAGGACCACGAGTCGCTCGAACTGGAGCTGCAGCTGACGATTGGTTTTCTCGGGTAAAGGCTCCGCCTCAAACCGCCGCAACCAATAATCTGCGTCTTTATAACCTTCTACAAACAACTGGAAGGAACCAACCTAGAATTGGAGGGGGGAGGGGTGGAAAAAAAATAATAATTTTATCTCAAACATTGAATTTAGAAGCTGGGCAAATTCTTTCATGAGCTCATGCAGTCTGCTCCAGTTATTTGATAGGAACTGGTCCCGTCCAACAGGGGCTCTAGACAATGTGCAAAAATGATGAATGATATCAGAACTGAGGCGTTATACCTATCAGAAAAGACTGAGCAGACTGGGCACTCTTCTCTAGAAGAGAGAAGGTTGAGTGGTGACCTGATAGAGGTTTTTAAAATGATGAAGGGGTTCGATAGGGTAGACTGAAGGTGTTTCCAATTGTGGAGAGACCAGAACTAGAGGCCATAAATATATGACAGTCACTAATAAATCCAATAGGGAATTCAGGAGAAACTTCTTTATCCAGAGAGTGGTGAGAATGTGGAACTCACTGCCAGAGTGGTTGAGGCGAATAGTATAGATGTATTTAAGGGGAAGCTAGATAAACACGAGGGAGACAGGAATAGAAGGATATGCTGATAGGGTGAGATGAAGGGTGGGAGGAGGCTCGTGTGGAGCATAAACGCCGGCACGGACCCATTGGGCCGAATGGCCTGTTTCTGGGGTGTTACTGTGTAATACCATGAGCAGATGCAGTAGGAACCTATTTTAATGGTGACACAATCATCCCAGTTTCTCCAAACAAGAATCAGCACGAGTGCAGAGAGTCGGCACGGGCTCAATGGGCCGAACATCCTCCTTCAGTGCTGTAACCATTCTATGAGTGCCCCTTTAAGGGCACCACTAACATAATACATGAATGAGTAGCCTGATTAAACGAACGTGATTAAATTAAAGTGACAAAAGACCAGAAGTAACCGTTAAACATTACAATAGAATGTCACAATAGAATGTCATTACTGGTGCTTACATAGAAACCACATCCTGCGTTGCCCACCAGTCATGGAGGGCCCAGAGCATCAATGTTTCCCCTCATTGTTTTAGGTGCGCAGTTCCTTTCACTGGCTGCGCAGCCCATTCAAAATTTCACGCAAAATCTCCCATTTGAAAAGCCGGTCCCAGGTTGCACAGGACCTCCAGACAGCTGCGCGGCTCAGCATATCACTGGACACTGCGTGCTCCCTCTCAAAAACCACTCCAGGGCAGGCAGCCAAAACGCCCCTCTCCCTTTCCCTCCCCTCCCCCCGCCCCTCTCCCTTTCCTTTCCTTCCCCTCTCCCCGCCCCTCTCCCTTTCCTTTCCTTCCCCTCTCCCCGCCCCACTCCCTTTCCTTTCCTTTCCCTCCCCCCCGCCCCACTCCCTTTCCTTTCCTTTCCCTCCCCGCCCCCCCCTCCCCCCCCCAGCAGATGGACTGTGGGGACTTTGATGTTGGGGTAACTTCTGCACCAAATGGTTGGCTCCCAGCAACCCCCCCAACCAAAAGGTTTCTAAGTAGTTGTGAAGGACACAGGTACCGAAAGATGTCACCTTCGGACAGGCAAGTGTAGAGATTTAGAACTTTAGGGATGTGTAGCAATTCAGTACAATGCGGTACCCCTTTCCGATCACTCAACAAAAGTATAGTCATCCCTCTATGATGCAGAATCTCATCAGTGAGTAGCGGAGCATATATAGACTGTTTGTGCTGGCCTATGTCAGCTGGGACAGCAGTAGAACTATGACTCAGTGCCCCTCCAATTGGGGAATTTTGAACAGATGGTTTGGGGAGTGCGTGGAAGAGTAAAGCCAGGTTTCCGATCACTATCCACAACCCCTGCTGAAATCTATGTGCATGACCATCAGGTGAGGACAGGGATGGGCTCGACAGTCATTCCCCACACAGTGGGATGGCCGAGCAAATCACTGGGCTCACATGAACGATAAAGGCGCTGTAGAAATGCAAGTTAACGTAGTAAAAACATCCCAATGCACGTCACAGCAGCGCAAACAAACAAAATTTGACACCAAGCCACATAAGGAGACAACAGGACAGATGCCCAAGAGGTGGGTTTTAAGGAGCATCTTACAGGAGAGGTGGAGAGGCGGTGAGATTTAGGGAGGGAATTCCAGAGCTTAGAGCCCAGACAGCTGAAGGCACAGCCACCAATGGTGGAGAGATTAAAATTGGGGATGCACAAGAGACCAGAATTGGAGGAGCCTGGAGATCGCAGAGGGTTGTGGGGCAGGAGGAGGTTACAGAGATAGGGATTTTAAACCAAAGATGAGCATTTTAAAAATCGAGGCATGGTCAGACCGGGACCAATGTAGTGATGTGTGTGAGCACAAGGGGGTGATGGGTGAACTGAAGGGAATCTGGCACCAATCCAACTGCCCTCCCAGAAGCCAAACCGTAAATAAACATAGAAAATAGGTGCAGCAGTAGACCATTCGGCCCTTTGAGCCTGCACTGCCATTCAATAAGATCATGGCTGACCATTCCCTCAATACCCCTTGATCCCCTTAGCCATAAGGGCCATATCTAACTCCCGCTTGAATATATCCAATGAACTGGCATCAACAACTCTCTGCAGCAGGGAATTCCATAAGCTAACAAACTCTTGAGTGAAGAAGTTTCTCCTCATCTCAGTCCTAAATGGCCTACCCCTTATCCTAAGACTATGTCCCCTGGTTCTGGACTTCCCCAACTTCGGGTACATTCTTCCCGCATCCAACCTGTCCAGTCCCGTCAGAATCTTATACGTTTCTATGAGATCCACTCTCATCCTTCTAAACTCCAGTGAATAAAGGCCCAGTTTATCCAGTTTCTCCTCATGACAGTCCAGCCATCCCTGGAATCAGTCTTTTGAATCTTCGCTGCACTCGCTCAATAGCAAGAACATCCTTCCTCAGATTAGGAGACCAAAACTAAACACAATATTCCAGTTGAGGCCTCACTAAGGCCCTGTACAACTGTAGTAAGACCTCCCTGCTCCTATACTCAAATATCCTAGCTATGAAGGCCAACATACCATTTGCCTTCACCGCCTGCTGTACCTGCATGCCCACTTTGTGACTGATGAATCATGACATCCAGGTCTCGTTGCACCTCCCCTTTTCCTAATCTGCCGCCATTCAGATAATATTCTGCCTTAGTGTTTTTGCCCCCAAAATGGATAACCTTATATTTATCCACATTATACTGCATCTGCCATGCATTTGCCCACTCACCTAACCTATCCAAGTCACCCTGCAGCCTCTCAGTGTCCTCCTCACAGCTAACACCGCCAGCCAGTTTAGTGTAATCCGCAAACTTGGAGCTATTACACTCAATTCCTTCATTCAAATCATTGATGTATATTGTAAAGAGCTGGGGTCCCAGCACTGAGCCCTGCAGCACCCCACTGGTCACTACCTGCCATTCTGAAAAGGACCAGTTTATCCCGACTCTCTTGCTTCCTGTCTGCCAACCAGTTCTCTATCCACATCAGTACATTACCCCTAATACCATGCGCTTTGATTTTGCACATCAATCTCTTGTGGGACCTTGTCAAAAGCCTTTTGAAAGTCCAAATACACCACATCTACTGGTTCTCCCTTGTCCACTCTGCTAGTTACATCCTCAAAAAAATTCCAGAAGAGTCGTCAAGCATGATTTCCCTTTCTTAAATCCATGCTGACTTGGTCTGATCCTGTCACTGCTTTCCAAATGCGCTGCTATTTCATCCTTAATAATTGATTCCAACATTTTCCCCACTACTGATGTCAGGCTAACCGGTCTATAATTACCCGTTTTCTCTCTCCCTCCTTTTTTTAAAATGTGGTGTCACATTAGCTATCCTCCAGAGTCGATAGACTGTTGGAAAATAATCACCAATGCATCCACTATTTCTAGGGCCACTTCCTCAAGTACTCTGGGATGCAGACCATCAGGCACCAGGGATTTATCGGCCTTCAATCCCATCAATTTCCCATCTAATAAGGATATCCTTCAGGTCCTCCTTCTCATTGGACCCACTGTCCCCCAGTACATGCGGAAGATTATTTGTGTCTTCCTTTGTGAAGACAGAACCGAGGTGTTGGTTCAATTGGCCTGCCATTTCTCTGTTCCCCATTACAAATTTACCTGAATCCGACTGCAAGGGACCTTCACTAATCTTTTTCTCTTCACATATTTATAGAAGCTTTTGCAGTCCGTTTTTATGTTCCCTGCAAGCTTCCTCTCGTACTCTATTTTCCCCCCTCTTAATTAAACCCTTAGTCCTCCTCTGTTGAATTCTAAATTTCTCCCAGTCCTCAGGTTTGTTGCTTTTTCTAGCCAATTATAAGCCTCTTCCTTGGTTTTAACACTATCCTTAATTTCCCTTGTTAGCCATGGTTGAGCCACCTTCCCAGTTTTATTTTTACTCCAGACAGGGATGTACAATTGCTGAAGTTCATCCATGTGATCTTTAAATGTTTGCCATTGCTTATCCACCGACAACCCTTAAAATATCCTTTGCCAGTCTATTCTAGCCAATTCACGCCTCATACCATCAAAGTTACCTTTCCTTAAGTTCAGGACCCTAGTTTCCAAATTAACAGCGTCACTCTCCAGCTTAATAAAGAATTCTACCATATTATGGTCACTCTTCCCCAAGAGGCCTCACAACAAGATTGCTAATTAGTCCCTTCTCATTACACATCACCCAGTCTAGGATTGCCTGCTCTAGTTGGTTCCTCAACATATTGGTCTAGAAAACCATCCCTAATACACTCCAGGAAATTCTCTTCCACCGCATTGCTACCAGTTTGGTTTGCCCAATCAATATGTAGATTAAAGTCGCCCATGATAACTGCTGTATCTTTATTGCACACATCCCTTATTTCTTGTTTGATGCTGTCCCCAACCTCACTACTACTGTTTGGTGGTCTGTACACAACTCCCAATAGCGTTTTCTGCCCTTTGGAATTCCGCAGCTCCACCATACCAATTCCACATCATCCAGGCTAATGTCCCTCCTTACTATTGCATTCATAGAAACATAGAAACATAGAAAATAGGTGCAGGAGCAGGCCATTCAGCCCTTCTAGCCTGCACCGCCATTCAATGAGTTCATGGCTGAACATGAAACTTCAGTACCCCCTTCCTGCTTTCTCGCCATAACCCTTGATCCCCCGAGTAGTAAGGACTTCATCTAACTCCCTTTTGAATATATTTAGTGAATTGGCCTCAACTACTTTCTGTGGTAGAGAATTCCACAGGTTCACCACTCTCTGGGTGAAGAAGTTTCTCCTCATCTCGGTCCTAAATGGCTTACCCCTTATCCTCAGACTGTGACCCTGGTTCTGGACTTCCCCAACATTGGGAACATTCTTTCTGCATCTAACCTGTCTAAACCCGTCAGAATTTTAAACGTTTCTATGAGGTCCCCTCTCATTCTTCTGAACTCCAGTGAATACAAGCCCAATTGATCCAATCTTTCTTGATAGGTCAGTCCCGCCATCCCGGGAATCAGTCTGGTGAACCTTCGCTGCACTCCCTCAATAGCAAGAATGTCCTTCCTCAAGTTAGGAGACCAAAACTGTACACAATACTCCAGGTGTGGCCTCACCAAGGCCCTGTACAACTGTAGCAACACCTCCCTGCCCCTGTATTCAAATCCCCTCGCTATGAAGGCCAACATGCCATTTGCTTTCTTAACCGCCTGCTGTACCTGCATGCCAACCTTCAATGACTGATGTACCATGACACCCAGGTCTCGTTGCACCTTCCCTTTTCCTAATCTGTCACCATTCAGATAATAGTCTGTCTCTCTGTTTTTACCACCAAAGTGGATAACCTCACATTTATCCACATTATACTTCATCTGCCATGCATTTGCCCACTCACCTAACCTATCCAAGTCACTCTGCAGCCTAATAGCATCCTCCTCGCAGCTCACACTGCCACCCAACTTAGTATCATCCGCAAATTTGGAGATACTGCATTTAATCCCCTCGTCTAAATCATTAATGTACAATGTAAACAGCTGGGGCCCCAGCACAGAACCTTGCGGCACTCCACTAGTCACTGCCTGCCATTCTGAAAAGTACCCGTTTACTCCTACTCTTTGCTTCCTGTCTGACAACCAGTTCTCAATCCACGTCAGCACACTACCCCCAATCCCATGTGCTTTAACTTTGCACATTAATCTCTTGTGTGGGACCTTGTCGAAAGCCTTCTGAAAGTCCAAATATACCACATCAACTGGTTCTCCTTTGTCCACTTTACTGGAAACATCCTCAAAAAATTCCAGAAGATTTGTCAAGCATGATTTCCCTTTCACAAATCCATGCTGACTTGGACCTATCATGTCACCATTTTCCAGATGCACTGCTATGACATCCTTAATAATTGATTCCATCATTTTACCCACTACTGAGGTCAGGCTGACCGGTCTATAATTCCCTGTTTTCTCTCTCCCTCCTTTTTTAAAAAGTGGGGTTACATTGGCTACCCTCCACTCCATAGGAACTGATCCAGAGTCAATGGAATGTTGGAAAATGACTGTCAATGCATCCGCTATTTCCAAGGCCACCTCCTTAAGTACTCTAGGATGCAGGCCATCAGGCCCTGGGGATTTATCTGCCTTCAATCCCATCAATTTCCCCAACACAATTTCCCGACTAATAAAGATTTCCCTCAGTTCCTCTTCCTTACTAGACCCTCTGACCCCTTTTATATCCGGAAGGTTGTTTGTATCCTCCTTAGTGAATACCGAACCAAAGTACTTGTTCAATTGATCTGCCATTTCTTTGTTCCCCGTTATGACTTCCCCTGATTCTGACTGCAGGGGACCTACGTTTGTCTTCACCAACCTTTTTCTCTTTACATACCTATAGAAACTTTTGCAATCCGCCTTAATGTTCCCTGCAAGCTTCTTCTCGTACTCCATTTTCCCTGTCCTAATCAAACCCTTTGTCCTCCTCTGCTGAGTTCTAAATTTCTCCCAGTCCCCAGGTTCGCTGCTATTTCTGGCCAATTTGTATGCCACTTCCTTGGCTTTAATACTATCCCTGATTTCCCTTGATAGCCACGGTTGAGCCACCTTCCCCTTTTTATTTTTACGCCAGACAGGAATGTACAATTGTTGTACTTCATCCATGCGGTCTCTAAATGTCTGCCATTGCCCATCCACAGTCAACCCCCTAAGTATCATTCGCCAATCTATCCTAGCCAATTCACGCCTCATACCTTCAAAGTTACCCTTCTTTAAGTTCTGGACCATGGTCTCTGAAATTACTGTTTCATTCTCCATCCTAATGCAGAATTCCACCATATTATGGTCACTCTTCCCCAAGGGGCCTCGCACAATGAGATTGCTAATTAATCCTCTCTCATTACACAACACCCAGTCTAAGATGGCCTCCCCCCTAGTTGGTTCCTCAACATATTGGTCTAGAAAACCATCCCTTATGCACTCCAGGAAATCCTCCTCCACCGTATTGCTTCCAGTTTGGCTAGCCCAATCTATGTGCATATTAAAGTCACCCATTATAACTGCTACACCTTTATTGCATGCACCCCTAATTTCCTGTTTGATGCCCTCCCCAACATCCCTATTACTGTTTGGAGGTCTGTACACAGCTCCTACTAACGTTTTTTGGCCTTTGGTGTTCTGCAGCTCTACCCATATAGATTCCACATCATCCAAGCTAATGTCTTTCCTAACTATTGCATTAATCTCCTCTTTAACCAGCAATGCTACCCCACCTCCTTTTCCTTTTATTCTATCCTTCCTGAATGTTGAATACCCCTGAATGTTGAGTTCCCAGCCCTGATCATCCTGGAGCCACGTCTCCGTAATCCCAATCACATCATATTTGTTAACATCTATTTGCACAATTAATTCATCCACCTTATTGCGGATACTCCTTGCATTAAGACACAAAGCCTTCAGGCTTGTTTTATTAACACCCTTTGTCCTTTTAGAATTTTGCTGTACAGTGGCCCTTTTTGTTCTTTGCCTTGGGTTTCTCTGCCCTACACTTTTCCTCATCTCCTTTCTGTCTTTTGCTTTTGGCTCCTTTTTGTTTCCCTCTGTCTCCCTGCATTGGTTCCCATCCCCCTGCCATATTAGTTTAAATCCTCCCCAACAGCACTAGCAAACACTCCCCCTAGGACATTGGTTCCAGTCCTGCCCAGGTGCAGACCGTCCGGTTTGTACTGGTCCCACCTCCCCCAGAACCGGTCCCAATGCCCCAGGAATTTGAATCCCTCCCTGCTGCACCACTGCTCAAGCCACGTATTCATCTGCGCTATCCTGCGATTCCTACTCTGACTATCACGTGGCACTGGTAGCAATCCCGAGATTACTACTTTTGAGGTCCTACTTTTTAATTTAGCTCCTAGCTCCTTAAATTCATTTCCTCTTTAACCAGCAATACCACCCAGCCTCCTTTTCCTCTCTGCCTACCCTTCCTAAATGTTGAATACCCCTGGATGTTGAGTTCCCAGCCTTGGTCACCCTGGAGCCATGTCTCCATGATGCCAATTACATCATATCCATTAACTGCTGTCTGCGCAGTTAATTCGTCCACCTTATTCCGAATACTCCTCACATTGAGGCACAGAGCCTTCAGGCTTGTCTTAACACAATAGAGATATATACATTAAAAATTCACATTCTCACTTTGTGCATAAAAATTCATCTTAAAAAGTCAGGATAAAAACATGGCTCAAATAGAAACTGGTACCTTGGGAGGCAGCCCTATCCTGTTAAACCGCTGACCGACTTTCGGCACTTTCTCGAGAGCCAGTTTCTTTCCCCGGGATTTCACTCGGTCGATTGCACTGTAGTTAAAGGTCTCACTTGCTAAATACACCACCTGGAGAAAGGGAGAATCACAGAGTTAAGCAAGGCAATGGGCGACCTGAGCTTTTACAGTGCAGCTCAGATGGTTTTAGTGCCGTGCTCAGTCTAGTTTTGGGGTGCAAACCTTCTGAGTGTTCGGAATATGCTGATGCCACTTTGCTGAATGTCAAGCCTCTGACCACCTGCGACAGGGACAGAAAGTTGTCAGGGTTGCTATAACTGCATAACTTAATTTAGTGGCACCTTTGGAGAGTTTGTGGGGAGGAAGCATTGAGAGTTTGAAAGAACAGTACCTAGCGATGGTACATTACGTGTGACCCTGAGCAAACTTGCTGCTTCATCTCCCTCTGGGCCTTCACTCGTAACCTGCCCAGCCACCACAGACCAAGTTGGGATTCTATATTGTTCACTCTCCTTTTCCTCCTCTTGAGCAGAAACAAAAGAGCAAGGAACATTAAGGCACAAATTTAAGGTGATTGGCAAAAGAACCAGAGGAGACATGAGGAAAATCTTTACAGCATTGAGTGGTTAGGATTTGGAATGCACGACCAGATAGGGTGGTGGATACAGATTAAATAGTAGCCTTCAAAAGGGAATTGGATCAATACTTGAGAAAAAATTGCAGGGAGATGGGGAAAGAGCGGGACTGACTAGATTGCTCATTGAATCAGTCGACAGATTCGATGGGCCAAATAGCCTTCTTCTGTGTTGTACTATTCCAGTCATCAAGATCCACGGCGCTGCCCTGGACAACGTGGACCACTTCCCTCATCTCGGGAGCCGATCAACAAGAGAAGGCATTAATGACGAGATCTAGCAACGCCTCCAGTGCGGCCTGAGGAAAAGAGTGTTTGAAGACCAAGCCCTACAAACTGTCACTAAGCTCATGGTCTACATGGCTGTAGTAATATCCGCCCTCCTGTATGGTTCAGAAACATGGACCACGTACAGTAGACACCTCAAGGTCGCTGGAGAAATGCCACCAATGATGTCTCCGCAAGATCCTACAAATCCCCTGGGAGGACAGACGCACCAACGTTAGTGTCCTTGACCAGGCCAACATCCCCAGCATTGAAGAATTGACCACACTTGATCAGCTCCGCTGGGCAGGCCACATGTGTCTGGCATGCGAACTAAGAATCCCAAAGCAAACGCTCTACTCAGAACTCCTTCGCGGCAAACTAGCCAAAGGTGGGCAGCGGAAACGTTACAAGCCACCCTCAAAGTTCAACATCCCCACTGACACCTGGGAGTCCCTGGCCAAAGACCACCCTAAGTGGAGGAAGTGCATCCAGGAGGGTGCTAAGCAGAGTCTCGTTGCAGAGAGCGTGCAGAAATCAAGCGCAGGCAGCGGAAAGAGCGTGCGGCAAACCTGTCTCACCCTCCCTTACCCTCAACGACTATCTGTTCCACTTGTGACAGGGACTGTGGTTCTTGTATTGGACTGTTCAGCCACCTAAGGACTCATGTTAAGAGTGGAAGCAAGTCATCCTCGATTCCGAGGGACTGCCTATAATGATGATGGACTATTCTATGATTCATAATCACACCTTTACAGTAGAAATGCCCTAATGCACACGGGACAAATCAGACACCAAGCCAAAGGAGGAGAATCAAAGGCATTGATTAAGAGATAAAAAAAACTTGCATTTATATAGTGCCTTTTATGACCATTGGACTTCTCAAAGCACTTTACAGCCAATGAAGTACTTTTTGAAGTATAGTCACTGTTATAATATGGGAAACACAGCAGTCAATTTGCACACAGCAAGCTCCCATAATCAGCAAAGTGATGATGACCAGATCATCTGTTTTTGTTATGTTGATTGAGGGATAAATATTGGCCAGGCCACCGGGGCTAACTCCCCTGCTCCTCTTCGAAATAGCGCCGCGGGATCTTTTTCACCCAGCTGAGGGTGCAGACAGGGTCTCTGTTTAACATCTCATCCGAAAGACGGCATCTCATACGGTGCAGAACTCCCTCAGCCCTGCAGTGTAGTGTCAGCCTGAACTTGATCAAGTCTCCGGAGTGGGGCTTAAACCCAAAACCTTCTGACTCAGAGGCGAGAGTGCTACCCACTGAGCCACAGCTGACAGATGAGATTTAAGAGTGGTCGTGAAGGAGGCGAGGGAATTCCAGAGATCGAGATCGATGTGAATGCACACAAGGCCAGAATTGGAGGCGAGGATACAGAAAGAGAAAGAAAGAGAAAAAGCACAGTGCAGTGGCCTACCTTAGTCCTCGGTACTATGTTGAGCCCCAGTTTCTGGTCCACTAGGCTGGCCCCAGCCTCCGACAGATAGCCCTGATTGAGGACAAGGCAGTCTCTGCCAAAGCAGCATGGACAGCAGAGCTTCTGCAGCCACTTGGTCCATTTCGGGTTCAGCTGACCGTACGGTTCCTCGTTTTTAGGTTTAAAAACAGCGCTAATTTTCTGGTTAGGTGAAGAAAGAGAGAGCATTAGTCGTATCACGTCTCATCAATATTTGAACAGCTTTACACAGCTTTGCAAAAAAGCAAATCTTTAGACCAAAGTGGTGTTGAGAGAATTGATGTTGATGACTGTGTATCCGCATTAAGTACAGCAAGGTTAGCATCAAATTAAAGCCCCATCATGCCTCAGCTCCATCAGAAAAGCATCCCCTACATCTCCAGCAAGATAATGTTCTGAACTGGTCACCGTTTTGGCCTCAAGACTGCCCATTTAGCACCAGGTTAGGGGTAGTTTTGAAAAGTTAGAGCCAGGCCTTTCAGGAGTGAAATTAGGAAGCGCTTCTAATTGCAAAGGGCGGTAGAAGTTTGGAACTCTCTTCTGCAAGCGGCTGTTAATGCTGGGCCAATTGTTAATTTTAAATCGGAGACCGATAGATTTTTGCTAACCAAAAAAGGTATTCGGGGATATGGGGCAAAGGCGGGTATATGGAGTTAGGTCACAGATCAGCCATGATCTCACTGAATGGCAGATCAGGCTTGTGGGGTTAAAAGGCTATTCCTGTTCCTATGTGGAACGGAGACCTTAGTCAGGAGATCTTACGAGTACGGGACTTTGTTCCCAGTCAGGGCTAGATTTATACGCAGAAGTCAGGGCCTCACCCACTGCAGCACCCATCTCCCCCGCAAGAACTGGTTTTGCAAAAGCCATGAGGCAGGCGCTCCTACTTTGTAAGCATGAGCTCTGTGACCTGCACATTTTGGAATCCACTCACCTGCGCAGACGAGAAATATTCCCATCACCGGAATGCTGAACACAAGTCTCAGATCAGCGATATGGTGTTACACCAAGCCCAGATCCCACCCGCTTATCCAAATGTGTAACGATCTCAGGTTTCACATACAAGGCAGCCCATTCTAGGCTTATCCATTCAAATGAAATCAGCCATTTCTTAAATGACACCGAGGATTTTATTCCTATAGTACCAGACCTTAATCACCAATATCAGTGTTAAATCCACCATTTGCCAGTTTGAACCCAAGCTTGTCCTGCTGTGGTTTAACTAGATCATCGGCAGTCCCTCGAAACAAGGATGACTTGCTTCCACGCCAAAAAGGGATGAGTTCACAGGTATTTCAATGAAGGACCTAATATTCCAGATCCCGAACTACATCTTGAAGGGTGGAAGATGCCTGTGCGTGGATTTTTTTAATGTGTGGTGGCCGTTGCACACCAGCCACCACACAGGCTTGACAGAGTTAGGTCTTGGTCTAGTGGCAAGGATTACCCAAGACGACTGGAGACCTGCTCTGCTGCACAGGCCTAGTGCGCACACATATCACAATGTGGGCTGGCCCGTGCTGCCCCTGGGCCCTTGCGTCTTCTGGCCCCAAACTCTCGCCTCTTCCGGGTCCCGATCACATCCCTCTACATTCTCTCGCCGCTCCTTCGCCCCAATCTTGTCACTCCTGTACCTGCCCACACTCCAATCACCGACCTGGACCTTGAGGTCCTTCTTCGCTGCCATCGCTGTCCTCCACCAGCTCTCGAAGTGGCATGCTGCCACGCTGTCCAGGGGCCACCGCTCCTTTTATGGCCCCGACCCGCTGCTGATGGTCTCACAGGGGCCGCCACTCTAGAAGCGGCGCACCAGATATACATTTAGCGCGCTATTAAAGTGTTCTCTCAGTTACATTCAAGGCTAAAGTAACAACTTTTATTCTCCCATTTTAGGGCAGGGGGGTGGGGGTGGGGGGGGGGGGGGGGGGGGAGAAGAGAAATAAGTTTAACATGAAGCTATTCATTACACATTCACTCCATTCCATTTGATTACAATAGCTCACTGCCAGTCCTCTTATCCCATCTGTACCTACTCCTGCCTTGTTAAAGTGGATAGATAAACTGATTGCAAGGCCCATTGTTTGGTTACAGAAGAACGCACTGAACTATTGCAGTGCATTGATAATACAATTCAGGACAATCAGACACATCGATATTCTTTAATGTCACGGAACACACGCGTTGTAGGTCACTCTTTAATTCACTACCTTGCTCTAACCATCACCCTGTTATTGAGTGACTGCCCAAGCTCCCAACTGTACTTGCTAAGGTATGATTCCCTACTAACCATTCATCAACTGTAAGCTTGGAGTTCAGAGAGTGTTTTCTATTCCAGCGTGTGGGGTATCACACCCAATTCTATCCACAACCGATGCCTATACCAACATTCCAGGAATCTCTGGCAGCCGATTTATTTTTCTCCTCTTTAACCCCAGGGTACGGAGGCAAACTCCAGCAGCTGAGCAAAGGTTGCATTTCTATAGCACCTTTTACAACCTCAGGATGCCCCCAAAGCGCTTCACAGCCAATGAAGTACTATTTGAAGCGCAGCCAGTTGTAATTTCGGAAACACGGTAGTCAAGGCAGCTTAATTTGCACACAGCAAGATCCCACAAACAGCAATGCGATGACGACTAGATAATCGGTTTGTAATGTTGGCTGAAGGATAAATATTGACCCAGGACCCCGGGGAGAACTCCCCTGCTCTTCTTCACAAGAGCCGTGAGATCTTTTATATCCACCTGAGCACGCATACGGGGACTCTGTTTAATGTCTCATCCGAAAAATGGTGTGCAGCCATATCTCAGCAAGAATCGGTCCAGAGAACAGGTTGTGGCTGAAAAGAAAGCCTATTTAACAGGCTGAGAGCCTGAGTGCTCTGATCCACAGCAGCTTTGGGATTCCAGCTTCATTCCCCAGCAAGTTGCTGAGATGTGTGAGGTGACCTATTTTTGAGGAGTCTCTTTGAGTGTGCTCAGCCCGTGTACACAGCTGCTGCCAAATGATCTCACATTAGTGAGAATATTTGCAGTGAGGGTGAGCCAGTTATTTTGAGTGGTTTGATTTGATGAGTCACCGATTGCAAAATCCTCCTTTAGATGGTATGGAAGCACACTTGCTTCCTTCTGGTACTTCCTTTCAGTGGAGGTTCTTTTATGAGCAGAGACAGCTAGTGCTTAGCAGGCTGTTTAGCCACCTGAGGCATCACAGCCAAGCCCGATCCAGTCCTCCCACGTGCGTTGGTTTAAAAATAGTTTTTTTTGCACTGTCCATGCAACGAGTTCACATAGCTCAATCTTACGGACCAGAAAGGTCTTACAATTTGATCCTGAACTCAAGGGTCAACCAAGGCTCAGTGGGTAGCACTCTCGGATCCGAGTCAGAAGGTTGTGGGTGCGAGTCATACTCCAGAGACTGCAGCATGTAATCCAAGCCAACACAACCAGTGCAGTACTGAGGGAGTGCAGCATTGTCAGAGGTACAATCTTTCGGATGAGACGTAAAACCGAGGCCCCGTCTGCCCTCTCAGATGGACGTAAAAGATCCCATGGCCACTATTTTGAAGAGCAGGGGAGTTATCCTGGGGCCAATATGTATCCCTCACCCAACATCACAAACAGATTCATCATAGGCAGTCCCTCAATCAAGGAAGACTTGCTTCCACTCAAAGCGAGTTCTCAGGTGACTGAACAGTTCAATACGGGAATTACAGTCTCTGTCACAGATGGGACAGCCAGTCGTTGAAGGAAAGGGTGGGTGGGGAGTCAGGTTTGCCACACGCTCTTTCCGCTGTCTGCACTTGTTTTCTGCATGCTCTCAGTGACGAGACTCAAGGTGCTCAGCACCCTCCCAGATACTCTTCCTCCACTTAGGGCGGTCTTTGGCCAGGGACTCCCAGTGTCGGTGGGGATGTTGCACTTTATCAAGGAGGCTTTGAGGGAGTCCTTCAAACGTTTCCTCTGCAGATTACCTGGTCATTAGCACATCGCTGTTCGTGTGCACAAAATGGCTGCCTCATTTCATTGGCTGTAAATCACTTTTGGAGAAAGGCATGACAGAAATGCAAGTTCTTTATTTTTATAGCACAGAAGTGATCACTGCCACAGAGTCAAAACCATCACATGTTACAAAGAGGAAGCTTCTCGCAGTGCCAGGAGCCTCCAGCTTTTGGAGAAACACTTCAACCAGCAGCTCTGCAGCGCTTCAACTTCAAACTAGATTGGTCTTCTGTTATTGAGACAACCGGTGAAGGGCCGCAGCCCTCAGTGCAGAACAACACCCTGGCTGAACAAGTTTAACTGGACGACAGGTTAAGTCAGGACGTAAAGCTGAAGGAGCCGCCATCAATTCTGTTTCTGTTTAAACATGTTATGAGAGAAAAAGAAAGTGGCCTCACTCACAGGGTGATAGGCATACGCCAGTTTAGAAAGTAGAATTAAGGATTATGGGGGAACTCCATGGCTGAAATCAAGAGGTCTCAGTCTGCACTGAGACCAGGTTAGTGTATATCTGGACTTGGGATCCAGCGTGACTCAAGAGCAAAGCTGAACGAGACTCTTCATAAGGCCCCCCCGCCCCCCCCACCCACCCAAGTCTAGAGTTACACTACAACCACTTAGCGTTTGGTTTACATGCGCATGCCAGACACGAGACTCCTAAAGCAAGCACTCTACTCGGAACTCCTTCATGGCAAACATGCCAAAGGTGGGCAGAGGAAACGTTACAAAGACACCCTCAAAGCCCCCCTGATAAAAGTGCAACATCCCCACGGACACCTGGGACTCCCTGGCCAAAGACTGCCCTAAGTGGAGAAAGTGCAATCGGGAGGGCGTTGAGCATCTCGAGTCTCGTCGCCAAAAGCACAGGCAGTGGAAAGAGCATACAGTAAACCTATCCCACCCACCCATTCCCTCAACGACGATCTGTCCCACCTGCGACAGAGTCTGTGACTCCCGTATTGGCCTGTTCAGCCACTGAAGGACTCATTTTAAGAATGGAAGCAAATCTCCCTCAATTCCGAGGGACGGCCTACAATGATGATACGTGCAGCTAAAGGTGCAGTGGATGCGGAGTGATATTAGGGACGAGCCTAATGGACCATCGCATAATATCCACCTACATAGAATCTTACAGCACAGAAAGAGGCCATTTGGCCATTGTGCCTGCTCTTTGAAAGAGCGATCCAATTAGTCCCACTCCCCCCTGCTCTTTCCCCCATAGCCCTGCAAATTTTTCCCGTTTCAAGTCATCATCCAATTCCCTTTGGAATTTACTATTGTATCTGCTTCCACTGCTCTTTTCAGGCAGCGCTTTCCGCAATGTAGACCTACATCTAACTGGATACAACATGCATTTATATAGCACCTTTAACATAGAAAATTGTCCAAAAGAACAATGGCTGTTAAGACAAAAGGAGATATTAGGAGGTCCTGATGAAAGGTCATTGATCTGAAACATTGACAGTTTCTCTCCCCACAGATGCTGCCTGACCTGCTGAGTGTTTCCAGCATTTTCTGTTTTAATTTTGCTTTTGAGATATTAGGAGGGCTGACCAAAAGCTTGGCCAAAAAGGAGGGTTTTAAAAGGAGAGTGGTGTAGAGAGGCAGAAGGATTTAGATAGAGCATTCCAGAGAATGGGGCCGAGGCATTTGAAAGCATGGGCACCAGTGGTGGGGCTGAGAGGAGAGATGCGCAAGAGGCCAGAGTTAGAATTCTTGGGGGGGGGGGGGGGGGGGGGAGGAAGAGACTTGAAGGTTAGAGAGATAAGGAGGGCAATACCATGAGAGTTAAATACAAAGACAAGACTTTTAAATTTGAGGTGCCGGGTTACCAGGAACCAATGTACAACAACAACAACAACTTGTATTTATATAGCATCTTTAACGTAAACATCCCAAGTTGCATCACAGGAATATTATGAGATAAAAAATTTGACACCGAGCTGTACAAGTAGAAATTAGCACAGGTGACCAAAAGTTTGGTCAAAGTAGTAGGTTTTAAGGAGCATCTTGGAGGAGAGAGGTGTAGAGAGGCAGAGGTTTAGGCAGGGAGTTCCAGAGCTTGAGGTCCAGGCAACAGAAGGCACAGCCACCAATGGTTGAGCGATTATAAATCAGGGATGCTCAAGAGGGCAAAATTTGACGAGTGCAGACACCTCAGTGGGGTTGTGGGGCTGGAGGATATTACAGCGATAGCGAGGAGCAAGCCATGGAGGGATTTAAGTGAGAATTTTGAAATCGAGGCGTTGCTTAACCAGAATGTAGGTCATATCAGATCATAGGCAGTCCCTCAAAATCGAGGAAGACTTGCTTCCACTCCAAAAGTGAGTTCTCAGGTGACAGAGACTGTAATTACAGTCTCTGTCACAGTTGGGGCAGACAGTCGTTGGAGGGAAGGGTGGGTGGGGAGCCTGGTTTGCCGTGCCCTCCTTCTGCTGCCTGTGCTAGTTTTCTGCATGCTCTCAGCAACGAGACTAGAGGTGCTCAGCGCCCTCCTGGATTCTCTTCCTCCACTTAGGGCGGTCTTTGGCCAGGGACTTCCAGGTGTCGGTGGGGATGTTGCATTTTATCGAGGCGGCTTTGAGGATGTCCTCTGCCCACCTGGGGCTCGCTTGCCCTGTAGGAGTTCAGAGTTGAGTGCTTATTTGGGAGTCTTGTGTTGGGCATGAGGACAATGTGGCCCGCCCAACGGAGCTGGTCGAGTGCGGTCAGTGCTTCGATGCAGATCCAAGGCCATCCCATCCTCTGTCATCGAACTACAGTACGCAGACAACGTCGGCGCACAGAGGTTGAACTCCAAGTCATCATCAACATCTTCACTGAGGCGTCCGAAAGCATGGGCCTTACACTAAACATCCGTAAGACAAAGGCCCTCCACCAACCTGACCGCGCCACACAACACTGTCCCCCAATCAAGATCCATGGCGCGGCCCTGGACACCGTGGACCACCACTTCCCATACCTCAGGAGCCTATTATCAGCAAGGAAAAACACCGCCTCAGTGCGCCAGCGCAGCCTTCGACCGCCTGAGGAAGCGAGTGTTCGAAAATCAGGCCCTCAAATCTGGCACCAAGCTTATGGTCTTACAGGGCTGTAGTGATACCCGCTCTCCTGTATGGCCTAGAGACGTGGACCATATACAGTAGACACCTCAAATCACTGGAGAAATACCACCAGCAATACCTACGCAAGATCCTACAAATCCCCTGGGAGGACGGATGCACCAACGTCAATGTAGGTCAGCAAGCACAGGGGTGATGGATGAGCGGGACTTGGTGCGAGTTAGGACATGGGCAGCTGGGTTTTGGATCACCTAGTTTATGTAGGGCAGCAAGGACAAGGACAATGGGTGAGCAATCGGATGGGTTTCTCGTCTCTCAACAAGCACCAAGTTCAAATGTATTGGCCCAATTCCAGCCCGTCGACAACAACTAACTGGACCACTGATGCATCACAAACACTTGAATTACAAATCTATTTTCCACGAGATTTTTATCTTGGGATCTAGGAAAGTCCATTTGGACCCACAAGACCATTTTGATCAACTTCAATCCCAGCATATCACAACCCTTCTCACTCCAGAAATAAATCTCGACCCAATTCAAACAGTTTCTTTCAGTGCGCTCCTCTGTATTTTATTCCACAGTTTGATTACCCATGATCTGCCTGACTTTACCCCTCGCTTTGAATTTGCCTTTCCTGCTATTTGCTTCCAGACAGCCCTCGCAAAGTTCAAGTGTGTGAACTCACCAAGAAGCGATGGTTGAGAGAAAAACAAACCGCATGCACAGGAGCAGAGACATTGAGCATAAAATGGTAGTTGGTGATTTATTGGAAATTCTGCCTAAAAAGAATTTCCAGTAAAATACCAACCACTATCTTCCTCTCCAGACATCTCGCATTACAATTTCCTGTTGGGAGGAGGTGCAATGTTATTAAATTAGAATTTGGCTTTTCTGCAAAGAACATCACTTAGCAATTGAGCAGAGGGATTATGGGGCACAATGGGTCAGCTACAAGAGGATAAGCCAACTGCATTACACAGCACTAATACTGCATCAACAGAGCAGCCTAACACTCCAGGACGACAAAGTTTAAACAACTCATGGTCTGGGTCACAGGTTCCAGTCCCAGAGCTGCTGGCTTTTAGCTTATTAGAGACATAGCATGCAGACTATGAGATGCTGTCAGGCTGCAGAGTTTCCACCAGAGACTCCCTTGACACAACCACACATTCATGGGTCTGTGATTGGCACCACAGAAAGACATTGGAGGGTATATATACAGTCAACCCAGTAATAAGGCGACACCAAAGACAGGGGTCTCAGAGGAGCCAGCCAACTCCCAGTACAAGTTAAATAAAACTGGGAAGAATTACACTTGGGGAAAAGCTACTTTAGAGCCATGGAAATGTACACAAAAACATACAAGAGTCAGAAATCAATGCAGTTCATAATCTCAGTCTATATTCATCACTATGACATTCAATCCAAATAGAAAAGGACTTGCATTTATACAGCATCTTTCATGATCACCAGGCATCCAAAAGCACTTTACAGCCAATGAAGTACTTTTTGGAGTGTAGTCACTGTTGTAATGTAGGAAATGCAGCCGCCAATTTGCGCAAACCAAGCTCCCACAAACAGCAATGTGATAATGACCAGATAATCTGTTGTAGTAATGTTGATTGAGGAATAGATATTGACCAGGACACCAGGGAGAACACCCTGCTGCTCTTCAAAATACTGTTGTGGGATCTTTTATGCCCATCCAAGAGCACATCTCATTCAAAAGACGACACCTTCCACAGTGCAGCACTCCCTCAGCACTGCACTGGAGTGTCAGCCTGGATTTCATGCACAAGTCTCTGAAGTGGGACTTGAACCCACAACCTTCTGACTCAGGTGAGGTTGCTACCCACAGCCAAATATTAATTGACTGCAATTTTATTTATTTCAGGCAAGGAGAAAATTTGATTTAGTTGCAATAAACAAAGGATAGTGGAAGCTGATTTGATACTATCAAAAGGAAATTGAATAAATACTTTAAAATTTGCAAGGCTATGGGGAAAGACCAGGGGGAGTGGGACTAATTGAATAGCTCTTTCAATTGCCAGCACGGGCACGATGGGCCGAATGGCCTCCTACATCCAGTGTGGCGAGCAGAAAAACGCTTTAGGTTCTTTAATCTCACGTCATTGAAAGACGAACTTGGGTCCTCCAGTGCTGTACTCAGGTCAAGAGTTTAATTTGGCCTTTGCACTGAGCCATATATATTCTTTAAAAAGAGGCTGCAACAAGGACCCATTGAAAAGCATTTCACCTCAGGAAAAGGGTCGATGGCATCTAACACCAAGTATCTCAAAATTTAGCAAACATTGAAAGAATCGTTAATGATTCACAGATTACGAGTGAAGTTATTGAGAATTTCTCTTTCAGCTTCTTTGCCTGAAGTCACAGATGCTTTCTTGCCATTACCACTCCCGATTTTGCACGCAGTAGCCTAGATGGTGAGCATCAGAAGGCTATTCAAACAGATGCATTGCAAACAAGCCAGATCCTATTCACACATCACTTGGCACCAGCAGAAACCAACAGGAATTGGTTATCCCACCCCAGGGTGCTGTGGCTAAATGACGATCAGATTACTCGAACCAAGAATGGTTGACTCAGCCTGGGCAAGTAATTGAATCTGGGATATTTCTGGACTCTGTCTTTTAAGGCAGCAACACCATTTCCTCGTGATCAATAGCATTCCAAGTTGATCAATAAAATTGTCTCAATTACAAATCTTTCAGAGAGTGTGCTGTAGAGCGCCAGAGAGTCGCCATTGATCGCACAGGAATCACTCAGATATAACGTGCAAAAAACTGAACAGCGAACACTTTAAAACCAGATACCGGAGGGCAAGACTACAAACTAAACTAGCTACAGACCACGATTACAAACAGCTCGTCCTTCCTTCAACATAGAAGGATGCCATTCGGCCCATCATTCTTCTGCTGGAGCTAGCTCCACATTGGCTACTCTTAATCCCATTTCCCTGCTCTTCCCGATATCCTTTAATATTTTTCTTCCAAGTATTTTTCTAATTCTCTACAGCTTTGAGACCGACACCACTTCAGCGCACACGTGCGGCAAACGGATTCGACATTCTAAAAAACATTTCTATAGCGCCTTTCACAACCACCAAAGTGCTTTACAGCCAGCGAAATTTTGTCCCAAAGCACTTTACAGCCAGTGATTGTCACTTTTGTAATGTAGGAGACGAGCCAGTCATTTTGCACACAGCAAGCTCCCATAAATAGCAATGTAATACAGATAATCTGTTGTAGTGATATTGATCATGGGCTAAATATTGGCCAGGACACCAGGGATAACTCCCCTGCTCTTCTTTGAAATCTTTTACATCCACTTGAGAACAGTGTTTAATGTCTCATCTGAAAGATGGCATCTCCGACAGTGCAGCTCTCCTTCAGTACTGCATTGGAGTGTCAGCCTAGATTTTTATGCTCCGGTCTCTGGAGTGGGACTTGAACCCACAATCTCCTGACCCGGGTGTGACCCACTGAGCCATGGCCGACACTGATTGGATGTGTCTGAAACCAAATGAGAAGGTCCCATGGTTCAGTGCTGAATTAGCTCATAAGGCGTCAGAGAGACAAGAGATGAGCCAGTGTTCGCACAATCACTGTCCTACTATCCCTGCTTAAACGTCATGCAAGGGCAAGATTGGTCTCTGCTACAATACCCACCGTTTCTTGGTCGAGGTAGCAGGAAAAAATCCAGCAGCATTGTAAAAGAATGGAATTTTATTTAAAAAATTCAAGATCACAATGCAAACACTGGAATGCCAGACCAGCATTGCAGCTCACAACTGCAACCGATTTAATAAATTCCAAAGTCCAAAATAGACACTGCATCAGTTTCATTTAATGAGACATGGGACACTCTGGTGTCTCTGGTGCATAGTGCAGGGCTGAGCCACAGGGCAAAGATTTGTTCCATGTGTGCAAGTAGGGTTAAAGCAATCAGTCTCAGCAACTGGGCCAGGAAAGTGGGATTGGGGGGGGGGGGGGGGGTGGGAGGAGAGAGATTGCAGATCGCTGTCCCACGACCAGACTAAGTGCACTGGTGTGGATATCAGGCAAGTGCAGGATCTGATCAACTGTGATGCCTTCCATTGTCAGAGTCTCAGCTTCAACATGAAGGATGCCAGGTACCAATGAGCTTCGGCCTACAGAACAGCAGTCCGCTCCTTTGGACAAAAAACACGTGAGGGGGACAGACATGGCGCTGCGCTTTAGTGAGAACTCAACTGTGCTTTGGGCTACTCAATATGCCCCAGCCTGTATAAATACAGCAGGCTCTGATCAGAGAATGATGGATAACAAGCAATGATTACAGGGCTGCAATCTAATCCAAGGTCTCCTGGATCAAAGTACAAAAGGTTTGAATAGTTTGCCAGCAAAACTAATGTTTATGGGAGCTTGCAATGCGCAAATTGGCTGCCGCACTTCCTACATTACAACAGTGACTACACTTTAAAAAGCAGTACTTTATTGGCTGTGATGCTCTATGGGACGTCCTGAGGTTGGGAAAGCGCTGTAGAAATGCAAGTTCGTTCTTTCTTTAGCTCAGCTCCCAACGAAAGTCCTCACCCAAACTCCTCACATGCTCATTTCCAGCTCGAGTTTGCTGAATAGTGATCAGGAGCAGAAACCCGAGCTAATTTTCCTACCTAGGGCATTAATGCCATCTGTAATACCGCTGCTGAAAGCTGACAACAATCCAGGAACAAACCTGGAACCTCCCTGGTCTGTAGGGCTCAGCTAGCCAATGGCTAAACACTCAGCTGTCAGGGGAGCACCTACAGATCTGGGTAGAGATTATTCATCGTGAAACAATCAATTCTTAGCCCCCATCACCAGTCAAGCTTAGATAAACAATTAAGCAATGTCTTCTCCCAGTTTCACTAAATGCAATTCCGAGGTTGAGCCGAGTCACTGTAATGGGGAAACTTGCTATGTTACCGGATTTAGCATCTCATTTAAAATGGATTTTAATTTCAACAGGAACATCGGAACAAGGAGGCCATTGAGCCGCTCAAGCCCGTTCCGCCACACAGGTCACGCTTGTTCTGTATTCCAAATCTACTTGCCTGCCTTTGATCAAATCCCTCAATACGCTTACCTAATAAAAATCTATCGATCCTGGTCCAGAATAAAGTAATGTGATTGAGTATTGTAGACATGAGTAAGTGTGACCTTAATCCCTTTATTCTAACTCGAGTGTTGGTACAACATGGGAGGCCTGCTTATATACAGTGCTCCCAAGGGATGCTGGGATCCCTCTGGTGGCAGTAGAATGCTGGTTACACAGGGTTGCATACATATCACTCCCTCCCAAAGTCAATAGTACACTTATTTACAGGGCGAGACGATCTGGGGCTTTTCGCTCCCTTGTCGATCGTCTCGGTACAAATACAGGTGCAGGCGAGTTGGTTGGTTCTTCGCTGAGCTGCTGCGCAACTGGCCTGCTGGGGATGATGAGTTCAGCTTCGTGGTCAACCGTGATGTCGGTTGCCATTTGTGTGCGTGTCGGAGGGTCAAAGTTGGTGGTGTCCTCTTCGGGTTGCTTGTGGCTGTCTGTGACTCGCAGTTTGGTTTGGTCCAAATGCTTTGTGTAAGTTAGTCCATTTGCGAGTTTGACTTGAAACACCCTACTCCCTTCTTTGGCTATGACAGTGCCAGCAAGCTATTTGGGACCAAGTCCATAGTGGAGTACAAATACAGGGTCATTGACTTCAATATCGCATGACAAATTTGCACAATCATGGTACATGCTTTGTTGAAGCCGCCTGCCCGCGACATGATCACGGAGATCAGGATGGATGAGAGAAAGCCTTGTTTTGAGTGCCCTTTTCATGAGCAGCTCGGCTGGGGGAACCCCGATGAGCGAGTGGGGTCTGGTGCGGTAGCTGAGCAGGACTCGGGGGGGGGGGGGGGGGGGGGCAGGGAGCCTTCCGACACATGTTTCAAGTTTTGCTTGATGGTTTGGACTGCCCGTTCTGCCTGGCCGTTGGATGCGGGCTTGGACGGGGCAGATGTGATGTGCTTGATCCCATTGCAGGTCATGAATTCAGCGCTGAAACATGGCCCATGTCGCGGACAAGGACATCAGGCAGGCCGTGTGTGGCAAACGTGGCCTGTAGGCTTTCGATGGTGGCAGTGGACGTGCTTAGACATTATTACACACTCAATCCATTTTGAATAAGCATCCACAACAAACAAAAACATTTTGCCTAGAAACGGGCCAGCAAAGTCAACGTGGATCCTAGGCCACGGTTTGGAGGACCATGACCACAAATGTAGCGGTGCCTCCTTGGGTGCATTATTCAGTTGAGAGCAAGTGTTGCATTGGCGCACGCAAGACTCCAAATCTGAGTCAATGCCGGGCCACCACACGAGACCTGACTATAGGTTTCATCAGTATTACGCCTAGGTGGGTACTATTTATGTTTCCCTGCCTTTCTTGGGCAAAACCATGCGATTACCCCCAAAAAAAGACAGTCCACTTGTATGGACATTTTGTCTTTACACCGCTGGAACAGCTTGATCTCTTCATGCATCTCTGCTGGGACGCAGGACCAGCTCCCATGGAGGACAGTTTTTTTTTTAAAAACAAGGGACAGTAAAGGATCCTGGCTGGTCCAGGTCCTGATCTGGCGGGTCGTAATGGGTGACTTTTCGTTTTCAAATGCATCCATCACCAAGAGCAAGTCTACAGGCTGTGCCATTTCCACCCCGGTGGTGAGCAATGATAGCTGACTGAGGACGTCAGCAGTTCTCGGAGCCTGGCCTGCGGCGAATTACATAGTTATATGCAGACAGCGTGAGTGCACATCTTTGGATGCGAGCAGAGGCATTGGTATTGATACCTTTGCTCTGAGAATAGCGATATGAGCGGCTTATGGTCAGTTTTTAAACTCGAACTTAAGTCCAAATAGATACTGATGCATTTTTTTTTTTACCCCGTAAACACATGCCAGAGCTTTTTAATCATGCCGTAGGCCCTTTCGACCTTGGACAAGCTCCTGGACGCATAAGCGACCGGTTGTAATGTTCCCGATTCGTTTGCTTGTTGTAACACACCCGACCCCATACGAAGACGCATCGCAAGCTAGCTCTAAACATTTACAAGGATCATACAGGACAATTTGTTGGAACATAAACAGATTTTGGGCTCTCCTAAAGCTGTCACTTGTGATTTTCCTCATACCCAATCATCACCCTTGCGTAGCAACACATGTAGAGAGGTTCTAGCAAGGTGCTTAACCCGGTAGAAAATTACCAAAATAATTGAGTCCCAGGAACGACAGCAGCTCCGTCACGTTCTGTGGTCTCTGCGCGTTCTTGATGGCCTCCGTCTTGGCATCAGTGGGTCTGATGCTGTCTGCCGTGATTCTTCTCCAAGAACTCTACCTCTGGCGCCAGGAAAACACACCAAGCATTTCAACCAGAGTCCCACACGATCTAGCCGACTTAGAACCTCTTCCAGGTTCTGCAAGTGTTCGATGGTGTCCCGACCTGTAATCAGTAGGTCGTCCTGGAAAACCACGGTACGCGGAACCGACTTTAGCAGACTCCATGTTGCTTTGAAAAATAGCCGCGGCCGATTGAATCCCAAACAGGCATCTATTGTAGATGAACAGACCTTTGATAGTGTTGATGTAGGTGAGGCCTTTCGAAGATTCTGATAGCTCCTGCGTCATGTAAGCAGAGGTCAGGTCCAACTTGAACATCTTGCCTCCTGCCAGTGTCGCAATAGGTCATCTGCCTTGGGTAGCGGGTACTGGTCCTACAGTGAAAAACGGTTAATCGTTAATTTGAGAGGGCCAAAAAGTCTGACCAGGCCATCGCCCTTGAGAACTGGAACAATCGGACTGGCCCACTCATTGGACTCCACCGGCACGATGATGCCTTCTCGTTGCAGCCTGTCTAGCTCAATCTTGACTTTCTCGCACATAATATATGGCAACGCCCGTGCCTTGTGGTGGATGGGTCATGTACTGGGAATCAAGTGGATCTGCACCTTCTCCCCGAGAAACTCCCGATGCCTGGCTCAAGCGACAGAAACTTGCTCAGAATCTGGGCACGAGGCGTCGTCGACGACAAAAGCGCTCGGATGTTGTCCCAGTTCCAGCGGATTTTTCCCAGTCAGCTTCTGCCGAACAGTGTGGGGCCATCTCCTGGTACTATCCATATTGGTAGTTCGTGCACTGCTCCATCATAGGTGATTTTTACTGCTGCGCTGCCAATTACAGGGATCAGCTCTTTAGTGTAAGTTTTCAGCTTGGTGTGAATGGGACTCAGCTTGGGCCTGGGTGCCTTGTTGCACCATAGTCAGAGGCCTTTTTGCTCATGATAGACTGATTTGCACCAGTGTCCAATTCAATGGATACTGGAATTCCGTTCGGTTCAACTTTTAACATGATCGGTGGACATTTCATGGTGAAGGTGTGTACCCCGTACACTTCTGCCTCCTCTGTTTGAGTCTCCAGTTCAGTTTGATCCACCATGGATCGGCCTTCCTCTGCAACGTGGTTTGCAGCTCGTCTGCACATTCGCTGGAGGTGTCCCATTGTTCCACAGCCTTTGCACAGTGTTTGAAGCAGCATTGATGGGCTCAATGATCACCTCCGCAGCACCAACAAGGTGTTAACTGCCTCGCATTAACGCTTGATGGTGGTCTGTCATCGGAGGTCGTGCAGCTGCAGGCGTGTACGCTCCGCCTTATGCGTTCCTGCTTGAAAACGACGTTACTTTGTGTACAGTACTTGCCGAAACATCTTTATGCTGCGAAATTTGTTTGATGCTATCGCTGGTGGACATAAATGCCTGGGCTATCGTTATGGCTTTGCTCAGGTTCAATGCCAAGCACAAAAAAGTCTCTTAGCATTTGTTCCAGGAATCCATCAAATTCACAATGTCCTGTAAGGCGCCTTAGTTCGGTGACGTAGCTCACCACTTCCTGGCCTTCAGACCATTGACATGTAAAATCGATACCATGCTATCAGAACACGCTCCTTCGGATTTAGGTGCACTCGGACCAGCGTACAGTTCTTCATATGATTTGGTTGTTGGTTTCACCGGAGCAAGATTCTTCATGAGGCCATAGATTGTTGCCCCGCAGACGGTGAGGAGGAGCACCCTTCGTTTGGCAGTGTTCACACTCCCTTCCAGCTTGTTGGCCACGAAGTATTGGTCGAGTCGCTCCACGAAGGCCTCCCAATTGTCCCCTTCTGAGAATTTCTCCAGGATACCAACAGTGCTCTGCATTTTCACGTGATGGTTCGTTATCTCGTCGCCAGTTGTTATGTCCAGAATAAAGTAATGTGATTGAGTACTGTAGACGTGAGTAAGTGTGACCTTAGTCTCTTTTTTCTAACTCGAGTGCTGGTACAGCATGGGAGGCCTGCTTATATACTGTGCTCCCAAAGGATGCTGGGATCCCTCAGGACTAACAGATACACCCTCTGGTGGCAGTAGAATGCTGGTTACATGCATAACAGATCAGAGTCTTGAAAATTTCAACTGACCCCCCAGCATCCGCAGCCTTTTTGGAGTTCCAGATTTCCACTACCCTATGAAGTGGTGCTTCCTGATTTCACACTTGAATAGCTTAGCTTTAATTTGCTCTGGACTCTCCCATCAGAGGAAATAATTTCTATCTACCCTATCGAATCCATTGAGCATTTTAAGTACCTCGATTAGATCACCCCTCAACCTTCTAAACTCAAGGAATACAAACCAGGTTAATGCAACCTGTACTCAATTTAACTCTAAGTCCCGATTTTATTCTGGTGAATCTGCACTGCATCCCCTTCAAGGCCAATATATCCTTCCTGAGGTGCGGTGCCCAGATCTGAAGCATCACTTCTTGTATTTGTATTCCAGAGCACTTGAGATAAAGGCCAACTTTGCATTAGTCTTTTTGATTACTTTTTGTATCTGTGCACTAGATTTAAGAATTTGTATACGTGAACACCTAAATCCCTTTGCTCCTCCACAGTGAAGAAATATTTTCTTATGGGAGCAAGCAGGGAAGTAGAGCTGAGCCCAAGATGTGATCAGCCATGATCGTATTGAATGGTGGAGCAGGCTCGAGGGCAAGTTGGACTACTTGTGCTCCTATTTCGTATGTTCTTAAATTATTCCAATTTATCTTTCTTGGCTCCAAAGTGATAACCCTCACACTTAGTCACAGTGGCAGTTTTGTCCACTCACTTGGTCTGTATGTCCCAGCTTCGAAAGTTTAAAAAAAAATCAGACTCCTTTTTGCACTTCTAATTTCTTTGTATCCCGCTGTTGCTTTTTATAGCTGTGATTGTGACCATAATTGCTTAACTGCACAAGTTTTTGCCTTTTATGGAAATGTAGTGCTTTTGCATCAAACCAGATACTTCGACCCTATGGACAAACAGTGGGAAGTAGTCAAAGAGTGACTACACTGCAAAACTTCAGTCATCGACCTGAAACGTTAACTCGGTTTCTCTGTTCACAGATGCTGCCTGACCCGCTGAGTATTACCAGCATTTTCTGCTTATTTCAGATTTCTAGCAACCACAGTATTTTGCTTTTGCAAAAATACTTCATTGGCTGTAATGCACTTTGGGATGATCCAAGAACACGAAAGGCACTATCTAAATGCAAGTTTGCTCATTTGTTTAGCCATCAATAGCTGCACCCAGTTTACTGCAGGCAATTAATTGCTAATCTCTGAGGTTTGCCTTACTTAAAATTTAAATCTTGGTTTGTGACCATCTTCTCACTCTTAAACATTAACATTAAATGCAGTTATAATCTGGTCACTATTTGCAATACGTTCCCTCAAAGATTGTTAATTAATTTTGGTTTGTTCCTCATTACTAAAATTTAGTATAGCTATTGCCCTGGTTACTGCAACATGTGTCCCTGATATCTGTATTTATACACTCCCCCACCCCCCAACCTTAGTTCTGCAACACACACACACACAGAGACAGAGACAGTGTAATTAAACAGAGCTAAGAGGCAATGACACAGAATTGCTAACTGACAACCCAGGGCAGGTTAATCCTAATGCTAAGGGCTAGCTGCGCTCCATCGAGGGCATCTCAGGCACAACCATCCCACGTGTCCTGCATGCTGCTTAATCCCGCCAAACCTTAATTACTCTCTTTCCCCAATTCCTTTGTCCCGGAGTTGTGTCATAACATTGCCTGTTTTATTCATTCACCCTCATTAAACATGGGCTCAGTATTCATATTTACCACTGGGGACAGATTCTCATTTGTGGGTTCAGCTTCTTGAGAGTGTCCCTTCTCCCCATCATATACCTTCCCCCCTTTCTTTGCTCTTCCCCGAGCACAGTCTGCTCCCCTCCACACTCCCTGTTCCTTCTCTCCCCTCACCACCCACCTACCTCCGATAATCACACTCCCTATCGCTCTTCCGCTCCTCCTCCCCGATGCTGCCAGTCCCATTCGCCCTGGTCCTTCTTATACCCTCCCCGGTACACCCTGCACCTTTGTACCCTCACCAGTACTCTGTCCTTTAACCCTCTTGCACCTCCCTGGGGCACCCTCTCTTCCCCACCCCTGCCGGTTCTCTCTCCCTCTGGTGCACTCGTCTCTCTCTCTCTTCTACTCACCCCCCCCCCCAATCAACCCCTGGTGCCCACCCCTCCTCCCTCTCTTGCTTCCCCCCACCCCCCCTTCCCCTCCTGGTACACCTTTTCTCTCCCCCTCCCCCTGGTGCGCTCTCTCCCTCCGGTGCACCCTTTTCTCTCTTCCCCCCCTCTGGTGCACCCCCTGGTGAACCCTTTTCTCTCGCTTCCCCCCCTCTGGTGCACCCCCTCACCCCACTCCCCCTGGTACAACCTCCTCTCTCTCTTCTCCCTCTCCCAGTACAACGCTCTCTCTCCCCCAACCCATCCAGTGCATCTTACCCCCCCCCCACCCGTGTCTCCCTCCTCCTCCCTCTCCTTCCTCCCCTGGTACACCTCCCTCTCCCAAGTACCGCCTCTCCCCACACCCCCTCTCGGTACTCGCCCACCCCCGCCATCCCTCTCCCCCGCCATTCGCCCACTCCCGCCATCCCTCTCCCCCCACGGTACTCGCCCTCCCCCGCCATCCCTCTCCCCCACCCCCCCGCCATCCCTCTCCCCCACCCCCCGGGACTCGCCCACCCCCCGCCATCCCTCTCCCCCACCATCCCTCTCCCCCACCCACCGGGACTCGCCCACCCCCGCCATCCCTCTCCCCCACCCCCCGGTACTCGCTCACCCCCGCCATCCCTCTCCCCCACCCCCCGGTACTCGCCCACCCCCGCCATCCCTCTCCCCCACCCCCCCGGTACTCGCCCACCCCCGCCATCCCTCTCCCCCACCATCCCTCTCCCCGCCCACCCCCGCCATCCCTCTCCCCCGGTACTCGCCCACTCCCCACCATCCCTCTCCCCCGGGACTCGCCCACTCCCCACCATCCCTCTCCCCCACCCCCCGGTACTCGCTCACCCCCGCCATCCCTCTCCCCCACCCCCCGGTACTCGCCCACCCCCGCCATCCCTCTCCCCCACCCCCCGGTACTCGCCCACCCCCACCATCCCTCTCCCCGCCCACCCTCTCCCCCACCATCCCTCTCCCCGCCCACCCCCGCCATCCCTCTCCCCCGGGACTCGCCCACCCACGCCATCCCTCTCGCCCACCCACCGGGACTCGCCCACCCCCGGGGACTCGCCCACCCCCGCCATCTCTCTCCCCCACCCACCGGTACTCGCTCACCCCCGCCCCCCCCGGTTCTCCCCCACCCCCCGGTACTCGCCCACCCCCGCCATCCCTCTCCCCCACCATCCCTCTCCCCCGGTACTGGCCCACCCCCGCCATCCCGGTACTCGCCCAGCCCCGCCATCCCTCTCCCCCGCCATCCCGGTACTCCCCCACCATCCCTCTCCCCCCGGTACTCACCCCGCCGGGCTCGGGGATGAAGTAGCTGCCGCTCGAGCCCTGGCTGATGCGCTGCGGGAGGATGCCGAGCTCCTGCGCATGCTCGGCACGCCGCACCGCCTCGGCCAGCTCGGGCTCATCCGGGAACTGGTTGAGGGCGCGCGGGCCCAGGAGCGGCTGTCGCTCGCGCTCGCGCTGCTGACGGTGGTGGTGGTGGCGGCCGCCCGAGGCCGGGGAGCCCGGGGGTGACCCGGCCACCGGGGCAGGCACCGGCACATGGACCCGCACCCCCGCCCCGGGACCGGCCCCCACACACCCGGCCAACCGGCTCCCCGAAGGGGACGGTGGTCCGAGCTGGGCCGTGGCGAAGTACGTGTCGGGCGGCGGCTGGAGCGGCGAGCGCAGCGGGCTGGTCTCGTCCATGTTGGCGGCGGCTTGTGAGGTAAAATCGAGACACGGAGACGACCCCGGGGGCTCAAGCTCCGAGCAGCGGGCTGCCGGACTAACAGCGAGAGGCGCGCGCAGCTTCGTGCCTCCGGGTCAGCTGACAACCCGCCCAACTTCCGGTTCTATTGGAAACTTCTGGTCTTCCCCCCTCCTTGGGGGTGGCACTTTCCATTTCCGGCAACAATGACAACAAGATCTTTACAGGATCTGTAAAATAAACGTAAATCAAATGCCCCCTTATTAAAGGGGCACTAAAACCGATAATTTAAACAAATTAAACTTTAAACAGTCAAATTAATGATGCACTCCAGTCCCTCCGGCACCCACCTCTTGCAGAAGGCCGCGAGCAAAGCAGTGGAATAGGATTCCTACAACTATTTTAAGTAACGTTAATACAAGTGCCCCCTTATTAAAGGGGCATTGGAACGGACAAATTGACAAATAAAACTTTGTAATACGGGCAAATCAGAATTTGATTACCGGGGGTGATGATGCACTCTAGCCCCTCCGGCGCCCCCTCTTGCGGAAGGCCGCTAGCGTACCGGTGGACACCGTGTGCTCCAACTCCAGGACACCCGTGGCTCGAACGTAATCTCTGAAGAGAGGTAGGCAGTCGGACTGAACAACCGCTCGCTGCCTGGATCGGTTAATGACCATCTTGGCAATGCCCAGGAACAGTCCGATGAGAAGGGCTTCCGACCTGCCCACTCCCCTCCGCACAGGATGCCCAAAGAACAGAATCCTTACAGCATAGAAACAAATGGAGTTTTAATTCAAATCGCTAAGGTTCCTTTAAACTTTTTTGTTGTTCATTTACAGGTTTTAGTGATTGTGCCCCTTTAAAAAAAAAGTGGGCACATGCTTAACTTTTAATTGGCAATTGCCAACATTTAAGAGTCCCAAGAGCTCCTGAACAAAATTTTAATTCGATTTATTAAGCTTCAGTGTTTATTTACAGTATTCATTGGTCGTGCCCCTTCAAATGGGGGCACATGCTTGACCCTTAATTGGCAATTGCCAGTATTTAAAAGAGTCACAGAAACAATTAGAATTTTAATTTTTTTTTGTTAATTTAAGGTTTTATTGGTTGTGCCCCTTTAAAAAGGGGAGCACGTGCTTGACTTTGTCAGTTGTGGCTCAGTGGGTAGCACACTCATCACTGAATCAGAAGGTTGTGGGTTCAAGCCTCACTCCAGGGAGTCTAGGCTGATACTCCCAGTTCATTACTGAGGGAGTGCTGCAATGTCAGGTGCTGTCTTTCAGATGAGACATTAAACCGAGGCCCCATCTGCTCTCTGGGTGGTGTGGTGGGGTGGGGCGGGGATGTAAAAGATTCCATGGCACTATTTTGAAAAAGAGCAGGGGCGTTCTCCCGGTGTCCTGGGGCCAGTATTTAGCCCTCAATCAACGTCACAAAAACAGATTATTATTATGTCATTAACACATTGCTGTTTGTGGGAGCTTACTGTGCGCAAATTGGCTGCCTTGTTTTCCACATTACAACAGTGACTACACTCCAAAAGTACTTAATTGGCTGTAAAGCGCTTTGAGACATCCAATGGTCATGAACGGCGCTATATAAATGCTTATCTAGCCTCCCCTTAAATGCATTTATGTTATTCACCTCAACCACTCCCTGTGGTAGCAAGTTCCGTATTTGCACCACTCGCTGGGTAAACAGGTTTCTTCTGAATTCCCTATTGGATTTCTTGGTGACTATCTTATATTGATGGCCTTATATTGCTCTTCCCACAAGTGGAAATGTTTTTATCTCTTTCTCAACTCCATCAAAAACCTTCATAATCTTAAAGATCTCGATCAGGTTACCCCTGAACCCTCTCTTTTGAAAAGAGACCCAGCCTGTTCATCATTTCCTGATAGGTATAACCTCTCATTTCTGGTACCATGGATGAAAAATTATAGTTATGAGGAGTGTCTGGAGATAACAATAACAACATTCACTTTTGGTGTTGAACCAAATAAGCTCTGGCTAGGGGGGGAGGGGACGGGGAGACGGGCAGAGATTTGAAAGAAGAATCAGCCTGGAGGAGTCATGTTCCCTGGATATATTGAATGTGAGAGGTTGCAGCCCCTGTTCCACCCGGACTTCAAGGGTTAAAACTACACAAATTAGAAACATAGAAAATAGGTGCAGGAGTAGGCCATTCGGCCCTTTGAGCCTGCACCACCATTCAATAAGATCATGGCTGATCATCCACCTCAGTACCCCTTTCCTGCTTTCTCTCCATACCCCTTGATCCCTTTAGCTGTAAGGGCCATATCTAACTCCCTTTTGAATATATCCAATGAACTGGCATCAACAACTCTCTGCGGTAGGGAATTTCACAGGTTAACAACTCTCTGAGTGAAGATGTTTCTCCTCATCTCAGTCCTAAATGGCTTACCCCTTATCCTTCGACTGTCCCCTGGTTCTGGACTTCCCCAACATCGGGAACATTCTTCCTGCATCTAACCTGTCCAGTCCCATCAGAATTTTATATGTTTCTATGAGATCCCCTCTCATCCTTCTAAACTCCAGTGAATACAGGCCCAGTCGATCCAGTCTCTCCTCATATGTTAGTCCAGCCATCCTGGGAATCAGTCTGGTGAACCTTCGCTGCACTCCCTCAATAGCAAGAACATCCTTCCTCAGATTAAGGGACCAAAACCGAACACAATATTCCAGGTGAGGCCTCACCAAGGCCCTGTACAACTGCAGTAAGACCTCCCTGCTCCTATACTCAAATCCCCTAGCTATGAAGGCCAACATACCATTTGCTTTCTTCACCGCCTGCTGTACCTGCATGCCAACTTTCAATGACTGATGTACCATGACACCCAGGTCTCGTTGTACCTTCCCTTTTCCTAATCTGCCGCCATTCAGATAATATTCTGCCTTAGTGTTTTTGCCCTCAAAGTAGATAACCTCACATTTATCCAAATTATACTGCATCTGCCATGCATTTGCCCATTCACCTAACCTGTCCAAGTCACTCTGCAGCCTCTTAGCATCCTCCTCACAGCTCACACCGCCACCCAGTTTAGTGTCATCTGTAAACTTGGAGATATTACCCTCAATTCCTTCATCCAAATCATTAATGTATATTGTAAATAGCTGGGGTCCCAGCACTGAGCCCTGTGGCACTCCACTAGTCATTGCCTGCCATTCTGAAAAGGACCCGTTTATCTCAACTCTCTGCTTCCTGTCTGCCAACCAGCTCTCTATCCACGACAGTACATTACCCCCAATACCATCTGCTTTAATTTTGAACACCAAGTATTCCTTGGAATTTAGATGGTTAAGGGTGATTTAATCGAAGTTTTGAAGATATTAAGGTGAACAGACATAAAGATCCCACGGCCACGATTTTGAAGAAGAGCAGGAGAGTTCTCCCTGGTGTCCTGGGGCCAATATTTATCCCTCAACCAATGTCACTAAAACAGATTATCTGGTCATTATCACATTGCTGTTTGTGGGAGCTTGCTGTGCGCAAATTGGCTGCCGCGTTTCCCACATTACAACAGTGACTACACTCCAAAAGTACTTCATTGGCTATAAAACACTTTGAAACGCCTGGTGGTCGTGAAATGCGCTATATAAATGCAAGTCTTTTTTGGAGCTGGGTCCAAGCATGGACAAAAGAGCTGAATTCCAGAGGTGAGAATGATTGCCCTTGACCTCAAGGCAGCATTTGACCAAATGTGGCATCAAGGAGCCCGAGTAAAATTGAAATCAGTGGGAATCAGGATCAAAATCATGGATCAATGGTGCAGTTTGCCTACATAACAAGTGACTACACTTGATTCATTGAATATAAAGTACTTTCAGACACCTGTGAAAGGAGCTATATAAATGCAAGTTCATTCTTCCATCCCATTGCTGTTTAATATCAGTGTCAGCTGTGGCTCAGTGGGCAGCATGCTAGCCTCTGAGTCAAAAGGTTGTGGGTTCAAGTCCCACTCCAGAGACTTGAGCACAAAAATCTAGGTTGACACTCCCAGTGCAGTACTGAGGGAGTGCTGCACTGTCAGAGGTGCTGTCTTTCAGATGAGATGTTAAACCAAGATACCATCTGCTCTCTCAGGTCGATGTAAAATGTCCCATGGCCATTATTTTGAGGAAGAGCAGGGGGAATTAACTGGCCAATAGTTATCCCTCAATCAACGTCACTAAAACAGATTATCTGGTCATTATCACATTGCTGTTTGTGGGAGCTTGCTGTGCACAAATTGGCTGCCGTGTGTTCCACATTACAACAGTGACTGCACTCCAAAAGAATGTCATTGGCTGTAAAGCGCTTTGAGACGTCCAGTGGTCGTGAAAGGCGCTATATAAATGCAAGTCTTTTTTAGAATTTGGAGTACACGTAATGGTGGCCATGTTTGCCCACAGAACAAGTCACCGCACTTCAAAGTAATTAGTCATATATCAAGCACAATGGGAGGGTTCAGCGATGTGATAAGACACTGGATAAATACATTTTTAGTACAGCTATAACACTGGCATCTACCCAACAATGGGGAAAACTGCCCAGGTATGTCCTGTCCACGAAAAGCAGGACAAATCCAATCCAGCCAATTACCGCCCCATCAACCCACTCTCAATCACCAGCAAAGAGATGGAAGGTGTCGTAGACAGTGCTATCAAGCGGTACTTACTCACCAATAACTTGCTCACCAATAATCAGTTTGGGTTCCATCAGGACTACTCGGCTCCCGACCTCATTACAGCCTTGGTCCAAGCATGGACAAAAGAACTGAATTCCAGAGGTGAGAATGATTGCCCATGACCTCAAGGCAGCATTTGACCGAGTGTGGCATCAAGGAGCCCTAGTAAAACTGAAGTCAATGGGAATTGGGATCAAAATCATTGAGTGCAGCCAATGGAGGGAGAAGTGTGTTTCTGTGACGAGGCAGCTCCTTAACATGTAAACACGACACACAGTATCTGGTTTTGAAACAGAACTTGATTTATTCCACACACAATGTGGATCTATAAAGGCTTTAGGTCAATGTTTAGAGGACCAAAGCAGACATTAAACCACGATCCCACTTCCTGTCCTGCCCTCTGTCCTATTCCCTGTTCTGCTCTGGATTTAGGAAAAGGCAGGTCAACCCCAGCCAAGCACTAAGAGTCACTCCTGGCTGGCCTCCCACATTCTATCCTCCATAAATTTGAGGTCTTCCAAAACTATACTGCCTGTGTCTGAGCTCGCACCAAGTCCCGTTCACCCATCACCCATGTGCTTGCTGACTACATTGGCTCCTGGTTAAACAATGCCTCGATTTTAAAATTCTCATCCTTGTTTTCAAATCCCTCCAAGGTCTCGCCCCTCCCTATCTCTGTAACCTCCTCCAGCCGCACAACCCTCTGAGATCTCTGTGCTCCTCCAATTCTGGCCCCTTGAGCATCCCCGATTTTAATCACTCCAACATTGGTGGCTGTGCCTTCAGCTACCAAGACTCTAAGCTGTGGAATTCCCTCCCTAAAACTCTCTGCCTCCCTATCTCTCTTTCCTCCCTTAAGATGCTCCTTAAAACTTATCTCTGACCAAGCTTTTGGTCATCTGCCCTAAAATCTTTTTCTGTGGCTTGGTATCAAATTTTGTTTGATAACTCTCCTGTGAAGCGCCTTTACTACATTAAAGGCACTTCTTGTTGTCACGGTCATAGCCATCCCAACTTTCTCCCAATGGTTCAGTGGTACTGAGCCACATGAACCTGCAATAATCAGGCCAAATGGCTGTTTGTGATCATAGAATGGTTACAGCATGGAATGTGCCGAGCAGAAGAGCCGAGGGAGGCGCGAGCGGAGCGGGAGCGGACGGATAGCCGGCAAGGAGAGGAGATGAGGGAGCGGCATGACCGTGCTGGCCTCCTGGTGGGGGGATAACTGAGAGCAGGGAAGGTGGGTGGGGGGTTGGGGCGGGGTTATTTGAGTGGAAGCGCAGTGCCAACGGCAGAGAACGGCCAGTGATGAGAGGGACTTTGAGTTTTCCCATGTCTCCTGAAATTGCTGACTCATGCTTGGGATATGGTTCCACTGTCCATCTGGTAATTAACTGACCGGCCCCCAGCCTGCGACCACCATCGGAGCAGGCTGGGGAGTGGAAGGAGCAGCATGGCGACATACCACTCCAGGGAGCAGCATGTGCTGGAGCAGGAGAGCAACGGCAGCGAGAGGGCGACTGAATTGGATGTCACCAAGATCCAGGTCGCTGATTGGAGCGTGGGCAGGTACAACAGGAGCGGCGAGGTCAGGGCGAAGGAACAGTGAGAGGGATGTGATCGGGGCCCAGGAGAGGCGTGAGTTCGGGGCCCAGAAGAGGCGAAGGCCCAGGGGCAGCACAGGCCAGCCCACACTGCAATATGTGTGCACACTAGGTCTGTGGAGCAGAGCAGATCTCCAATCGTCTTGGATAACCCTTGCCACTGGACCAAGACCTAGCTCTGTCAAGCCTGTGTGGTGGCTGGTGTGCAATGGGCACCACACGTTAAAAAAGTCCACGCATAGGCATCTTCCACTCTTCAGATTTAGTTCGGGATCTGGAATATTAGGTTCTTCATTGAAACACCTGTGAACTTTTTGGCGTGGGAGCAAGACATTCTCGACTCAAGGGACTGCCTATGATGACAGCACAGAAGAAGGCCATTTGGCCTATCGAGCCTGTGCCGGTTCTCTGCAAGAGCATCTCAGCTAGTCCCACTCTTAAGAATATAAGAAATATGAGCAGGAGTAGGCCATATGGCCCCTCGAGCCTGCTCCACCATTCAATAAGATCACGGCTGATCCAATCATGGGCTTAGCTTCACTTCCCTGCCCGCTCCCTAGCACCCCTCATCGTTTAAGAAACTGTCTATTTCTGTCTTAAATTTATTCAATGTCCCAGTTTCCACAGCTCTCTGAGGCAGCGAATTCCACAGATTGACAACCTTGTCAGAGAAGAAATTTATTCCACATCTCAGTTTTAAATGGGCGGCCCCTTATTCTAAGATTATACCCTCTAGTTCTACTTTCCCCTATTAGTGGAAACATCCTCTCTGCATCCACCTTGTCAAGCCCCCTCTCATTCTTCTGAATTCCAATGATTAGAGGCCCAACTTACTCAACCTTTTCTCATAAGTCAACCCCCTCATCTCCAGAATCAACCTAGTGAATCTTCTCTGAACTGCCTCCAAAGCAAGTATATTCTTTCGTAAATATGGAAACCAAAACTGCACGCAGTATTCCAGGTGTGGCCTCACCAATACCCTGTATAACTGTAGCAAGACTTCCCTGCTTTTATACTCCATCCCCTTTGCAATAAAGGCCAAGATTCCATTGGCCTTCTTGATCACTTGCTGTACCTGCATACTATCCTTTTGTGTTTGATGCACAAATACCCCCAGGTTTTGCTGCACTTTGCAATCTTTTTCCATTTAAATAATAATTTGCTCTTTGATTTTTTTTCCTGCCAAAGTGCATCATCTCACACTTTCCAACATTCTCCTCCATCTGCCAAATTTTTGCCCACTCACTTAGCCTGTCTATGTCCTTTTGCAGATTTTTTGTGTCCTCCTCACATATTGCTTTTCCTCCAATCTTTGTATCGTTAGCAAACTTGGCTACGTTACACTCGGTCCCTTCTTCCAAGTCCTGCCCTTTCCCTGTAGCCCTGCAAATTTTTTTCTTTCAGGTACTTATCCAGTTCCCTTTTAAAAGCCACAATTAAGTCTGCCTCCAACACCCTTTCAGGCATTGCATTCCAGATCCTAATCACTCGCTGTGTAAAATTTCTTTTTTCTTATGTCGCGTTTGGTTCTTTTGCCAATCACCTTAAATCTGTGTCCTCTGCATCTCGACCCCTCTGCCAATGGGAACAGTTTCTCTCTCTGTACTCTGTCCAGACCCCTCATGATTTTGAAAACCTCTATCAAATCTCCTCTCAACCTTCTCTGTTCTAAGGAGAACAACCCCAGCTTCTCCAGGTGATCAGAGAATCATAGAATCATACAGCACAGAAGGCGGCCATCCTGCCTGTGCCTGCACTTTGAAAGAGGTCATGATATTCTATGTAAACATAGAAACATAGAAAATAGGTGCAGGAGCAGGCCATTCAGCCCTTCTAGCCTGCACCGCCATTCAACGAGTTCATGGCTGAACATGAAACTTCAGTACCCACTTCCTGCTTTCACGCCATACCCCTTGATCCCCCGAGTAGTAAGGACTTCATCTAACTCCCTTTTGAATATATTTAGTGAATTGGCCTCAACTACTTCCTGTGGTAGAGAATTCCACAGGTTCACCACTCTCTGGGTGAAGAAGTTTCTCCTTATCTCGGTCCTAAATGGCTTACCCCTTATCCTTAGACTGTGACCCCTGGTTCTGGACTTCCCCAACATTGGGAACATTCTTCCTGCATCCAACCTGTCCAAACCCGTCAGAATTTTAAACGTTTCTATGAGGTCCCCTCTCACTCTTCTGAACTCCAGTGAATACAAGCCCAGTTGATTCAGTCTTTCTTGATAGGTCAGTCCCACCATCCCGGGAATCAGTCTGGTGAATCTTCGCTGCACTCCCTCAACAGCAAGTATGTCCTTCCTCAAGTTAGGAGACCAAAACTGTACACAATACTCCAGGTGTGGCCTCACCAAGGCCCTGTACAACTGTAGCAACACCTCCCTGCCCCTGTACTCAAATCCCCTCGCTATGAAGGCCAACATGCCATTTGCTTTCTTAACCGCCTGCTGTACCTGCATGCCAACCTTCAATGACTGATGTACCATGACACCCAGGTCTCGTTGCACCTTCCCTTTTCCTAATCTGTCACCATTCAGATAATAGTCTGTCTCTCTGTTTTTACCACCAAAGTGGATAACCTCACATTTATCCACATTATACTTCATCTGCCACGCATTTGCCCACTCACCTAACCTATCCAAGTCACTCTGTAGCCTCATAGCATCCTCCTCGCAGCTCACACTGCCACCCAACTTAGTGTCATCCGCAAATTTGGAGATACTACATTTAATCCCCTCGTCTAAATCATTAATGTACAATGTAAACAGCTGGGGCCCCAGCACAGAACCCTGCGGTACCCCACTAGTCACTGCCTGCCATTCCGAAAAGTACCCATTTACTCCTACTCTTTGCTTCCTGTCTGACAACCAGTTCTCAATCCACGTCAGCACACTACCCCCAATCCCATGTGCTTTAACTTTGCACATTAATCTCCTGTGTGGGACCTTGTCGAAAGCTTTCTGAAAGTCCAAATATACCACATCAACTGGTACTCCTTTGTCCACTTTATTGGAAACATCCTCAAAAAATTCCAGAAGATTTGTCAAGCATGATCTCCCTTTTACAAATCCATGCTGACTTGGACCTATCATGTCACCATTTTCCAAATGCGCTGCTATGACATCCTTAATAATTGATTCCATCATTTTACCCACTACTGAGGTCAGGCTGACCGGTCTATAATTCCCTGCTTTCTCTCTCCCTCCTTTTTTAAAAAGTGGGGTTACATTGGCTACCCTCCACTCCATAGGAACTGATCCAGAGTCAATGGAATGTTGGAAAATGACTGTCAATGCATCCGCTATTTCCAAGGCCACCTCCTTAAGTACTCTGGGATGCAGTCCATCAGGCCCTGGGGATTTATCGGCCTTCAATCCCATCAATTTCCCCAACACAATTTCCCGACTAATAAAGATTTCCCTCAGTTCCTCCTCCTTAATAGACCCTCTGACCACTTTTATATCCGGAAGGTTGTTTGTGTCCTCCTTAGTGAATACTGAACCAAAGTACTTGTTCAATTGGTCTGCCATTTCTTTGTTCCCCGTTATGACTTCCCCTGATTCTGACTGCAGGGGACCTACGTTTGTCTTTACTAACCTCTTTCTCTTTACATACCTATAGAAACTTTTGCAATCCGCCTTAATGTTCCCTGCAAGCTTCTTCTCGTACTCCATTTTCCCTACCCTAATCAAACCCTTTGTCCTCCTCTGCTGAGTTCTAAATTTCTCCCAGTCCCCAGGTTCGCTGCTATTTCTGGCCAATTTGTATGCCACTTCCTTGGCTTTAATACTATCCCTGATTTCCCTAGATAGCCACGGTTGAGCCACCTTCCCTTTTTTATTTTTACGCCAGACAGGAATGTACAATTGTTGTAATTCATCCATGCGTTCTCTAAATGTCTGCCATTGCCCATCCACAGTCAACCCCTTAAGTATCATTAGCCAATCTATCTTAGCCAATTCATGCCTCATACCTTCAAAGTTACCCTTCTTTAAGTTCTGGACCATGGTCTCTGAATTAACTGTTTCATTCTCCATCCTAATGCAGAATTCCACCATATTATGGTCACTCTTCCCCAAGGGGCCTCGCACAATGAGATTGCTAATTAATCCTCTCTCATTACACAACACCCAGTCTAAGATGGCCTCCCCCCTAGTTGGTTCCTCGACATATTGGTCTAGAAAACCATCCCTTATGCATTCCAGGAAATCCTCCTCCACCGTATTGCTTCCAGTTTGGCTAGCCCAATCTATGTGCATATTAAAGTCACCCATTATAACTGCTGCACCTTTATTGCATGCACTCCTAATTTCCTGTTTGATGCCCTCCCCAACATCACTACTACTGTTTGGAGGTCTGTACACAACTCCCACTAACGATTTTTGCCCTTTAGTGTTCTGCAGCTCTACCCATATAGATTCCACATGTAGCACTGAGCAGGATGGGCAAAGAAAGAACTTGCATTTGCCTTTCACGACCGCAGGATGTCCTAAAGCGTGATACAGCCAATGAAGTACTTTTCTGAAGTGTAGCCACCAATGTTCCCGCTAAGCTGTGCGGCCACGCAGCGGTCTGGAAGTCCCGCTCATCGGCTTTTACAGGGAGGACACCGCACATGCACGGAAATGTGAATGAGCCAATTAAAGGGACCATGTACAAAAAATAAATTAGATGGAACATTGGTAGCCGCTGTTGTAATATAGGAAACACCGCAGCGTTTTGCGCATAGCAAGCTCCCACAAATAAAAATGTGATAATGACTGGATAATATGTTTTAAGTGTTGGCCAGGGACACAGGGCAAGGGGATATTACCCTAGTGGTTTACATTTGTGCTTTGTATCTGGACAATATTTGCCCTGTATTTGCAATATCTGAATGATATTTGCACCATGTCGATTGCAGTTCCCTGGTTTGGCTCAAGAGTTCAATACTGAACGTTATTTACAACAACAACGTAATTAAATAGCACCTTTAACGTAGTAAAACGTCCCAAGGCTCTTCACAGGAGTGTTAGAAAACAAAATGTTTGCATCGTTGCAAATGCTCATAATTTGACTACTTTATTTGCACTTTCCTGTGTAGTATATGCATGTTTTCCTACTGTGCACGACAAGCTATTTTGCACCGCGCATTGAAAATTGGCTCAGTTTTGCACCATCGGAGACATTTGATCAGCACTTACAGACATTTTTCACTGCACGCGAAATTTCCATTGCGTTGAGATATTGGCACAGATTTTTTTTTCCACTTGGCCCGCTGGCGCTGTTTATCTGCGTGATAATTGCACCCTTGCTGCACCAGCTTGTTTTAGCCCGGATTTGGACTGCATTTTCCCTGGCGTGGCGTGGCATGCAACCCGGGTACCCTGGGATAGCTTGGACCAAAACCGCGCGTCCTTAGCAACCGCTAGCTGCAGCAACACGGCAACAGAAAAGCGACTGATGCTGCAGCCACTCAAAGCAGCCCAGAGCCACAGAGAACATTGCACCGACCACCAAACAAGAGAGCTTTAAAAGTGAGAACTGGTCACAATGCAATTCCGATAAATTGGGAAGAATTTTTTTTTGTTGCATTATTTAATAGTTTAATTGCATTTTTTTGGTCATTTTGCTTGCAGACTCGAATGGGTGTGTAAAGAGCATCCCCTCTGCATGGTGCGAATTCAAAACAGAACCGAGAAGCCGAAGAGGAGGAACCGAAGAGGGTCGATGTCTTTCTCCCCAGATCCGCCTTTCTCTCCAGATCTGCCCTTCTCCCCTGTTTCCAGCCTGTCCTTCAGTCTCAACAGTCTGTCCTGCCAGGAGAGGTAACCATGCAAAATACCGGTGCATAATCAATCAGCATTAACGCCAATTGATCAGAAATCAAGTTCATTAAAAAATATATATGTTAATTTTAAATGTATCAGCTTTTGGAAGACCCTGTTCATAATTAGTAACCTTATTAAATGAAGAATTAGGGTGTAGAATTTTGGGAACATTTCACGCAACAATTTTAAAATTCTCGTCCTTGTTTTCAAATCCTTCCATGGCCTCGTCCCTCCTTATCTCTATAACCTTCTCCAGCCCGACAACCCTCCCAGATCTCTACACTCTTCCTATTCTAGCCTTTTGCACATCCTCGATTTTAATCGCTGCACCATCGGTGGCCGTACCTTCAGCTGCCGAGGCCCCAAACTCTGGAACTCCTTGCCTAAACCTCTCCGCTCTCCATTGCTCTTGCCTCCTTTAAGATGCTCCTTAAAACCTACCCCTTTGACTAAGCGTTTGGTCATCTGCCATAACATCTCCTTATATGGCTCGGTGTCCAAAAATGTTTTATAACACTCCTGTGAAGTGGGGACGTTTTATTACATTAAAGGCGCTAAATAAATATAAGTTGTTGTTGTGTTTAATGTTTAAAGGGATGTTTTCTGTCGGCAAAATCCTATTCGAGATGTTTGTGCATTATGTGGCCATTGACTGACAAGCACAGAAGGAAGCCATTCAGCCCATCGTGCCTGTGCCAGCTCTTTGAAAGAGCGATCCAATTAGTCCCACTCCCTTGCTCTTTCCCCATAGCACTGCAAATGTTTCCTTTTCATGTATATATCCAATTCCCTTTTTGAAAGTTACTATTGAATCTGCTCCCACCACCCTTTCAGGCAGTGCATTCCAGATCACAACAACTCGCTGCGTAAAAACATTCTCCTCATCTCCCCTCTGGTTCTTTTGTCTTTTGATAATGTAGTTTTACATAGAAGTTACAGCAATTTGACCTAACAGGTCTATGCTGGTGTTATTGCTCCACATGAATGTCAGCTGTGGCTCAATGCACTCTCGCATCTGAGTCAGAAGATTGTTGGTTCAAGTCGCAGTCCACCCTTCTTTCCCGAAGGCTCCGGCTGCTTGCTGGGCCGAGATTCGGCTGGGATCTATCAGCCACTAGTGCCGTCAGCCCTCTGGCACCTCATCCAGATGGCCACAAGTAATGTGCCAGCAAGCACATCCCCACTGACACCTGAGAATCCCTGGCCAAAGACCACCCTAAGTGGAGGAAGTGCATCCAGGAGGGCGTTGAGCATCTCGAGTGTCAGCGCCGAGAGCATGAAGAAATCAAGCGCAGACAGCAGAAAGAGTGTGCGGCAAACCTGTCCCACCCACCCTTTCTCTCAACGACTATCTGTCCCATCTGTGACAGGGCCTGTGGTTCTCGTATTGGACAGTTCAGCCACCTAAGGACTTACTTTAAGAGTAGAAGCAAATCTTCCTCGATTCCGAGGGACTGCCTATGATGATGATGACATAGGGAGCATCATAGCAGATTGTATCCCCAGCTGACATTTGCACACACTTTATCGGTTCTAAATCAGCACATCATGGAAATCGAACCCGTGATATTCTACTCTGTATCATTCAGCTTAATTATTTTGTGATTATGATTTTAAATTACAGCTCACAAACAGTATTTGTTTTAAAGGCTTATTGTTAAGCTATAATGCACTGTGGTTCAGTGGGTAGCGCTCTCACCTCTGAATCAAAAGGTTGTGGGTTCTAAGCCTCACTCCAGAGACTTGAGGAGCACATCATCCAGGCTGACACTCCCAGTGCAGTACTGAGGGAGCGCTACACTGTCAGAGGTGCCGTATTTCCAATGAGACGTTAAAACTGAGGCCACCTCTGCCCTCTCAGGTGGATGTCAAAGATTCCATGGCACAATTTTGAAGAAGAGCAGGGGAGTTATCCCTGGGGTCCTGGCCAATATTTAGCTCTCAATAACACCTAAAAACACCTGGTCATTATCACATTGGTGTGTGTGGGAGCTTACTGTGCACAAAATTGGCTGCTGTGTTTCCTACATTACAAGAGAGACTGCACTTCAAAAATACTTAAGCTTTGGGACATCCTGAAGTCATGAAATGGAAATGTAACATCTCATCTGAAAGTCGGCACCTCCGACAGTGTAGCACTCCCTCAGTAATGTACTGGGAGTATCAGGACCCTCATTTGGTCTCATCAGTCACCTTAGAACTCATATTAGTGTGGAAGCAGGTCATCCTCAACTCCGGGGACTGCCTAAGAGAAATAGAGACTGGGAGTAATGGCCTAGATTTTGTGCTCAAGCCTCTGGAGTGGGACTTGAACCCAAAACCTTCTGATTTAGAGGAAAGAGTGCTGCCCACTGAGCCGTGGCTGAACGGAGGAAGGAAATTAAAAAGGGAATTCTTAAAAGAAATTGATCACCTTATTAATGACAGACGGAGATAAGTGTAATTTCTTATCGCAAGGTCCTGCGAAAATGTTTTAAATGCAAATGAGGTAGTCTCGAGCGGGAGATTTAAAAACATGGGCCCTGCAGCCTACTTGACAACTGCAAAAGAAAGTAGTTAAAATATTTGGCTTATTTCATGCTCTCTGCTGTCTCCCAGCTGGTTAATATTTGCTGTTGTTCCCTGACCTCAGTGACACCCCCAAGCGCAGACTGAAGCTTTCCCCCGAGAGTGGAAATCCGAGTCCTGAGGCCTTGCCGGTTGCTACGGAGACCGAAACTCCTACAGGTCTGTACAGGTTGTGCTCAGCTGGTAAATGGGGGTTGTTCCCATGGTTTCAGCATTCCGTCCTGGGAAAAGGGAGAAACGGAATATTTTGCACAAAAAAGATTATTGAAGGAGAGCAGTCCGTGTGGTGAAGATGCTCCCACAGCGCTGTTAGGGAGGGAGTTCCAGGATTTTGACCCCACATTGAAGGAACGGCCAATATATTTCCAAGGCAGGATGATGTGTGTGACTTGGAGGGGAACTTGGAGGTGGTGGTGTTCCCTTGCGACTGCTGCCCTTGTCCTTCTAGGCAGTGGAGGTCGCGGGTTTGGGAGGTGCTGCCGAAAAAGCCTTGGAGAGTTGCTGTAGTGCATCTTGTAGATGGTACACACTGCAGCCACGGTGCGCCGGTGGTGGAGGGAGTGAATGTTTAAGGTGGTGGATGGGGTGCCAATCGATAGTGTCTGAGTCTGACTATATGGTGCATCTATCTCTGCATCTCTTTCTCATACAATATTTACAGCACAGAAATAGGTCATTCAGCCCAACCAGGTCCGTGCCGGTGATTATGCTCCACACAAGCCTCGTCCCACCCTTCTTCATCCACCTCCATCAACGTATCTTTCTATTCCTTTCTCTCCCGTGGGCCGGATTTTCGGCTTTCGGGGTTTTTCGGCAAAAACGGTCGTGTTACGTGAAACCTACCATTTTCGCTGCGCTACCGTTTTTAGGCCGATTCTTCAGCCTTTATGTCTGCGCCAGTAAGGGAGGCTTTGCACCAGCATTTGTGGCGCAAACTGCGAGTTTCGGCAACTTTAGTCCGGAGCCGGGAGCGCTGCGGGAGAGGGCTTGGGAGGGGGGGAAAAAGAAAAAAAAATTCCAAAAACATTGCAAAAACATTTACAAGACCCTTAACTGAGTAATCACTGCAAAAAAATTTAAATTTAAAAACTTTAACTTACCTTTTTTGCAGGTTTTCATACTGGGTGCAGCTTACGGGTCGGGTGACTGCTGAAACTCGGACACAAACGCAATCCGAGTCGTTGCACGTCGGCGCAAACAGGTACCCGAGGCTCCCGCCCGGGCTTTGCGACCGGATTTTTGCCGCGGAGGGTCAAATCGCGGCGAAAACCCGGTCGCAAATCTGTCGCAAATCCGGCCCCATGTGTTTATCCAGCCTCCCTTTAAATGTATCGATAGTATTCGCCTCAATCACTCCTTGTGGTAGTGAATTCCACCTTCTAACCACTCTTCTGAATTCCCAATTGGAGTTATTAGTGAACATCAGCTGTGGCTCAGTGGGTAGCGCAGTCGCCTCTGAGTCAGAAGGTTGTGGGTTCAAGTCCCATGCTAGGGACTTGAGCACATAAATCTAGGCTGACACTTCCAGTGTAGTGCTGAGAGAGTGCTGCACTGTTGGAGGTGCTGTTTTTCAGATGAGATGTTAAACCGAGGCCCCGTCTGCTCTCTCAGGTGGATGTAAAAGATTCCAAGGCACTATTTCGAAGAAGAGCAGCGGAGTTATCCCCAACATCCTGGGCCAATATTTATCCCTCAATCAACATAACAAAAACAGATTATCTGGTCATGATCACATTGTTTGTGGGAGCTTGCTGTGTGCAAATTGGCTGCTGCTTTGCCCACATTACAGCAATGACTGCACTTCAAAAGTACTTCATTGGCTTTAAAGCGCTTTGAGATGTGCGGTGGTTGTGAAGGTGCTGTATAAATGCAAGTCTCTTTCTATTTATCATCGATAATTCTGGTCCCCCCACAAGTGGAAACACCTTCTCTACATCTACCATATTAAACACTTTCATAATCTTAAAGCCCTCTATCAGGTCACCCCTCAGCCTTCTCCTTTCTAAGAGAAAAGAGTTCCAGCCTGTACAGCGTTTCCTGACAGGTATAACCTCTCATTTCTGGTATCATCCTACTAAATCTTTTTTGCCTCTATATCCTTTTTACAATATAGCGACCAGAACTGTTCACATTACTCCTCAAGTTCTATACAAGTTTAACATACAGCCTCTGCTTTTCAATTCTATCCCTAGTGCTTTGTCTGCATTTTTTATGGCCTTTCTCTAAATATTTTTATTCCTCCTCGAACGCTCTTTCCCCTCCTTTTAAATGACTTTGACTCCACTGTCCCACATGGAAGTCCGTTCCGCACGCTGATCACCATTCTTTGCGAGGAAATATTCATGCAGGATCAGGTTGGCCTGGTGACAATCACTGTCTAGGCTCACAGTGACAAATGGCCATTCTGAGGGCAGTACCGTAGAATATTTGTCGGAAATAAGGTGAAATCAAATCAGTACAGAAGAGATGAGTTATATAACACCTTATCACATCATTTATCACACATTGAATACGAATCACTGAAAGTTAACATGCAGGTACAGCAAGCAATTAAGAAAGCAAATGGTATGTTGGCCTTTATTACAAGAGGATTTGAGTGTAAGAGTAAAGGCGTCTTACTGCAATTATATGGGGCCCTGGTGAGACCGCACCTGGAGCATTGTGTACAGTTTTGATCTCCTTACCTAAGGAAGGATATACTTGCCATAGAGGGAGTGCAACGAAGGTTCACCAGGCTGATTCCTGGCATGGGGGGAATTGTCCATGAGGAGAGATTGAGCAGACTCGACCTATATTCGTTAGGGTTTAGAAGAATGAGAGGTGATCTCATTGAAACATATAAAATTCTTACAGGGCTTGACAGGGTAGATGCAGGGAGGATGTTTCCCCTGGCTGGGGAGTCTAGGACCAGGGGTCACAGTCTCAGAATAAGGGGTCGGCCATTTAGGACTGAGATGGGGAGAAACTTCTTCACTCAGAGGGTTATGAATCTTTGGAATTCTCTACCCCAGAGGGCTGTGGAGGCTCAGTCGTTGAGTATATTCAAGACTGAGATAGATAGATATTTGGACACTCAGGGGATCGAGGGATATGGGGATCGGGCGTGTAATGTCTCAAATAAAGCAATGTGACTGAGTACTGTAGACTTGAGCAAGTGTGACCTTAGTCTCTTTATTCTGACTCCAGAGTGCCGGCACAGCATAGGAGGCCTGCTTATATGCAGTGCTCTCAAGGGATGCTGGAATCCCTTAGGACTCCAACAGATGTGCCCTCTGGTGGCGGTAGAGTGCTGGTTACAAGGTGTTGCACATATAATATCACTCCTCTCCCACCAAAGTCAATAGTACACTTATTTACAGGGTGAGACGATCTGGGGTTTTCCGCTCCCTAATCGATCGTCTCGGTACAAACACAGGTGCAGGTGAGTTGATTGGGCCTTCGCTGGGCTGCTGCGCAGCTGGCCTTGTTGGGCTGCTGGGGATGATGAGTTCAGCTTCGTGGTCAATCGTGATGTCGGTTGCCACTTGTGTGTTTATCAGAGGGTCGAAGTTGGTGGTGTTCTCTTCAGGTTGCTTGTGGCTGTCTGTGAATCGCAGTTTGGTTTGATCCAAATGCTTTCTGCAAGTTCGTCCATTTGCAAATTTGACCTCAAACACCCTACTCCTTTTTTTGGCTACGACAGTGCCAGCAAGCCACTTGGGACCATGTCCATAGTTGAGTACAAATACAGGATCATTAACTTCAATATCGCGTGACAAATTTACGCGATCATGGTACATGCTTTATTGATGCCGTCTGCCCTCGACATGATCATGGAGATCAGGGTGGACTAGAGAGAGCCTTGTTTTGAGTGCCCTCTTCATGAGCAACTCGCAGGGGGAAGCCTGGTGAGCGAGTGGGGTCTTGTGCGCTAGCTGAGCAGGACTCAGGACAGGCAGGTCTGCAGGAAGCTTTCCGACTCGCGTTTCAAGCTTTGTTTGATGGTTTGGACTGCCCGTTCTGCCTGGCTGTTAGATGCAGGCTTGAACGGGGCAGATGTGACGTGCTTGATCCCATTGCAGGTCATGAATTCCTTGAATTCAGCGCTGGTGAAGCACGGCCCATTGTCGCTGACAAGGACATCAGGCAGGCCGTGCGTGGCAAACATGGCTCGTAGGTTTTCGATGGTGGCAGTGGATGTGCTTACAGACATTATTACACACTCAATCCATTTTGAATACGCATCCACAACAAACAAAAACATTTTGCCTAGAAATGGGCCAGCGAAGTCAACGTGGATCCTAGACCACAGTTTGGAGGGCCATGACCACAAACTTAGCGGTGCCTCCCTGCTCAGTTGAGAGCAAGTGTTGCATTGGCGATGCAAGACTCCAAATTTGAGTCGATGCCGGGCCACCACACATGGGATCTGGCTATAGCTTTCATCATTACTATGCCTGGGTGGGTATGTGTAGATCGCGTATAAACGTTTCCCTTACTTTCTTTGGCAAAACCACGCGATTACCCCACAAAAGACAGTCCACCTGTATGGACATTTCATCTTTGCGCCGCTGGAACGTCTTGATCTCTTCATGCATCTCCCGTGGAGGACACAGTTTGTTACAAGGGACAGTAAAGGATCCTGGCTGATCCAGGTCCTGATCTGGCGGGCCGTAATGGGTGACTTTTCGTTTTCAAATGCATCCATCACCAAGAGCAAGTCTGCAGGCTGTGCCATTTCCACCCCGGTGGTGGGCAATGGTAGCCGATTGAGAGCATCAGCGCAGTTCTCTGTGCCTGGCCTGTGGCGAATTACATAGTTATATGCAGACAGCGTGAGCGCCCATCTTTGGTATTAATATCTTATCTCTCTGAGAATAGCAATATGAGTGGCTTATGGTCAGTTTCTACCTCGAACTTAAGCCCAAACAGATACTGGTGCATTTTTTTCACACCGTAAACGCATGCCAGAGCTTCTTTTTCAATCATGTTGTCGGCCCTTTCGGCCTTGGACAAGCTCCTGGATGCATAAGTGACCAGTTGCAATGTTCCCGATTCGTTTGCTTGTTGTAACACACACCTGACCCTGTATGAAGACGCATCACAAGCTAGCACTAAATGTTTACATGGGTCATACAGAACTGCAGTTTGTTGGAACATAACAGATTTCTGGCTTTCTCAAAAGCTGTCTCTTGTGATTTCCCCCATACCTAGTCATCTCCCTTGCGTAGCAACATATGTAGAGGTTCTAGCAAGGTGCTTAACCTGGGTAGGAAATTACCAAAATAATTGAGGAGTCCCAGGAACGACCGCAGCTCCGTCACGTTCTGTGGTCTCGGCGCATTCTTGATGGCCTCCGTCTTGGCGCCGGTGGGTCGATGCCATCTACCGCGATTCTTCTCCTTAAGAATGCGACCTCTGGCGCCAGGAAAACACACTTCGAGTGTTTCAACCTGAGTCCCACACGATCTAGCTGACTTAGAACCTCTTCCAGGTTCTGCAAGTGTTCGATGGTGTCCCAACCTGTGATTAGTGGGAAAGCAGGTTGTGTAGAGGACACAGAGGGGCTGCAAAGAGATTTAGATAGGTTAAGCGAATGGGCTAAGGTTTGGCAGATGGAATACAATGTCGGAAAATGTGAGGTCATCCACCTTGGAAAAAAAAACAGTAAAAAGGAATATTATTTGAATGGGGAGAAATTACAACATGCTGCGGTGCAGAGGGACCTGGGGGTCCTTGTGCATGATTCCCAAAAAGTTAGTTTGCAGGTGCAGCAGGTAATCAGGAAGGCGAATGGAATGTTGGCCTTCATTGCGAGAGGGATGGAGTACAAAAGCAGGGAGGTCCTGCTGCAACTGTACAGGGTATTGGTGAGGCCGCACCTGGAGTACTGCATGCAGTTTTGGTCACCTTTCTTAAGGAAGGATATACTAGCTTTGGAGGGGGTACAGAGACGATTCACTAGGCTGATTCTGGAGATGAGGGGGTTACCTTATGATGATAGATTGAGTAGACTGGGTCTTTACTCGTTGGAGTTCAGAAGGATGAGGGGTGATCTTATAGAAACATTTAAAATAATGAAAGGGATAGACAAGATAGAGGCAGAGAGGTTGTTTCCACTGGTCGAGCAGACTAGAACTGGCGGGCATAGCCTCAAAATACGGGGGAGCCAATTTAAAACTGAGTTGAGAAGGAATTTCTTCTTCCAGAGGGTTGTGAATCTGTGGAATTCTCTGCGCAAGGAAGCAGTTGAAGCTAGCTCATTGAATGTATTCAAGTCACAGATAGATAGATTTTTAACCAATAAGGGAATTAAGGTTTACGGGGAGAGGGCGGGTAAGTGGAGCTGAGTCCACGGCCAGATCAGCCATGATCTTGTTGAATGGCGGAGCAGGCTCGAGGGGCTAGATGGCCTACTCCTGTTCCTAATTCTTATGTTCTTATGTTCTTATCAATATGTCGTCCTGGAAAACGACGGTGTGCGGAACCGACTTCAGCAGACTCTCCATGTTCCTTTGAAAAACAGCCGGGGCCGATCGAATCCCAAACGGGCATCTATTGTAGATGAACAGACCTTTGTGCGTGTTGATGCAGGTGAGGCCTTTCGAAGATTCCGCCAGCTCCTGCGTCATGTAGGCTGAGGTCAGGTCCAACTTGGTGAACCTCTTCCCTCCAGCCAGCGTCGCAAATAGGTCATCTGTCTTGGGTAGCGGGTACTGGTCCTGCAGCGAAAAATGGTTAATCGTTACTTTATAGTCCCCACAAATTCTGACCGTGCCATCGCCCTTGAGAACCGGAACAATCGGACTGGCCCACTCATTAAACTCAACCGGCACGATGATACCTTCTCGTTGCAGCCTGTCCAGCTCAATGTCCACTTTCTCTCGCATCATGTATGGCACCGCACGTGCTTTGTGGTGGATGGATTGTGTACCGGGAACCAAGTGGATCTGCACCTTCGCCCCAGAGAAATTTTCAATGCCTGGCTCAAACAACGACGGGAATTTGCTCAAAACCTGGGCACATGAGGCGTCGTCGACGGACGAAAGCGTTCGGATATCACCCCAGCCAGCTTCTGCCGAACAGTGTTGGGCCATCTCCTGGTACAATCCATAGTGGTAGTTCATGCACCGCTCCATCATAGGAGACTTTTACTGCTGCACTGCCAATTATAGTGATCACCTCTTTAGTGTAAGTTCTCAGCTTGGCATGAATGGGGCTAAGCTTGGGCCTGTGTGCCTTGTTGCACCACAGCCTCTCGAAGGCCTTTTTGCTCATGATAGACTCACTCACACCCATGTCTAATTCCATGGATACTGGAATTCCGTTCAGTTCAACTTTTAACATGATCGGTGGACATCTCGTGGTGAAGGTGTGTACCCCTTCGCTTCTGCCTTCTCGGTTCGAGCCTCTATTTCAGTTTGATCTGCCATGGATCGGTCTTCCTCTGCAATGTGGTGGTTTTCAGGGTTTGCAGCTCATCTGCACATTTGCTGGAGGTGTCCCATTGTTCCACAGCCTTTGCACGCATAGTGTTTGAAGCGGCATTGATGGGCTCGATGATCACCTCCGCAGTGCCAACAAGGTGTTGATTGCCTCGCATTCACACTTGATGGCGGACTCTGAGTCATCTGAGATCATGCAGCTGCCGCGTGTACGTTCTGCCATATGCATTCCTGCCTGAAAACGACGTTACTTTGTGTACAGTACTTGCCGATGCATCTTTATGCTGTGAAATTTGTTTGGTGTTATCGCTGGTGGACATAAATGCCTGTGCTATCGTTATTGCTTTGCTCAGGTTCGGTGTTTCAACAGTCAATAGTTTGCGAAGGATAACCTCATGGCCAATGCCAAGCACAAAAAAGTCTCTTAGCATTTACTCCTTAGTTTGGCGACGTAGCTCGCCACTTCCTGACTTTCAGACCGTTGACATGTATAATATCGATACCTTGTCATCAGAACGCTCTCCTTCGTATTTAGATGTTCCCGGACTAGCGTACACAGTTCTTCATACAATTTGGTTGTTGGTTTCACCGGAGCAAGAAGATTCTTCATGAGGCCATAGGTTGTTGCCCCGCAGACAGTGAGGAGGATCGCCCTTCGTTTGGCAGCGTTCTCATTTTCTTCCAGCTCGTTGGCCACGAAGTATTGGTCGAGTCGTTCCAGGAAGGCTTCCCAATCGTCACCTTCTGAGAATTTCTCCAGGATACCAACAGTTCTCTGCATTTTCGCGTGATGGTTCGTTATCTATTACTCATCGCCAGTTGTTATGTCTCAAATAAAGCAATGTGACTGAGTACTGTAGACTTGAGTAACTGTGACCTTAGTCTCTTTATTCTGACTCCAGAGTGCTGGCACAGCATAGGAGGCCTGCTAATATGCAGTGCTCCCAAGGGATGCTGGGATCCCTTGGGACTCCAGCAGATGCGCCTCTGGTGGCGGTAGAATGCTGGTTACAAGGTGTTGCATAGATAACAGGGTGGGAAGGTGGAGTTGAGGTAGAAGATCAGCCATGATCTTATTGAATGGCGGAGCAGGCTTGAGGGGCCGAATGGCCTACTCCTGCTCCTATTTTTTCTGTTCTTATGTTCTTAGCACTTCTTGTGCAATGAATAAAGTCAAAGTATGGTGATCGTTGTGACTTAGGTAATCAAGTGCATTGCAAGATTCTGGCACATTGACCGTTGTACCATATGTAGTCAAGGTCCCGCAGTCACAAGACAAATGGCCAGTTTATCTGTTTTTTGATAAAGAGAGGAATATGGCCGGGAAAACTCCACGCTTCTTCAAATATGGAATCTTTTACTCCAAGCGTCTCATCCGAAAAATGGCACCTCTGACAGTGTAGCGCTCCCTCAGTACTGCTCCTCCGACAGTGCAGCACTCCCTCAGTACTGACCCTCCGACAGTGCGGCACTCACTCATTACTGCCCCTCCGACAGTGCGGCACTCCCTCAGTACTGCCCCTCCGACAGTGCAGCGCTCCCTCAGTACTGCCCCCCCGACAGTGCAGCGCTCCCTCAGTACTGTCTCTCCGACAGTGCGGTGCTCCCTCAGTACTGCCTCTCCGACAATGCAGCGCTCCCTCAGTACTGCCCCCCCGACAGTGCAGCACTCCCCCATTACTACCCCTGCGACAGAGCAGTGCTCCGTCAGTACTGCTCCTGCGACAGTGCAGCACTCCCTCAGTACTGCCCCTCTAACAGTGCAGCACTCCCTCAGTACGGCCCCTCCGACAGTGCAGCGCTCCCTCAGTACTGCACTGGGAGTGTCGGCCTGGATTATGTGCTCAAGTCTCTGGAATGGGACTCGAACCCACAGCTTTCTGATTCAGAGACGAGGAGTCCTACCCAGTGAGCCAGACCTAACACATAGAGACCCATGAGGAATTCCTTGGAGCTGTCTTAAGGATAAAAGAGAACTTCAGGGTGAAAATGGTTGATGGGGAAGTCGGGACTGTGCACAAGCTAGTTAATTGTAAGTTCTCTGTTACTCACCACAGGTCAATCCACCATCTCACCATGTGGACTGGAGCCAAAAACAATGAGCAAAAGGTATGTCACAGGGCATCTCACCCTGGTATCTGTTTATTATGTAATGGACCTTTTTGTATCATCTATGTTTGAGTGTGTCTGTTGGTATTTATTGCCCGGAAAGGTGGTAGTGGGTCTTTTTCTAAACTTGAGTGGCCACTGCAGGGGGCAGTTAGGAGCAATGTTCCCTCTGTGGAGCTCCCATACACCTGGCTTTTAAATGGGAAAAACCACGCATACGTGCTATTTTGAATTATAGGGACCTTCTGAGTCAGAAGGTCGTGGGTTCAAGCCCCACTCCAGAGGTTGGACCGCGTAATCCCGTCTGACACTCCAGTGCAGTACTGAGGGAGCGCTGCACTGTCAGAGGTGCCGTCTTTCTGATGAGACGTTAAACCCGAAGCTTTGTCTGCTCTCTCAGGTGGATGTAAAAGATCTCGTGATCTCTTGAACAAGAGATGATGGGGAGTTCTCACCAGTGTCCTGGAAAATATTTATCACTCAACCAACATCACTCGAACAGATTATCTGGTCATTATCACATTGTTGTTTGTTTGGCCTTGCTATGCGCAAATTGGCTGCAGCATTTCCTACATCACTACACTTCAAAAAGTACTTAATTGGCTTTAAAACATTTTGGGATGTCATGAAAGGCGCTACAGAAATGCAAGTTTTTTCCTTTCCTTTGAAGAATAGCAAGTGAGGCTCTGGAGGGAACTGTGCTCCAGCATAAGCTAGGTGGTGGGGGAACTTTAAAAAAAAAGTAAAGGAATTATTCACATTGGGGATGTGTCTATGATAACATTGCTCTCTCCTTGCAGCCAAACTCCAGCGAGGCACAGAGTCCCCAAGCCGGTAAGTTCGGAAAATACTTCAGTTTATTTAATAAAACACTAGTAAATTACCCGAGTCACTGCCCGCTGTCAGTTGCTGATTAAAGGCTTTTGTTTAATGTATAAGATGCGACAAGAATCAGGAGAGAGCCTTCGGAAATTCACTCCGCAGAGCCACCTAGTGGCCACAGCCTGCAGTTCCATCGTTACAGGCAGCTGTTTCATCATCATCATCGGCGGTTCCTCGGAACTGAGGAAGACTTGCTTCCAGTCTTAGCATGAGTTCTTAGGTGGCTGTACAGTCCAATACGAGAACCACAGTCTCTGTCACAGGTGGGGCAGATAGTCGTTGAGGGAAGAGGTGGGTGGGACTGGTTTATCGCACGCTCTTTCCACCTGCGCTTGATTTCTCCTTGCTCTCGGCGACGAGACTTGAGGTGCTCAGCGCCCTCCCAGATGCGCATCCTCCACTTAGGGCGGTCTTTGGCCAGGGACTCCCAGGTGTCAGTAGGGATGTTGCACTTTATCAGGGAGGCTTTGAGGTGTCCTTGTAATGTTTCCGCTGCCCACCTTTGGCTCATTTGCTATGAAGGAGTCCCGAGTAGAGCGCTTGCTTTGGGAGTCTCGTGGCTGGCATGCGAACTATATGGCCCGCCCAGCAGAGCTAATCAAGTGTGGTCAGGGCTTTGATACTGGGGATGTTGGCCTGGTCGAGGATGCGAATGTTGGTGCGTCTGTCCTCCCAGGGGATTTGTAGAATATTGCGGAGATATCGTTGGTGGTATTTCTCCAGCGACATGAGGTGTCTACTGCACAAGAGTCAGAAGAGAGCACATGGAAAATCATTCTGCAGATTCACCTAGTGGCCACAGCCTGCAGTTACATCGTCACAGGCAACTGTTTACATACAAGTTGAACCTCCCTTATCCGGGACTCCCTTATCCGGCACCACCCGTCGTTCGGCACCATTCCCAGCCACCGGGTGACACATGTGCAGAACTCTGACATGGACAATGTGAAAAAATTAACAATAAACAAGGAAATTATCAGCTTAAATACGCTTAAAGGGAGCTATTCAGAAACACCTTAAAAATAAAGAGCACAAGCAGGTTTTCTTTGGAGTTAATTGAATGAGTAGGAGCAGGAAGTAGGCAGGTAATTACAGAGCTTGTAATTAGAGTATATATTATGGTGTATGGTTGGGTGTATCACTTATCAAGTAAAGCTGAATCTCATGCAAAATGTCATGTGTACAAAAACTAAGGATCAATTATAGTTTGATCTTTCCCTTTGAAAGCCTTTGTTCTCCCTGGGCGCAGCAAATTGAACAAGGGAATGCCTGGCATTCAAAGATCTCCGCACCGCACTGCCAGCCAGCCCCAGCCCCAGTCAGGCCCGATATCCCCGACCCCGCGATCCAGCCCACCCCCCTCCCCTTCCCCATGATCTTTCCACCGCGCCGCCCGCCAGTCCCCAGCCCACCTTCCCCCCACCTCGCCCCCCCCCCCCCCCCCCCCCCATCAACAAAGAACCTATATATACAAATTTCAGATAACTTCAGAATTGCAAGGACAAAACTAGGAGCTGCTGAGCTGGGGGCTGGCAGGCAGCGCAGCACAGAGATCGCGGGCAGGGCAGTGGTGGATCGCGGGGTCGGGCACATCAGTATCGGGGCTGGCCGGCTGGGGCTGGGGGCTGGCTGTATAGGTTCCCATAATAACTACTGGAGCAAAGCTGCTGTGAGATCCCAAAGTGTTTATTTTCCCTATTTATCAAGTATTTACAGTAAACAAACTGCATATTCAATTGAGACAGAAACTTTTGTGAGGACAAAATATTTAAAATGGCACGTAATTAAATGATTGGGCCCGGCTTCTGTCAGACAGCAAATCAAAGATACAGTACAGGTATTTCTCTGTTTACTGAAGGTTTTAGATACAGTACAGGCATTTCTCTTTTTCTTGAAGTTTTAGATACAGTACAGGTATTTCTCTTTTTATTGAAGGTTTTATGGTGGGTTTGAAATCAAAGTAACATGTCTAGGGGCTGGCTGGCAGCAGTAAAAACAATTTAAATAGTATTGCCCCCCTTAGAACACGTGACCTCCCCTCGTCCGGCAAAATCCCTTATCCGGCACAGACCTGATCCCAAGGATGCCGGATGAGGGAGATTCAATCTGTACCAGATTTCCATTCAAAATGCTTGTGTAGGCAACGTCAGTATTGACTTCAAAGTGTGGCACAGGAAGTTGGAAAGGAAGAATACACAAACACAAGATGCACACCCATTATACAGCCCGTCTGAATTCCATTCCAGTTCATCACCCAGGTACTGAAGGCAAAAGTCTACCCTAGGGAATCAAAACTAGATACAGTTTTCAGGTGCGGGGAAATTAGAAGGTAGGGAATAATTAGATCAGGGCGTGCAGGCTAATTCAGTCCCCATTTTAAAGTCATACATTCTCTTATGTTTATACAATGAGTTTTCACATGTATGCTGATGGTCTCCAGTCATCTTGGATAACCCTCGTCACTGGACCAAGACCTGGCTCTGTCAAGCCCGTGTGGTGGCTGGTGTGCAACGGCCAGCACACGTTAAAAAAATCCACACACAGGCATCTTCCACCCTTCAGGATGTAATTCGGGCTCCGGAATATTAGATGCTTCATTGAAACACCTGTGAACTCATCCCTTTTTGATGTGGAAGAAAGTCATCCTCGTTTCGAGGGACTGCCTATGATGATGATGATGATGATGATGACACCCAGCTCTACCTCTCCTCCACCTGTCTCACATCCTCCACCGTCCCTATACTATCAGACTACAACATTGGATGAGTAGAAATTTCCTCCAATTAAATATCGGGAAGTCTTTGGTTCACGCCACAAACTCCGATCCATTTCCGCTGATTCGATCTTACTCCCCGGCAATTGTCGAAGGCTCACCAAGTCTGTTCGCAATCTTGGTGTCATATTTGATCATGAATTGAGCTTCCTACCTCATTTCCGCTCAACCACTAAGATTGCTCTTTGTAATGTCGCCTGTCTCCTCAACTTATCTGCTGCTGAAACCCTCATCCATACCATAATCACCTCTAGGCTCGACTATTCCAAAGCACTCCTAACTGGCCTCCTTAGTTCTAACCTCCATAAACTTGATGTCATCCAAAGTTCTGCGGCCCGTGTCCTAACTCGCACCAAGTCCCGCTCACCCATCACCCCTGTGCTCGCTGACCTACATTGGCTTCCGGTTAAGCAACGCCTCAATTAAAAAATTCTCATCCTTGTTTTCAAATCCCTTTGTTGCCTCACCCCTCCTTATCTCTGTAATCTCCTCCGGCCCTATAATCCCCCTAAACTTTTGCGCTCCGCCTACTATGGCCGTTTGAACATCCCCGATTTTAATCACTCCACCATCGGTGGCCGTGCCTTCAGCTCCCTGGGCCCTAAGCTCTTGAATTCCCTACCTAAACTTCTCCGCCTCTCTACCTCTCCTCCTTTAAGACGCTCCTTAAAACCTACCTCTTTGACCAAGCTTTTGGTCATCTGCCCTAATTTCTCCTTATGTAGCTCGGTGTCAAATTTTGTTTGATAATATTTGTGTGAAGAGCTTTGGGACGTTGTTCTATGTTAAAGGCGCTATATAAATGCAAATTGTTGTTATCAACACAACACAGGTGATAATCAGAATAATAAGAGCCTGTTTGATTCAAACTTTAAATAATCTTTTTGAAAGAAAAACTCAATTGTAATGAGGAAATCACTTTGTCTATCTGATTTAATGCACTTTCTGAAGTGTATAGATCAGAAAACTAAAGATACAATGGATATATAATCAATTGCCTGCCCCCTTTTCTTTTCCTCTCTCCTCACACAGCCTCTCTATTTAAAAAAATAACTCCGTATGTCTTTTACCTGAAAAAAAGATTCAAATCATTTTGAAAAACCTTTGAGCAGAAACTACAAGAAGGTAAAGAACCAATGTTCCCCAGTGGAGCAGACTGAACCGTACTGATACATCTTGGCACAATCCAAAGTCAGATCACAATGTCACAATTCTAGGCAAAATTACCAACTCCAATCCCAGGCTTCTGGGAGAGGCTGCGGCCTTTAAGAAAAAAAACTTTAATAAAATCACCAAAAAACCCCCACAAGAAATAATTCAATTGATGAATGTAGTAGCATTATTATCAAATATTCAATTTTAAATTTTGTGTAAGCTCTTATTTTTGGACATTAGGGGATAGAAATTCACCTCCCCGTGAAACGGGGCGCACCTATCGTTTTCGAAGTGTTCTGGCTGTCGCAATGGATTTGGCGCCTATCCATCAAAATTCAGCCCTTCGTATTTTTTTTTCCAGTAGGGTTGAAGTGGCCTCATCTTGGGAGCGGAGCGTAGTGGGCGTCACTAACGGGGTGGGCCGGCGCAAGCTCTGCTTATTTTTAAGTTAGGTCCACTGGGCCACCAGGGAGGGTTTCGGCCAGGCCATCGGTCTGGTATCCAAGAGGGTGGGGTGTGTGTCAGGCTGCCTGTTGGCGGCCCGGCCGAACCTGGGGGCATAATTGTCGGGTCTGACCTGGCAGTCGGCAGACAACAAAAGATAAAATGGCGCCCTTTAAGGGCGGCCATGCCGCCAACCAACAAGGCCCAACAAGGAGTGCACCGACACAAAACGCTGTCAGGGGCACTGGCTGGCAACCGGAAGACTTTTGGAGGAGAATTTGCCTCCCGGGCGGCTCCGTTTTGGTGCATACTTTGATGACATCGTTAAGGACGCATCTGTAGAAGTTGGGGGAGCGGAGCGGATCGTCACAACGCTGCAAACAGCCCTGAGGTGTATTTCACGATCGCTGGCCAGTCCGTCGCAAGTCGGCGGCCATTCCACACCACCCCATGGCCGCCGCTTTAATATCAGCCTTACCGGGAGGCCAAATTTCGGCCTCTAAAAATTTCAGTTAGTGAGAAAACAAATGGTAATTGAAAAAATTTTCAGGAAATATTTTCAGAGCGAAGTGGGAAACGTCTGCCCAGATCGTGCAATCGGAGTGAAGTCTTTACAAAGATAAAACCCGTAACAAATATGGACATGATAACGCACAAAGAAAAAAATTGACACAACCGTGTGACAAAAAGGTGCCGACAGGGAGTCAAGTAGCAAAAACAGGAAGTGGCTGCAGATGTGAGAATTTTGTTGAAAAGAATATAGGTGTTTGGTTTTGTAGATTGCGATCTCCTCCTATATGCTGACAATGAGCCTTGGCTCGGTAGGTAGCACCCTTGCTTCTTGGATCAGCACTGAGACCTTTTGTGTAACTGCATTAGACTCGGTCACAAAAAGCAGGATACTGAAAATGAAGAAAATAGGTTCAAGTCCCACTCCAGAGACTTGAGCACAAAAATCTAGGTCGACACTCCCAGTGCAGTGCTGAGGGAGTGCTGCACTGTCAAAGGTGCCGTCTTTCGGATGAGACGTTAAACCGAGGCCCCGTCTGTCCTCTCGGGTGGACGTAAAAGATCCCATGGCCACTATTTCGAAGAAGAGCAGAGGAGTTATCCCCGGTGTCCTGGGCCAATATTTATCCCTCAGTCATCATCAGTAAAACAGTTAATCTGTTCATTATCACATTGCGGCATGTGGGAGCTTGCTTGTGCACAAATTGGCTGCCACGTTTCCCACATTACAACAGTGACTACACTTCAAAATGTACTTCATTGGCTGTGAAGCACTTTGAGACGTCCTGAGATTGTTAAAGGCCCCAAATAAATGTAAGTTCTTTCTTTTCTTTCTAAAACTTTCACTGGTTTAATTGCATAGAGAAGACTCCTGGATAAAATACAGATGAAGACAGAGGGAAATTTGCAACAACCAGAAAAGGAAAATGTGAGATTGAACGCTCCATCTTTTTATTTTGTTTTTGCTCGCGGTTATTTTATCTCCTATTCTGCCCAGCTGCTGGTGGTGGCGGGGTCCAGTTCTAAAACTGGCTGGGCATTTCATATCATAGAATCATGGAAATTTGCAGCGCAGATGGGGGCCATTTGGCCCATTGTGTCTTTGCCGACCAAAAAAGAGCTATCTAGCCTAATCCCACTTACATAAGATCATTAAGAAATAGGAGCAGGAGTAGACCCCTCGAGCCTGCTCCGCCATTCAATAAGATCATGGCTGATCTGATCTTGGCCTCAACTCCACTTTCCTGCCCGCTCCCCATAACCCTTGACTACCTTATCATTCAAAAATCTGTCTATCTCCATCTTAAATATATTCAATGACCCAGCCTCCACAGCTCTCTGGGGCAGAGAATTCCACAGATTCACGACCCTCTAAGAAAATTAATTCTTTCTCATCGTGTTAAATGGGCAACCCCTTATTCTGAAACTATGCCCCCTAGTTCTAGATTCCCCCATGAGGGGAAACATCCGCTCAGCATCCACCCTCTCAAGCCCCCCGAGAATCTTATGTTTCAATAAGATCACCTTTCATTCTTCTAAACTCCAATGAGTACAAGCCCAACCTGCTCATATTTTCCTCATACCGACAACCCCTTCATCTCAAGAATCAACCTCGCGAACCTTCTCTGAACTGCCTCCGATGCAAGTATATCCCTCCTTAAATACGTAGACTAAAACTGTACACAGTACTCCAGGTGTGGCCTCACCAATACCCTGTACCGTTGTAGCAGGACTTCCCTGCTTTTATACTCAAAACCCCTTGCAATAAAGGCCAACATTTCATTTGCCTTCCTGATTACTTACTGTACCTGCATGCTAATTTTTTGTGTTTCATGTACGAGGACACCCAGATCCTTTCCAGGTCTTGGTCCGTAGTCAAGTGCAGATCCAAGTACCCCAATATGATAAGGATTTCACCCTTTCAGGCAATGAATTCCAGACACGCAACACCCTCTGGGTGAAAACATTTCTCAACAACTCCCCTCTAATTCTTTCTGCTACGTCTCCCACATGTTCATTCTTCGCGTGAGCCATGATGGTGAGCGTTGGCTATTCAGCTGTTGAGTTGTCAGATCCTCTCCCCATCTGGGTTACGCACACATTTTGCAGCAAAACTCACCCGGTACTGATCAGGAGCAGGAATCCTGGCTCAAAGATCTTCCTCTCCCTATCCCAGAGACAACAAGGTCAGTTATAGCACTCCAACAGCCCAATCCAGCACAGATCAACTCAAGACAGACCTTGGATGGAATTTGCGATCTACGTAGTCTGGATGGGTCAGTACCATACTGGGTGGTTCATCTGCCCACAGAACCATTGGGGAACCCCATGCATGTGTTTGATGGGACAATGTAGAGGGAGCTTTACTTAGTATCTAACCCATGCTGTACCTGCCCCTGGGAGTGTTTGATGGGACAGTGTAGAGGGAGCTTTACTCTGTATCTAACTCGTGCTGTACCTGCCCTGGGAAATTTTGATGGGATAGTGTAGAGGGAACTTTACTCTGTATCTAACTCGTGCTGTACCTGCCATGGGAGTGTTTGATGGACAGTGTAGAGGGAGCTTTACTCTCTATCTAACCCCGTGCTGTACCTGCCCGGGGAGTGAGACTGAAATTGCAGAATATTGTATTCCTCAGCCCCCACGATCCCCTCTTTGCTGAGCACATTCCCACCTCAAATGTTAAGTTAGAATCTTTGTCTAAATTCAATTCCATGCCTGTGGAGTTCTCTCTGATCTGAATAGTTTGCTGTTTTGCTTGATTCCCCTCCCGACAGGACAGTAGCCACGCGCGACGGGGGTCTGCTGTCTCCTTCCCTCTGACCCAGCTTAGCGGAAAACGCACCGAACAAGAAAACGGACATCAAACTCCAGCTCAGAAAAAAAGGAAAAGCAGCTTCCGTGGGAACTGGGAGACGGAGCGGAGATGGGTAAACGTTTTGATCCGCGGGGAAGCTGTTATCGCTGCCTTGGTTACTGATACGTCCTTATTACACAGTATAAATGCACACGAGGCCCATGCTTGAGAGAAGGTCAGTCTGTGACCTGTCCTTTATTCCTTAGCACTCAAGTCATCAAGGTGGGTGGAGCTTCCCCTTTTATACCTGAAGGTCCAGGTTAGGAGTGTCTCCCACCTCGTGGTCAGTGTTCTCACGGTGTACAACTTAGGTCAGTTTATACATGGGTTACAATGCTGGTTGAATACATGACATCACCTCTCCCCCAAAGTCTTATTGGGATCACAGGTTGAGTCTCTCTGGTGGTTTACGCTCCCTTGTAGAGCGCCTGAGTTGGGGCTCCGGTTGTTGGGCGCTGGCCTGAGTGTCTGCTGTTTGCAGTGCCTCAGGCCTGTCCGGACTGCCCACAGTGACTGGGCTCTCCTCCCTTTGTTTCCGGTGTTCGGTCACCTGTGGTGGAGTGAACTCTATATCGTGTTCTTCCTCTGCTTCTTCTATGGGGTTGCTGAACCTCCTTTTTGTTTGATCCACATGTTTGCGGCAGATTTGTCCATTGGTAAGTTTAACTACCAGAATCCTATTTCCCTCTTTGGCAACCACAGTGCCTGCGAGCCATTTGGGCCCTGCAGCGTAGTTGAGGACAAAAACAGGATCATTTACATCAATACATCGCGCCCTCGCATTCCTGTCATGGTAGTGATATTGTGACTGGCGCCTGCTCTCGACAATTTCTTTCATGGTGGGGTGTATAAGGGATAATCGGGTTTTGAGCGTCCTTTTCATTAGTAGCTCTGCGGGTGGAACCCCTGTGAGCGAGTGTGGTCGGGATCTATAGGCCAACAGGAGGCGTGATAAGCGGGTTTGTAGGGAACCCCCTTGGAATCTGAGCATCCCCTGTTTGATTATCTGCACTGCTCGTTCTGCCTGGCCGTTTGAGGCCGGCTTGAACGGTGCCGTTCTAACATGGTTAATTCCATTGCCTGCCATAAAGTCCTGGAATTCAGTGCTTGTGAAGCACGGGCCATTGTCGCTGACCAAGATGTCCGGTAGATCGTGGGCGGCGAACATTGCCCGTAGACTTTCTACCGTGGCAGAGGATGTGCTTGAATTTAAAATGTCACACTCGATCCATTTGGAGTAGGTGTCTACTACTACCAAAAACATTTTCCCCATGAAAGGACCTGCGTAGTCCACATGGATGCGTGACCAAGGCTTGGCGGGCCATGGCCAGGGGCTAAGGGGGGCTTCCCTGGGCGCATGGCCCAGCTGGGCACACGTGTTGCACCTGCGAACACAAAGTTCCAGATCTGCGTCTATCCCTGGCCACCAAACGTGTGACCTGGCAATTGCCTTCATCGTGACAATGCCCGGGTGCCCATTGTGAAGTTCTCTGATAAACACCTCTCTGCCCATCTGGGGCATGACTACGCGGTTTTCCCACAGTAGGCAATTGGCCTGAATCGAGAGTTCATCCTTGCGCCTGTGAAATGGTTTAAATTTCTCAGGGCATGCCCTGTACGTGGCTGCCCAGTCCCCATTCAGGACACATTTCTTGACTAGAGACAATAGCGGGTCTCTATTTGTCCAGACTTTAATCTGACGTGCTGTCACGGGTGAGCCTTCGCTTCCGAAAGCTTCAACAGCCATGACCATCTCAGCACCATGCTCGGTAGCCCCCTCAGTGGTGGCTAGTGGGAGCCTGCTGAGTGCATCGGCGCAGTTTTCGGTGCCCGGTCTGTGCCGAATTGTGTAGTCATAGGCAGCTAACGTGAGTGCCCACCTCTGTATGCGGGCCGATGCGTTTGCATTTATGGCCTTGTTGTCGGCCAAAAGGGACGTTAGGGGTTTGTGATCTGTCTCCAGCTCAAATTTCCTGCCAAACAGGTACTGGTGCATTTTCGTTACCGCATATACACATGCAAGCGCCTCCTTTTCTACCATCCCGTAGCCCCTTTCTGCCTGGGACAGACTCCTGGAGGCATAAGCTACCGGCTGTAAGTGACCCTTGGCATTGACATGCTGCAACACACACCCGACACCATAGGACGACGCATCGCACGTTAACATAAGTTTCTTACATGAGTCATATAGCGTTAACAGATTGTTGGAACATAACAAATTGCGTGCTCTATTAAAAGCTCTTTCCTGGCTGTCCCCCAAGACCCATTTGCGACCTTTGCGTAGGAGCACTTGTAGCGGTTCTAGCAGCATGCTCAATTTGGGAAGAAAGTTACCAAAATAGTTCAGGAGCCCCAGGAACGAACGCAGCTCCGTCGTGTTACGGGGTCTGGGTGCTCTCTGGATCGCTTCCGTTTTGGACGCAGTAGGTCTGATCCCGTCTGCTGCTACCCTCGTCCCCAGGAATTCTACCTCTGGAGCTAGGAAGACACACTTCGCCTTTTTCAGTCGCAGACCTACCCGGTCCAGTCTGCGTAGCACCTCCTCCAGGTTGTGGAGGTGTTCTTCAGTATCGTAACCCGTAATGAGGATGTCGTCCTGAAAAACCACTGTCCCTGGAATCGACTTGAGGAGGCTTTCCATATTTCGTTGGAAGATCGCGGCGGCCGAGCGAATCCCGAACGGACATCTGTTGTACTCAAACAACCCCTTGTGTGTCATGATGGTGGTCAGCTTCTTCGACTCACTCGCCAGCTCCTGGGTCATGTAAGCTGAGGTCAGGTACAATTTTGAAAAAAGTTTGCCACCGGATAGCGTCGCAAAGAGGTCCTCCGCTCTCGGTAGCGGGTACTGGTCTTGGAGTGACACCCGATTGATGGTGGCCTTGTAATCGCCACATATCCTGACCGACCCATCCGCCTTGAGCACCGGCACAATCGGGCTCGCCCAGTCACTGAATTCGACTGGCGAGATAATGCCTTCCCTCAACAGGCGGTCCAATTCGCCTTCTATCTTTTCCCGCATCACGTACGGCACCGCTCTGGCCTTGTGGTGTACTGGTCTGGCGTCCGGGTTTATGTGAATCACTGTCTTGGCCCCGATGAAAGTGCCAATGCCGGGTTGAAATAATGAGTCAAATTTGTCCAGGATCTGTGAGCATGATACTCGCTCCACAGAAGAAATTGCATTGACATCGCCCCATTTCCAGTTCATGACAGCAAGCCAACTCCTCCCCAGCAGTGCGGGCCCGTCCCCGGGACAATCCAGAGTGGCAACCTGATCTCCGAATCTTTGTGGGTCACGACTACGGTGGCGCTGCCGAGCACCGGAATGATCTGCTTTGTGTAAGTCCGTAGCTGTGCGTCAATCGGCGATAATTTTGGCCTCCTGGCCTTGGATGCCCACAACTTTTCGAACTGTTTGATACCCATCAGGGACTGGCTGGCACCCGTGTCTAACTCCATTGATACTGGGATGCCATTGAGGAGCACTTTCATCATTATCGGTGGCGTCCTGGTGTATGAACTGTATACGTGCTCCACATGTACTCGCTGAACTTCAGCTTCCAGCGATTTCCCCCAGTGTCCATTTCTGCAATTTCTGCAGGTATTTTGCTCATCTCTGCAAACTCCGGCTGAATGTATGCCTCCACGCCTCCACGCCAGTCGATCGTCCCTGACTGCCCCTGTTATTGTCCTTGAGTGCACCATTAACAGGTGTTGATGGCCCCATTACTGGCCGCATTGTCCCTTGCAATGGCGTGAATCGCTGTTCAGCTTGCCATTGTCTCTGTCGAACTCCCCCTCTGGGTTCGACTACATGTTGGGGCATGCCTGACTGCCCTTGTCTGCCTGGAGAACTGTGTGCTGCTTTAACAATGTTGAATCTCTGTCCCAACCATTCCTTAACACAGTACCTCTCGTCTGTTCTGCTAGTAGCCATGCTCGCGTGGTTTAAATCCCAGTTTCTTGTCGCCATTGATACGTCCTTACTACATAGTATAAATGCACACGAGGCCCATGCTTGAGAGAAGGTCAGTCTGTGACCTGTCCTTTATTCCTTAGCACTCAAGTCATCAAGGTGGGTGGAGCTTCCCCTTTTATACCTGAAGGTCCAGGTTAGGAGAGTCTCCCACCTAGTGGTCAGTGTTCTCACAGTGTACAACTTAGGTCAGTTTATACATAACATAAGAACATAAGAATTAGGAACAGGAGTAGGCCATCTAGCCCCTCGAGCCTGCTCCGCCATTCAATAAGATCATGGCTGATCTGGCCGTGGACTCGGCTCCACTTACCCGTCCTCTCCCCGTAACCCTTAATTCCCTTATTGCTTAAAAATCTATCTATCTTTGACTTGAAAACATTCAATGAGCCAGCCTCAACTGCTTCCTTGGGCAGAGAATTCCACAGATTCACAACCCTCTGGGAGAAGAAATTCCTTCTCAACTCGGTTTTAAATTGGCTCCTCCGTATTTTGAGGCTGTGCCCCCTAGTTTTAGTCTCCCCCACCAATGGAAACAACCTCTCTGCCTCTATCTTGTCTATCCCTTTCATGATTTTAAATGTTTCTATAAGATCACCCCTCATCCTTCTGAACTCCAAGGAGTAAAGACCCAGTCTACTCAATCTATCATCATAAGGTAACCCCCTCATTTCTCGAATCAGCCTAGTGAATCGTCTCTGTACCCCTTCCAAAGCCAGTATATCCTTCCTTAAGTAAGGTGACCAAAACTGCACGCAGTACTCCAGGTGCGGCCTCACCAATACCCTGTACAATTGCAGCAACATCTCCCTGCTTTTGTACTCCATCCCTCTCGCAATGAAGGCCAACATTCCATTTGCCTTCCTGATTACCTGCTGCACCTGCAAACTAACCTGGAGTGCATCATCACGCCCGGCAACCAAATTTTAATTTGATTTTACGTTTTAAAGTGTAATTTGTTTTCATTGCCGGTGCTTTTAGTGTCCCCCTCCCCTTTTATAGGGGGCACTGGAAAAATTTGATTTTAGCGCCCCAAAAAAAAACCAAAAATAGAAAAAAAAGGAAAAAAAGGGGCCTTGAAAATGTCTGCTGTGTCACCCAGGCGGGTGGCATGGTTTTAATGTTTATGTTTATTTTCAGGTAAACTTAAAAGAGTTTCATGCACAAGGACTCCCAGGTCCCTCTGCACCACACCATTCAAATAATATTCCCTTTTACTGTTTTTTTCCCAAGGTGGATGACTTCACACTTTCCGACATTGTATTCCATCTGCCAAACCTTAGCCCATTCGCTTAACCTATCCAAATCTCCTTGCAGCCTCTCTGAGTCCTCTACACAACCCGCTTTCCCACTAATCTTAGTGTCATCTGCAAATTTTGTTGCACTACACTCTGTCCCCTCCTCTAGGTCATCTATGTATATTGTAAACAGTTGTGGTCCCAGCACTGATACCTGTGGCACACCACTAACCACTGATTTCCAACCGGAAAAGGACCCATTTATCCCGACTCTCTGTTTTCTGTTCGCCAGCCAATTCTCTATCCATGCTAATACATTTCCTCTGACTCCGCGTAACTTTATCTTCTGCAGTAACCTTTTGTGTGGCACCTTATCGAATGCCTTTTGGAAATCTAAATACACCACATCCATCGGTACACCTCTATCCACCATGCTCGTTATATCCTCAAAGAATTCCAGTAAGTTAGTTAAACATGATTTCCTTTTCATGAATCCATGCTGCGTTACAATGGGTTACAATGCTGGTTGAATACATGACAGTTACTTTTTGCCACGATTGCGCAGAAGGGATAATCACTCACCGTCATCACAGGTCACGGCCTGTGTCTGTGATTCCCCCCGACACACGGTGATGGGACGGGGGTCTGTGTCTGTGATTCCCCCCCACACACGGTGATGGGACGGGGGTCTGTGTCTGTGATTCCCCCACACACAGTGATGGGACAGGGGTCTGTGTCTGTGATTCCCCCACACACACGGTGATGGGACGGGGGTCTGTGTCTGTGATTCCCCCCCACACACGGTGATGGGACGGGGGTCTGTGTCTGTGATTCCCCCACACACAGTGATGGGACGGGGGTCTGTGTCTGTGATTCCCCCACACACGGTAATGGGAAGGGGGTCTGTGTCTGTGATTCCCCCACACACACACGGTGATGGGACGGGGATCTGTGTCTGTGATTCCCCCACATACGCGGTGATGGATCGGGGGTCTGTGTCTGTGATTCCCCCACACACACAGTGATGGGACGGGGGTCTGTGTCTGTGATTCCCCCACACACACGTTGATGGGACGGGGTTCTGTGTCTGTGATTCCCCCACACACGTGGTGATGGGACGGGGGTCTGTGTCTGTAATTCCCCCACACACGGTAATGGGACGGGGGTCTGTGCCTGTGATTCCCCCACACACACACGGTGATGGGACGGGGATCTGTGTCTGTGATTCCCCCACACGCACAGTGATGGGACGGGGGTCTGTGTCTGTGATTCCCCCACACACGATGATGGGACGGGGGTCTGTGATTTCCCCCACAATGTGGTGGGATGGGGGTCTGTGCTCGCAGGGTCTTGTAGGAGATCAATTCTTAGCCTCAGAGTCCAAAAGTAGGAGAAGAAATCTAAATCAAACCGGATTTCTGCTCCCGACCACTATCCAGCGACCCCTGGTGCAAAGTGTATGAGCCTATTCATTTGAGGAAAGGATCAGGTACATAAGAAAATAAGAATATAAGAACTAGGAGCAGGAGTAGGCCATTTAGCCCCTCAAGCCTGCTCCGCCATTCAATAAGATCATGGCTGATCTGATCCTGGCCTCAACTCCACTTCTCTGCCCGCTCCCTATAACCCTTGACTCCCTGATCGTTCAAAAATCTGTTAATCACCACCTTAAATATATTCAATGTCCCAGCCTCCACAGCTCTCTGGGGTGGCGAAATCCAAAGATTCACGACCCTTTGAGAGAAGAAATTCCTCCTCATTTCCGTTTTAAATGGCGACCCCTTATTCTGAAACTATGCCCCCTAGTTCTAGATTCCCCCATGAGGGGAAATATCCTCTCTGCACCTACCCTGTCAAGCCCCCTCAGAATCTTACACATTTCAATAAAATCACCTCTCATTCTTCTGAACTCCCATGAGTACTGGCCCAACCTGCTCAACCTTTCTTCATAAGACAATCCCCTCATCTCCGGAATCAACCTCCTGAACATTTGCGATGTCCCCACAGTGGAATAGCCCGCCGAGACTCACATAGAACCAGCTGGGCGAGGTGCCGGAGGGTGTCCGGTGCCCGTGACACCCGTACCCCAGCGACAAGCCAGCACCTTGAGGGAAGAGGATTGCGGGCGATCCCACTGCACTATTCCAATTCTGATTCCTGTCTCTGATCCTTTTTCCAGGTTTATCATCTCCGGCGATGCACCTGCTCCCAGGAAATCGATGCGAAACAAATCCCAGACACGGATGAGAAAGGCCTTATCGGAGATTTCTCTAAAGTAAGAACCATTTCAGGCCCCTCCTCTCCCTTCATCTTCCGCTCCCTGTTATTCCCTCCCCCTCTCCCTCCTGCTCGCAGTGTAGAGGGAGCTTTACTCTGTATCTAACCTGTGCTGTACCTGCCCTGGGAGCGTTTGCTGGGACAGTGTAGAGGGAGCTTTACTCTGTATCTAACCCGTGCTGTACCTGTCCTGGGAGTGTTTGATGGGACAGTGTAGAGGGAGCTTTACTCTGTATCTAACCGTGCTGTGCCTGCCCTGGGAGTGTTTGATGGGGACAGTGTAGAGGGAGCTTTACTCTGTACCTAACCTGTGCTGTACCTGCCCTGGGAGTGTTTGATGGGGCAGTGTAGAGCGAGCTTTACTCTGTATCTAACCCGTGCTGTACCTGCCCTGGGAGTGCTTGATGGGACAGTGTAAAGGGAGCTTTACTCTATCTAACCCCGTGCTGTTCCTGTCCTGGGAGAGTTTGATGGGACAGTGTAGAGGGAGCTTTACTCTGTATCTAACCCCGTGCTGTTCCTGCCCTGGGAGAGTTTGATGGGACAGTGTAGAGGGAGTTTTACTCTGTATCTAACCCCGTGCTTTCCTGCCCTGGGAGTGTTTGATGGGACAGTGTCGAGGGAGCTTTACTCTGTATCTAACTCATTGCTGTACCTGTCCTGGGAGTGCTTGATGGGACAGTGTAGAGGGAGCTTTACTCAGTATCTAACCCCGTGCTGTTCCTGCCCTGGGAGAGTCTGATGGGACAGTATAGAGGGAGCTTTACTCTGTATCTAACCCCGTGCTGTTCATGCCCTGGGAGTGTTTGATGGGACAGTATAGAGGGAGCTTTACTCTGTATCTAACCCGTGCTGTACCTGTCCTGGGAGTGTTTGATGGGACAGTGTAGAGGGACCTTTATTCTGTATCTAACCCATGCATACCTGCCCTGGGAGTGTTTGATAGGACAGTGGGTACCTGAAATTGGGAAATGCTGCATTCCCAGCTGTGACGTCCCTGACCTTGGGCGAGATGAAAATTCACAACAGAATGGAGGATTGAGGCAGGTGTTGACTGTTGTGTCCTTGTTCCTTGCTCTAGGCCTGTGTTCTGCCAGTGGAAGATGGGAAACATCAGGATCTGAGATATATTTCAGCTCAGACAGTGAGTATCACAATGACGGTGGGAAAAATTAGCAGCTTGCTGCCTCCCGATTGTTCAATCGGCAAAGACTGTGTGGGACTGAGCCATACACCAAGGAACCCCCCAGGTCCCATTCTAGGCCTTGGTTTGAGCGAGCTGAGGTGCACGTAGCAGTGGTTCCCTCCGCCCTAGTGCCCTAGCCCTTACTTAACAAATAGGAGCAGGATTCGGCCATTTGGCCCCTCGAGCCTGCTCTGCCATTCAATAAGATCATGGCTGATCTGATCTTGGTCTCAACTCCACTTCCCTGCCCGCTCCCCATAACCATTGAGTCACTTATCATTGAAAAATCTGTCTGTCTCCACCTTAAATATATTCAATGATCGAGCCTCCACAGCTCTCTGGGATAGATAAATTCAAAGCATCACGACCCTTTGAGAGAAGAAATTCCTCCTCATTTCCATTTTAAATGGGCGACCCCTTATTCTGAAACTATGCCCCCTAGTTCTAGATTCCCCCATGAGGGGAAACATCTTCTCTGCATCTACGTTTGTCAAGCCCCCTCAGAATCTTATACATTTCAATAAGATCACCTCTCATTATTCTAAACTCCAATGAGTATAGGCCCAACCTGCTCAACCTTTGCGAGGGTAAATCAGCCAGGGTTTGTGTGGATGTCGGTTCGAGGGCAGAGTCGACAGGAACAGGAGGAGGCCATTCAGCCCCTCGAGCCCATTCCGCCATTCACTTAGATCATGGCTGTTTTGTATCTTAACTCCATCTAACCACCTTGGTCCTGTAATATATTTGCTTCATGGGTTCTTTGCCTAAGAATTCATAGCAACACGTTGCTATTAAGAACTAGTTGGTTTATTAACAAAGGTTTAACAATCACACTACACATTACCAGTTCATCCACTCGGCTCACAACTGCATACCTCATCGTGGATGAACTAGACCTAACTGACTAGGGTTTTATTGAGTCTTGTGAACATCACGTGGCTGGCTAAGCCACTCACAATTCAACAGTTCTACAAACCTGAGGTCATACTCATAGATGCATATATTACAGGTCCCATAAGATGCATATATTACAGGTCCCATAACCCTTAATACCCTTACCTAACAAATATCTATCAATCTCAGTTTTACATAAGAACATAAGAAATAGGAGCAGGAGTAGACCATATGGCCCCTCGAGCCAGCTCCGCCATTTAATACGATCATGGCTGATCCGATCATGGACTCAGGTCCACTTCCCTGCCCGCTCGCCATAACCCCTTATCCCCTTATCGGTTAAGAAACTGTCTATCTCTGTCTTAAATTTATTCAGTGACCCAGCTTCCACAGCTCGCTGAGGCAGCGAATTCCACAGATTTACAACACTCTGAGAGAAGAAATTCCTCCTCATCTCAGTTTTAAATGGGCGGCCTCTTATTCTAAGATTATGCCCCCTAGTTCTAGTCACCCTTATCAGTGGAAACATCCTCTCTGCATCCACCTTATCAAGCCCCCTCATAATCTTATATGTTTCGATAAGATCACCTCTCATTCTTCTGAATTCCAATGAGTAGAGGCTCAACCTACTCAATCTTTCCTCACAAGTCAACTCCCTCATCTCCGGAATCTACCTAGTGAACCTTCTCTGAACTGCCTCTAAAGCAAGTATATCCTTTCGTAAATATGGAAACCAAAGCTGTACGCAGTATTCCAGGTGTGGCCTCACCAATACCCTGTATAGTTGTAGCAAGACTTCCTTGCTTTTATACTCCATCACCTTTGCAATAAAGGCCAAAATTCCATTGGCCTTCCTGATCACTTGCTGTACCTGCATTCTAACCTTTTGTGTTTCATGCACAATACTCCCAGGTCCCGCTGTACTGCGGCACTTTACAATTTTTCTCCATTTAAATAATAACTTGCTCTTTGATTTTTTTTCTGCCAAAGTTTTGAAATTGACCCCCGCCTCAAGGCTTTTGGGGGGAGAGAATCCCAGATTTCCACTACCCTTTGTGTGAAGAAATGTTTCCTGACATCACCCCTGAACTGCCTGGCTCTAATTTTAGGTTTATGCCCCCTTGTTCTGGACTCTCACACCAAGGAAATAGTTTCTCTCTATCTATCCAATCAAATCCCTTAATCATCTTAAACACCTCAATGAATTCACCATCTTTCGGATGAGACTTTAAACCGAGGCCCGTCTGCCCTCTCAGGTGGGCGTAAATGATCCCATGGCACTTTTTCGAAGAACAGCAGGGGAGTTATCCCTGGAGTCCTGACCAATATTCACCCCTCAAACAACATAACAAAAACAGATTATCTAGTCATTGTCATATTTCTGTCTGTGGGAGCTTGCTGTGCACAAATTGGCTGCCGCGTTTCCCACATTACAACAGTGACAAGACTTCAAAAGTACTTCATTGGCTGTAAAGCGTTTTGAGACATCCGGTGGTCGTGAAAGGCGATATATAAATGCAAACCTTTCTTTCTTTCTTAATGATTATCTACTCAAGGGAATACAAGCATCTTCTATGCAACCTGTCCTGATAATTTAACTCTTTTAACCCCAGTATCATTCTGGTGAATCTATGCTGCAATTCCTCCATGCCCATTATATCCTTTATGAATGCAGTTCAGCTCTGATGGCTCCACTGGTCGAATAGCCTGCACACACTCGCTGTGCAGGCCCTTGATTAAACTCATGCTATTCAGGGTGAGAGCAGCCGGGCTCCGTGGAGTCCGTGTTCCAGCAAGAGGCACCATCTCAACGGGAGCAGGAGAGGAGAAAATTGGATCATTCCTCGACCGAGCATTTGGTTTTAGGGTTGTGCCAGGCCCCTCACTATCTGCTCCCCACTCGATGTTGCTGCTGCGGGAATGTTCCCGTGCTTATTTTTCCAACCTTGTCTTCATCCGCACCATGCCCTTCCTTTGGGTCTCTGACATAATCCAGGCTGATGCTCCCAGTGCACTGTCGGAGGGGCAGTGCTGAGGGAGCACTGCACTATCGGAGGGACAGTGCTGAGGGAGCGCCGCACTGCCCGAGGTGCCGTCTTTCGGATGAAACATTAAAACAATGCTCTAACTGCCCTCTCAGGTCGATGTAAAATCTCCCGCGGCACTATATCGAAGAAGAGCAGGGGGAGTTATTCCCGGTGTCCTGGGTCAATATTTATCCCTCAATCAACATAACAAAAAAACAGATTATCTGGTCATTATCACATTGGTGTTTGTGGGAGCTTGCTGTGCGCAAGTTGGCTGCCGCATTTCCCACATTACAATAGTGACGACACTCCAAAAGTACTTAATTGGCAGTAAAATTTTTTGTTGTCTCTGCATTAGAGAGCAATGATCTCACTGCTATACTGGGATGTTTTGCAGGTGTCAGCTTTGCTGGGCGGGGAGTTTGACCATATTATCGATGAGTTTGTGATAGTAGATTGTCGCTACCCATACGAATATGATGGAGGGCACATCAAGGTTTGTTTCTTACTTATTGTTTATGGCATGCGGTATTGCTGTTTGTATGTTTCTCGCTCTCCTCATTTCAGATTCTAGATGGTTGTCCCTTTCACTCCATCTTATTCCCCCCCCCCAAACAGGTGGACAAGGGAGAGTGCCCTAGTGCCGATAATAATGGCTGGGTATTGGCTGAGAAAGACCCGGGGAGGCTTCTCCCTCTGGGATATTTTACTCACTCTGTCCCTCTCTCTCACTGTCGCCCGTAATGCATTGCCGAGAAACCCACCTCATAGAAACCAGACCTGTCATTCCGTGGTATGGTTCCTGTAATGTATGTATGCCTGGGTTTACCTGCCACCAGGGGGAGCAACCTTCGGAGGTCATTGGGCCACAGACACACACGTGCAGCCCTTGTATATAAAGAAAGCCTCCATGTTTAATCCTCACTTTGAGAGCTAATAAAGTAGAGTCAGGTTGCACCTGATTGAGTTCAAGGTACTAAGCCTTTTGAGTTATTGCATACACAACATTTGGTGACAAGGCACAATACGAACTTTCACACACAAAAAGAAAAATGAGCACCGTTGGAATCCTGGAGCGATTCGTGGAGGGAGAAGACTGGGAGGATTTTACAGATCGCCTCGACCAGTACTTCGTGGCCAATAAGATGGATGAAGATGCTGACGCAGTTAGGCACAGGGCGGTTTTCTTCACGGTTTGTGATCCAAAAATCTATGGCCTCATAAAGAATCTGCTCTCACCTGCACGTCCAACAGAAAAGACCAATGAGGAATTGTGTGCTCTGATTCGGGACCATCTCAAGCCTAAAGAAGGCATCATTATCTCGAGATAACGCTTTTACAAGCATGTTCATTATGAGTGCCAGGATGTAGCGGAATTTGTTGCTGACCTGAGACATCTCGCTGGGCCGTGTAAGTTTGGAACCGCGTTGGAAGACATGCTGCGCGACGTCTTTGTAATAGGCTTAAACCCGAGGTGATCCCGCGGAAGCTGCTGGCTGTGGAGACGCTGGATCTGAGCAGGGCCATTACGATCGCCCAGGCTTGCCTGACCACGGTCGATAGTACAAAGCAGATATCCTCGCAGAGTCGGAACTCCACAGCAAGTACTGTGCACCAGATTGTGTTGTCGGTTGGCAGAGGTGCACCTGGCAGGGCCCACCCGACTGTGTTTGCGAAACCTGTAGCTGCTCGAAGTTCGCCATTGGGCATGAATCCGATTTCACCCTATTGGCGTTGTGGAGGCAATCATCAGCCTCATCAGTGCCGTTTCAGACAGTATATTTGTTGAGGCTGTGCGAAAATGGGCACCTTCAGCGGATGTGTTCACAGCTCAGCAAGCGTGCTGCGACATACCACATGGATAATGATGACCGATCCGGAGCGGATCCGGCAATGCGGAATTGTGTGCTCTGATTCTGGATACCCGAGGAGGAAGTGTATAGTGTACATTTGTTCCTGACAAAGAGCCAACCGATAATGATTGAAGTAAAATTGAACGGCGTGCCGGTATCAATGGAATTAGACACAGGTGCAAGTCAGTCAATTATGAGCCAGAGGACTTTCGAAAAGCTGTGGGACACCAAGGCCGTGAAACCCAAGCTGAGTCCAGTAAATGCAAAATTGCGTATCTACACCAAAGAGCTCATACCAGTGATTGGCAGTGCAGCCAATCAGAGCCTCCTGCTAAAGATCATGGAGCTGTCCGCTACACCACAGTATGCCTGGGAACGAATGCTGGGAGGATTTAAACACAGTGCAGCAGTCAAGGTGTCGTACGATGGGGCAGTTCATGATCTGTGGATTGTTCTAGGCAATGGTCCAACGCTGTTCAGCAGGAGTTGGCTCAAAAAAATAAAGTGGAACTGGAACGATATTAAAGCTTTGTCATCGGTGGATGACGCTTCGTGTGCTCAAGTGCTGAGCAAATTTCCCTCGCTGTTTGAACCGGGCATCGGCAACTTCACGGGAGCCAAGATGCAGATCCACCTGGACTCGGATGCAAGACCCATCCATCACAAAGCCCGGGTGGTCCCATACATGATGAGGAAAAAGGTCGAAATCGAACTGGACAGACTCCAACATGAAGGGGTCATTTCACCGGTCGAATTTAACGAATGGGCTAGTCCCATTGTTCCTGTGCTGAAGAGTGATGGAACTGTCAGGATTTGTGGAGACTACATGGTTACGATCAACCGAGTTTCAAAACAGGATCAGTACCTGTTACCAAAGGCTGATGACCTGTTTGCAATGCAAGCCGGGGGAAAGTCGTTCACCAAATTGGATCTTTCGTCGGCCTTTAAAACAGGAGCTTGTTGAATCATCGAAGAAACTTACGTGCATCAAAACGCATAAAGGGGCTGTTCATTTACAACAGGTGTCCTTTCGGAATTCGCTCGGCTGCAGCCATATTTCAGAGAAACATGGAGAGTTTATTGAAGTTCGTCCCTGGAACTGTGGTGTTCCAAGACAACATTCTGGTCGCAGGTCTTGACACTACCGAACATCTGCACAACCTGGAAGAGGTTCTACATCGTCTGGACAAAGTGAGGCTCAGACTGAAACGTTCAAAGTGCGTCTTTATGGCACTGGAAGTCGAATTCCTGGGAAGGAAGATTGCTGCAGATGGCTTCATACAGACTCGAAAACAGAGGCCATCAAAAATGCACCCAGACCCCAGAATGTGACGGAGCTGTGTTTGTTCCTTGGTCTTCTCAACTATTTCGGTCATTTCTTATTAGAGCCATTGCACATGCTGCTCAGAAAAGGCGACAACTGGGCTTGGTGTGCATCTCAAGACAGGGCCTTTGAAAAGGCTAGAAATCTGCTTTGTTCCAACAAATTGCTGGTACATTATGACCCGTGCAAGCGTTTAGTATTGGCCTGTGATGCTTCATCACATGGGGTTGGTTGCGTGCTCCAACAATCCAATGAATCGGGCAAACTACAACCCATTGCATATGCGTCGAGAAGCATGTCTAAAGCGGAAAGAGCCTATGGCATTGTAGAGAAAGAAGCTTTAGCCTGCATATATGGGGTTAAAAAGGTGCACCAGTATCTGTTTGGGCTTCGTTTCGAGCTTAAAACCGATCACAAGCCGCTCATATCTTTGTTTTCAGAGCATAGAGGTATCGATACCAACGCGTCGTCCCGCATCCAGAGGTGGGCACTGACATTATTTAAGAACATAAGAACATAAGAATTAGGAACAGGAGTAGGCCATCTAGCCCCTCGAGCCTGCTCCGCCATTCAATAAGATCATGGCTGATCTGGTCGTGGACTCAGCTCCACTTACCCGTCCTCTCCCCATAACCCTTAATTCCCTTATTGCTTAAAAATCTATCTATCTTTGACTTGAAAACATTCAATGAGCCAGCCTCAACTGCTTCCTTGGGCAGAGAATTCCACAGATTCACAACCCTCTGGGAGAAGAAATTCTTTCTCAACTCGGTTTTAAATTGGCTCCTCCGTATTTTGAGGCTGTGCCCCCTAGTTCTAGTCTCCCCCACCAATGGAAACAACCTCTCTGCCTCTAGCTTGTCTCTCCCTTTCATGATTTTAAATGTTTCTATAAGATCACCCCTCATCCTTCTGAACTCCAAGGAGTAAAGACCCAGTCTACTCAATCTATCATCATAAGGTAACCCCCTCATTTCTCGAATCAGCCTAGTGAATCGTCTCTGTACCCCTTCCAAAGCTAGTATATCCTTCCTTAAGTAAGGTGACCAAAACTGCACGCAGTACTCCAGGTGCGGCCTTACCAATACCTTATACAGTTGCAGCAACACCTCCCTGCTTTTGTACTCCATCCCTTTCGCAATGAAGGCCAACATTCCATTTGCCTTCCTGATTACCTGCTGCACCTGCAAACTAACCTTTTGGGTTACCAAAAAGAGTTTCATAAAAGAGTTTCATGCACAAGGACCCCCAGGTCCCTCTGCACCACAGCATGTTGTACTTTCTCCCCATTCAAATAATATTCCCTTTTACTGTTTTTTTTCCCAAGGTGGATGACTTCACACTTTCCGACATTGTATTCCATCTGCCAAACCTTAGCCCATTCGCTTAACCTATCCAAATCTCCTTGCAGCCTCTCTGAGTCCTCTACACAACCCGCTTTCCCACTAATCTTAGTGTCATCTGCAAATTTTGTTGCACTACACTCTGTCCCCTCCTCTAGGTCATCTATGTATATTGTAAACAGTTGTGGTCCCAGCACTGATCCCTGTGGCACACCACTAACCACTGATTTCCAACCGGAAAAGGACCCATTTATCCCGACTCTCTGCTTTCTGTTCGCCAGCCAATTCTCTATCCATGCTAATACATTTCCTCTGACTCCGCGTACCTTTATCTTCTGCAGTAACCTTTTGTGTGGCACCTTATCGAATGCCTTTTGGAAATCTAAATACACCACATCCATCGGTACACCTCTATCCACCATGCTCGTTATATTCTCAAAGAATTCCAGTAAGTTAGTTAAACATGATTTCCCTTTCATGAATCCATGCTGCATCTGCTTGATTGCACTATTCCTATCCAGATGTCCCGCTATTTCTTCCTTAATGATAGTTTCAAGCATTTTCCCCACTACAGATGTTAAACTAACCGGCCTATAGTTACCTGCCTTTTGCCTGCCCCCTTTTTTAAACAGAGGCGTTACATTAGCTGCTCTCCAATCCGCTGGTACCTCCCCAGAGTCCAGAGAATTTTGGTAGATTATAACAAATGCATCTGCTATAACTTCCGCCATCTCTTTTAATACCCTGGGATGCATTTCATCAGGACCAGGGGACTTGTCTACCTTCAATCCCATTAGTCTGTCCAGCACTACCTCCCTAGTGATAGTGATCATCTCAAGGTCCTCCCTTCCCACATTCCTATGACCAGCAATTTTTGGCATGGTTTTTGTGTCTTCCACTGTGAAGACGGAAGCAAAATAATTGTTTAAGGTCTCAGCCATTTCCACATTTCCCATTATTAAATCCCCCTTTTCATCTTCTAAGGGACCAACATTTACTTTAGTCACTCTTTTCCGTTTTATATATCTGTAAAAGCTTTTACGATCTGTTTTTATGTTTTGCGCAAGTTTACCTTCGTAATCTATCTTCCCTTTATTGCTTTTTTAGTCATTCTTTGCTGTTGCTTAAAATCTTCCCAATCCTCTAGTTTCCCACTAACCTTGGCCACCTTATACGCATTGGTCTTTGATTTGATACTTTCCTTTATTTCCTTGGTTATCCACGGCTGGTTATCTCTTCTCTTGCCACCCTTCTTTTTCACTGGAATATATTTTTGTTGAGCATTATGAAAGAGCTCCTTAAAAGTCCTCCACTGTTCCTCAATTGTGCCACCGTTTAGTCCTTGTTTCCAGTCTACTTTAGCCAACTCTGCCCTCATCCCACTGTAGTCCCCTTTGTTTAAGCATAGTACTCTCGTTTCTGACACAACTTCCTCATCCTCAATCTGTATTACAAATTCAACCATATTGTGATCACTCATTCCAAGAGGATCTTTTACGAGGAGATCGTTTATTTTTCCTGTCTCATTACACAGGACCAGATCCAAAATGGCTTGCTCCCTTGTAGGCTCTGTTACATACTGTTCTAAGAAACAATCCCGTATGCATTCTATGAATTCCTCCTCCAGGCTACCCCCTGCGATTTGATTTGACCAATCGATATGGAGGTTAAAATCCCCCATAACTACTGCCGTTCCTTTTTCACATGCCTCCATTATTCCCTTGATTATTGCCCGCCCCACCATGAAGTTATTATTTGGGGGCCTATAAACTACGCCCACCAGTGACTTTTTCCCCTTACTATCTCTAATCTCCACCCACAATGATTCAACATTTTGTTCATTGTAGCCAATATCATCTCTCACAACTGCCCTGATATCATCCCTTATTAACAGAGCTACCCCACCTCCCTTCCCTTCCTGCCTATCTTTCCGAATCGTCAGATACCCCTGTACGTTTAATTCCCAATCCTGGCCACCTTGCAACCATGTCTCTGTAATGGCCACCAAATCATACCCATTTGTAATGATTTGTGCCATCAACTCATTTACTTTATTTCTAATGCTGCGTGCATTTAGGTAGAGTGTTTTCATCCTAGTTTTTAAACCATGATTTTTAGTTTTTACCCCTCTTGCAGCCCTTTTATATTCAGTGGTCCTTTTTGTTTCTTGCCTTTGGTTTCTCTGCCCTCCACTTTTACTCATCTCTTTTCTGTCTTTTGTTTTTGTCTCCTTTTTGTTTCCCTCTGTCTCCCTGTATTGGTTCCCATCCCCCTGCCATATTAGTTTAACTCCTCACCAACAGCACGAGCAAACACCCCCTAGGACATTGGTTCCGGTCCTGCCCAAGTGCAGACCGTCCGGTTTGTACTGGTCCCGCCTCCCCCAGAACCTGTTCCAATGCCCCACGAATTTGAATCCCTCCCTGCTGCACCACTGCTCAAGCCACATATTCATCTGTGCTATCCTGCGATTCCTACTCTGACTAGCACGTGGCACTGGTAGCAATCCCGAGATTACTACTTTTGAGGTCCTACTTTTTAATTTAACTCCTAGCTCCTTAAATTCGTCTCGTAGGACCGTATCCCTTTTTTTACCTATGTCGTTGGTACCAATGTGCACCACGACAACTGGCTGTTCTCCCTCCCTTTTCAGAATGTCCTGCACTCGCTCGGAGACATCCTTGACCCTTGCACCAGGGAGGCAACATACCATCCTGGACTCTCGATTGCGGCCGCAGAAACGACTATCTATTCCCCTTATGATTGAATCCCCTATCACTATCGCTCTCCTACTATTTTTTATGCCCTCCTGTACAACAGAGCCAGCCACGGTGCCATGAACTTGGCTGCTGTTGCTCTCCCCTAATGAGTCATCTCCCTCAACAGCACTCAAAACAGTGTATCTGTTTTGCAGGGGGATGACCACAGAGGACCCCTGCACTACCTTCTTTGTACTACTCTTCCTGCTGGTCTTGCATTCCCTAGCTGGCTGTGGATCCTTCTCATGCGGTAAGACCAACTCACTACACGTGCCACTTATGTCATTCTCAGCATCGTGGATGCTCCAGAGTGAATCCACCCTCCGCTCCAATTCCGCAACGCGGTCCATCAGGAGATGGAGGCGGATACACTTCTTACACATGTAGTCGTAAGGGACACTGGAAGCGTCCCTGAGTTCCCACATGGCACAGGAGGAGCATATCACGTGACCGATCTCTCCTGCCATGCCTTAACCCTTAGATACCCTTAAATTGGTAATAACAATGCTACAGTTTACTTACTGATATAAAAATAAAAAGAAAAGCTACTCACCAATCACCAGCCAATCACTTACCCCATTGGCTGTGACGTCACCTTTTGATTCCTTTCTACTTTTTTGCTTTCTCTCCCGCTGTAGCTGCACAGGTACGCCTTTATAGGCTGCTCCGACGCTGCTCCCGCCTCTCACCAATTGCCGCTGACTCTCGAGCTCCCGCTGGGCCTTTTATAGGCCGCTCTGACGCTGCTCCCACCTCTCGCCAACTGCCGCTGACTCTCGAGCTCCCGCTGGGCCTTTATAGGCCGCTCCGACGCTGCTCCCGCCTCTCACCAACTATTTGCCTATGATTATGTCACTCGCCATAGACCAGGCACCAGGAATTGTGCCAATGCATTGAGCCATTTACCGTTGCCCACGCCGGAGGTGAAAACGCCACAGCCCACAGACCTACTGTTGGTCATGGATGCCTTTCAGAGTGAAGGGTCACCTGTCACTGCTCAACAAGTTAGGACCTGGACCAGCCAGGATCCGATCTTATCGGTTGTAAAACGTTGTGTCCTTAGTGGTGATTGGTCGGCCATTCCCAGGAAAGTGTGTGATGAGACCAAACCTTACAACCGTTGCAAAGACGAGCTATCCATTCAATCTGATTGTTTGCTATGAGGTAATCGTGTTGTTATGCCCAAGAAAGGCAGGGAGAGATATGTACGGGATTTACACAGTACCCATCCCGGTATTGTGATGATGAAGGCCATTGCCAGGTTTTATGTTTGGTGGCGGGACATTGACTCTGATTTGGCGTCATAGAAAGATAGAAAATAGGTGCAGGAGTAGGCCATTCGGCCCTTTGAGCCTGTACCACTATTCAATATGATCATTGCTGATCAAGCAACTTTAGTACCCCATTCCTGCTTTCTCTTCATACCCCTTGATCCCTTTAGCCGTAAGGGCCACATCTAACTCCCTTTTAAATATATCTAACGAACTGGCCTCAACAACTTTCTGTGGTAGAGAATTCCACAGGTTCACAATTCTGTGAGTGAAGAAGTTTCTCCTCATCTCGGTTCTAAATGGCTTACCCCTTATCCTTAGACTGTGACCCCTGGTTCTGGACTTCTCCAACATCGGGAACATTATTCCTGTATCTAACCTGTCCAATCCCGTCTGAATTTTATATGTTTCTATGAGATCCCCTCTCATTCTTCTAAAGTCCAGTGAATATAAGCCTAGTCGAGCCAGTCTTTCTTCATATACCAGTCCTGCCATCCCGGGAATCAGTCTGGTGAACCTTCGCTGCACTCCCTCAATAGCAAAAATGTCCTTCCTCAGATTAGGAGACCTAAACTGTACACCATATTCAAGGTGTGGCCTCACCAAGTCCCTGTACAACTGCAGTAAGACCTCCCTGCTCCTATACTCAAATCCTCTCGCTATGAAGACCAACATGCCATTTGCCTTCTTTACCGCCTGCTGTACCTGCATGCCCACTTTCAGTGACTGATGTACCATGACACCAAGGTCTCGTTACACCTCCCCTTTCCTAATCTGCCGCCATTCAGATAATATTCTGCCTTCATGTTTTTGCCACCAAAGTGGATAACCATCATTTATCCACATTATACTGCATCTGCCATGCATTTGCCCACTCACCAAACCTGTCCACGTCATCCTGCAGTCTCTTAGTATCCTCCTCACAGCTCACTGCCACCCAGCTTAGTGTCGTCTGCAAACTTGGAGATATTAAACTCAATTTCTTCATCTAAATCATTGATGTATATTGTAAATAGCTGGGGTCCCAGCACTGAGCCCTGCGGCACTCCACTAGTCACTGCCTGCCATTCTGAAAAGGACCCATTTATTCCTACTCTTTGCTTCCTGTCTGCCAACCAGTTCTCTATCCACGCCACGACATTAACCCCAATACCATGTGCTTTAACTTTGCACACTAATCTCTTGTGTGGGACCTTGTCAAAAGCCTTCTGAAAGTCCAAATACACCACATCCACTGGTTCTCCCTTGTCCACTCTTATTAGTTACATCCTCAAAAATCTCTAGAATATTTGTCAAGCATGATTTCCCTTTCATAAATCCATGCTGACTTGGACTAATCCTGTCACTGCTTTCCAAATGCGCTGCTATTACATCTTTAATAATTGATTCCAACATTTCCCCCACTACCGATGTCAGGCTAACCAGTCTATAATTCCCCGTTTCCTCTCTCCCTCCTTTTTTAAAAAGTGGGGTTACATTAGCTACCCTCCAATCCATAGAAACTGATCCAGAGTCCATAGAATGTTGGAAAATGACCACCAATGCATCCACTATTTCAAGGGCCACTTCCTTAAGTACTCTGGGATGCAGACTATCAGGCCCTGGGGATTTATCGGCCTTCAATCCCATCAATTTCCCTAACACAATTTCCTGACTAATAAGGATTTCCTTCAGTTCCTCCTTTTCACTAGACCCTCGGTCCCCTAGAAGGTTATTTGTGTCTTCCTTAGGAAGACAGAACCAAAATATTTGTTCAGTTGGTCTGCCATTTCTTTGTTCCCCATTATAAATTCACCTGATTCTGACTGCATGGACCTACATTTGTCTTCACAAATCCTTTTCTCTTCACATATCTATAGAAGCTTTTGCAGTCAGTTTTTATGTTCCCTGCAAGCTTACTCCATACTCTATTTTCCCCCTCCTAATTAAACCCCTTGTCCTCCTCTGCTGAATTCTAAATTTCTCCCAGTCCTCAGGTTTGCTGCTTTTTCTGGCCAATTTATATGCCTCTTCCTTGGATTTAACACTATCCCTAATTTCCCTTGTTAGCCACGGTTGAGCCACCTTCCCCAACTTCAACAATTGTACATCCCTGTCTGGCATATTTTTACGCCGGACAGGGATCTACAATTGTTGAAGTTCATCCATGTGATCTTTAAATGTCTGCCATTGCCTATCCACTGTCAACCCTTTAAGTATCATTCGCCAGTCTATCCTCGCCTATTCACGTCTCATACCATCGAAGTTACCTTTCTTTAAGTTCAGGACCCTAATCTCTGAATTAACTGTGTCACTCTCCATCTTAATGAAGAATTCTACCATATTATGGTCACTCTTCCCCAATGGGCCTCGCACAACAAGATTGCTAATTAATCCTCTCTCAATACACAACACCCATTCTAGGATGGCCAGCTCTCTAGTTGGTTCCTCGAGATATTGGTCGAGAAAACCATCCCTTATACATTCCAGGAAATCCTCCTCCACCATATTGCTACCAGTTTGGTTAGCCCAATCTATATGTAGATTAAAGTCACCCATGATAACTGCTGTACCTTTATTGCACGCGCGCATCAGTGCAACACTTGCATGCAGTTAAGTAATGCACCAGTAGAATCTCCGCTAAGCCTGTGGTCGTGGCCATCCAAACCATGCTCAAGGATCCACATTGACTATGCGGGTCCTTTCCTGGGCAAAATGTTTTTGGTGGTGGTGGATGCGTATTCCAAATGGATAGAATGTGTAATTTTGTCATTCAGCACATCCACAGCCACCGTTGAGAGCCTTCATGCCATGTTCGCCACTCATGGTCTGCCCGACATAGTTGTGAGCGACAACGGATCATGCTTCATGAGTTTTTAGTTTCAAGAGTTTATGAGACTCAATGATATCAAGCACGTAAGGTCAGCACCATTGAAACCGACGCCCAATGGTCAAGCGGAGCGGGCCGTCCATACCATCAAGCAGAGCCTGAAACGCATAACTCACGGTTCTTTGTAGACTCGCTTGTCACGCATACTGCTTGGTTACAGGACGAGACCCCACACGCTTACCGGGGTCCCCCCTGCTGAACTGTTGATGAAGAGAGGTCTCAAGACCAGGCTCTCGATTGTCCACCCTGATCTTAACGATCTTAACATCAGCAGTGGTATCATGATCACACTGCCGTGTCACGCGACATCTCTATTAATGATCCTGTGTGTGTTCTAAATTATGGTCAAGGCCCCAAGTGGGTCACTGGCACTGTTACGGCCAAGGAGGGTAACAGGGTGCTTATTGTCAGGCTCACTAATGGGCAAACATGCAGGAGGCACATCGATCAGACGAACTTGCGGCACACAGACGAACCGGAACAGCTTGAAGAAGACACCATCAATGACCGATTCATTCAGCCATCAGAAGAGCCTGCTGTTGTCAATGAATCTGGATCTTCAATCCCCGACATGGACACTGCCACTCCCATTAGATCGGCTACCCAGCCTCAAGTCATGAGTGATTCGGAGAGCTCAACCAGATCTGGAATTGAACTGAGACGATCAAATAGGGAGCGGAAAGACCCGGACCATCTCAATTTGTAAATAGGACTGATACCAAGATCTGGGGGGTGGGGGGGGGGATGATGTAATGTATGTATGCCTGGGTTTACCTGCCACCAGGGGGAGTGACGGTCAGAGGTCATTGGGCCACCGACACACATGTGCAGCCCTTGTATATAAAGAAAGCCTCCATGTTTAATCCTCACTTTAAGAGCTAATGAAGTAGAGTCAGGTCGCACCTGATTGAGTTCACGGTACTAAACCTTTTGAGTTATTGCATACACAATAGTTCCCACTCCAAATCCTGTTCCTGCTCCCGCGCCCAATCATAAAAACATAACAAATAGGAGCAGGAGTAGGCCACATGGTCTCTCGAGTCTGCTCCACCATTTAATAAGATCACGGCTGATCATCGACCTCAACTCCACTTTCCCACCCGATCTCCATATCCCTCGATTCTCCTAGACTCTAAAAATATGAAAACATTAAATGAGGAAAAGCCATTTAAGAACATAAGAAATATGAGCAGAGTCGGACATTTGGCCATCGAGCCTGTTCCGCCATTCAATGAGATCATGGCTGATCTTCTACCTCAACTCCACTTTCCTGCACTGTCCCCATATCCCTTCATTCCCTTAATATCCAAAAATCTATCGATCTCTGTCTTGAATATACTCAACGACTAAGCATCCACAGCCCTCTGGGATAGAGAATTCCAAAGATTCATAACCCTCTGAGTGAAGAAGTTTCTCCTCATCTCAGTCCTAAATGGCCAACCCCTTATTCTGAGACTGTGACCCCTGGTTCTAGACTCTCCAGTCAGGGGGAACAGCCTCAACGCATCCACCCTGTCAATCCCCCTCAGAATTTTATATATTTCAATGAGATCACCTCTCATTCTGCTAAACTCCAGAGTATCGGCCCATTCTACAAAATCTCTCCTCATAAGACACAATCCTGTTCCTGTTCCCAATCTAGCGTTCCCTGGTGGAGATGGCACGTGTCTGAATGTTGAGTGAAAATGGGCTTGTGTTTGTCCACATGTGATGGTCGAATGGCCTGCCAATTGTGTCGCTGGTCTCGCCGCACACATGAACATTGCCCACTGGGGCAAAGGGACGTAAGGGCGGGCCTGCACCAACATTCTCAATACCTCATTGTTCCTAATGTGATTCTGCTTGTCATCGCGTCAGCCATGGCTCAGTGGGTAGCTCGCACTCGCCTCTAAGTCAGGAGGTCTTAGGTTCAAGTCCCACTCCAGAGACTTGAGCACAAAATCCAGGCTGACACTCCCAGTGCAGGACTGAGGGAGCGCCGCACTGTCGGAGGGGCAGTACTGAGGGAGCGCCGCAGTCGGAGGGGCAGTACTGAGGGAGCGCCGCACTGTCGAAGGGGCAGTACTGAGGGAGCGCCGCAGTCGGATGGGCAGTACTGAGGGAGCGCCATACTGTCGGAGGGGCAGTACTGAGGGAGCGCCATACTGTCAGAGGGCCAGTACTGAGGGAGCGCCGCACTGTCGGAGGGGCAGTACTGAGGGAGTGCTGCACTGTCAGAGGGGCAGTACCAAGGGAGTGCTGCACTGTCGGAGAAGCAGTACTGAGGGAGCGCTGCACTGGCAGAGGGGCAGTACTAGTACTGAGGGAGTGCTGCACTGTCGGAGGGGCAGTACTGAGGGAGTGCTGCACTGTTGGATGAGATTTTAAACTGAGGCCCCGTCTGCCCTCTCAGGTGGACTTAAAAGATGCCATGGTATTATTTGAATCAGAGCAGGGGAGTTATCCCTGGGAGTCATGGCCAATATTTATACCTCAACCAACATCACTAAAACAGAATATCAGAACATTGCTGTTTTGTGGGAGCTTACTGTACGCTAATTGGCTGCCGTTTTTCCTACATTACAACAGTGAGTACACTTCAAAATGTACTTCATTGGCTGTAAATCGCTTTTGGATGTCCTGAGGTCATGAAAGGCGCTATATAAATTCAAGTCTTTCTTTTTTCCTTTATCACGGTGAGTGAAGTGTAATTTCTTCCATTCCGGGCATCCAGTTCATTCTGATGACTTTGCCCCATGTGTTTTGCAGGGAGCCCTGAACCTGTACACAGAGGAGCAGCTCATCAACACCTTCTTCCCAAGTCAGGCATCGCCTGGTCCCATGAGGAGGTGCAGCATCATCATCTTTCATTGCGAGTTCTCCTCTGAGCGAGGTCCTAGAGTGTAAGTGTCACTAACACCCTGCTGCTTTCGTTCTCTCCATGTCCCCTCATCTCCCCTCTCTGGCTGGGCTCAGTCCCACACATAAGAACATAAGGGATAGGAGCAGAAGTAGTCCTTTTGGCCCCTCGAGCCTGCTCCGACATTCAATGAGATCATGGCTGAACTTTTACCTCAACACCGCCTTCCCGCCCGATCCCCATGATTCCCTTAGTGTCCAAAAATCTAGCGATCTCTGTCTTGAATATGCTCAATGACTGAACATCCACAGCCCTCTTAAGGCAGAGAATTCCAAAGATTCATCAACCTCTGAATAAAGAAACTTCTCATCTCAGTCCTAAATGGCCGACCCCTTATTCTGAGACTGTGAACCCTGGTTCTAGACTCCCCAGCTAGGGGAAACATCCCAGCATTTACCTGATCATGCTTCTTAAGAATCTTAAACGTTTCAATGCAATCACCTCTCATTCTTCTAAACACTTGGAAATATTGTTGTAGTCTCCTCAGTCTCTCCTCATCCTAGGAATCAGTCTAGTAAACCTTCATTGCACTCCTTCTAAATCAAGTATATCCTTCCTTAGATAAGGAAACCAAAACTGTACACATCTTGGGACCTTGTCCCAAAGGTCCATTGTCTGTGTGTGAACCTAGGAAGTGAGCATTGGGAAGCTACTGACCACAGGAGACATCCCAACTGAGCCAAAATCTGATCTCGCCTTCACCCAACGTACACACACACACACACACACGTGCAGTTCTAGCAGGGGTCACTGAACAGTGACCAGGAATGGTCAAATTGCTCTTTAGGTGTCAGCTGTGGCTCGGTGTGGTAGCACTCTCACCTCAGAATCAGGTGGGTTCAAGTCCCACTTCAGAAACTTGAGCCCAAATATCTAGGCTGACGCTCCCAGTGCACTGCTGAGGGAGTGCCGCATTGTCAGAGGTGCTGTCTTTCAGATGAGACATTAAACTGAGGCCCCGTCTGCCCTCACAGGTGGGCGTAAATGATCCTAAGGCACTATCCACTTCGCACCCGAGCCTTTAACCTCTTTTTACACTTCCTTCTCACGCTTTTTCTCTCCCTCAATGGTCAATATCTAACGTGTTGTAAAATTATTGTGAAGCGCCTTGGGACGTTTTACTATGTTAAAGGCGCTATATAAATAAAAGATTCGAAGAAGAGCAGGGGAGTTATTCCTGGCATCCTGGCCACTATTTATCCCTCAATCAACATCACTAAAACAGATTGCCTTTTGTGAATATTCTGTAGCAGGTTTGATACACCTGAGGGGCTTGCTGGTCTCATTTCAAAGGGTAGTTAAGGGTCAACCACGTTGGTGTGGGACTGGAGTCACTTTTAGGCCCAGACTGAGTAAAGACAACAGGTTTCCTTACTTAAAGGATATTAGCGAATCAGATGGGTTTTAACAACAATGTTTCATGCTCACCATTATTGATACTAGCTTTTTTGTATATTACAACTGAATTCAAATTCTCTAACGGCCATGGATGGGATTTGAACTCGGGTCTTTGAATTTTTAGTCCAGACCTCAGGATTATTAGCCCAGTGACATAACCACTAAGTTACTGTTGTGTGATTGCGCTTTAAAAGTCGTGAATAATCGACAAATAATAAAGTAAACTTTAGACATCCCTCACGGGGTTTGAAGCTGCGACCTTGGCATAGAATACAAGAGCAGGGGGGTTATGCTTGAACACTCGTTAGGCCACAGCTAGAGTACTGCGTGCAGTTCTGGTCACTGCATTACAGGAAAGATGTGATTGCACTAGAGAGGGTGCAGAGGAGATTTATGAGGATGTTGCCAGGACTGGAGAATTTTAGCTATGAGGAAAGATTGGATAGGCTGGGGTTGTTTTCCTTGGAATAAAGGAAGCTGAGGGGAGATTTAATTCAGGTGTATAAAATTATGAGGGGCCTTGATAGAGTGGATAGGAAGGACCTATTTCCCTTAGCAGAGAGGTCAACAACCAGGGGGCATAGATTTGAAGTAATTGGTGGAAGGATTAGCGGGGAGTTGAGGAGAACTTTTTGGGGGTCTGGAACTCACTGCCTGAAAGGGTGGTAGAGGCAGAAACCCTCATCACATTTAAAAAGTACTTGGATGTGCACTTGAAGTGCCGTAACCTACAGGGCTACGGACCAAGAGCTGGAAAGTGGGATTAGGCTGGATAGCTCATTGTCGGCCGGAACCTAAACGATGGGCCGAATGGCCTCCTTCCGTGCTGTAAACTTCTATGATGCTTGGTGTTAGCAGCACCCAGCTCAAGCCGACTGACATGATCCCCATGCAAAGTTTATTCCAATTTTTTGTTTCTCCCCAGTTGTCGGAATCTCAGGAGAATGGACCGGATCACAAACGTGTATCCCAGGCTGTGCTTTCCGGAACTTTATATATTAAAGGGTGGATACAAGGAATTCTACCAGGAGTTTAAGGTAACTCAACTGGAATAGCCACCAGTTAACAGGGCTAATGGGCAAGGTCGGGCGCAGCTGATGTGATGTGTGAACAGATGGAAACTCAGCAGGCCGGGGCCATTAGAGGGAGCAGCGTGCGGCGGCATACCACTGCAGGGAGCAGCGTGTGCTGCTGCAGGAGGGCGACGGCTGACTGCAGTGCGGGCAGGTGCAGCAGGAGCGGCGAGGTCAGAGCGAAAGAGCGGCAAGAGTTCGTAGAGGATTGTGATCGGGGCCCAGGAGAGGCATGAGTTCGGGGCCCAGAAATGGCGAGGGCCCAGGGGCAGCACGGACCAGCCCACACTGCGATATGTGTGCGCACTAGGCCCATGCAGCAGAGCTGGTCTCCAGTCATCTTGGTTAATCCTTGCCACTGTACCAAAACCTAACTCTGTCAAGCCCGCGTGGTAGCTGTCGTGCAACGGCCACCACACGTTAAAAAAATCCATGCACAGGCATCCTCCACCCTTCAAGATTTAGTTCAGGATCCAGAATATTAAGTCCTTCATTGAAACACCTGTGAACTCATCCCTTTTCGGCGTGGAAGCAAGTCATCCTCGTTTCGAGGGATTGTCTATGATGATGATAAGAGAGCGAGTGACAGAAACAGAGGCCTTGATTTCATCAACTGTGGTGGGCTCAGTGCGGACTGCCATGCATGCATCGGTGAGTGTGCTCACAGGCTTGTAGAGCTGCTGCCACACGGTGCGGAGGGGAGCGGGCAGGTCAGAGGGCCGCCTCGTGGGATTGCTCCTGGGCCTGGCCAAGATGGCCATGAACAGGTCCAGGCAGCGGGCGGCCGAGGGGGTCGTTCAGCCCGACTGCCTGCCTCTCTTCTGCGGCTACGTTCGAGCCAGGGTGTCCCTGGAAATGGAGCACGCGGTGTCCACCAGTACGCTCGCGGCCTTCCGTGAGAGGTGGGCGCCAGAGGGACTGGAGTGCATCATCACCCCCGGCAACCACATTTTTATTTGATCTGCTAAGTTCCCTTAAAGTTTTATTGTTAATTTGTGGATTCTAGTGTCTCTTTAATAAGGGGCCACTCGGCTTTGTCTGTTAATTTAAAACAGCTGTGGAGCTGCTGCATTGTGAGTGGCTTAGCCAGTCACGTGATGTTCACAAGACTCAATAAAACCCCAGCCAGTTGGGTACGGGGATTCCATGATGAGACAGGTGGTTGTGAGCCCGGTGGATGAACTGGTAATGTGTCGTGTGATTGTTAAACCTATTGCTAATAAACCAACTAGTTCTTAATATCAAGCTGTTGCTATGAATTCTTAAGCAAAGAACCCATGAAGCAAATACATTACACGGACGAGGTAGATTGCAGACTGCAACCCTGCTCCCGGCTCCATCCTGCTCTGTGAGATGAATCTTCCGTTGATGGGGCCTGTTAAGTTTGCCCTGTGAGGTTCCAGGTCAATTAAGTGGAAGCGTGTCTGGTGACATCATTTGATGACGCATCATCAGCCGGTTTCCTTAAAGGGACTGTGTCCACATTCATTTTGACAGTTGTGCTGTCAGTGTTCTGCAGCATTGAGGTGCTGCAGTCACTCACAAGCACTGCACAGCTGCACCCAGGCTCTCCCATGACTCCCTCCAGATGCTTATGGAGGAAGTCACTGCATGCAGGGTGAAAGGAGTGGCTTGGTCATTGCAGGGATGCTTTATGCTGTTGATGTGTGGTGGTGCCAACCTGCTGCATCATGTGGCAGCCAGAGTGTACAGCGTCAAGTGAAGTAAATGTGGTCATGGTGAGGCCATCCCTGGTGTCCCGGGCAGCAGTGTGGTCGGGTGCCGATGTCCTGTGTCCTGTGCAGCATCAGGTGATTGCTGAGAAGGTTGGTGTTGTCGGTGTGCCTGATGATGTTGGGGCTGATCGTGGTAGGATTCTGAGGACCAAGGTGAGATTTTTTTCAAGGGCTCCAATGCTGCGGGAATAGATGGCAGCTGAAGTTGAGATGACAGAAGCGATCTTTCAATGGTGAGAGATGTTGCGCAAAGGAGGTGACAGTAGATTGAGAGTTTACTCAAAACACTTCCAACAATCCTAAAGCTGAAAAATGTATTTCATATCCTGAAGGCTCCAGCTTCTAAGATTGGAAAGTGAAAGCTGTGAAATGGTAGCTTTTATACCATTTTTGCAGCTGTCACCTATTCAGAGGAATGGAAAAACATTGAAAACCCGACCTACTTACCTGACGTGATCCCTGAGTGCCGTGAAACTTGGCAAAAAGCTGAAAAAATGGTAAGTACATGGTAAAATGCTGTTTAAGTACCTTTTAACTAGCTCTTAACTCTGTCAATTGGCTCGCCTGCTACTTGGTGACGGGTCTGTAAAACGCAGACAGACTCGGCACTTGGGGAAACTGACATGGGGGCAGGTTGACAGTGGGATCCTGTCGCGCTGTCAATCTTTTGTATTTTGACAGCGGACCCGCCTCCAAACCTGTCCTGAGTGCCGGTAAAATTCGGCCAGAGAGAGTGACAGAATTGGAAAGAGTGTGCAAGAGTGAGAGTGACTGAAAGAGTGTGTGAGAGGGCGAGAGAGTGATAGAATCAGAGAGTGTGAATAGAGAGACAGAGAGGGAGCGAGAGAGAGGAAGAGAGATAGAAAAAGAGATAGAGAAGGTGAGACAGAGAGAGAGAGCAAGAGACATTGAGATGAATGGAGAGGGCAAGCAAATAATAGAGGAAAACAGACAGTGAAAGACAGAAAGAGGGAGAAAGTATGAGACAGAGAATGAGAGAGCGACAGAGCCACTGGAAATTTCCTTGGAGTTTCTCCCGATTGACGATTGGCGCAAACCTTGATTATCTGGAGCTTACATTGATCTGCCACTGAAGTTGCATGGGCTGATCGGGAGAAACCGCCGAAGACATTGGTGGTGAGGGGGAGCGAGAGAGAGAGTGTGAGATATAGATAGAGGGAGACAGAGAGAGAGAGAGAGAGAGATATAAACTGATACAGAAAGCGAGAGGGGGAGCTAGATAGACTGATATACATAAAGAGTGAGTGAGAGACAGAAAAAGAGAGACACAAAGGGCCTTGGCGGAGACATACAGAGTGAGAGAGAGAAAGGCAGATGGAAGGTTAAAGAGAAAAACAGTGATTGAGAAAGAGAGAACGGAACCAAGGAACGAGAGAGAGAGAGAGAGAGACGGGCCAAAGAGGGAGATAGTGCGCACCAAGGCACGTGATGAGCTATGCGGAGCTGACTGTGTGCTTCCTTAATCAATGCTGCCATGTTTTAACCCTGTTTCTCTGTCGTGTAGACACTCTGTGAACCCCAGGGCTACATCCGGATGCACCACGAGGACCACAGAGAGGAACTCCGCACAATTCGCAGGAAGGTGCGCTCGATGGCCGGAGATCGCAGGCGAAAGGAGCACTTCAGAGTGGCAAATGGGCGCTGAGAGAGGGGCAGAGGTCCCAGCTCGGGAACTGACCTTTACTGCAATAACTTTTCAGGACTGTAGTCCCAAAGCACCGCTCACGATCGGTGTCGACCTGCCCTGGCAGTGGCTCCTATCACACCAGTCAGAGTCTTTGCTTGGAGGCTGAGAACTTCCCGTATTCAAAAAACAAAAGATTAAGCACCTCTGAGTGAACTGGGAGAACCTTACCTCTGTATCCAGTGTCCCATCAAACATTCCCAGGGCAGGTACAGCATGGGTTAGATACAAAGTAAAGCTCCCTCTACACTATCCCATCAAACACTCCTCGGGCAGGTACAGCACAGGGTTAGATATCGACTAAAGCTCCCTCTACACTGTCCCATCAAACACTCCCAGGGCAGGTACAGCACGGGTTAGATACAGAGTAAATACATGGGAGCAGTTCAGGGCAGTGTCCTAGGCTGAACCATCTTCAGTTGCTTCATCAATGACATTCCCTACATCATAAAGTCAGAAGTGGGGATGTTTGCTGATGATTGCACAGTGTTCAGTTCCATTGGCAACCCCTCAGATAAATTAAAAATGATAATGTCATATTGCAGTGCAATTTTTGATTATTTTCTTTTTCTTTATGGGAAGCATTTGGGAATGGGTGATGTTTTAATGTTCTGTTTTAAAACAACTGAATTTGCACAGGTTTTTTTTCTTAATAAAAAGGCTATTATTGCTTGCATTGAAGATGTGTATTAATGCTAGATGAGCCAGTTTTTGGCAGGTCACACCTCACTGTCTATTTGCAGTCCGTGTGGTGAAGGTGTTTCCACAGTGCTGTTCAGGAGGGAGTTCCAGGATTTTGACCCAGTGACGATGAAGGAACAGCCAACAGTCAGGATGGTGTGTAACTTGGAGGGGAACTTGCAAGTGATGGTGTTCCCATGCGCCTGCTGCCCTTGTCCTTCTAGGTGGTAGAGGTCGCGGGTTTGGGAGGCGCTGCTGAAGAAGCCTTGGCGAGTTGCTGCAGTGCATCTTGTAGATGGTGCACACTTCAGCCACAGTGCGCCGGTGGTGGATGGGGTGCCAATTAAGCGGGCTGCTTTGTCCTGGATGGTGTTGTTGGAGCTGCACTCATCCAGGCAAGTGGAGAGTATTCCATCACATTCCTGTCTTGTGCCTTGTAGATGGTGAAAAGGCTTGGGGGAGTCAGGAGATGAAACATTTGTCGCAGAATACCCAACCTCTGACCTGCCCTTGTAGCCACAGTATTTATGTGGCTGGTCTAGTTGAGTTATTGATCAGTAGTGACCCCCAGGATGTTGGTGGTGGTTGATTCGCTATAGTAATGCTGTTGCGTGCCAAGGGGTGTTGGTTAGACTCTCTCCTATTGGAGATGGTCATTGCCTGGCACTTGTGTGACGCGCATGTTACTTGTCACTTGTCAGCCCAAGCCTGAATGTTGTCCAGGTCTTGTTGCATGCGGGCATGGACTACTCCATTAGCTGAGGAGTTACGAATGGAATTGAACACTGCAGTCCTCAGCGGACATCCCCACTTCTGACGTTATGATGGAGGGAAGGTCATTGATGATACAGCTGAAGATGGTTGGGCCGAGGACATTGCCCTGCACTGGTCCCATGTATTTACAGGCTTGCATAATCCACATGAGCCACCCAGCCTAATCCCACTCTCTGTACCCTTTACATTTTTTCTTCAAGCCATCATCTCTCCCCTTTAAAAGAATTTATGGACTTTGCTTCACCCAAAGTTTGTGACAAAGAATTGCACATTTTAATCATCCTTTAATTCTTTTTGTGATTATTTTAATTTGCGCCCTTTTGCCACTGTCTCATTGCCCAGTGGAAACAATCCGTCACTATTTACCACACTATAATCCTTCAAAGACCTCTTGTCAGGTGAACCCTATAACCTTCTCAGCTCAAACGAGCTCTAATTTCTCAAGAATTTCTTTGTAACTGTAGATTTGCATTTATAAAGTGCTTTTCACAACCTCGGCATCCCAAAGCGCTTTACAGCCAATGAAGTACTTTTTGAAGTGCAGACTCTGTTGTAATGCAGCCAATTTGAGCATAGCAAGCTCCCACAAACAGCGGGAGCAATGTGATAATGACCAAATAATCTGTCTTAGTGATGTTGGTTGTGGGATAAATATTGGCTAGAACACCGGGGAGAACTCCCCTGCTCTATCAAAATAGTGCCATGGGATCTTTTACATCCATCTGAGAGGGCAGTTTAACATTTCATCTGCAAGACGGCACCTCCAACAGTGCAGCGCTCCCGCAGTACTGCACTGGGAGTGTCAGCTTAGATTTTGTGCTCATGTCCCTGGGGTGAGACACTCAACCCACAACCTTCTGACTCAGAGGCAAGAGTGCTGCCCATTCATCATCATCATAGGCAGTCCCTTGAAATCAAGACTTGCTTCCACTCAAAGTGAGTTCTTAGGTGACTGAATAGTCCAATACGGGAATTACAGTCTCTGTCACAGGTGAGACAGACAGTCGTTGAAGGAAAGGGTGGGTGGGGAGTCTGGTTTGCCGCATGCTCCTTCCGCTGCCTGCGCTTGCTTTCTGCATGCTCTCTGCGATGAGACTCGAGATGCTCAGCGCCCTCCCGGATGCACTTCATCCACTTAGGGCGGGCTTTGGCCAGGGACTCCCAGGTGTCAGTGGAGATGTCGCACTTTATCAGGGAGGCTTTGAGGGTGTCCTTGTAACGTTTCTCTGCCCACCTGGGGCTCGCTTGTCGTGCAGGAGTTCCGAGTAGAGCGCTTGCTTTCGGAGTCTTGTGTCAGGCATGACTCTGAACCCACAACTTTTTGACTCAGAGGCGAGAGTTCTGCCCACTGAATCAGGGCTGACACGTGTATCTGAGCTGCACGTTTCCCATTGCTGAAAAGTTTGAGTAACAATTTCAGCCTTTCACAACTTTACAGATGCTACTTCTACACTAAGATTGAGCAGTTTTGTTAGTGACTAATTTATCCCCCACCCCCATCCAACACAGCGACACTGATACAAATTGATGCGTTGCTCTCACCACCCAGCACTTGACAGAGATTGGCTATTGCAGCATAGTCCCCTGGTATTTGACCCCTTCAATACTGAGTAATCTTCCTCCTGGATTCACAAAAATAAGAAATAGGAGCAGGAGTAGGCCATTCAGCCTCTCGAGCCTGCTCCACCATTCGGTAAGATCCTCGCCAATCTTCTACCTTAACTCCTTAATATCCAAAAATCTATCTATCCCGGCCTTGAATATAAGAACATAAGAACATAAGAAATAGGAACACGAGTAGGCCATACGGCCCCTCGAGCCTGTTCCGCCATTCAATATCATGGCTGATCTGATCATGGACTCAGCTTCACTTCCCCGCCCGCTCCCCATAACCCCTTATCCCCTTATCGTTTAAGAAACTGTCTAGTTCTGTCTTAAATTTATTCAATGTCCCATCTTCCACAGATCTCTGAGGCAGTGAATTCCACAGATTTACAACCCTCTGAGAGAAGAAATTTCTCCTCATCTCTATTTTAAATGGGCGGCCCCTTATTCTAAGAGCATGCCCTCTAGTTCTAGACTCCCCCATCAATGGAAACATCCTCTCTGCATCCACTTTGTCATGCCCCCCATAATCTAATATGTTTCGATAAGAACACCTCTCTTTCTTCTGAATTCCAATGAGTAGAGGCCCAACCTACTTAACCTTTCCTCATAAGTCAACCTCCTCATCCCTGTGAACCTTCTCTGAACTGCCTCCAAAGCAAGTATATCCTTTCATAAATATGGAAACCAAAACTGCACGCAGTATTCCAGGTGTGACCTCACCAATATCGTGTGTAACTGTAGCAAGACTTCCCTGCTTTTATACTCCATCCCCTTTGCAATAAAGGCCAAGATTCCATTGGCCTTCCTGATCACTTGCTGTACTGCATAATATCGTTTTGCATTTCATGCACAAGTACCCCCAGGTCCCGCTGTACTGCAGTAGTTTGCAATTTTTCTCCATTTAAATAATAACTTGCTCTCTGATTTTTTTTCTGCCAAAGTGCATGACCTCACACTTTCCAACATTCTCCTCCATCTGCCAAATTTTTGCCCACTCACTTAGCCTGTCTGTGTCCTTTTGCAGATTTTTTGTGTCCTCTTCACACATTGCTTTTCCTCCCATCTTTATATCGTCAGCAAACTTGGCTACGTTACACTCAGTCCCTTCTTCCAAGTCGTTAATATAGATTGTAAGACCACCAAACAGTAGTAGTGAGGTTGGGGACGCCATCAAACAGGAAATTAGGGATGCGTGCAATAAAGGTACAGCAGTTATCATGGGTGACTTTAATCTGCATATAGATTGGCCGAACCAAACTGGTAGCAATACGGTGGAGGAGGATTTCCTGGAGTGTATAAGGGATGGTTTTTTTAGACCAAAACGTCGAGGAACCAACTAGAGTGGGTGGCCATTCTAGAATGGGTGTTGTGTAACGAGAGAGGATTAATTAGCAATCTTGTTGTGCGAGGCCCCTTGGGTAAGAGTGACCATAATATGGTAGAATTCTTTAAGATGGTGAGTGACAGTTCAGAGACTAGGGTCCTGAATTTAAAGAAAGGTAACTTCGATAGTATGAGACGTGAATTGGCTAGGATAGACTGGCGAATGATACTTCAAGGGTTGACGGTGGATAGGCAATGGCAGACATTTAAAGTATGCAGATGACACTAAGCTGGGTGGCAGTGCGAGCTGTGAGGAGGATGTTAGGAGGCTGCTTGGGGACTTGGACAGGTTAGGTGAATGGGCAAATGCATGGCAGATGCAGTATAATGTGGATAAGTGTGAGGTTATCCACTTTGGTTGCAAAAACAAGAAGGCAGATTATTATCTGAATGCTGACAGATTAGTAAAAGGGGAGGTGCAACGAGATCTGGGTGTCATGGTATATCAGTCATTGAAGGTAGGCATACAGGTACAGCAGGCAGTAAAGAAGGCAAATGTAATGCTGGCCTTCATAGTGAGGGGATTTGAGTATAGGAGCAGGGAAGTCTTACTGCAGTTGTACAGGGCCTTGGTGAGGCCTCATCTGGAATATTGTGTTCAGTTTTGGTCTCCTAATCTGAGGAAGGACATTCTTGCTATAGAGGGAGTGCAGCGAAGGTTCACCAGAGTGATTCCCGGGATGGCAGGACTGACATATGAAGAAAGATTGGATCGACTAGGCTTATATTCACTGGAATTTAGAAGAATGAGAGGGGATCTCATAGAAACATGTAAAATTCTGACGGGATTGGACAGGTTAGATGCAGGAAGAATGTTCCCGATGTTGGGGAAGTCCAGAACCAGGGATCACAGTCTAAGGATAAGGGGTAAGCCCCTTGTCCTCCTCTGCTGAATTGTGATGAGAAGAAACTTCTTCACTCTGAGAATTGTGAACCTGTGGAATTCTCTACCACAGAAAATTGTTGAGGCCAGAACGTTGGATATATCAAAAGGGAATTAGATGTGGCCCTTACAGCTAAAGGGATCAAGGGGTATGAAGAGAAAGCAGGAATGGGGTACTGAAGTTGCATGAACAGCCATGAACTTATAGAATGGTGGTGCAGGCTCAAAGGACCGAATGGCCTACTCCTGCACCTACTTTCTATGTTTCTATGTTTCTATCACATGGATGAACTTCAACAATTGTACATCCCTGTCTGGCGTAAAAATAAAACAGGGAAGGTGGCTCAACTGTGGCCAACAAGGGAAATTAGGGATAGTGTTAAATCCAAGGAAGAAGCATATAAATTGGCCAGAAAAAGCAGCAAACCTGAGGACTGGGAGAAATTTAGAATTCAGCAGAGGAGGACAAGGGGTTTAATTAGGAGGGGGAAAATAGAGTATGGAGTAAGCTTGCAGGGAACATAAAAACTGACTGCAAAAGCTTCTATAGATATGTGAAGAGAAAAAGATTTGTGAAGACAAATGTAGGTCCATGCAGTCAGAATCAGGTGAATTTATAATGGGGAACAAAGAAATGGCAGACCAATTGAACAAATACTTTGGTCTGTCTTCCTAAGGAAGACACAAATAACCTTCAGGAAATACCAGGGGACCGAGGGTCTAGCAAGAAGGAGGAACTGAAGGAAATTCTTATTAGTCAGGAAATTGTGTTAGGGAAATTGATGGGAGTGAAGGCCGATAAATTCCCAGGGCCTGATTGTCTGCATCCCAGAGTACTTAAGGAAGTGGCCCTAGAAATAGTGGATGCATTGGTGGTCATTTTCCAACATTCTATAGATTCTGGATCACTTCCTATGGATTGGAGGATAGCTAATGTAACCCCACTTTTTAAAAAAGGAGGGAGAGTGAAAACAGGGAATTATAGACCGGTTAGCCTGACATTGGTAGCGGGGACAATGTTAGAATTAATTATTAAAGATGTAATAGCAGCGCATTTGGAAAGCAGTGACAGGATCAGTCCAAGTTATCATGGATTTATGAAATAGAAATCATGCTTGACAAACCTTCTAGAATTTTTTGAGGATGTAACTAGTAGAGTGGACAAGGGAGAACCAGTGGATGTGGTGTATTTGGACTTTCAAAGGGCTTTTGACAAGGTCCCACACAAGAGATTAGTGTGCAAAATTAAAGCACATGGTATTGGGGGTAATGTATTGATGTGGATAGAGAACTGGTTGGCAGACAGGAAGCAAAGAGTAGGAATAAATGGGTCCTTTTCAGGCAGTGACTAGTGGAGTACCACAAGGTTCAGTGCTGGGACCCCAGCTATTTACAATATACATTAATAATTTAGATGAAGGAATTGAATGTAATATCTCCAAGCTTGCAGATGGCACTAAGCTGGGTGGCAGTGTGAGCTGTGAGGAGGATGCTAAGAGGCTGCAGGATGACTTGGACAGGTTAGGTGAGTGGGCAAATGCATGGCAGATGCAGTATAATGTAGATAAATGTGAGGTTATCCACTTTGGTGGCAAAAACAGGAAGGCGGAATATTATCAGAATGGTGACAGATTAGGAAAAGGGGAGGTGCAACGAGACCTGGGTGTCATGGTACATCAGTCATTGAAAGTTGGCATGCAGATACAGCAGGCGGTGAAGAAGGCAAATGGCATGTTGGCCTTCGTAGCGAAAGGATTTGAGTATAGGAGCAGGGAAGTCTTACTGCAGTTGTACAGGGCCTTGTGAGGCCACATCTTGAATACTGTGTATAGTTTTGGTCTCCTAATCTGAGGAAGGACATTCTTGCTATTGAGGGAGTGCAGCGAAGGTTCACCAGACTGATTCCCGGGATGGCAGGACTGATATATGAAGAAAGACTGGATTGACTAGGCTTATATTCACTGGACTTTAGAAGAATGAGAGGGGATCTCATAGAAACATATAAAATTCTGCCTGGGTTGGACAGGTTAGATACAGGACGAATGTTCCCGATGTTGGGGAAGTCCAGAAACAGGGTTCCCAGTCTAAGGATAAGGGGTAAGCCATTTAGGACCGAGATGAGGAGAAACTTCTTCACTCTGAGAATTGTGAACCTGTGGAATTCTCGACCACAGAAAGTTGTTGAGGCCAGTTCATTGGATATATTCAAAAGGGAGTTAGATGTGGCCCTTACGGCTAAAGGGATCAAGGGGTATCGAGAGTGTTACACTCATAATAAATGGTCAGACTGAGTACTGTGTGACCTTAGCTCCTTTATTAAGATTCCAGAGTTCAGGTGCCTCGTGGGTCGCCTGCTTATATACTGTGCTCCCAAGGGATGCTGGGATCCCTTGGGACTCCAACAGGTCAGCCCTCTGATGGACAGGTGTGATGCAGGTTACAATGGGTTAAATACATAACATCACTCCCCTGTGAAGTCAACAGTACATTAATTACAAGGTGAGATGATCTGGGGCTTTTCGCTCCCTTGTCGATCGTCTCGGTACAAATGCTGGTGTGGGTGGGTTGGTCAGTTCTTCACTGGGCTGTTGGGCAGCCGGGCTGCTGGGGATGATGAGTTTGGTTTCGTGGTCAGCTGTGATGTCAGTTGCCACTTGTGTGTGCATTGGAAGGTCAAAGTTGGTGGTGTCCTCTTCAGGTTGATCGTAGCTGTTGGTGAACCGCAATTTGATTTGGTCCAAGTGTTTTCTGTGCGTTTGTCCATTGGTCAGTTTGACCTGAAATACCCTATTGCCCTCTTTGGCTGTGACCGTGCCAGCGAGCCATTTGGGACCATTCCATAACTGAGCACAAACACAGGATCATTGATCTCAATATCACATGACAAATTTGCGCGGTCATGATACACACTTTGTTGATGCCGCATGTCCTCCACGTGATCATGTAGATCAGGGCGGACAAGAGAGAGCCTTGTTTTAAAGGTCGTTTTCATGAGTAGCTCAGCTGGGGGAGTCCCAGTGAGTGAGTGGGTTCTGGTGCGGTAGCTGAGCAGTACTCAGGACAACCGGGTCCGCAGGGAGTCTTTCGACAAGCGTTCCAAGCTTTGCTTGATGGTCTGAAATGTCCGTTTTGCCTGGCCGTTGGATGTGGGCTTGAACGGGGCAGATGTTTGATCCCGTTGCAGGTCATGAATTCTTTGAATTCAGCACTGATGAAGCATGGTCCATTGCCACAGACTAGGACATAAGGCAAGCCGTGCGTGGCAAATATGGCTCGTAGGCTTTCAATAATGGCCGTGAATGTGCTTACAGACTTTATTGCACATTCAATCCATTTTAATAAGCGTCCATGACAACCAAAAACATTTTGCCTAGGAATCGGCCCGCATAGTCTACATGGATCCTCGACCACAATTTGGATGGCCATGACCACAAACTTAGCGGTGCCTCTCTGGGTGCATTGCTCAACTGAGAGCAAGTGTTGTACTGGCGCACACATGACTCTAAATTTGAGTCGATGCCAGGCCACCACACATGGGTTCTGGCTATGGCTTTCATCATTACGATGCCTGGGTGGGTGTTGTGCAGTTCACAAATAAATGTGACTCTGCCTTTCTTGGGCAAGACTACGCGATTGCCCCACAAAAGACAATCCGCCTGCAGGAACAGCTCATCTTTGCATCTGTGGAACGGCTTAATCGCTTCATGCATCTCCACTGGGACACTGGACCAGCTCCAATGGAGGACAGTTTTTTTTACCAAGAACAGTAAAGGATCCTGGCTGGTCCAGGTCCTGATCTGGCGGGCCGTAACGGGGGATTTTTCGTTCTCAAATGCCTCCATGACCATGAGGAAGTCTGCTGGCTGTGCCATTTCCACCCCGGTGGTGGGCAATGGTAGCCGACTGAGAGCATCTGCACAGTTCTCTATGCCCGGTCTGTGACGGATTACATAGTTGTATGCCGACAGCGTGAGCGCCCATCTTTGGATATGGGCAGAGGCATTGGTATTAATCCCTTTGCTCTCTGAGAATAGCGAAATGAGCGGCTTATGGTCAGTTTCAAGCTCGAACTTGAGGCCAAATAAGTACTGGTGCATTTTTTTTACCCCGTAAACGCATGCCAGTGCCTCTATTTCAACCATGCTATAAGTCCTTTCGGCCTTGGACAAACTCCTGGATGCATACTCAGCTGGTTGCAAAATTCCCGATTCATTAGCTTGTTGTAACACACAGCCGACCCCGTATGACGACGCATCGCAAGCTAACACCAATCGTTTACATGGGTTATACAGGACAAGCAGTTTGTTAGAACACATTAAGTTTCTGACTTTCTTAAAGGCAGCCTCTTGTGAATTCCCCCATACCCAGTCGTCTCCGTTGCGCAGTAAACATAGAAACATAGAAAATAGGTGCAGGAGTAGGCCATTCGGCCCTTCGAGCTTGCACCACCATTCAATAAGATCATGGCTGATCATTCACCTCAGTACCCCTTTCCCGCTTTCTCTCTATAACCCTTGATCCCTTTAGCCGTAAAGGCCATATCTAACTCCCTCGAATATATCCAACGAACTCTCTGCGGTAGAGAATTCCACAGGCCAGCAACTCTGAGTGAAGAAGTTTCTCCTCATCTCAGTCCTAACTGGCTTAACCCTTATCCTGTGACCACTGGTGCTGGACATCCCAAACATTGGGAACATTCTATCCTGCATCTAACCTGTCCCGTCCCATCAGAATTTTATATGTTTTTATGAGATCCCCTCTCATTCTTCTAAACTCCAGTGAATACAGGCCCAGTCGATCCAGTCTCTCCTCATATGTCAGACCTGCCATCCTGGGAATCATTCTGGTGAACCATCGCTGCACTCCCTCAATAGCAAGAACGTCCTTCCTCAGATTAGGAGACCAAAACTGAACACAATATTCCAGGTGAGGCCTCACCAAGGCCCTGTACAACTGCAGTAAGACCTCCCTGCTCCTATACTCAAATCCCCCAGCAAAGAAGGCCAACATACCTTTTGCCTTCTTCACCGCCTGCTGTACCTGCATGCCAACTTTCAATGACTGATGTATCATGACACCCAGACGACAGACGACACTAAGCTGGGTGGCGGTGTGAGCTGTGAGGAGGATGCTAAGAGGCTGCAGGATGACTTGGACAGGTTAGGTGAGTGGGCAAATGCATGGCCTTTTCCTAATCTGCCACCATTCAGATAATATTCTGCCTTCATGTTTTTGCCACCAAAATGGATAACCTCACATTTATCCACATTATACTGCATCTGCCATGCATTTGCCCACTCACCTAACCTGTCCAAGTCACCCTGCAGCCTCTTAGCATCCTCCTCACAGCTCACACCGCCACCCAGCTTAGTGTCGTCTGCAAACTTGGAGATACTACACTCAATTCCTTCATCTAAATTATTAATGTATATTGTAAATAGCTGGGGTCCCAGTACTGAGCCCTGCGGCACCCCACTAGTCACTACCTGCCATTCTGAAAAGGACCCATTTATCCTGACTCTCTGCTTCCTGTCTGCCAAACAGTTCTCAATCCACGTCAATACATTACTCCCAATACCATGCGCTTTAATTTTGCACACCAATCTCTTGTGTGGTACCTTGTCAAAAGCCTTTTGAAAGTCCAAATACACCACATCCACTGGTTCTCCCTTGTCTACTAGTTACATCCTCAAAAAATTCTAGAAGATTTGCCAAGCATGATTTCCCTTTCATAAATCCATGCTGACTTGGACTGATCCTGTCACTGCTTTCCAAATGCGCTGCTATTTCATCTTTAATAATTGATTCCAACATTTTCCCCACTACTGATGTCAGGCTAACCGGTCGATAATTCCCCATTTTCTCTCTCCCTCCTTTTTTAAAAAGTGGGATTACATTAGCTACCCTCCAGTCCATTGGAACTGATCCAGAGTCGATAGACTCTTGGAAAATGATCAGCAATGCATCTACTATTTCTAGAGCCACTACCTTAAGCACCCTGGGATGCAGACTATCAGGCCCCGGGGATTTATCGGCCTTCAATCCCATCAATTTCCCCAACACCATTTCCTGACTAATAAGGATTTCCCTCAGTATATCCTTCTCGCTAGACCCTCAGTCCCCTAGTATTTCCTGAAGGTTATTTATGTCTTCCTTCATGAAGACAGAACCAAAGTATTTGTTCAATTGGTCTGCCATTTTTTTGTTCCCCATTATAAATTCACCTGATTCTGACTGCAAGGGACCTACATTTGTCTTCACTAATCTTTTTCTCTTCACATATCTATAGAAGCTTTTGCAATCAGTTTTTATGTTCCCAGCAAGCTTCCTCTCATACTTTATTTTTCCCCTCCTAATTAAACCCTTTGTCCTCCTCTGCTGAATTCTAAATTTTTCCCAATCCTCAGGTTTGCTGCTTTTTCTGGCCAATTTATATGCCTCTTCCTTGGATTTAACACTATCCCTAATTTCCCTTGTTACCCACGGTTGAGCCACCTTCCCCGTTTTATTTTTTCTCCAGACAGGGATGTACAATTGTTGAAGTTCATCCATGTGCTCTTTAAATGTTTGCCATTGCCTATCCATCATCAACCCTTTAAGTATCATTCACCAGTGTATTCTAGCCAATTCACGTCTCATACTATCGAAGTTACCTTTCCTTAAGTTCAGGACCCTTGTCTCTGAATTAACTGTGTCATTCTCCATCTTAATAAAGAATTCTATCATATTATGGTCACTCTTCCCCAAGGAGCCTCACACAACAAGATTTCTAATTAGTCCTTTCTCATTACACATCACCCAGTCTAGGATGGCCAGCCCTCTAGTTGGTTCCTCAACACATTGGTCTGGAAAACTATCCCTAATACACTCCAGGAAATCCTCCTCCACCGTATTGCTACCAGTTTGGTTAGCCCAATCTCTATGTAGGCTAAAGTCGCCCATGATAACTGCACGCATCCCTAATTTCTTGTTTGATGCTGTCCCCAACCTCACAACTACTGTTTGGTGGTCTGTACACAACTCCCACTAGTGTTTTCTGTCCTTTGGTATTCCGCAGCTCTACCCATACAGATTCCACATCATCCAAGCTAATGTCCTTCCTTACTATTGCATTCATTAACCAGCAATGCTACCTTACCTCCTTTTCCTTTCTGTCTATCCTTCCTGAATGCAGTAGTAGCACATATATGGGTTCTAGCAGGGTGCTTAACCCAGGTAGGAAATTACCAAAGTAGTTAAGGAGTCCCAGCAATGACCATAGCTCTGTCACGTTCTGTGGTCGTGGCACGTCCTTGATGGCCTCTGTCTTGGCATCAGTGGTCTGGTGCCGTCTGCTGCGACTCTCCTTCCTAAGAATTCGATGTCCTGTGCCAGGAAAACACACTGTGAGCGTTTCAACCTGAGCCCCACGCGATCCAATCGACTAAGAACCTCCTCCAGGTTCTTCAAGTGCTCAAAGGTAACCCAACCTGTAATCAATATGTCGTCCTGGAAGACCACTGTGCAAGGAACCGACTTTAGTAGGCTCTCCATGTTCTGCTGAAAGATCGCTGCAGCCGACCGAATCCCGAACGGGCACCGGTTGTAAATAAACAGACCTTTGTGCGTGTTGATGCAGGTGAGGCCTTTTGAAGACTCCTCCAGCACTTATGTCATGTAGGCCGAGGTCAGGTCCAGCTTGGTGAACGTCTTCCCTCCAGCCAAGGTCGCGAATAGGTCGTCTGCCTTGGGTAGCGGGTACTGGTCCTGCAGCGAAAAACGGTTAATCATTACTTTATAGTCCCCGCAAATTCTAACCGTACTGTCCTCCTTGAGTACCGGAACAATCGGATTGGACCAGTCGTTGAATTCCACCGGCGCGATGATGCCTTCATGTTGCAGCCTGTCCAGCTTGATTTCCACTTTTTCACGCATCATGTACGGCACCGCCGAGCCTTGTGGTGGATGAATCGTGTACCGGGAACCAAATGAATCTGCACTTTTGTCCATGAAAATCTTCCAATGCCTGGCTCGAATAACGAAGGGAACTTGCTTAGAACCTGGGTACTTGCGGTGTCGTCGACGGATGACAGTGCTCGAATGTCGTCCCAGTTCCAGCGGATATTCCCCAGCCAGCTTCTGCCAAACAACGTGGAGCCATCCCCTGGCACAATCCACAGCGGGAGTTCGTGTACTGCTCCATCATAGGAGACTTTGACTTCAGCACTGCCAGTTACAGGGATTAGTTCCTTGGTTTAAGTCCTTAGTTTGGTGTGAATGGGGCTGAGCTTGGGTCTGTGTGCCTTCTTCCCCCACAGCCTGTCGAAGGCCGTTTTACTCATTATGGACTGACTTGCCCCCGTGTCCAGCTCCATAGACAGTGGAATACCGTTCAGTTCAACTTTCAATATTATTGGTGGGCATTTCGTCGTGAACGTGTGTACCCCGTACGCCTCTGCCTCCTCAGTACGAGTTTCCAATTCCGTCTGATCCACTGTGGATTGATCTTCCTCTGCAATGTGGTGGTTTGCAGGGTTTGCAGCTCGCCTGCACATTCATTGGAGGTGTCCCATTGTTCTGCAGCCATTGCACGCATAGTGCTTAAAACGGCATTGATGGGGCCGATGATCACCCCACAGCGCCAACAGGGTGTTAACTGCCTCGCATTAACAGATGATGGCGGACTCTGGGTCACTTGAGGTCGGGCCACAGCAGCCGGCGTGTACATTCTGCCCTGTACATTTCTGCTCAAAACTGACGTTACTTTATGCACACTACTGGCCCAAACTTCTTTGTTCTGCGAAATCTGCTTGGTGTTGTCGCTGGTGGACATAAATGCCTGGGCTATCATTATGGCTTTACTCGATTTGGAGTTTCTACAGTCAACAGTTTGCGAAGGATTTGTCCAATCTGCTGGGAACTCCCCAGAATCCAGGGAATTTTGGTAAATTACAACCAATGCATCCACTATCCCTGCCGTTACTTCTCTTAAGACCCTAGGATGCAAGCCATCAGGCCTAGAGGATTTATCTGCCTTTAGTCCCATTATCTTACTGAGTATCGCCTGTCATGTATGTAACCATCATGCAACGGTAATCTTCATGTAACTGTAACCTTCATGCAACTCCTGTATACTGTACTTATACCCTAGAAATGCACACCCTGACCACAGGGGTGAACTTGTGGGAGACACTCCTCACCTGGGGTTCCAGGTATAAAAGGGGAGGTCCCATCCAGGGTCAGCACTCCTTAGTCCTGGGAATAAAGGTTAAGGTCACGTAGTGACTGTGTCTGCAGTACATGCCTCGTCTGAGTTTTTAGTACAGTGCAGGGACACCACATTTGGCGACGAGAAACGGGAATCACCGAACCACAAGGATAGCCACTGGTAGCACAGAGGAACATTACTGTATGGGTGAGGACTGGGACGACTTCGTGGAAAGACTCCAGCAGAGCTTTGTCACGAAGGACTGGCTGGGAGCGACAGCGGCTGACAAACGGAGGGCGCATCTACTGACCAGCTGCGGACCACAGACGTATGCGCTGATGAAAGACCTGCTCGCACCCCAAAAGCCAGCGAACAAATCCTTTGAAGAGCTCAGCCAGCTGATCAGTGAGCATCTCAAGCCGGCGAGTAGCATACACATGGCCCGGCACCGGTTCTACACACACCGGCGTCGGGAGGGACAATACATCTCGGACTTCGTTGCGGACCTGCAGCGCTTGGCCAGTCTCTGTAAGTTCACAGATGCCTGCAGGGGGGAGATGTTAAGAGACTTTTTCATTGAGGGCATTAATCATGCCGGGATTTTCAGGAAGCTCATAGAGGCCAAGGACTTGACTTTAGAAGGGGCGTCGTTGATAGCTCAGACCTTCATGGCAGGGGAAGAGGAGACCAAGCTAATTTACGCGCACAGCCCTGGTCCCAACATGGCGATGGACCAGGGAGTTAACATTGTGAACGCGGCTAGGGACCCCGCAGGCAGGCAAGGGCATTTTGAAACCGCCCAGGCAGCAACAGACTCTAGGGTGGGCCCGCAACAGGGACAATGGAAAGGGGATCAGCAATTCGTGTCATCACAAGGAACAATGCGTCCCGCGATGGGACCATTAACATCCACCATCAGAGTGCTTAGAAACAACCAAATGGACAATCAGAGAGGAATGCCTGGTAACAGTCCCTTTGTTAACAACAATCTCAGCTCATGCTGGAGATGCGGGGGTAGACATACTGCGAAAAGCTGCAGGTTCCAGCAATATACCTGTAGGATTTGTAACGTCAGTGGACACTTGGCCAGGATGTGCAAAAAGGCTGTGGCGAGGCTAATCTGCGAGAAAGAGGAACCAGACGAGGGGTCTGCAATGCAGGATGATGCCTGGGGAAAAGCCATGGATGCTGAAGTTCAGCGGGTTCACGTGGCTGACGTCCACAGCTCATACACTAAAATGCCACCCATGATGATGTAAGTTTTATTGAATGGCATCCCAGTGTGCATGGAGCTGGATACGGGAGCTAGCCAGTCACTCATGAGCGCCCAACAATTTGAGAGACTATGGCCACACAGAGCTAGCAGGCCCAAACTGGAACGCATTGACATGCAGCTACAGATGTACACCAAAGAGATCATCCCAATGCTAAGCAGTGCAAACTTTGTGGTAACACATAATGGATCACAGAACCGGCTGCCACTCTGGATCGTCCTGGGAAGTGGCCCCGCGCTCTTGGGGAGGAGTTGGCTCTCCGAGATGAATTGGAAATGGGGGGATGTGCACGCCATTTTATCTGTGGAGCGTAGTTCATGCTCACAGGTCCTACAAAAATTCGGGTCACTGTTTCAACCCGGTGTCAGAACGTTCAAGGGCACTAAAGTAGTGATACGCATCACTCCGGATGCCAGACCAGTGCACCACAAAGCCAGAGTGGTGCCGTATGTGATGTGTGAGAAAATTGAAAGTGAATTGGACAAGCTGCTCAGAGAGGGCATAATTTCGGCCATTGAATTCAGCGACTGGGCAAGTACCGTCCTCAAAGCAGATGGCTCGGTCAGGATTTGTGGCGACTACAAAGCTACCATCAACCGAGTGTCGCTGCAAGACTAATAGCCGCTCCCGATGCGGAGGACCTTTTTGCCACGCTGGCAGGTGGCAAGCTGTTCACGAAGCTGGACCTCACTTCAGCCAACATGACTCAGGAACTGGCTGAAGAATCCAAGCTTCTGACCACCATCACGACGCAAAAGGGATTATTTATCTACAACAGGTGTCCGCTTGGCTTTCGTTCAGCGGCAGCTATCTTTCAGCGGAAAATGGAAAGCTTGCTCAAATCCATTCCTGGAACAATCGTATTACAAGACGACATCCTCATAACGGGTTGAGACACCGAGGAACACCTCCACAACCTGGAGGAGGTGCTACGCTGACTGGACCGGGTAGGCTTGCGGCTGAAAAAGGCCAAGTGTGCGTTTTTGGCCCCAGAGGTCGAGTTTTTGGGCAGGAGGGTTGCCGCAGACGGGATCCGGCTCTCTGAATCAAAAATGGAGGTGATCCGCCGGGTGCCCAGGCCCGGCAACATGTCGGAGTTGCGATCGTTCCTGGGACTTTTGAATTATTTCGGGAACTTTCTGCCGAACTTAAGCACATTGTTGGAGTCATTACACATGCTCCTGCGTAAAGGTTGTGAATGGCTTTGGGGGGACTGTCAAGAACGGGCTTTCAATAAGGTGAGGAACCTGCTGTGTTCTAACAAACTATTGACTTTGTATGACCCTTGTAAAAAAACTGGTTTTAGCGTGCGATGCATCGTCCTACGGGGTTGGGTGTGTGTTGCAGCAGGGTAATGACGACGGCCGACTCCAACCGGTGGCTGATGCCTCCAGATCACTCTCCCAGGCAGAGCGTGGATGCGGCATGGTCGAAAAGGAAGCACTCGCTTGTGTTTACGGTGTGAAAAAGATGCACCAGTACCTTTTCGGTAGACGGTTCGAGCTAGAGATGGATCACAAGCCGTTAACATCCCTGTTGTCCGACAGCAAGGCTGCCAATTCCAATGCGTCAGCTTGCATACAGCGATGGGCTCTCACGCTGGCTGCATATGACTATACCATACGGCACCGGCCAGGCACCGAAAATTGCGCTGATGCACTCAGCAGGCTCCCACTGGCCACCACCGAGGGGGCAGTGGAGCAGAGCACCGAGATGGTCATGGCCGTTGAGGCTTTTGACACATCGGGCTCCCCCATCACAGCCCGCCAGATCAAACTCTGGACCAACAGAGACTCCCTCCTATCCATGATAAAGAAATGTGTCCTGACTGGGGATTGGGCGCCTGCACACAGGGCGCGCCCCGAGGAAGTCAGACCGTTTCAGAGACAGATGGATAAACTCTCCATCCAAGCCAACTGCCTGCCATGGGGCAGCCGGGTAGTCATGCCCCAGAAAGGCAGGGAAGCGTTCATCAGGGAACTCCACCAGCGAGCACCCTGGCATCGTGTTAATGAAGGTCATTGCCCGGTCACATGTATGGTGGCCGGGGATTGACTCAGACCTGGAACACTGGGTTCGCAGGTGCACGACGTGTGCCAAGCTGGGCAATGCCCCCAGGGAGGCCCCACTCAGCCCGTGGCCTTGGCCCACCAGGCCATGGTCACGTATTCACGTAGACTATGCGGGCCCGTTCATGGGGAAAATGTTCCTGATCGTTGTCGATGCATACTCGAAATGGATCAAGTGCATCATATTAAACTCTTGCAGTGGAGAATCTGCGTACGTTTTTCACGACCCATGGCTTGCCGGACATCCTGGTCAGCGACAATGGCCCATGTTTCACCAGCCATGAATTCCTGGATTTATGTCGGGCAATGGTATCAAACACGTCCGGACAGCACCGTTCAAGCTGGCTTCCAATGGCCAGGCGGAACGTGCGGTCCAAGTCATAAAACAAGGCATGCTATGCATCCAAGGACCCTCCCTTCAGTACCGCCTGTCGCGCCTCCTGCTGGCCTACAGGTCCCGGCTGCACTCGCTCACGGGAGTCCCGCCAGCGGAACTCCTCATGAAACTCACGCTTAAAACACGGCTATCCCTCATTCATCCAGCCCTGGCAGGCATTGTTGAGGGCAAGCGCCAGTCCCAAACCGAGTTCCATGATCAAAACTCAAGGGGGAGGTGTATAGAAATGGATGACCCTGTATTTGTTCTTAACCATGCTTTGGGACCCAAGTGGCTTGAAGGCACAGTAATTGGCAAAGAAGGGAGTAGGATCATAGTGGTCAGACTAAACAATGGGCAGATATGCCGCAAACACTTGGACCAAGTAAAGAAAAGGTTCAGCATAGACATGGAGGAACCTGAAGAAGAGCATGAGATGTCACCCACACCACTGCCAGTGGACGAGCATCGAGGACAATCCGCAACATGCACAGTCCCTGCAGCCAGCCTGGACAGGCCGGAATCACCTCAGGTGACAGAGACGCATGCCGAGGCTCAGCCACCAGAGCCACAACTGCGGCGCTCCACGAGAGAGCGTCGACCACCTGAAAGACTTACCCTTTGACACAAAAAGACGTAAGGGGGGACGTGATGTCATGTATGTAACCATCATGCAATGGTAATCTTCATGTAACTGTAACCTTCATGCAACTCCTGTACACTGTACTTATACCCTAGAAATGCACACCCTGACCACAGGGAGTGAACTTGTGGGAGACACTCCTCACCTGGGGTTCCAAGTATAAAAGGGGAGGTCCCACCCAGGGTCAGCACTCTTTGGTCCTGGGGATAAAGGTTAAGGTGACGTAGTGACTGTGTCTGCAGTACATGCCTCGTGTGAGTTTGTAGTATGGTGCAGGGACACCACATCACCTCCTTAGAGATTGTGATTGTGTTAAGTTCCTCCCCCCCATAGCCTCTTGACTACCACTGTTGCAATATTATTAGTGTCCTCTACCGTAAAGACTGATACAAAATATTTGTTCAGAGTTTCTGTCATCTCCATGTTCCCCATTACTAATTCCCTGGTCTCGTCCTCTAAGGGACCAACATTTACTTTAGCCACTCTTTTCCTTTTTATATACCGATAGAAACTCTTGCTTTCTGTTTTTATATTTTGTGCTAGTTTACTTTCATAGTCTATCTTCCCTTTCTTAATCATTTTTAGTCATTCTTTGCTGGCTTTTAAAAGCTTCCCAGTCTTCTGTCCTCCCACTAGTTTTGGCCACTTTTTATGCTCTTGTGTTTAATTGGATACCGTCCTTTATTTCCTTAGTTAGCCACAGATGGTTATCTTTTCTCTTACACCCTTTCCTTTTCACTGGAATATATTTTTCTTGAGAGTTGTGAAATATCTCAACGACTGAGCATTCACAGCCCTCTGAGTGAAGAAATTCCTCCTCATCTCAGTCTTAAATGGCCGTCCCATTGTCTTGAAACTGAGCCCCCTAATTCTAGACTCTCCAGCCAGGGGCAACATCCTCCCAGCATCAATCCTGTCAAGCCCCTGAAGAATTTCATATGCTTCAATGAGATCACCTCTCATTCTTCTAAATTCAAGGGAATATTTAGGCCCAGTCTACTCAATCACTCCAATTGCAATAAAGGGCGAAGTGTTTAAACAGCAATGATACATCCAGAAATACAGCAGTGTCTATGTGGGAACTTGCTGGTATCTTATATGTTGCGAGCGTATTGTATCTATGTAATTACGGTGTCTATTCACGGTGCTGATGAAGGCTTCAGTAATCTCAGAGCGTTTCATTGAAATCACTCAGTCTTGAGTTTTTGCAGGTTAATTATACATTAGTGATTATTTGCACGGATGATGAATTGGAATGGATGAACAGTATGATGAATATGCAGTCTCTAACGGTTAAAATTGTACCATTCTATCGTAGAGCTTAAGGTGATGCAATTTTTGTATTTTGCCAATTAGTTTTGCAAAAAAAAAATATATAAAAACAAAATAAGGATTTTTGTAAAGGTTTGCACAGGCAATTAAGGTTTTTTTTTGCTGTGCATGTACGGTCCTATCTCTGCACTGTCAGCTCTTGGGCATTGACGCAGCTATAAATCCCACAGACGTGCCTGTCTCGGCGTCTACTGCAATGCAGAAACGGCGCCCGCGCTTTTAAAATCGATCACAAACGATAGCTCTCAAAAAGATGTATTTTATTTTTTATTAGTTAAGTATTAAACTCACACGCGGAATATTGCAATATCCCCTCGTTCTATCTAATCCAGAAAGCGCAGGTGCTACAATATTTATGTCCATCAAACAGTAGTGTGTGTATATAGGCATTCGAAAATATATATATATTTATAACTACATAAAATAATATATACCTTAAATAATATTCAGGAGTTAAATAATTATGCATTAATAATATATATTAGCTTCTATACAAATTAAATGTATACTGTATATTAAATAATATTTGCAGTGAATAGAAATATATAAACAATTACTATAAATCAAATATCTATTCATGAAAGAGATGCATTTAAGAAAGAAAGGCTTGTTATTTCTATAGACATCGTCAGGACGTCCTAAAGTGCTTTACAGCCAATGAAATACTTTCTGAAGTGTAGTCACTGTTGTAATATGGGAAACGTGGCAGCCAATTTGCACACAGCAAGCTCCCACAAACAGCAATGTGATAATGACCCGATAATCTGCTTTTGGGGTGTTGATTAAGGGATAAATATTGGCCCCAGGACACCGGGGATAACTCCCCTGCTCTTCTTCAAAATAGTGGCCGTGGGATCTTTTACGTTCACCTGAGAGAGCAAACGGGGCCTCAGTTTAACCACTCATCTGAAAGATGGCACCTCCGACAGTGCAGCACTCCCTTAGCACTGCACTGGAGTGTCAGTCTGTGCTCAAGTCTTTGGAGTGAGACTTAAACCCACAAATTTCTGATTCAGAGGCGAGAGTGATACCCACTGAGCCACAACTGACACAATAGCAATATACACATGAATAATCTCTATGCTTAATTAACAATTGGCAATCAACCCCTTGTGAAGCTATTTTCAAACAAAAACAAAGCTTGATAACAAATATCAATGTAATCCTGTGAAAGATTATTGATTTTATACATTGTATATTGGGCATGGGTGTCAGCCCTGGCTCAGTGGGTAGCTCTCTCGCCTTTGAGTCAGAAGATCGTGGGTTGGAGTCCCATTCCAGGGACTTGAGCATAAGATCCAGGCTGACACTCCCAATGTGGACCGTGTCCGCAGAGACACAATGTACAAATCTCTGGACAGTGGAGGAAAAGATGTTCCAAACGTGGCCTCATCCTGATGGCCACCTTTGTGTGTGGTTGCATCAAGCTGTGCACCAACTCCCAGTACGCAAACACTAAGTGTCACTACGTGCTGAGGTTCTACCTGTCCCCGGTGTTGCGAAGGATGGGTCTGGCCACACTGCCGCGAAACGTCCCCACCAGTTGCCTGTCCACTTGTCCTTCGTGGAAAAGTTTTTCACAAAAAACCCCTTTGACCACAAAGCCATAAAACAGTGGTCAGCACGTAACGTCCTGGACGCCCTATGAAAGAAGGAGAGGGTGGACCCTGTCGGGTGGTTCCCCGAGCAGACTGTCGAACTCATTTGGCAGAACGACTCATCGCCAGAGCTTTCACACAAGCACCAAGATGTAGCTTGGCTGGCGGTGAGGAGGGCCCTACCCGTCAAAGTGTTCATGCACAGCTGGTGTCTCAGCAGCACGGCATGGTGCCCCCGAGTCGGCTGCGGGGTGGACGAGACTGTTACCCACCTCCTTCAGGGTTGCGCCTTTGCAAGGCAGGTCTGGAAAGAGATGCAGTGGTTGTTGTCGAGGTTCATCCCGAGCAGCTCCGTAACACAGGACTCTGTGTTCTACGGGCTGTTCCCAGGGACACACACCGAGACAGACATCACCTGCTGCTGGAGGGCCATCAACTCGGTCAAAGACGCACTTTGGTCTTGCCGAAACTTGCTGGTCTTCCAGAGCAAGGAGATGTCCCCGTCTTCATGTTGCAGACTGGCGCAATCCAAGATCCAGGAGTACGTGCTGAGGGACGCACTAAAAATTGGTGCAGCCGCCGCAAAGGCACGGTGGGAAGAGCCACAGTTTAAAGCCTTTCCGCCACGGTAAACCCAGGGGCTGGTATCAGTATAAAACTCCCATCGGGCTGTATTTGTAAACTTTCTGTATACATAGAGCACCATGATCTGAAAAAAACCTATGTAGTGCCATGTATAATGCAAGTTCTGTTTAGTAATGTATGTTGCAAAGAAATGTAACTGTACCCTCACCCATTCCGTGTACCGTATAGTGCCACTAGTAAATTAATTTGATGACTGTATTACAATGTATCCTGGATTGTACTGAAATGTACCTCGAAATGTAAAGCAAGCAAATGAATTGAACGGAACTGCCATCAGCATCCAAATGTATTGCATGGAATTGCTGACCGCATCCAAATATACTGAACTGTCTTCCAATGTATTGTGCAAATTTTTTATATGAATAAAGCATATTTTGAAATTTAAAAAAACTCCCAGTGTGGTACGGAGAGAGTTGGAGGTGCCATCAGGACACCATTCAGGACAAAGCAGCCCACTTGATTGGCACCTCCTCCACCACCTTAAATATTCACTCCCTCTACCACCAGCGCACCGTGGCTGCAGTGTATACCATCTACGAAATGCACTGCAGCAATTTGCCAAGGCTTCTTCGACAGCACCTCCCAAACCCGCGACCTCTACCACTTAGAAGGACAAGGGCAGCAGACGCATGGGAACACCACCACCTCCACGTTCCCCTCCAAATCTTGCACCATCCTGACTTGGAAATATATCAGCCATCCGTTCATCATCGCTGGGTCAAAATCCTGGAACTCCCTCCCTAACAGCACTATGGGAGCACCTTCACAACACAGTCTGCAGCGGTGTATGGGATTGCTGACCGCAGCTAAATGTATTGAAATGCCTTTGAATGTACTGTACAGATTTTTTTATGAATAAAGTATATTTTGAAATTTAAAAAGTCTGCAGCGGTTCGAGAAGGTGGCTCACCACCACCTTCTCATGTACAACTAGGGATGAGCAATAAATGCTGGCTTTGCCAGCAATGCCCACATCCCAGGAATTAATATATTTTAAAAAATACAATGCTATGGGAAATCTCCCCGATACCATATGACCAGTCCAAACCCTGCTCTACACCTTGGGAACCCGTGTCCCAGTTCAGGTGAGTCGGCACTTTCAGGAGAGGAAAATATATATATTTAAAAATACATTATTAGATATTTTGAAATAAAGACGTGGATTTATATAGCGCCTTTCACGACCAGCGGACATCTCAAAATGCTTTACAGCCCAATGAACTATTTTTTGAAGTGTAGTCACTGTTGTAATGTGGGAAATGCGGCAGCCAATTTGCGCACAGCAAGCTCCCACAAACAACAATGTGATAATGACCCGATAATCTGTTTTTATTTTGATTGAGGGATAAATATTGACCCCAGGGCACCGGGGATAACTCTTTGAAATAATGTCCTGGGATCTTTTAAGTCCACCCGAGAGAGCAGACCAGGCCTCGGTTTAACTTCTCATCAGAAAGACAGCACCTCTGACAGTGCAGCGCTGCACTGGGAGTGTCAGCCTGGATTCATGTGCTTGAACCCACAACCTTCTGACTCAGAGGCGAGAGTGCTGCCCACTGAGCCACTGGCTGACACAAAATATATATATTTAAAATCACATTATTAGATATTTTAAAGTATTCCAAATTCCTCCCCAGATTTTACTAACGGGCAATTGTGGCTTATACAATCGAATCCAGCTGTCAGGCAGTAAATCGGGTACAACTTTCCTATTCTGCTGCTGAAGGTCGCTGTGTCCTCATTACGTGCGGGGCTTTTGTATATGTGTCTCCTTTCCCTCTGATGCAGATCATTGCAGACATCGGGGGAGCCGGAGAGCACGGGAGAGAAAAAGAAAGCAGCAGAGGGGAAAAGAGACAGAGGAATAAACAGAGAGAAGACAAGAGGAAGGAGAAAAGAAGCAGAGGGGAAAGAGACAGACGGAGAAGAGGAAGGAAGGAGACAAAGAAGCAAAAGTAACGAGACAAGTCTGCTTTAACCCTCTGCAGAGTGATGGCGGCTCACAGGCTGGTGCTGATCCGGCACGGCGAGAGCACCTGGAACCAGGAGAATCGTTTCTGCGGCTGGTTCGATGCCGACCTGTCCGACACGGGGATGCGGGAGGCGGCTAGCGGGGCCCGGGCTCTGAGCGACGCCGGCTACCAATTCGACCTGTGCTACACCTCGGTGCTGAAGCGGGCCATCCGCACACTGTGGGCGGTGCTAGAGGGCATCGACCAGATGTGGCTGCCTGTGGTCCGCACCTGGCGGCTCAACGAGCGGCACTACGGCGGTCTGACCGGCCTCAACAAGGCGGAGACGGCGGCCAAACACGGGGAGCAGCAAGTGAAGATCTGGCGGAGATCTTTCGACGTCCCCCCGCCTCCCATGGACTCGGAGCATGATTTCTACAACAGCATCAGCAAGGTCAAATCAACATATATATATATACAGGCATTCAATAATACAGGCATTCACTGAGATTTGTATATACACATTAAATAATATATCCATTCATTGTGTGATATATACACATTAAATAATATAGATCTCATTTTGATATATATATATATAAAATAATATATATATTCATTGAGATATATATTCACATTCAATAATATAGACGTTAATTGTGATATATATACATTAAATAATATACACATTCATTGTGATATATGTATTCAATAATATAGACACTTATTGTGATATATATAGACATTAAATAATATAGGCATTCGTTGTGATATGTATGTATATATTAAATTATGCATTCATTGAGATATATAGACATAACTGATATATATACACATTAAATAATATATACGTTCATTGTGATGTGTATATATAGACATTAAATAATATAATTTGTTGTGATATGTATATGTACACATTAAATTATACATTCGTTGAGATATATACACATTAAATAACAGACACTCATTGTGATATATATATTAAATAACATGTTCATTGAGATATATACACATTGAATAATATATATTTTCATTGGTATAGATATATATATGCATTCAATAATATAGACATTAATAGTGAGACATACATTAAATAATAGACATTTATTGATATATATATACATTAAATAACAGTGAGATATGTACACATATTACATAATATAGATATTTATTGAAATATGTATACACGCATTAAATAATATATAAATCCATTGCTATATATTAAATTGTGTGTATATACATTAATACATATATAAGCTAATAGAATATGCATTAAACAATGCACACAGCAAATAATATATACATTTATTGTTATATATATAGATATAATAACATGCACATCAATTGATATATATTAAACAATGTATAAATATATACATTAATACATATGTTAACAAATATTAATACATTAATATACATTATGCATAAATATATATTATACACACATTAACATTTCAAACAATACATACATTAAACAATATATATCAATAATATGTATATTAAACAACATATACCTGTCAAGACATATATCAATAATGTATACACATTAAATTATATATATGCATCAATAACATATGTAATAATAATATATGCTCAATAATAATATATGCATATTAATAGATACATTTATAATGGTTACATGAAGAATAATGTATACATTAAATAATATATATGGAATTACTAAATATGCTAACATTGCAGGATTTTTGGCAATAGAGTTTTGGAATAATTGAGAAAAAATAGGCACAAAAAATAATATTTGTATGGATTGTTTTTGTTTACATTTCTTTACACAAACACTTTTGTGTTGGCTTGTAAAGGTTTATGTATGTATTAAATAATAAATCCTAGATAGAAATAGAGATGAATAAATAAATCGTGAGATAGGAGGATGGATTTAAAGAAGAACAGGAAAAAGAAAAACTGAATTCTGGAACTCATAGCTCCTGAAAATCGAAGAGACAGGTTAATATTTCAGCGGGAGACCCTTAGTCTGAACGGGAGAGGGGTGAAGTCTCCTTACAGTGACGGGATGTCAAGCTGTCTGTTCACTTTCAGATGCTGATGGACCTGCTGGGAATTTCAATGATTTTCTCTTCACATACATGCATTAATAATATACATATGTCATCATCATAGTGTGTCTGTGCATTTAATAGTTTATGTATACATTACATAATGCATTAGTGTATATATGCGATAGATAGCCGTACATGTATAAAATAGCGTATATATGAATTATATATGTTCACATGCATTAGTGTATAAATACTATACATGGCATAAAAATGCACTCAATATATAAATGCATTAGTGTACATGGATTATATGATGTATATATACATTGCATATTGTGTGTATAAGAACATAAGAAATAGGAACAGGAATAGGCCATATGGCCCCTCGAGCCTGCTCCGCCATTCAATAAGATCATGGCTGATCTGATCATGGATTCAGCTCCACTTCCCCGCCCGTTCCCCATAACCCCTTATCCCCTTACCGTTTAAGAAACTGTCTATTTCTGTCTTAAATTTATTCAATGTCCCAGCTTTCACAGCTCTGTGAGGCAGCGAATTTCACAGATTTACAACCCTCTGAGAGAAGAAATTTCTCCTCATCTCAGTTTTAAATGGGTGGCCCCTTATTCTAAGATCATGCCCTCTAGTTCTAGTCTCCCCCATCAGTGGAAACATCCTCTCTGCATCCACCTTGTCAAGCCCCCTCATAATCTTAGACGTTTCGATAAGATCACCTCGCATTCTTCTGAATTCCAATGAGTAGAGGCCCAACCTACTCAACCTTTCCTCATAAGTCAACTCTCTCATCCCCGGAATCAACCTAGTGAACCTTCTCTGAACTGCCTCCAAAGCAAGTATATCCTTTCGTAAATATGGAAACCAAAACTGCACACAGTATTCCAGGTATGGCTTCACTAAAATGTTGTATAGTTGTAGCAAGACGTCCCTGCTTTTCTACTCCATCCCCTTTGCAATAAAGGCCAAGATACCATTGGCCTTCCTGATCACTTGCTGTACCTGCATACTATCCTTTTGTGTTTCATGCATAAGTACCCCAGGTCCCGCTGTACTGCGGCACTTTGCACTCTTTCTCCATTTAAATAATAACTTGCTCTTTGATACGTATATAAGCATTGCACTGTATCTATGTTACATAATGTATGCATGCACCACATAACACATTTCTGTCTGACTCTCGGTCTCTCTCTGTCTCTCTCTCTTTGTCTGTCTGTCTGTCTGTCTCTCTCTTTGTCTCTGTCTCATTCTGTCTCTGTCTCTCTGTCCCACTCTCTCTCTCTCTGATGTGTATGCATGTATTAAATAATGTATTAGTCCAGCTTTGCATTATATAGGGTATACCTGCATTGCACAGTGTATACATATTGATTGCATTATATCGACATGTATTAAATAGTATTCTATACATGGCACAGTGAGTACACAGTGATTGTATATATTAATTAACTTTATTTAAATTACTGAATGAGATACATTGCTGCTTTTTTGCCTTCTTATTTTTAAATCATTCCTAGAGTAACATTTCATTCAAATTTCCTCTCACCAGCCATACTAGCCACTGCTAATTTATCAGGCTGGGCTCAAGTAATCTGGAATAAAAACAGAAAATGCTGGAAATCTCTGCCTTTGTCTCTCTCTATCTCTCTCTCTGTCTCTCTCTGTCTCTCTCTCTCTGTCTCTGTCTCTCTCTTTCTGTGTCTCTCTGTATCTGTCTCTCTGTTCTGTCTCTCTCTGCCTCTGTCTCGGTCTTTTTCTCTCTGTCTGCCTCTGATCGCTCTCTTGCGGTCTGTCTCTCTTTGTCTCTCTCTGTGTCTCTCGCTCTCTCTGTCTCTCTGTTTCACGGAGGTAGAAACATAGAAAATAGGTGCAGGAGTAGGCCATTCGGCCCTTTGAGCCTGCACTGCCATTCAATAAGATCATGGCTGATCATTCCTTCAGTACCCCTTTCCTGCTTTCTCGCCATACCCCTTGATCCCCTTAACTGTAAGGGCCATATCTAACTCCCTCTTGAATATATTCAATGAACTGGCATCAACAACTCTCTGCGGCAGGGAATTCCACAGGTTAACAACTCTCTGAGTGAAGAAGTTTCTCCTCATCTCAGTCCTAAATGGCCTGCCCCTTATCCTAAGACTGTGTCCCCTGGTTCAGGACTTCCCCAACATCGGGAACATTCTTCCTGCATCTAGCCTGTCTAGTCCAGTCAGAATCTTATATGTTTCTATGAGATCCCCTCTCATCCTTCTAAACTCCAGTGAATAAAGGCCCAGTTTATCCAGTCTCTCCTCATATCACAGCCCAGCCATCCCTGGAATCAGTCTGGTGAACCTTTGCTGCACTCCCTCAATAGCCAGAACTTCCTTCCTCAGATTATGAGACCAAAACTGAACACAATATTCCAGGTGGGGCCTCACCAAGGCCCTGTACAACTGCAGCAAGACTTCCCTGCTCCTATACTCAAATCCCCTTGTTATGAAGGCCAACATACCATTTGCCTTCTTCACCGCCTGCTGTACCTGTATGCCAACTTTCAAAGACTGATGAACCATGACATCCAGGTCTCGCTGCACCTCTCTTTTTCCTAATCTTCCGCCATTCAGATAATATTCTGCCTTCCTGTTTTTGCTCCCAAAATGGATAACCTCACATTTATCCACATTATACTGCATCGGCCATGTATTTGCCCACTCGCCTAACCTGTCCAAGTCACCCTGCAGCCTCTTAGTGTCCTCCTCACAGATCACACCGCCACCAAGTTTAGTGTCATCTGCAAACTTGGAGATATTACACTCAATTCCATCATCTAAATCATTAATATATATTGTAAAGAGCTGGGGTCCCAGCACTGAGCCCTGCGGCACTCCACAAGTCACTGCCTGCCATTCTGAAAAGGACCCGTTAATCCCGACTCTCTGCTTTCTGTCTGCCAACCAGTTCTCTATCCACGTCAGTACATTACCCCCAATACCATGTGCTTTGATTTTGCACACCAATCTCTTGTGTGGGACCTTGTCAAAAGCCTTTTGAAAGTCCTAATACACCACATCCACTGGTTCTCCCTTGTCCACCCTACTAGTTACATCCTCAAAAAATTCGAAAAGATTTGTCAAGCATGATTTCCCTTTCATAAATCCATGCTGACTTGGACCAATCCTATCACTGCTCTCCAAATGCGCTGCTATTTCATCCTTAATGATCGATTCCAACATTTTCCCCACCACCGATGTCAGGCTAACTGGTCTGTAATTACCCGTCTTCTCTCTCCTTTTTTAAAAAGTGGTGTTACATTAGCAACCCTCCAGTCCATAGGAACTGATCTAGAGTTGATAGACTGTTGGAAAATTATCACCAATGCATCCACTATTTCTAGGGCCACTTCCTTAAGTTCTCTGGGATGTAGACTATCAGGCCCTGGGGATTTATCGGCCTTCAACCCCGTCAATTTCCCTAACACAATTTCCCGCCTAATAAGGATATCCTTCAGTTCCTCCTTCTCACTAGTCCTTCGGGCCCCTAGTACATCGGGAAGGTTATTTGTGTCTCCCTTTGTGAAGACAGAACCAAAGTACTTGTTCAATTGGTCTGCCATTTCTTTGTTCCCCATTATAAATTCACCTGAATCCGACTGCAAGGGACCTATGTTTGTTTTCACTGATCTTTTTCTCTTCACATACCTATAGAAGCTTTTGCAGTCATTTTTTATGTTTCCGGCAAGCTTCCTCTCGTACTCTATTTTCCCCCTCTTAATTAAACCCTTTGTCCTCCTCTGCTGTATTCTAAATTTCTCCCAGTCCTTCAGTTTGCTACTTTTTCTGGCAAATTTGTATGCTTCTTCCTTGGATTTAACACTATCCTTAATTTCCCTTGTTAGCCACGGTTGAGCCACTTTCCTAGTTTTATTTTTACTCCAGACAGGGATGTACAATTGTTGAAGTTCATCCATATGATCTTTAAAGGTCTGCCATTGCCTATCCACTGTCAGCCCTTTAAGTATTATTTGCCAGTAAATCTAGCCAATTTGTGCCTCATACCATCAAAGTTACCGTTCCTTAAGTTCAGGACCCTAGTTACTGAATTAACTTTGTCACTCTCCATCTTAATAAAGAATTCTACCATATTATGGTCACTCTTCCCCAAGGGGCCTCGCACAACAAGACTGCTAATTAGTTCCTTCTCATTACACATCACGCAGTCTAGGATGGCCAAGTCTCTGGTTGGTTCCTCGACATATTGGTCCAGAAATCCATCCCTAATACACTCCAGGAAATCCTCCTCCACCGCATTGCTACCAGTTAGGTTAGCCCAATCAATATGTAGATTAAAGTCACCCATGATTACTGCTGTACCTTTATTGCACACATCCCTTATTTGTTGTTTGATGCTGTCCCCAACCTCACTACTACTATGTGGTGGCCTGTACACAACTCCCACGAGCGTTTTCTGCCCCTTGGTATTCCGTAGCTCCATCTATACCGATTCCACATCATCCACGCTAATGTCCTTGGCATCAATCTCTCTGCATTCACTTTTTCCATTCAGTATGACACAGCAATTTATTCCAACATGGAGGTCAGCTTCTCAGTGTCAGCCATGGCTCAGTGGGTAGCACACTCGCCTCTGAGTCAGAAGGTTGTGGTTTCAAGTCCCACTCCAGAGATTTGAGCCCATTATCCAGACTGACACTCCAGTGCAGTACTGAGGGGATGCTGCACTGTTGGAGGGGCTGTCTTTCGGATGAGATGTTAAACCAAGGTCACTGTCATCAAAGAAGCCAATAAAATGAGGAGGCACGTGTAATGTATGTGTTTCATGGGTTCTTTGCTCAAGAATTCATAGCAACTCATTGCTATTAAGAACTAGTTGGTTTATTAGCAAAGGTTCAACAATCACACTGCTCATTACCAGTTCATCCACCAGGCTCACAGCCACCTGCCTCATCGTGGATCCCCGAACCCAACTGGCTGGGGTTTTACTGATTCTTGTGAACATCACGTGACTGGCTAAACCACTCCCAGCTCCACAACTATTTTTAAGTAAACTATAAATCAAGTGCCCCCTTAAAAGGGGCACGAGAACCGACAAATTAACAAATTAATCTTTAGATATTAAACAGTCAAATTAAAATTTGGTTGCCGGGGGTGATGATGCAATCCAGTCCCCCTGGCACCCACCTCTCGCAGAAGGCTGTGAGTGTACCGGTGGACACCGCGTGCTCCATCTCCAGGGACACCCTGGCTCGGATGTAACCACGGAAGAGAGGCAGGCAGTCGGGCTGAACAATCCCCTCGACCGCCCACTGCCTGGACTGGTTAATGGCCACCTTGGCCAGGCCCAGGAGCAGCAACAGCTCTACCAGCCTGTGAGCATCCTCACAGGAGCATACATACAGCGTAAAGCTCTCCCTTTGCAGGTAACGCAAACGTACTTTGCACAGTTCTCGGTGTGTAAAGGTGTGCTTGTTCCCCTAGGACCGTCGCTATGCCGACCTGTCGGAGGATGAGCTGCCCACCTGCGAGAGCCTGAAGGACACGATCGCCCGCGCCCTGCCCTTCTGGGATGAGGAGATTGTGCCACAGATTAAAGCTGGGAAGCGGGTGCTCATCGCTGCTCACGGCAACAGCCTGAGGGGCATCGTTAAACACCTGGAAGGTAAATCGGGCCCCGCCGCCACTTGTGTATTGAGTCACTTTCATCTCCAATTGTCCCTGAGCTGAGCTCCTGACCCCCTTGTCCTTTCCATCACCAAGAGTGCCTACTTCCACCCGTCTCCGTCCCTGCCTCAGCTCATCCGCTGCTGAAGCCCTCACCCATGCCTTTGTTACCTCTGGACTTGACTATTCTAACGCACTCCTGGCTGGCCTCCCACATTCTAACCTATGTAAACTGGAGGTGATCCAAAACACGGCTGCCCCGTGTCCTAACTCGCACCAAGTCCTGCTCACCCATCACCCACTGTGCTCGCTGACCTACACTGGCTCCCGGTTAAGCAACGCCTCAATTTCAAAATTCTCATCCTTGTTTACAAATTCCGCCATGGCCTCGCACCTCCCTATCTCTGTAATCTCCTCCAGCCCCACAATCCCCCAAGGTGTCTGCGCTCCTCTAATTCTGCCCTCTTGAGCACCCCTGATTATAATCGCTCAACCACTGGTGGCCGTGCCGTCTGCTGCCTGGACCCCAAGCTCTAGAACTCCCTCCCTAAACCTCTCCGCCTCTCTACCTCTCTCTCTTCCTTCAAGACGCTCCTTAAAACCTACCTCTTGGTCACCTGCCCTAATTTCTACTTATGCGGCTCGATGTCAAATTTTTATCTAATAATACTACTGTGAAGCGCCTTGGAACGTTTCACTACGTTAAAGGCGCTATATAAACACAAGTTGTTGTTATTGTTGTTGCCTAGCCTCCCACCTTCCACCCTCTGTAAACTTTAGCTCATCCAAAGCTCTGTTGCCCGCGTCCTAACTCTCACCAAGTCCCGTTCACCCACCCACCCTGTAATCACTGACCTACATTGGCTCCCGGTTCAGTCCAGTTTTAAGTGCAAGTTATGTCCAATGCAAAGCGAGTTTCCCCGATCTTTTCTGCTAGTTTTAAAAACATTGTGCAAACGGTGGCCCCGCCCACAAAACTGTCCACACCACTGATCGAATTAATCACCATTGCAAGTTTACGCTAATTGTACCCTTTTGGGTAGCATTCTCTCGCCTCTGAATCAAAAGGTTGTGGGTTCCAGTCCCATTCCAGAAACCTGAGCATAAAAATCTAGGCTGACACTCCCAGTGCAGTACTGAGGAAGCGCTGCACTGTCAGAGGTGCCGTCTTTCAAAACTGAAGCCCCGTCTGCTCTCTCAGGTGGACGTAAAAGATCCCGTGGCCACTATTTTGAAGAAGAGCAGGGGAGTTCTCCCCGGTGTCCTGGGGCCAATATTTATCCCCTCAATCAATATCACTAAAACAGATTATCTGGTCATTATCACATTGCTGTTTGTGGGAGCTTGCTGTGCACAAATTGGCTGCTGCATTACATACGTTACAACAGTGACGATACTCCAACTATACTTCATTGGTTGTAAAGCCCTTTGGGACGTCCTGAGGTTGTGAAAGGCGCTATATAAATGCAAGTTCTTTCTTAACTCAGAATACCCACAACTTGAGATATATACTGATCCATAGGGATACTGGTTTTAATATGGCCCTTAAATCCTGTAGGGGTTCAAATTTCCCCCAGCTCTTTGTACTGTTTCTCTGTGGGCTCCCAAGTAATGGTGCGAGAGGGGAGAACCCCCCCCAAGAGAGTGCAGGGCTTATATATCCATCCTCAAAGGCTCAATCGTAGACCATGACAGAAGATAGCTCGGATACTCTTCTAATCGCTGGTCTGACGTTGTGCTGGTCAGGGACAAAGATGTTTTTTTGGAATGGAGCTGGCTCCGGCCATTGTCATTTCTAATTGGGCCTGTTCAGTATTGGAGCCCCAGGCTTTGCACGGGCCTGGGAACTTGAGCAGGCCGAGATGTCAACTTAGTGACAATATAGTTAGAATTCAAAACTTTAAATGTTTATGCAGTTACTTCAGTTGGATTGAACTTTCAGTGACAAACTTTTTTCTTTTATAAAACAAAAAGGTTAATGTTATTTCAGCTTAAAGATTCAGGTTTTTTGGTGTGTGTGCCAGTGTTGTGGATGCCCTCTGTACAATTGTGGAATGTGTCCGAGTGGCAGCGATATCACATGGTTCGCATGGACTAGTCAGAACGCCAGGAAGAATTCCTCATTCATTCATTCATTCAGACACGGCAATGTAGACAGGTACAAAAAATAATTTAAAGCCTCAGGGAATGTTGGCCTTTATCTCAGGAGGCCTGGACTACAAAGGAAGGAAGTTATGCTTCTATTGTACAGAGCTCTGGTCAGAGCACACCTGGAGTAACCGCGTTCTGGTCTGGGCACCGCCCCTCAGGAAGGCTATATCGGCCTCGGAGGGGGAGCAGCGCAGATTCACCAGAATGATACTGGGGCTGAAAGGGTTAGCCTATGAGGATAGGTTGCACAGACTGGGGTTGTAGTCCCTTGAGCAAAGAAGATTAAGGGGAGATCTAATTGAGGTGTTTAAGTTGACAAAAAGGAGTTGATAGGGCAAATAGAGAGAAACTATTTCCTCTGGTTGTGGGGGAGGGGAGGGGGGCATCCAGGACATGGCAGGGGGGGGGGGGACCTTAAAATTAGCGCCAGGCCATTTAAGGATGGTTTCAGGAAGCATTCCTTCACACAAAGGGTAATGGAAATCTGGAACTCTCACCCACTAAGAGGCTGTTGAGGCTGAGGGTCAATTGAACATTTCAAAACCGAAATTGATATATAGGGTTCTACCACTGGAATTTAGAAGGTTAAGGGGTGATTTGATCGAAGTTTTCTAGGTATTAAGGGACATTGGTGGGGTAGTCTAGGACTCCTGTATCATAGCCTAAAACTTAGAGCCAGATCTTTCAGGAGTGAAGTTAGGAAACACTTCTACACACAAAGGGTGGTAGAAGTTTGGAACTCTCTTCCGCAAATGGCAGTGGATGCTAGATCAATTGTTAATTTTATATCTGAGATTGATAGATTTTTGTTAACTATAAGTAGGAAGGAATATGGGGCAAAGACGGGTATATGGAGTTAGGTCACAGATCAGCTATGATCTCTGTAATGTATGCACCTGTGAGTATGCTCATGGGCTGGTAGTGCTGTTGAGTTGTGAGTGACTTAGCCAGTCATGTGATGTTCACAAGACTCAATAAAACCCCAGCCAGTTGGGTTCGGGGGATCCACGATGAGGCAGATGGTTGTGAGCCTGGTGGATGAACCGGTAATGTGCAGTGTGATTGTTAAACCTTTGCTATTAAGCACTAGTTGGTTTATTAGCAATGTGTTACTATGAATTCTTAAGCAAAGAACCCATAAAGCGAATACATTATAATCTCATTGAATGGCAGAACAGGCTCGAGGGGCTAAAATGGCCTCCTCCTGCTCCTACGTTCCTATGTTAGGCAAGGGTATTAAGGGTTATGAAAGCAAGGTGGTTAGATGGAGTTGAGATACAGAGTAGCCATGATCTCATTGAACGGCAACGGCAGGGATGGCAGGACTGTCATATGAGGAGAGATTGGGTCGACTAGGCCTGTATTCAGTAGAGTTTAGAAGAATGAGAGGGGATCTCATTGAAACGTATAAGATTCTGACTGGGCTGGACAGACTGGATGCGGGGAGGATGTTTCCCCTGGCTGGAAAGTCTAGAACAAAGGGTCATAGTCTCAGGATACGGGGTAGGAAATTTAGGACCGAGATGAGGAGAAATTTTTTCACTCAGAAGGTGGTGAACCTGTGGAATTCTCTACCACAGAAGGCTGTGGAGGCCAAGTCAATGAATATATTTAAGAGGGAGATAGATAGATTTCTAGAAACAAAAGGCATCAAGGGGTATGGGGAAAAAGCGGGAATATGGTGTTGAGATAGAGGATCAGCCATGATCAGACCGAATGGCCTACTACTGCTCCTATTTTCTATGTTTCTATGTACAGGCTCCTCCTGTTCCTGTGTTCCTAATGGTTGGTCTGTGCTTTGATTGGCAGGCATGTCTGAGGAAGCCATCATGGAGCTGAACCTGCCGACAGGAATCCCCATCATGTACGAGCTGGACAAGAACCTGAAACCGGTCAAACCCATGCAGTTCCTGGGAGATGAGGAGACGGTGAAGGCAGCAATGGCGGCCGTGGCAGCTCAGGGGAAAGCCAAGAAATGAAGAGCGACATGGAGGGAGGGAGAGCGCACGCATACGTACAAAGAACACAAGAATTCCACGATATAGCTTCTTAAATTATAATTATACATATATATATATATAAGTCAGTTGTCGCCAACCAGGAGTTGCATTTCCCATTTTAATGTGTTTGCTTCAAGGCAACACATTGCTATTAAGAACCAGTTGGTTTATTAGCAAAAGGTTTAACAATCACACGACACATTACCGGTTCATCCACTAGGCTCACAACCACCTGCCTCATGGTGGACCCCCTGAACCCAACTGGCTGGGGTTTTATTAAGTCTTCTGACCATCACGTGACTGGTTAAGCCACTCCCAACTCAACAACTTTACCAACCTGTGAGCTTGCTTGTAGGTGCATACATTATAACCTATCTTGTACTGTGCTTACTGAGTATGCTCAGTGGGGCCTCTGCATCTCCTCCTGCTCTATTTTCTCTCCTCCCTTCCTGTTCCTCCCCCTTGCCCTCCTCCTCCTCTCTTGCCTGTTGTGACTCATGTTGGATTTGGCCATTGAGCGCCATTGCTCAAAGGGTCAAATCTTCAGGCGTGACTGGGCAGCAAAGTGTTAAGCGGATCCCCCACGTGAAATATATTTGGATCAGAATCTAGGAATGCATCTAATTTATTTGATTTTGGAATCCTCCTACTTCTACCGGCTCAGATTGAACAAGGTACAGCACAGCCCAACTCGAATTCTCACCCCCAATTAATTCTTAGCCCAACTCAAGAGATATCAAGGGTTGAACAGGAGATGTCACAATGCACTTTTAACAACGAGATTCTGTCACCCCTGTTAGACACGTAAAGACAGTGGAATTATCATGGTTGTAATGTATTTGCTTCATGGGCTCTTTGCTCAACACATTGCTATTAAGAACTATAGTTTGGTTTATTAGCAAAGGTTTAACAATCACACTACACATTACCAGTTCACACACCAGGCTCACAACCACTTGCCTCATCATGGATCCTCCAAACCCAACTGGCTGGGGTTTTATTGAGTCTTGTGAAGATCACGTGACTGGCTAAGCCGCTCCCACTCAACAGCTCGACCAACCTGTGAGCATCCTCACAGGTGCATACATTATAACAGCCCATACAATAAACGGTATTTGAGAACTACAATAAGGCAGCATTGGTTGGATTCAACATGACACAATGCAACCTTGTCACAAACTAGGCGTGAAAAGAGCCCGAGCCAGCTACTTAAGATTCCACTTTTATCGGCAAAGTTAACCTTTGGAGTGTAGGAACCCTAGGATCGATACCTTGAAAAAAAATGTTTATCAAAGGTACCTTAGAATCCTTAGTCTATTCACCTTAACTCCTCATCAAGAATAAGATAGTCACTGCTCCCATTGGCGGAAAGGTCGAGAGCCAGAGGACACAGATTTATGGTGATTGGCAGAAGAACCAAAGGCGACATGAGGAAAAACCTTTTTACGCAGCGAGTGATTAGGATCTGGAATGTGCTGTCTGAGAGGATGGTGGAGGCAGACTCAATCGTGGCTTTCAAAAGGGAGTTGGATAAGTACCTGAAGGAAAACAGGTTGCAGGGTTACGGGGAAAGGGCGGAGAATTGGGACTAGCTGAAGTGCTCTTGCAGAGAGCAGGCACAGGCTCGAGGGGCCGAATGGCCTTCTGTGCTGTAACCATTCAATGATTCTATTACGTAGTGTTTACGGCACAGAAACAGGCCACCCGGCCCAACAGGTCCACGCTGGGAGTGTTGTTGAGTGACTCCGATTATTTCCTTGCTGCACCCTGTCGCGATATAATAATTGCACAGAACAATCCCAGGCTCCCCGCCCCCCCCCCCCCCCCCAGCTTGGAGGTAAAGTCTCTAGCCCTGCCTTGCAAGAACGTTAGGTTTTCGGTATCCCGACAAATATATTCCGAGAACCGGACGAATTCTTAACCTCCTCCCTCTAATTCCTCGCTAGGGGAACCGTCTGGATTTTACCGCCTAGACTGAGATCTAGGAGTGAGTGATGGAAATTAATTTATTTTACCAACTCCCGATTAAGATACCTACAAACTACTGAGTGAATGGATGAACTGTCTTACCCAAATCATCAAAGATGGAGTCAGACAAGCGGTCATGCACTCAAGACTATTTATTGGCTACAAGTCACTGCTTAAAGTTACCAGTTGTGACGAAAAGTCATCGACCTGAAACTTTAACTCTGTTTCCCTCTCCATAGATGCTGCCTGATCCGTTGAGTATTTTCCAGCATGACCTGTTTTTATTACTTAAACAAAACAAGTTGTACTTATATAGCGCCTTTAACATAGTCAAATATCCCAAGGCGCTTCACAGGAGTGTTATGTGATAAAAATTTGACACAGAACCGCGTAAGTAGAAATTAGCGCAGGTGACCAAAAGCTTGGTCAAAGTGGTAGGTTTTAAGGAGCATCTTGAAGGAGGAAAGAGAGGTGGAGAGGTTTAGGGAGGGAGTTCCAGAACTTGGGGCCAAGACAACAGAAGGCACGGCCACCGATGGTTGAGCGATTATAATCAGGGATGCTCAGGAGGGCAGAATTAGAGGAACGCAGATATCTTGGAGTGGGGGGGGGGGGGGGGGAAGGGGGATGGTTGTGGAGCTGGAGGAGATTACAGAGATAGGGAGGGGCGAGGCCATGGAAGGATTTGTAAACAAGGATGAGAATTTTGAAATCGAGGCATTGCTTAACCGTAAGCCAATGGAGGTTGGTGAGCACAGGGGGTGATGGGTGAGCGGGACTTGGTGCGAGTGAAAGTTGGGTGCACAAACGCTTGATAGATGTGGATAGCTGTGGTCAGACTTATCTCGCGGTTGAATAGCAAATCACTAATGGGGACAGAGTTATATAGCAAATGAATGACAGGTTACACCGACAGGTCAATGAATTGCTGTAAAGCAGTATTCAGGGATTAAAAACAGCAACGGCACCAGCCACAGTGGCTCGAGTGGCTTCCTTGTGTCCTGTAATCTCTATGATCACAACCCACTGACCAACCCAGCATCTACTGCAAGCACCTCATCCAAAATAACCCTTGAGCACGTCGCTCTGGCGTGGAAGATCCACACAAATGGGCAACTCCTGACGTTGGAGGCTGCCTCCTGGAATTTTTTTTTTAGTGAAAGAGCTGAGTGGGCTTTAGTATCAGTACGTGCTGCGTATTGCTCCCCCCACCCCCACAGTGTTTCCATCACGAGCGGCACCCCGATAGCTGCTGTCCTTTGTTCCCACTGATTTCCCCCTCTCCCCGTGTCTCCCCCGCCCCTTCCCCCCGACACCCCTTTGTGTCTCCGCGTCGCTGGCTGGAGATGGTCGCTGAGTGTGGCGGTGCGGAACTGCCGCTGTCCTCAGTAGCGCCTGGAGCCTGGTGAGAACGCCCATCGATGCATTCCAAACTTTCCTGTAACACCAACCTGTGAATAAATGTAGCCGTGAGAACAGTGGCTGGTGGTCTGTTGTTCATTTCTTTGCTCAAGTTGCTGAAAATAAGGTTGACTCGGATGACATTCTTTTCCCCTTTGACCTTTGCCCCTCCCGTCCCCTTCTCTCTTCACCTCCCCTTCTACCCTCCCCTCTCCACTCCCCTTCCCCTCTTGCCCCGCCACCTTCTCTCCTTCTCTTTCTCCCATGCTCTCCCACTTCTCCACTCCTCTTCTCTCCCCCTTCTACCCTCCCCTCCCCCTCTCCACTCCCCTTCCCTTCTACCCCCACCTTCTCCCCTTCCCTTTCCCCCCTGCTCTCCCACTCCTCCCCTCCCCTCTCTATCTTCCCTTCAGCCCTCTCCTTCCCCAGCTCTCCGCCCCATCGCCTCCTTTCCCTTCCCATCTCCTGAGCAGGGGAGATGACAATTTTTTTTTAATGCAGTGAGTTGTTGTGATCTGGAACCCGCTGCCTGAAAGGTGCCGTTCTGACATGGTTAATTCCATTGCCTGCCATGAAGTCCTGGAATTCAGTGCTTGTGAAGCACGGGCCATTGTCGCTGACCAAGATGTCCGGTAGATCATGGGCGGCGAACATTGCCCGTAGACTTTCTACCATGGCAGAGGATGTGCTTGAATTTAAAATGTCACGCTCGATCCATTTGGAGTAGGCGTCTACTACAACCAAAAACATTTTCCCATGAAAGGACCTGCGTAGTCCACATGGATGCATGACCAAGGCTTGGCGGGCCAGGGGCTAAGGGGGGCTTCCCTGGGCACATTGCCCAGCTGGGCACACGTGTTGCACCTGCGAACACAAAGTTCCAGATCTGCGTCTATCCCTGGCCACCAAACGTGTGACCTGGCAATTGCCTTCATCGTGACAATGCCCGGGTGCCCATTGTAAAGTTCTCTGATGAATACCTCTCTGCCCATCTGGGGCATGACTACGCGGTTTCCCCACAGTAGGCAATCGGCCTGAATCGAGAGTTCATCCCTGCGCCTGTGAAATGATTTAAATTCCTCAGGGCATGCCCTGTACGTGGCTGCCCAGTCCCCATTCAGGACACATTTCTTGACTGGAGACAATAGCGGGTCTCTATTTGTCCAGACTTCAATCTGACGGGTTGTCACGTGTGATCCTTCACTTCTGAAAGCTTTAACAGCCATGACCATCTCAGCACCATGCTCGGTAGCCCCCTCAGTGGTGGCTAGAGGGAGCCTGCTGAGTGCATTGGCGCATTTTTCACTGCCTGCTCTGTGCCGAATTGTGCAGTCATAGGCGGATAACGTGAGTCCCCCCTTTGTATGCGGGCCGATGCGTTTGCATTTATGGCCTTGTTGTCGGCCAAAAGGGACGTTAGGGGTTTGTGATCTGTCTCCAGCTCAAATTTCCTGCCAAACAGGTACTGGTGCATTTTCTTTACCGCATATATACATGCGAGCGCCTCCTTTTCTACCATCCCGTAGCCCCTTTCTGCCTGGGACAGACTTCTGGAGGCATAAGCTACCGGCTGTAAGTGACCCTTGGCATTGACATGCTGCAACACACACCCGACACCATAGGACGACGCATCGCACGTTAACACAAGTTTCTTACATGGGTCATATAGCGTTAACAGATTGTTGGAACATAACAAATTGCGTGCTCTATTAAAAGCCCTTTCCTGGCTGTCCCCCCAGACCCATTCACGACCTTTGCGTAGGAGCACATGTAGCGGCTCTAGCAGCGTGCTCAATTTGGGAAGAAAGTTTCCAAAATAGTTCAGGAGCCCCAGGAACGAACGCAGCTCCGTCGTGTTACGGGGTCTGGATGTTCCCTGGATCGCTTCCGTCTTGGATGCAGTTGGGCTGATCCTGTCTGCTGCTACCCTCATCCCCAGGAATTCTACCTCTGGAGCTAGGAAGACGCACTTCGCCTTTCTCAGTCGCAGCCCTACCCGGTCTAGTCTGTGTAGCACCTCCTCCAGGTTGTGGAGGTGTTCTTCAGTATCGTAACCCGTTCTGAAAAACCACCGTCCCTGGAATCAACTTGAGGAGGCTTTCCCTATTTCGTTGGAAGATTGTGGCGGCCGAGCGAATCCCAAACGGACATCTGTTGTACTCAAACAACCCCTTGTGTGTCGTGATGGTGGTCAGCTTCTTCGACTCACTCGCCAGCTCCTGGGTCATGTAAGCTGAGGTCAGGTCCAATTTTGAAAAAAGTTTGCCACCGGATAGCGTCGCAAAGAGGTCCTCCGCTCTCGGTAGCGGGTACTGGTCTTGGAGTGACACCCGATTGATGGTGGCCTTGTAATCACCACATATCCTGACCGACCCATCCGCCTTGAGCACCGGCACAATTGGGCTCGCCCAGTCACTGAGGTGATGCCTTCCCTCAGCAGGCGGTCCAATTCGCCTTCTATCTTTTCCCGCATCACGTACGGCATCGCCCTGGCCTTGTGGTGTACTGGCCTGGTGTCCAGATTTATGTGAATCACTACCTTGGCCCCCATGAAAGTGCCAATGCTGGGTTGAAATAATGAGTCAAATTTGTCCAGGACCTGTGAGCATGATACTCGCTCCACAGAGGAAATTGCATTGACATCGCCCCATTTCCAGTTCATGACAGCAAGCCAACTCCTCCCCAGTAGTGCGGGACCGTCCCCCGGGACAACCCAGAGTGGCAACCTGTTCTCCGAATCTTTGTGGGCCACGACTACTGTGGCGCTGCCTAGCACCGGAATGATCTCCTTTGTGTATGTCCGTAGCTGTGCGTCAATCGGCGATAATTTTGGCCTCCTGGCCTTGGACGCCCACAACTTTTTGAACTGTTTGATACCCATCAGGGACTGGCTGGCCCTCGTATCTAGCTCCATTGATACTGGGATGCCATTGAGGAGCACTTTCATCATTATCGGTGGCGTCCTGGGGAATGAACTGTATACGTGCTCCACATGAACTTGCTGAACTTCAGCTTCCAGCGATTTCCCCCAGCGTTCATTTCTGCAATTTCTGCAGGTATTTTGTTCATCTCTGCAAACTCCGGCTGAGTGTGTGCCTCCACGCCTCCATCATGAGCTGCTGTTGGAAACAAAAGGTCTCTTGCCAGTCGATCGTCCCTGACTGCCCTGTTATTGTCCTTGAGTGCACCATTAACAGGTGTTGATGGCCCCATTACTGGCCTCATTGTCCCTTGCAATGGCGTGAATCGCTGTTCAACTTGCCATTGTCTCTGTCGAACTCCCCCTCTGGGTTCGACTACATGTTGGGGCATGTCCGATTGCCCTTGTCTGCCTGGAGAACTGTGTGCTGCTTTAACAATGTTGAATCTCTGTCCCAACCATTCCTTAACACAGTACCTCTCGTCTGTTCTGCTGTGGCCATGCTCGCGTGGTTTATATCCCAGTTTCTCGTCGCCATTGATACGTCCTTACTACATAGTATAAATGCACACAAGGCCCATGTTTGAGAGAAGGTCAGTCTGTGACCTGTCCTTTATTCCTTCGCACTCAAGTGCAGGAAGTGGGTGGAGCTTCCCCTTTTATATCTGAAGGTCCAGGTTAGGAGTGTCTCCCACAAGTTCACCACCTAGTGGTCATTGTTCTCACAGTGTACAACTTAGGTCAGATTATACATGGGTTACATTGCTGATTGAATACATGACAGTTACCAGCAGTTATAAGAACATAAGAATTAGGAGCAGGAGTCAGCCATTCGGCCCCTCGAGCCTGCTCTGCCATTCAATAAGATTATGACTGATCAACGACCTCAACTCTACTTTCCCGCCCGATCTCCAAATCCCTTGATTCTCCTAGATTCCAAAATCTATCGATTTCAGCCTTGAATATATTCAGAGATTCAGCATCCATAGCCCTCTGGGGCAGAAAATTCCAAAGATTCACAACCCTCTGAGTGAAGAAATGCCTCTTCATCTCAGTCTTAAATGGCCGACCCCTTATCCTGAGACTGTGCCCCCTGGTTCTAGACTCTCCAGTCAGGGGAAACAATCTCTCAGCATCTGCCCTGTCAATCCCCCTCAGAATCTTGTATGTTTCAATGAGATCACCTCTCATTCTTCTAAACTCCAGAGAGTATAGGCCCATTCTACACAATCACTCCTCATAGGACAACCTTCTCATAAGAACATAAGAAATAGGAACAGGAGTTGGCCATACGGCAGCTCGAGCCTGCTCTGCCATTCAATAAGATCATGGCTGATCTGATCATGGACTCAGCTCCACTTCCCTGCCCGCTCCCCATAATCCCTTATCGATTAAGGAACTGTCTATTTCTGTCTTAAATGTATTCAATGTCCCAGTTTCCACAGCTCTCTGAGGCAGCGAATTCCACAGATTTACAACACTCAGAGAAGAAATTTCTCCTCATCTCAGTTTTAAATGGGCGGCCCCTTATTCTAAGATCATACCCTCTAGTTCTAGTCTCCCCTATCAGTGGAAACATCCTCTCTGCATCCACCTTGTCAAGCCCCCTCATAATCTTATACATTTCGATAAGATCACCTCTCATTCTTCTGAATTCCAATGAGTAGAGGCCCAACCTACTCAACCTTTCCTCAGAAGTCAACCCTCTCATCCCTGGAATCAACCTAGTGAACCTTTGTTGCACCACCTCTAAGGCAAGTATGTCCTTCCTCAAATAAGGAGACCAAAACTGTGCACAGTACTAAAGCACAAAACGTTCAGGCTGATTCTGAGCTGAGGCATTCCCAGTGAGGGGTGGCACCCACAGGGAACACAGGCCTAGGAAAGTGTGGGACAGCGGCCTATGATTTCCGATCCAGTAATCGCAGGCTGTAGGCTTAGGATTTCTCCACCTGAGCTCCCTATGATTACCACTCCTTGCTGGGAGACAACCGATTGTGGAATCAGCCCTACAGCAACAAGAGGGGACTTGATAGATGTGCAGACATCTTCCTTTGTTACATTTATAATCATGGAGAAAATCAGTAATATTTAGGTAAAGGGCGAGAGCTAGATGTTCAACTTGGCTATGCCAATGGACCTTCCACCCCGGGACGTGAGTGTCATGTGTGTATGCTTGGGGTTACTAGCTACCAGGTGGCACGACTGTCGGAGGTCATTGGGCTGTACGTACATGGGTGCGGCCCAGGTATAAAAGGCAAGCCATCATGCAATGTATTCACTTTGGGCCCGAATAAAGCAGAGCCAGGTTCGTACCTGTGTTAGTTTACAGTATTCAGGCTATCGAGTTATTACATACCATAACAATGAGTTTGAATCCCAGATAGGTCCGCTAGGAAATGACTTATTTGTAAATAAAATAAATGTATAATAAAAGCAAAATGTCAATTGAATTCATCATGGAGTGTCAGCTGTGGCTCAGTAGGCAGCACTCTTGTTTATGAGTCAGAAGATTGTGGGTTCAAGTCCCACTCCAAAAATCTAGGCTGACACTCCCAGTGCAGTGCTGAGAGAGTGCTGCACTGTCAGAGGTGCCGTCTTTCAGATGAGATGTTAAATTGAGGCCCCGTCTACTCTCTCAAGTGGAAGTAAAAGATCCCATGGCACTATTTTGAAGAAGTGCGGAGGAGTTCTCCCCGGTGTCTTGTGCCAATATTTATCCCTCAACCAAGCTCGCTAAAAACAGATTATCTGGTCATTTTCACATTGCTGTTTGTGGGAGCTTGCTGTGCGCAAGTTGGCTGCCGCATTTCCTACATTACAACAGTGACTACACTTCAAAAAGTGCTTCATTGGCTGTAAAGCGCTTTGGGACGTCCTTAGGTTGTGAAAGAAGAATGAGAGGTGATCTTATCAAAACACATAAGATAATGAGGGGGCTCGACAAGGTGGATGCAGAGAGGATATTTCCATTCCTAGGGGAAACTAAAACTAGGGGACATAGTCTTAGAATAAGGGGCCGCCCATTTAAAACTGAGATGAGGAATTTTTTCTCTCAGGGGGTTGTAAATCTATGGAATTCGCTGCCTCAGAGAGCTGTGGAGGCTGGGTCATTAAATATATTTAAGGCAGGTGGAGATTTTTGAGTGATAAGGGAGTAAAGGGTTATGGGGTGTGGCGGGGAAGTGGAGTTGAGTCCATGATCAGATCAGCCATGATCTTATTAAATGGCGGAGCAGGCTCGAGGGGCCAAATGGCCGACTCCTGCTCCTATTTCTTATGTTATGTTCTTATGAAAAGCGCTATATAAATGCAAGTCTTTCTTTAACAGCAATGTGGTCTTCAATCCAAGCCTGATCCCACCCAGAGGACAACTGTGACTTGGTGGACACAATGGCCTGTTTTGCTTCTAGCCATTCTGATGCCATTATGGGGCACTGAGGGCTGCACGCGGGCTTGGCTGGAACACTCGCAAAGGATTGGCTGTTCAAGCGGAGCTGCGCAAGTTGATTGGATAAGCCCGTTGATTGTCTGGAAGTCGACTGGCTGGACCTGTGGCAGGAGTCACTACGCAGCTGATTGGACGAAGTGGAGTTATTGCGCAGCTGATTGGACGAGACGAAGTTACTGCTCAGCTGATTGGATGAGGCGGGGCCATCGCGCAGTTGATTGGATGAAGTGGAGTTACTGCGCAGCTGATTGGATGAGGCGGGGTTACTGCTTAGCTGATTGGAGGAGGCTGACCGGGATCACGTGGTGCTGGAGCGGCAGCTCGAGCGGAGTTCGTTTATTTTTTAAACCGGTCGCCGAGGCTTGGGCACGGTAGGGTCCTGAGGCCCACTGGGGTAATTAGACGGGGTTGGCGCAGGATGTAATGGGGCAGTCTTGGCCCTGTATGGATTGTATTGAGGGGCACTGAGGACCCGCAGGGATGAAGTGCCTCCTGATTGCCAGCGAGAGCGCCCAGGTTCTCTTTTACTGGACGGACCACGAATTTGAGGCGAGCCTGCGGCAGCGATTCGAGGACTCAGTGGAGCAACACGGAGAGGTAAAATGGAGCCCGCCAATGGTGACCAGTCTGCCGACCCTTGGGGCGGAGTGTAGTTATATCGCACTGCACGCAAGTGGCCATTCCTCATGTGTGAACCTAGGATAGTCGACTGTGTCACTGTTGAGCAGTGGTGGCCCTAGGTTTGGCTAGTTCGGGGGGTCGGGGCGTCGTCGCGTCGTCGCGTCGTCGAATTCAAGATTTGTCTTGACTTGCCAGGAGGGGGACCGAACTGGGATCCGGTGAGTGCTGTCGTAACTGGTCTGAAGACCAGGTCTGGAACCGTGCATACTCTGGGATCCAACCTGTAGGCAGAAGAGGTCCCTGGGAGTGAAATGGAGGTTGTCCTCCAAAGCCATGTTGGCCCACCTCAATGATTGGGGGGTGGGGTTCGGTCACCCCCACTGTATCTTCAGCTTGACAGCGAGATTTTTGTTGGGTAAGGGTTACAGAACCGAGACGGGTAGTTGGAGTTTAAGATCAGCCGTAATCCAATTGAGTGGGGAAGGGGAGTGAGGAGGGGGGAGGGGGGGGGGGGGGGGGGAACAGGCTCGAAGGGCTGAACGGCTCCTTGTTTGTGCCTCTGCTGTCTACCCTGATCTCTTCCTCCCTCAATGTTTCATGTAGAATCATAGAATAGTTACAGCATGAAAGAAGGTCATTTGGCCTGTTGAGCGAGCCCATGCTGACTCTCAGCTAGTCTCACTCCTCTGCTTTTTCCCTGTAGCCCTGCAATTTTTTTCCCTTCAGATACTTATCTAACTCCCTTTTGAAAGATAAGATTGAGTCTGCCTCCAGCACCCTTTTGGGCAGTGCATTCCAGATCCCAACCACTCGCATAAAAAAAACTTTTTTCTTACACTGCCTTTGGTTCTTTTGCCAATCACCTTAAATCTGTGTCCTCTGGTTCTCAACCCTTCTGTCACTGGGAACAGTTTCTTTCTATCTACTCTATCTAGACCCCTCATAATCAAATCTTCTCTGCACCAAGGAGAACCTCAGCTTCTCCAGGCTATCAACGTAACTGAAGTCCCTCATTCCTGGAATCATTCTTGTAAATCTTTTCTGCACCCTCTCTAAGGCCTTCACGTCCTTCCTAAAGTGTGGTGCCCAGAATTGGACACAATACTCCAGTTGGGGCTGAAACAGTATTTTATACAGCTTCATAATTTCCCTACTTTTGTACTCTGTACTTTGATTTATGAAGCCTATGATCCTGTAAGACTTTTTAACTGCTTTCTCAACCTGCCCTGCCATCTTCAACGATTTGTGCACACATACCTCCCCCCCCCCACTCCCCACCCCAGGTCTCTGTTTATGCACCCCCTTTAGGATTGTATAATTTAGTTTATATGTCACCACCTCATTCTAACAAAAAGTGTCACTTCACAGTTTTCTGTGTTAAATTTCATCTGTCATGTGACTGCCCATTCCACCAGCCTGTCTGTCTTCCTGAAGTCTATCACTGTCCTCCTCATTGTTCACTATACTTCCAAGCTTTGTGTCATCTGCAAATTTTGAACTTGTGCCCTGTACACCCGTGATTAAGTCATTAATATATATCAAGAAAAGCAGTGATCCTAGAACTGACCCCTGGGCAATACCACTGTATAACTTCCTCCTGTCTGAAAAACAACCATTCACCACTACTCTGTTTCCTGTCACTTAGTCAATTTTGGATCCACTGTCCCTTTAATTCCATGGGCTTCAACTTTGCTGGCAAGACTATGAATGGCACTTTGTCGAATACTTTTTGTAAATCCATGTTCCACATACACTAGGTCAACCGCATTACCCTTATCAACCCTCTGTTACCTCATCAAAAAACTCGATCAAACTGGTTAAACAAGATTTGCTTTTAACAAATCCGTGCTGGCTTTCCTTAATTAATCCACACTTATCCAGGTGACTCTTAATTTTGTCCCTGATTACTGTTTCTAAAAGCTTCCCCACGAGTGAGGTTCAACTGACTGGCCTACATAAGAACATAAGAATTAGGAACAGGAGTGGGCCATCTAGCCCCTCGAGCCTGCTCCGCCATTCAATAAGATCATGGCTGATCTGGCTGTGGACTCGGCTCACCTTACCCGCCCTCTCCTCGTAACCCTTAATTCCCTTTATTGGTTAAAAATCTATCTCTGTGACTTGAATACATTCAATGAGCTAGCCTCAACTGCTTCCTTGGGCAGAGAATTCCACAGATTCACAACCCTCTGGGAGAAGAAATTCCTTCTCAACTTGGTTTTAAATTGGCTCTCCTGTATTTTGAGGCTGTGCCCCCTAGTTCTAGTCTCCCCTACCTCTCTGCCTCTATCTTGTCTATCCCTTTCATGATTTTAAATGCTTCTATAAGATCACCCCTCATCGTTCTGAACTCCAACGAGTAAAGACCCAGTCTACTCAATCTATCATCATAAGATAACCCCCTCATCTCCGGAATCAGCCTAGTGAATTGTCTCTGTACCCCCTCCAAAGCTAGTATATCCTTCCTTAAGTAAGGTGACCAAAACTGCATGCAGTACTCCAGGTGTGGCCTCACCAATACCCTATACAGTTGCAGCAGGATCTCCCTGCTTTTGTACTCCATCCCTCTTGCAATGAAGGCCAACATTCCATTCGCCTTCCTGATTACTTGCTGCACCTGCAAACTAACTTTTTGGGATCAAAGAGTTTCATGCACCAGGACCCCCAGGTCCCTCTGCATCTCAGCATGTTGTAATTTCTCCCCATTCAAATAATATTCCCTTTTACTGTTTTTTTTTCTCAAGGTGGATGACCTCACACTTTCCGACATTGTATTCCATCTGCCAAACCTTAGCCCGACATTGTATTCCATCTGCCAAACCGTAGCCCATTCGCTTAACCTATCCAAATCTCTTTGCAGCCTCTCTCTGTCCTCTACACAACCCGCTTTCCCACTAATCTTAGTGTCATCTGCAAATTTTGTTACACTACACTCTGTCCCCTCTTCCAGGTCATCTATGTATGTTGTAAACAGTTGTGGTCCCAGCACCGATCCCTGTGGCACACCACTAACCACCGATTTCCAACCCGAAAAGGACCCATTTATCCCGACTCCCTGCTTTCTGTTCGCCAGCCAATTCTCTATCCATGCTAATACATTTCCTCTGACTCCGCGTACCTCTATCTTCTGCAATAACCTTTTGTGTGGCACCTTATCGAATGCCTTTTGGAAATCTAAATACACCACATCCATCGGTACACCTCTATCCACCATGCTCGTTATATCCTCAAAGAATTCCAGTAAATTAGTTAAACATGATTTCCCCTTCATGAATCCATGCTGCGTCTGCTTGATTGCACTATTCCTATCTAGATGTCCCGCTATTTCTTCCTTAATGATAGTTTCAAGCATTTTCCCCACGACAGATGTTAAACTAACTGGCCTATAAGTTACCTGCCTTTTGTCTGCCCCCTTTTTTAAACAGAGGCGTTACATTAGCTGCTTTCCAATCCACTGGTACCTCCCCAGAGAGTTTTGGTAGATTCTAACGAATGCATCTGCTATAACTTCCGCCATCTCTTTTAATACCCTGGGATGCATTTCATCAGGACCAGGGGACTTGTCTACCTTGAGTCTCATTAGCCTGTCCAGCACTACCAAGCTAGTGATTGTCTCAAGGTCCTCCCTTCCCACATTCCTGTGACCAGCAATTTTTGGCATGGTTTTTGTGTCTTCCACTGTGAAGACCGAAGCAAAATAATTGTTTAAGGTCTCAGCCATTTCCCCATTTCCCATTATTAAATCCCCCTTCTCATCTTCTAAGGGACCAACATTTATTTTAGTCACTCTTTTCCGTTTTATATATCTGTAAAAGCTTTTACTACCTGTTTTTATGTTTTGCGCAAGTTTACCTTTGAAATTTATCTTTCCTTTCTTTATTGCTTTTCTAGTCATTCTTTGCTGTTGTTTAAAATTTTCCCAATCCTCTAGTTTCCCACTAACCTTGGCCACCTTATACGCATTGGTCTTTGATTTGATACACTCCTTTATTTCCTTGGTTATCCACGGCTGGTTATCCCTTCTCTTACCGCCCTTCTTTTTCACTGGAATATATTTTTGTTGAGCGCTATGAAAGAGCTCCTTAAAAGTCCTCCACTGTTCCTCAATTGTGCCACTGTTTAGTCTGTGTTTCCAGTCTACTTTAGCCAACTCTGCCCTCATCCCACTGTAGTCTCCTTTGTTTAAGCATAGTACGCTCGTTTGAGACACTCTCAATTTGTATTACAAATTCAACCATACTGTGATCACTCATTCTGAGAGGACCATGGAGTCAGCCGTGACTCAGTGGGCAGCACTCTCACCTGAGGTCAGATGGTCGTGGCTTCGAGCCCCACTCGAGAGACCTGAGCCCATAATCCAAGCTGACACTCCCAGTGCAGTGCTGAGGGAGTGCTGCACTGTCGGAGGTGCCGTCTTGCGGATGCGACATTAAACCGAGGCCCTGTCTGCCCTCACGGGTGGACGTAGAAGATCCCTCGGCACTATTTTGAAGAAGAACAGGGGAGTTCTCCCTGGTGTCCTGGGCCAATATTTAATGCCTCAACCAGCACCTAATAACAAATTATCTGCTCATTATCTCATTGCAGTTTGTGGGACCTTGCTGTTTGCAAGTTGACTGCCACGTTTCCTACATTACAACAGTAACTGCACTTCACAAAGTACTTTTAAAGCGCTTTGGGACTGCTGGAGTTTGTGAAAGGTGTTATATAATTGCAAGCCAGGAGAAGGAAGTGGGACTGAGACCATAATCAGATCAGTTATGATCTTCTTGAATGGCGGAGCAGGCTCGAGGGGCCAAATGGCCTAATCTTGCTTCAATTTCTTATGTTATGTTTATCTGGTTCGATTATATGTCACAAGGAGTGAAATAAATATAATCCAGCTCCTGGTGACTGAATAAATACAGTGGTTAGCTGTGGCTGTTATCCAGTGGCCACTTGCTGGGAGTACGTGTGTACGAACCTCAGGTGAGAATAGGTTGAGCTGCTCCTCACCATTTCATAACCTGCTGTCACTTCCTGTGTCTTGTGAATAGTGAGCACTTGAATGAGGTGAGGGAGCACTGGACACCTGTGGCACCTTATTCCATTAAGGATTCAGCATCTTTTAACAAGAACATCCCAGAGCGCTTCACAACCAGTGAGTTACTTGTGAAATGCAGTTACTGTTTAGTAGGCAAATGTGGCAAACTACTTGCGCACAACGACGTCCCTGGGATATGAGAGTTGTCCTATGATGAGAGATTGAGTAGAAACATAGAAAATAGGTGCAGGAGTAGGCCATTCGGCCCTTCGAGCCTGCACCACCATTCAATGAGTTCATGGCTGAATGGGCCTATACTCTAGAGTTTAGAAGAATGAGTAGTGATCTCATTGAAACATGCAAGATTCTGAGGATGATTGACAGGGTAGATGCTGAGAGGGTGTTTCCCCCTGGCTTGGGGGGTGGGGGGGGTCTAGAACCAGGGGTCACAGTCTCAGGATAAGGGGCTGGCCATTTAGGACTGAGATGAGGAGGAATTCCTTCACTCAGAGGGTGGGTAAATCTTTGGAATTCTCTACCCCAGAGTGCTGTGCATGCTAAGTCGTTGAGTATATTCAAGGCTGAAATCGATTTTGAGATTTTTGGACATCAAGGGATATGGGGATCGGGCAGGAAAGAGGAGTTCAGGTCGAGGATTAGCCATGATCTTATTGAATGGCGGAACAGGCTCAAGGAGCGACATGACCTACTCCTGCTCCTATTTCTTGTGTTGTAATATGGATGAGCTGTTTCCTGTGTTCGCAGGTTCATGCCCCAGCCTTTGAGGACAGCATCAACACGTTATTTGCGCCACTTCTCATTTCCTGCATTACCCTGAATGAGAAGATCTCCGACACGTACACCTCGTTCGTCAGTGAGAACAACTACCTCTTCATAGTGCACCAGGTCGGGAGTTCAGAGCGCTGTGCAGCTCTCTCTTGCTATAGTTGTACATCATGGATTCAGGCTCTGATGGATTTTGAAAGAGTTGCATCTTTGTTTAATCTGCTTTCAAAACACTTCCTGTATTCATAATCAATAGATGATCAATAACAGTGGTTTGACGATGCTGACAATCCTCCCTGCTGTTGAAGTTTTTAATTTTTCAAAATGGCCCCTTGGTCATGGTAATGGAGAGTGATTACTGTTTATCATCATCATCATAGGCAATCCCTCGGAATTGAGGAAGACTTGCTTTCACTCTTAAAATGAGTCCTTAGATGGCTGAACAGTCCAATACGAGAACCACATTCTCTGTCACAGGTGGGGCAGATGGTCGTAGAGGGAAGGGGTGGGTGGGACTAGTTTGCTGCATGCTCTTTCCGCTGCCTATGCTTGATTTCTGCATGCTCTCGGTGACGAGACTCGAGGTGCTCAGCGCCCTCCCGGATGCACTTCCTCCACTTAGGGCAGTCTTTGGCCAGTGTGGTCTTTGGCAAGCGCTCTACTCTGAACTCCTTCACGACAAACGAGCCAAAGGTGGGCAGCGGAAACGTTACAAGGGCACCCTCAAAGCCGCCTTGATAAAGTGCAACATCCCCACTGACACCTTGGTGTTTATAGCACCGTACCAAAACAAGGAATCAATTCTCTCATGAAATCAGGCGAATTTACAAACAAATACATACAAAATCTCAATTAACAGGCTATATCCAGGGTCACTTAATCTGTTACTTTTATGACAATCTTGTGATTTTACCCCCCCTCCTCCCTGCCCTTTGCCACCACCTCTGATCTCTCAGACTATACAACAGAGGAGCAAGCAGGTGATGTTTCAATGCTGTGGCTCAGTGGGTAGCAATCTCGCCTCTGAGTCCGAGGCTGTGGATTCAAGTCCCACTCCAGAGACTTGAGCACAAAATCCAGGCTCACACTCCAATGGAGTGCTGAGGGAGCGCTGCACTGTCTTTCGAATGAGATGTTAAAACGAGGTCTGTCTGCTTTCTTGGGTGGATGTTAAAGATCCCACGGCACTATTTCGAAGAAGAGCAGGGGAGTTATCCGCAATGTCCTGGCCAATATTTATCCCTCAATCAACATCACTAAAGCAGATGATCTTGTCATCATCATATTGCTGTTCGTGGGAGCTTGCTGTGCACAATTTAGCTACCATGTTTCCCACATTACAACAATGACTACACTCCAAAAGTACTTAATTGGCTGTAAAGACATCTGGTGGTCGTGAAAGGTGCTATATAAATGCATGTCTCTTTTTTTTTTTTTCCCCTACCTCAATGTAGCGGCGCTTAGGAATTTAACAGTTTGAGGGGGAGGTGGGTAATGGAATTATGAAGCAATCAGTTGATGCCTACTATGTGGAAATACAAATATGAAGAAAAACTGGAAAATTGGAGCTGTAGGGAAAATGCTGGAATCTAGAAAAGAATAAGATTATTGGGCAGAGTCAACACAGATTTATGAAAGGGAAATCATGTTTGACAAATCTGATAGTTTTTTGAGGTTCTAACTGGCAGAATAGATAAGGGGGAACTAATGGATAATTTTCAGAAGGCATTCGATAAGATGCCACACAAGAGGTTATTAAACAAAATTAGGGCTCATGGGATTGGGGGTAATATACTAGCATGGATTGAGGATTGGTTAACAGACAGAAAACAGAGTAGGAATAAACGGGCCATTTTCGGGTTGGCGGGCTGTAACTAGTGGGGTACCGCAAGGATCAGTGCTTGGGCCTCAGCTATTCACAATCTTTATCAATGATTTGGATGAGGGGACCAAATGTAATATATCCAAGTTTGCTGATGATACAAAGCTAGGTGGGGATGTAAGTTGTGAGGAGGATGCAAAGAGGCTTCAAAGGGATATGGACAGGCGAAATGAGTAGGCAAGAGCATGGCAAATGGAATATCATGTGGAGAAATGTGATGTTATCCACTTTTGTAGGAAAAATAGAAAAGCAAAGTATTTTTTAAATGGTGAGATTGGGAAATGTTGGAGTTCAGAGGGACCTGGGTGTCCTTGTATATGAATCACTGAAAGTTAACATGCAGGTACAGCAAGCAATTAAGAAAGCAAATGGTATGTTGGCCTTTATTACAAGAGGATTTGAGTACAAAATTAAAGATGTCTTACTGCAATTATATAGGGCCCTGGTGAGACCACACCTGGAATATTGTGTACAGTTTTAGTCTCCTTACCTGAGGAAGGATACACTTGCTATAGAAGGAGTGCAATGAAGGTTCACCAAACTGATTCCTGGCATGGGGGCATTATCTTACGAGGAGTGGTTGAGTCGACTAGGCCTATATTCTCTAGCATTTAGAAGGATGAGAGGTGATCTCATTGAAACATACAAAATTCTTATAGGGCTTGACAGGGTAGTTTCAAGGAGGATGTTCCCCTGTCTGGGGAGTCGAGAATCAGGGGTCACAGTCTCAGAATAAGGGGTCGGCCATTTAGGACTGAGATGAGGAGAAATTTCTTCACTCAGAGGGTGGTGAATCTTTGGATTTCTCTGCCCCAGAGGGTTGTGGAAGCTGAGTCGTTGAATATAGTCAAGACAGAGATCGATAGATTTTTGCATATTAAGAGAATCAGGAATATGGGGATAATGAAGGAAAGTGTTGAGGTAGAAGATCAGAGATAATCTCAGTGAATAACAGGGCAGGCTTTAGGGGCTGAATAGCCTACTCCTGCTCCCAATTCTTATGTTCTTGTGTTCTTATGTTTTAGTTAGAACAGAGGAGATTGAGATGAATTGATGAGGTGTTTGGTCCTCTGAATAATTTACTATTTTAGATTTGTTTCCCCCCCCCCCCCCCCCCCCAACCACCCCAGGCGTGCTCTCTCTCGTGGTCTCTTGCTGAGATCCACCTTTCTCCTCCCTCTATCCCTCCTGTGCTCTCTCTCTTTCCTCCCCTCCCCCCCCCCCCCCCCAACCACTGCTGCTAACCATGCTCTGTCTTTCTCTTTTAACCCCCCCCAAATCTCCTCTCACCTAACTGCTCCACCTTCCTTCTTGCTCCCCATCCTTGTAACCCTCCACTACCACCTTCTCCACCCCATACTTGCATACCCCTCTCCATTGCCCTCATCTGCCTTGCCCCTTGAACACCTTCTGTCCTCTGTCATCACATCCACCCTGGGCTCTGTTCAAATTATCCCTCGCCTTCTAACCCCACTTGACCTGAAGACCACACTTGGCCTTGACTCCTGATGTACAATGCCTTGGGAAACATAGAAAATAGGTGCAGGAGTAGGCCATGCGGCCCTTCGAGCCTGCGCCACCATTGAATAAGATCATGGCTGATCATTCACCTCAGTCCCCCTTTCCTGCTTTCTCTCCATACCCCTTGATCCCTTTAGCTGTAAGGGCCATAATCTAGCTCCCTCTTGAATATATCCAATGAACTGGCATCAATAACTCCCTGCAGTAGAGAATTCCACAGGTTAACAACTCTGAGTGAAGAAGTTTCTCCTCATCTCAATCCTAAATGGCTTACCCCTTATCCTTAGACCATGTTCCCTGGTTCTGGACTTCCCCAACATCAGGAACATTCTTCCTGCATCTAACCTGTCCAGTCCTGTCAGAATTTTATATATTTCTGAGATCCCCTCTCATTCTTCTAAACTCTAGTGAATACAGGCCCAGTCGATCCAGTCTCTGCTCATATGTCAGTCCTACCGTCCCGGGAATCAGTCTGGTGAACCTTCGCTGTCCTTCCTCAGATGAGGAGACCAAAACTGAACACAATATTCCAGGTGAGGCCTCACCAAGGCCCTGTACAACTGCAGTAAGACCTCCCTGCTCCTACACTCAAATCCCCTAGTTATGAAGGCCAACATACCATTTGCATTCATTGCCTGCTGTACCTGCATGCCAACTTTCAATGACTGATGTACCATGACACATAGGTCTCGATGCACCTCCCCTTTTCCTAATCTGCTATTCAGATAATAATCTGCCTTTGTGTTTTTGCCACCAAAGTGGATAACCTCACATTTATCCACATTATACTGCATTTGCCATGCATTTGCCTAACCTGTCCAAGTCACCCTGCTCTTAGCATCCTCCTCACAGCTCACACCGCCACCCAGCTTAGTGTCATCTGCAAACTTGGGAGATATTACACTCAATTCCTTCATCCAAATCATTGATGTCTGTTGTAAATAGCTGGGGTCCCAGCACTGAGCCCTGCGGCACTCCACTAGTCACTGCCTGCCATTCTGAAAAGGACCCGTTAATCCTGACTCTCTGCTTCCTGTCTACCAACCAGTTCTCTATCCACGTCAGTACATTACCCCCAATACCACGTGCTTTGATTTTGCACAACAATCTCTTGTGTGGGATCTTGTCAAAAGCCTTTTGAAAGTCCAAATACACCACATCCACTGGTTCTCCCATGTCCACTCTACCAGTTACATCCTCAAAAAATTCTAGAAGATTTGTCAAGCATGATTTCCCTTTCATAAATCCATACTGACATAGGCCGATCCTGTCACTGCTTTCCAAATGCGCTGCTATTTCATCTTTAATAATTGATTCCAACATTTTCCCCACTACTGATGTCAGGCTAACCGGTCTATAATTACCTGTTTTCTCTCCCTCCTTTTTTAAAAAAAGTGGTGTTATATTAGCTACCTTCCAATCCATAGGAACTGATCCAGAGTTGATAGACTGTTGGAAAATAGTCACCAATACATCCACTATTCCTTAAGTATTCTGGGATGTAGACTATCAGGCCCCAGGGATTTATCGGCCTTCAATCCCATCAATTTCCCCAACAAAATTTCCCGCCTAAAAGGATTTCCTTCAGTTCCTCCTTCTCACTCGCCCCTCGGTCCCCTGGTATTTCTGGAAGGTTATTTGTGTCTTCCTTAGTGAAGACAGAACCAAAGTATTTGGTCAATTGGTCTGCCATTTCTTTGTTTCCCATTATAAACGGGGAGATGGACTAATGTTTATCAATTAGCAGCTTGTTGTTGATAGAATCGCAAGGTTAGTGATTCTGCTGTCAACCAAGGCAGAGTGTTGCTTTAAGCTGAATCGTTCTCCATTTTAACAGATTAAAAGGGATCCCTGAGGGGGAGACTCCTTCATTAACCGGAGTTTGGTTGTTTCTGATTCCTTCAGTTTGGAGAGTGCACGTATATCGCAGTGAATGGAGATGGTTCAGAGAATGAAGATGATCTGAGACGGAAGATTTTTGTGTTGAAGAAGATTATTGATGTGCGTTTTGGCCTGGTGACTCTGGATGCCAGCATCCTAAAGAAAAAGTATGTAATATTGGTTTGTTTGGGGTTTTTTGTGGTGAAATGTTCTCCCTTCCTCTTGCAGACGTTCACTTTTTCCTCTGTTGAATATATTGAAGACTGAGATCGATAGATTTTTGGACTTGAGGAGAATCAAGGGATATGGGGATCAGGCGAGAAAGTGGAGTTGAGGTCGAAGATCAGCCATGATCTTATTGAATGGCGGAGCAGGCTCGAGGGCCGTTTGGCTGACTCCTGCTCCTAATTCTTATGTATGGTTATGTGCCAGGTGCCAGATGTGAGTCCAGATGGAGAGCTTCAGTAGACTATTTAACCATGGGGACATCGAAGCTGAGCCAGACCCTGTCGACAGATATGGACTTCCAACAAGGGTTGCTGGATAGCAGTAGGATCGGAATCTTGGTCTGTTCTTCCCCTAACCAAAGGGCAGTGAGGTCAAATGTCAAACTCCTGTTTTCACCCTATCAGCTAAGTTTGCACAGACTGATGATTGAAGTTGTACTTTCCTGCTTTGCATTGCTCACGCCTCTGAGTCAGAAGGTTATGGGTTCAAATCCCACTGTAGGGACTTGAGCACAAAATCCAGGCTGATGATCCCGTGCAGTACTGAGGGAGCGCTGCACTGTCGGAGGTGCCATCTTGTGGATGAGACGTTAAACCGAGGCCCCGACTGCCCTCACAGGTGGACGTAAAAGATCCCCTGGCACTATTTCGAAGAAGAGTGTCCTGGTGTCCTGAGCAAATATTTAGTATAGTATTAGGCAGTCTCTCGTATCGAGGATGACCCGCTTCCACACCTAAAAGGGATGAGCTCATAGGTGTTTCAATGAGGGATCTGATATTCTAGGTCCTGAACTACATATTGAAGGGTTGAAGGTGCCTGTGCGTGGATTCTTTTAATGTTGGGTGGCCGTTGCACACCAACCACCATGTGGGCTTGATCCAGTGGCGAGGGTTAACCAAGACGACTGAAGACCAAGCTCTGCTGCACGGACCTAGTGAGTGCACATGCTCCTACTATCCATAGATCGCAGTGTGGGCTGGCCTGTGCTGCCCCTGGGCCCTCGCCTCTCCTGGGCCCCAAATCCTCGCCTCTCCTGGACCCCGATCTCTCACTGCTCCTCTGCCCCAATCAAAAATGGAGCAGGCAATGACAGGACATCAATTAGTCTCCTCTTATCTTGGAGACATCAAATATCGATACACTGTTATTTGAAATATCAAAATTTTAAACTCCAGCCTAGTTGAAGGGTTCACACTGGGGAGAGGCCGTTCACCTGCTCAGTGTGGGAAGGGATTCACTCAGTCACCCAACCTGCTGAGACACCAGCGAGTTCAGAAGTGACGGCAGGGGTTGGATTCTGCTGTGTTTGGGCGAGATGGTGCAGCCAGAGGGCAGGCAGCGTGTCAGACGATTGTCTACAGCGGCTGATGAGGCCTTAATGCAGGCCGTTGAAAGGAGATGGTCTTACTCCATGTTGTTGGGGGAGGGAGCCATTGCCCAGCATTTAAGAGAATCTGGTGGGAGACAGCACAGGAGATGTCAGTGGCAGTCGTGGTGGCCAGAACTGGCACATAATGTCGCAAGAAGTTCAACGACAACCTCACGAGGGTCGTCGGGGAGAGTACCCTTCACATTTATGTAGGCCTGCCATGCTTGCAAGATCATAAAAACATAGAAAATAGAAGCAGTAGTAGGCTCTTTGAGACTGCCCCGCTCTTTGAGACTGCCCCGCCATTCAATATGATCATGACTGATCCTCTATCTCAACACCATATTCCTGCTTTCTCCCCATACCCTTTGATGCCTTTTGTGTCTAGAAATCTATCTACTCCTTAAATATATTCAGTGACTTGGCCTCCACAGCCTTCTGTGGTAGAGAATTTCACCACCCTCTGAGTGAAGAAATTTATCCTCATCTCAGTCCTAAATTTCCTTCCCCCGTATCCTGAGACTGTGACCCCTTGTTCTAGATTTCCCAGCCAGGGGAAACATCCTCCCCGAAGTCTGTCCAACCCCGTCAGAATTTTATACGTTTCAATGAGATCCGCTCTCATTCTTCTAAACTCTAGTGAATACAGGCCTAGTCGACCCAATCTCTCCTCATATGACAGTCCTGCCATCCCAGGAATCAGTCTGGTGAACCCTCACTGCACCCACTCTGTGGCAAGCACATCCCTTGGGTAAGGAGACTAAAACTGCACACAATACTCCAGGTGTGGTCTCACCCCGTATAACTGTAGCAAGACATCCTGTTCAGTCTTTGATAGAGCTGCCCCTTCTCAGTGTTGCTTGCCATTGTCAAGTCTCCTTGCAATCCACTCCCACTGCTGATATGCGTTTTATAAACATCACTCTGAACCTCCATTTCAGCTGCCCCCAAAAGTTTGTCGCCATCCTCCGCTGCTCCACGATGACATGCAAGCTGTGATCCTGACCAACGGATTCATCGCAGACCCAATCCACATCCGGACTGGGGTCAAGCAGGGCTACGTCATTGTGCCAAGCCACTTCTTGATCTTCCTCGCTGCAATGCTCCACCTCGCACTCAACAAGCTCCCTGCTGGAGTGGAACTAAATTACAGAACCAGTGGGAACCTGTCCAGTCTTTGACGTCTCCAGGCCAGATCCAAGACCGTCCCAACCTCTGTCGTCGAACTACAATACGCGGACGTTGCTTGTGTCTGCAAGCATTCAGAGACTGAATTTCGAATCATAGTCAACATCTTCACTGAGGCGTACGAAAGTATGGGCCTTGCACTAAACATCCGTAAGACAAAGGTCCTCCACCAACCTGACCCTGCCACACAGCACTGCCCCCAGTCATCAAGGTCCAAGGCATGGCCCTAACAACATGGACCACTTTCCATACCTCTGCAACCTATTATCAGCAAGGGCAGACATCGACGACGAGGTTCAACACTGCCTCATGTGCCAGCGCAGTCTTCGGCTGCTTGAGGAAGAGTGTTCGAAGATCAGACCCTCAAATGTGCTACCAAGCTCATGGTCGACAGGGCGGTAGTGATACTCGCCCTCCCGTATGGCTGAGACGTGAACCATATACAGTAGACACCTCGCATCGCTGGAGAAATACCACCAACGATATCTCAGCAAGATCCTGTAAATCCCTGGGACACAGACGTACCAACGTTGGCATCCTTGATCAGGCCAACATCCCCAACATCGAAGCACTGACCACGCTTGACCAGCTCCATTGGGTGGGCCACATTGTTCGCATGCCTGACACAAGACTCCCAAAACAAGCGCTCTACTCGGAACTCTTGCATGGCAAGCGAGCCCAAGGTAGACAGAGGAAACGTTTCAAGAACATCCTCCAAGTCTCCTTGATAAAATGCAACATCCCACCGACACCTAGGAGTCCCTGGCCAAAGACCACCCTAAGTGGAGGAAGTGCATCTGGGAGGGTGCTGGGCACCTCTAGTCTCATTGCCGAGAGCATGCAGAAAACAGGCGCAAGGAGCATGCAGCAAACCAGTCCCACCCACCCTTTCCTCCAACGACTGTCTGTCCCACCTGTGACAGAGTGTGTGGTTCCCGTATTGGACTGTACAGTCACCTGAGAACTCGCTTTTAGAGCGGAAGCAAGTCTTCCTCAATTTCGAGGACTGCCTTTGATGATGTATAACTGTAGTAAGACATCCTGTCTGGTGATCTTTGATGGAGCTGCCCCTTCTCATTGTGTTGCTTACCATGGTGTGGGTTGTAGAATGCAGCAGAAAGCTGAAGGCTCGCCTCTCCAGCCATTGTCTCTGCATTCAGGATGCACGTATGCTCTCGTACCCTAATCGTTGTCAAGCCTTCTCGCACCCTACTATAAACATCACCCTGAGCCGCTATGCTACTTGCCTCTCACCTCCTCCCAGTCTTTGAAAACCTGTCATCAGCCATTTATCCCCTCATTCAACATCATTAAAACAGATGATCTGGTCATTATCACATTGGGATATGGGCGACACTGAGGAGGGGGTATTTATCGGCCATCCCTAGTTGCCCTGCGGGCACTAAGCATCAACCAGACAGTGTGGGACTGGAGACACCTGTAGGCCAGACCAGGTATGGGCAGCGAGTTACCTGAAGGATTACTGAACCAATTCGTTTTTTACAACAGTTTGGCAGCTTTCATAGTTATTTTCCTGGTTCCATCCCCCAAAATACCAGATTTATTCAATTCGTTCTCACAATTTGCCACCATGGTATTTTGACTCCTGACCTTGGTATTGCTAGCCAGTACCCGACCACGAGGTTACCACAACCTCAAGAAAAGACCTCCTTATTTTTGAGTGTCGAATGTAGCAAATTTGGTATTTGTACTGGTATATGTCAAGATAAATATCCTTACAACGTTTACAACATAGAATCTGGCCAATTCTTCCATTCTGGCTGTTCCTGCTCTATGCTAGAGCAATCCGAAGCTAATCCCGCTGCCGTTTCCTCTCCCCAAATTCCTGTATCTACCTCTGCTTCAAATATTTATCCAATTTTCCATTAAAAGATGCAGTGGTCTCTGCCTCCAACACTGCTGTGGCAAAGTATTCCATGCCCCAGCAACCCTCTGCCTAAAGAAGTTTCTCCTAACCCTCTCCTTGCTTGGGCGATAATTTTAAATTGATGACCCCTCGTCAACCAGAAATAGTCTTTCTCTATTCATTCCACGAAAACTCTTAAACTTTAAAAATCTTTGTTAAATCTGCTCTTGGTGAAAATAGTTCTTTAAGAAAATGATGCCTGGAGCTGCATGACCAACGTTCCCTGTAGGCTGCTTGGGAGCGTAGAGGTCCAGGGATCCCGTGCAACCGGCTTTTCAATGAGAAAACTGCACATACGTGCATTTTGAATGGCTGTGCAGCCCCCCAAAAATTAGAGGTAACATTGATCATGACTGGATACTTCGCAGCCGTGTAATCTTCCAGAAGAGGTAAAAAAAAATCCAAGGCCAATAAGGGAAAAAATACTCTGTCACATTCCTCTCTGATCCCCCTTGGGTGAGAATGTATGCACTGTATAATGTGCTGAGTTCCTCAGTGTGTTGAGGATTGTACATGCTGAATTGGGTTTATACTCCAGTGGGAGTTAGCTGTTTCTGTCTTAACCAGTGAATAGCTGGCATCGTATGTCAATAGTAGTAGTCTTAATCCGCCTCGCTCGCTGAAACATTTGCTCGATTTCTTCACGGGGTTTGCTATACCCCCCTGCAAGTGTTCTCTCTTACCAAGGCCTTTTTCTGCTTCTCAGGTTGCGGCCCCAAGATACAGAGCAACGGCGCAAAAATTGGAAGATGCTACAAAACATGCTCATCACTTACAGCCACCTGAGGGAGGAAGACCAGAGTTTCCTTGTGGAGGTGATGCGACATTGCTGTCATCAGTGGCAGTCTGAAGGAGCTCCCCTGCTGGTTTAGTGGGGCAAGGCTTTTTTTTGCACTGGGGAAGGCGCGGGCACACAGGCCAGAGCTTTGATTCCCAGTCCGTGTTGAATCAGCTGACGTTGACCAGACCACTTGTGACTTAGGGAGGAGTAATCAGGCGTCCTGTGGGGAGGCCAGGGTCGAGCGTGGCTGCGATCCACATTTGCATAGCCTGCCGACACTGACTGAAATCCATTGAATAATAGCTGCTAGGGTGAGATCTTTATATTGTTGGGATGTGGGTGAAGCTGATTTATTGCCCATCCCCGGTTGCCCTGAGTAAGTGGTGGGCCTTTTCGTTGAACAGTTTCCTTGAACAACCAGTTCTTGTAGTAATGGTGTTCTCACAGTGGTGTCTCAACTTAATAGCGATCGATTGGTTTGCTGTAAAAGAAAGATTTGTATTTCTACAACGTCCCATAGCACTTTACAGCCAATGAAGCACCTTTTGAAATGCAGTCGCTTTTATAATGCATGAAATGGGGCAGCCTATTTGTGCAGAGCAAGATCCCACGAACAGTAATGTGCTAATCATAGAATGGTTACAGCACGGAAGAAGGCCATTCGGCCCGTTGAGCCCGTGACGAGACTGTTAGTCCCACTCCCCTGCCCTTTCCCTGCAGCCCTGCAATTTTTTTTCCTTCAGATACTTATCCAACCCACTTTTGAAAGATAAATTTGAGTCTGCCTCCAGCACCCTTCCAGATCTTAACCACTCGCTGCGTAAAAATGTTTTTTCTTACATCGCCTTTGGTTCTTTTGCCAATTGCCTTAAATCTGTGTCCTCTGGTTCTCGACCAATTGCCATTGGGAACAGTTTCTCGCTTTCTGCTCTGTCCAGACCTTAATGACTAGATTATCTTTTTTTTTGTGATATTGGTTGAGTGACAAATATTGGCCAGGACACCGTAGAGAACTCCCCAGCTCTTCTTCAAAATAATCTCAAGGGATCTTTTTACGTACACCTGGGAGGGCAGGTTTAACGTCTCATTCGAAGGACGGCATCTTCGATAGTGCAGCACACCCTTGGGGAGAGTAGAAATTATTCAGTGTCCCATTCCTAAATACTATCTAGTGATCCCTGTCACATTCCAATTTCCTATCCCTGCTGTGTGTACATTGGCGTGAGATCACAATCTGACTTGGCTATGATTTACTACCATTCTTCTCCTGCCACCCCACAATTCCTCGTGGACAAGAAAATGCTGCTGCTTCTTAGGCGGTCCCTCAAATCGAGGATGATTTGCTTCCACGCCAAAAAGGGATGTGTTCAATGAGTTTACAGGTGTTTCCAGGTCCCGACCTGCATATTGAAGGGTGGAAGATGCCTTTGCGTGGATTTTTTTTAACGTGTGGTGGCCGTTGCACCCCAGCCACCACACGGACTTGACAGAGCTCCAGTGGCAAGGGTTAACCAAGACAACTGGAGACCAGCTCTGCCAGAAGCTTATGATTCAGGCAAACACACAAAGAATGGACTTCTGGCTAAAGTGCTGGAAGTGCAGTTACCCATATACAGAGTGACAGCCTTGAGCGGTGAGGGATGATAATTGGAGGCAAAGGAGTGGAGAGTAAGAGGAGCTGTGTATGGAGACTGACTCGGGTATTTGTGTTGTCAGGCTGTGGAACGCCTGATCCACCCCCAATTGTGCGAGCAGTGCATCGAATTCCTGGACCGACAGGTGGTACAGCAGATAAACAGCAGCACGGAGCGGGCCAACGAGGAGGTGGTGCACACCTTTATCCTGGTACACACCAAGCTCCTGGCATTCTTTTCCAGGTGACACATTTTGTGACAAATGTACATTCTCTCTCATTTTAAAATAATGTTTTGTTTCCTCCGGTGGCTCAGCTGTTTATTGCACTAAGTAGCAGCAGCAAGAGTGTTCCCAGTTGTCTCTGCCATAAGAACACAAGAAATAAGAGCAGGAGTAGGCCCTTCGAGCCAGCTCTGCCATTCAGTAATATCAAAGCTGATCTACCTCAACTCCACCTTCCTGCACGATACCCATGTCCCTCGATTCCCTTAGTATCCAAAAATCTATTGATCTCTGTCTCGAATATACTCAATGACTGAGCATCTACAGTGCTCTGGGTAGAGAATTCTAAAGATTCACAGTCCTTTGAAGAAATTTCTCCTGATCTCAGTCCTAAATGGCCGACCCCTTATTCTGAGACTGTGACTCCTGGTTCTAGACTCCCCAGCCAGGGGAAAACTCCTCCCAGCATCTACCCTGTCAAGTCCTTTTAATAATTTTATATGTTTCAATAAGATCACCTCTCATTCTGCTAAACTCTAGGGAATATAGGCCTGGTCTCTTCGGTACAGACTCAGAATTGAACTTGACATTCTGGGCTACATGGCTTAATGCTTCATAAACTGGCAGAAACAAGTGGCCCTGTGCTGAGTTGACTGATTTCAGCCATGGTGCTGGCAGGAAGACTACCACTGGCTCAGCACCACTGGGTTAGATGCCCTAACTATAATCTTCCAAAATTTTCTAGATTCAGGAACCGTCTCTTTAGATTGGAAAAATGCACATGTCACTCCGCTTTTTAAGAATGGCGAGAGATGGAAACCAGGAATTATAGACCAGCTAGCCTAACATCTGTTTTCTGGAATTTGCTAGAGTCTATAATTAAGAATAGGGGTGACTTTGCAAATTGCCAGTTGATCAGAGAGAACCAGCATGGATTTGGGAAAGGTAGGTCATGCCTGACGAACCTGATTGCATTTTTTGAAGAGGTGACTAAAGTAGTGGACAGGGGAATGTCTGTGGATGTTATTTATATGGACTTCCAGAAGGCATTTGATAAAGTTTCACATAAGGGACTGTTATCGAAGGAGAAGCGCACGGAATTGAGTTCAAATTATTGACCTGGTTAGGAAATTGGTTGAGTGGCAGGAGACAGAGCGTAGGGATAATGGGCAGGTACTCTAATGGGCAGGATGTGATTAGTGGCGTCCCACAGGGATCTGTGTTGGGGCCTCAACTATTCACAATATTTATTAACGACTTAGATGATGGCATTAAAAAGTCATATATCCAAATTTGCCGATGACACAAAGATGGGTAGCATTGTAGCCAGTGTAGATGAAAGCTTAAAATTGCAAAGTGATATTGATAGATTAAGTGAATGGGCAAAACTGTGGCAAATGGATTTCAATGTTAACAAATCTGAGCTCATCCACTTTGAACCTAAAAACGATAGAACAGGGTACTTTCTAAATGATAAAAAGCTCAAAACAGTGGCTGTCCAAAGAGACTTGGGGATTCAGGTACATAGATCATTAACATGTCATGAACGGGTACAGAAAATAATCAAAAAGGCTAATGGAAATCGGCCCTTTCTATCTAGAGGACTAGATTATTAGGGGTTGGAAGTTAAGCTGCAGCTATACAAAACCCTGGTTAGACCACACCTGGAGTACTGTGAGCAGTTCTGGGCACACTACACCTTAAGAAGGATATATTGGGTTGGAGGGAGTGCAGCATAGGTTTACCTGTGATACCTGGACTTCTAGGGTTAAGTTACGAGGAGAGATTACACAAATTAGAGTTGTATTCCCTAGAATTTAGAAGGTTTGGGGTGATCTGATCAAAGTTTTCAGGATATTAAGGGGAACAGATAGAGAAACTATTTCCGCTGGTTGGGGGGGGTCTAGGACCAGGGGGGATAGTCTAAAATACTTAGAGCCAGACGTTTTCAGGAGTGAAATTAGGAACTACTTCTACACACACAGGGTGGTAGAGGTTTGGGACTCTCTTCTGCAAACGGCAATTGATGCTAATTTTAAGTCTGAGCTTGATAGATTTTTGTTAGCCAAAGGTATTAAGGGATATGGAGTTGGGTCGCAGATCAGCCATGATCTCATTGAATGGCGGAACAGGCTCGAGGGGCTGAATGGTGACCTGTTCCTATGTTCCTTTCTATGTTAGGAAGGGGATAATTGGTAAGGGTTCTTGTTCCTCATTGCCACCAGTGACTCCTGCTCGAAATACACATGTGTAGTCATCGGGTGAGACAATAGATTGGACTGTGCAATGATGCCCCTTCCCAAGCCTGACTCGCTCGAAGACTCTCCATCTGTATGCTTAATACATGATGGCCAGCCACTTGAGAGGTTCTGGTGATCACCTATAGAACTGTACCCCCAGTAAGTGTTCGTGCCTTGGGAAAAGACACTGGGTGGGGAGGAGAGGGAGAGAGAAAATATGGGGTAGATTATCAGAAGAGATCGGTGTATTCTGCGGATCTGCTGATGGCTTAGGAAGTATCTGCACTGTTTGCAGTACTTTACTTTTTTGAGATTGTACCCAGCAGATTGTATCTTAAAATATTCAGCTTGCCCTGTTTCTCCGTAATCTTCAGGTCTAAGCCAGACAGTATTGCCTTACACTTCAAAATAGAGTGAATTAGTCAGTTTGGCAGCCTGTGTTAAATGATTAACTGGGTGGGAAAGTAGGTATTGTAAAGGTGCTGACTCTTAATGACCTCCCCTTTTAGAGCCATCTTCTGAGGTTTACCAACATTTGAATAGACTTTGCGCCATCCCTTCAATTGTTTTGCTCTCCTCCTCCTCCTCCTCCTCCTCCTCCTCCTCCTCCTCTCCAGAAGATGCTGACTCTGCGGTGTGATTCCACAGACTCTGGTACCTCACCCGGTGCTCACTCTTCATCTGTGAGCCTAGATGACAAATCTTAACCCTGTCACTCCAATGCCCTCCACAGTCAAAGCCCAATTGCATCCTCCTCTGAGGTAAACAAGTGTTCAGATTCCAGCAGGGGATGCTGAACAGTGATCACTGCGAGTGCTGTTTTTTTTTTTGCCCCTCTCTTTTCTCTTTTCCCCCCTCTCCTCCACACATGGAGATTAAATATAGTGTTCTATCAGTTACCCTGCTGAGATAAGCTATGATTCTATAATCATAGAAATTTACGTCACTGAAGGAGGCCATTTGGCCCATCGTGTCCGTGCTGGTCGATAGAGCTATCCAGCCTAATCCCACTTTCCAGCTCTTGGTCTGTAGGTTATGGCACTTCAAGTGCATATCCAAGTACTTTTTCAATGTGACGAGGGTTTCTGCCTCTACCACCTTTTCAGGCAGTGAGTTCCAGATCCCCACCAACCTCTTAGTGAAAAATGTTTTCCCTCATCTTCCCTCTAATCCTTCTACAATGACTTTAAATTCATGCCCTCTGGTTGTTGACCGCTCTGCTAAGGGAAATAGATCCTTCCCATCTACTCTATCTAGGCCCCTCATAATTTTGTACTTCGATCAGCTCTCCCCTCCGCCTTCTCTGTTTCAAAAATAAACAAACCCAGCCTACCCAATCTTTCCTCATAGCTAAAATTCTCCCATCCAGGTAACATCCTCATTAATCTCCTCTGTACCCTCTCTAGTGCACTCACATTGTTCCTGTAATGTGGTGACCACAACTGCACACAGGACAGACTCAGAATTGAACTTGGGACATTCTGATCTACATGGCTTAATCTTTCATAGAATGGCTGAATCAGGTGGCCAATAAAACACACTATACATTGGAACTCCAGGTTTGAAAGTCATGGCAATCTGCATGTAGATGTGAATCAAACACTGCATGTTAGTTGCTTTTTGTATTTAAGAAAAGATCCTGCATTGACTGCATGATTTGTGATTCAAATTCAGAATGAATAGTTAACATTGTGACCTTATTACCCAAATGATTTGTTATCTTAAAACTCCAGCTTAATGTCTGTTCTATACTTTTGCCCCACAGTCGTAATGCCAGCTCGCTGAGACCGTCAGACTTGCTCTCGCTCATTCTGATTGCTCAGGATATGTACCCAAGCGATGGCAGCCTGGAAGCGTTGATTAGCAAGGTAGGGCTCGGCTCTGTTTCTGAGTCCGATAGTAGGGAAAGGGAGAAGGTAGAGCCAGAAAACTCAACAAATAGGTGGCAAACTGAATCTCTATTGTCTGTTCACGACAAATGCCTAACTCAGAGTGATGCTTAAATTCTAGGAGCCAATGGAGTCCCATATTTAAAGTTAGTTGCCAAATGTTTGTGGGAATGGGTGATACGGTGAGTTACATGATGCCCTTTTTAGCTGTGGAACGTTGAGTTCAAATTCAGTCCCGACGATGATGAAAGTTCCCGGGGGGGGGGGGGGGCAATATTTTTGATCCAACAATCCAGTTCTTGGTGGGGATAGGCTCACAACAGCACTGGTGATTTGGCAGTAAATTGGTCATCTCAGGCCAAAAGACCCCAGGGTGATTAGTGTGGGAATTGGTGCAGTGGGAGAGCCGGGGATGGGATGGGAACATGCTCTTCTGAGGTTGGGGCAGACCTGGGAGTGTTTGTTGCTGACTGGATTCCCGAATCAAAGGATACAGGGATAGGGCGGGAAAGTGGAGTTGAGGTCAAAGATGAGCCATGATCTTATTGAATGGCGGAGCAGGCTCGAGGGGCCGAATGGCTGTCTCATGCTCCTAATTCTTATGTTCTTGTGCTAGTCTGATGAATTGTTTGTTCATAGGATCTGGCGAATACCCCAGTAACTGAAGAGTTTTCCACCCCTGAGCTGTCGCCTGCTGCGCATGGAGGAGGTATGTATGGACCAGCTCAAGCAACAGATCTCCCCATCAGGACCCCTTCTCTGTCTACTGTGTTGCACACCTTATCAAGAGGGTGTCCCAGCACCCATCTTGCTTTTAAAAAAAAAATCATCAGGCTGCTACAAAGAACTAATGCAAAACATTGCTTCAAACTGTAACGTAACTCAGTCATTCCAACCAGCGTGATCCCAGGAAGAACCTGGTGTGTGCGAGACTAGCGGATTACAGCCAGGACAGCAGTCATGGCGTTACAGTAGGTCAGCTGCATTCCTCAATTAGAGAGGAGTAAAATCTGCCCGGGTTCCCGCTCCGGATCGGGAAAGTGCGTGTGTGGGGGGGTGGAGGATGCGATTGGATTTGGCTGTGGTGCATCTTATGGTGACTTAGGTGGCCGGTGGTCACTCTCTTACCCACCTGACGGACGGTCACTTGAGTCTCAGTGCCTGTGGGACTGTACCCCAACAGAGTTGACCCCCTTCATGAGTGAGCAGGAAGGAAAAATGGCACACGTGTGTCTGTGTCCCCCTCTTCTGCGTTGCACACCATGTCCAGTAATGAGGCTTAGCTGGTGCCTGCCGGCTCACCTCTGCCAATGTGGCTGTATAACTGGGATTTGGCAGTATAAAAGAGCTGGAGTGGCAAGCCTAGGACATTGTGGCCGCCCCCCCCCCCCCCCCCCCCCGGACCTGCAAAAGAAAAGCTCCACAGGACTGGCTATAAAAGGGCATACCACTTCAACCTCCAGGGCGAGCTGCTCCAAGAATGGGACGATTTTGAGATGGGCGACTGGGTGACGTCATCGAAACCCTGGTCGCCGTTTTTGGAGCGTGGGCAGGAACATCGGCAGGGCCCGGGTACAGAGAATGGGCAGGCCGGGGCGGATGAGCGGCGAGTGTTTGTGGCAAGATGCGGTGAATGTTTATGGCGGAGGAGTGGTGAGAAATCGTGACCGAGGTGCGACAGATGAGGGTATGGTACCCAGAAGAGCCGACGACCCAGGGGCAGCACTGGCCTGCCCACACTGCGATATGTGTGTGCACTAGGTCTGTGCAGCAGAGCAGGTCTCCAGTCATCCTGGTTAACCTTTGCCACTGGATAAAGGCCTAGCTCTGTCAAGCCTGTTGTGATGGCTGGTATGCAATGGTCAGCATACGTTAAAAAATTCACACATAGGCATCTTCCACCCCTTCATTTGGAGTTCAGGATTGGAACATCGGGTCTTTCATCGAAACACCCGTGAACTCGTGGAAGCATGTCATCCTCGTTCGAGGGACCGCCTGTGATGATGATAACTGGGTGCTGGTAATTATCCTAGTGACCCAGGGCAAGCATCTATATGGTATGTTTTTGTGGGCTAGTATCTGATTTGACATGGTGCAATATCCCGTAAATTATCAATCTTGTTTTGCGCCTGAGAACTGCAAATCCGCATGCAGTGAAGATGCTGCTTTCTGTGCGATAAATCGTTTATACCAAGTTTATATGCTGTAGATTTTGTTCTCTTAACTTTGTCTGCCCAGTGTTTTTTTTTATATTTAAATTCTCTTCCTCCTCCCCGAATCTGTGTATTCTCTGATTGTAATTGCCTAACTGTTCAGATTGGTGTGTTTTTTTTTTCTGCCTTCAGGCGGGTCAGTGGGGAGCAGTTTGCACGTGCCCCAGTTCACCGACTCCGTGCCCCAGGTAGGCAATAGTCATTTACTATTCACAACACCGATCTGCCGGTCTAGGTTTGAGCCCGTCAGATGTTTCTCTGGTAACGTTGTGGGGCTAGATTCTAACACCAGCTGTATTAAAAACAGCAACTTGTATTTATATAGCGCCTTTAACGTAGTAAAACATCCCAAGGCGCTTCACAGGAGTGTTATCAGATTTAAAAAATTGACACCAAGCTACATAAGTAGAAATTAGCGCAGGTGAGCAAAAGCTTGGTCAAAGGGGTAGGTTTTAAGCAGCGTCTTGAAGGAGGAAAGAGAGGTTTAGGCCGGAAGTTCCAGAGCTTGGAGCCCAGGCAACAGAAGGGATGGCCATTAATGGTTGAGCAATTATAATCAGGAACGCTCAAGAGGGCAGAATTAGAGGAGCGCAGACATGTTGTGGGGCTGGAGGAGATTCCAGAGGTCGGGACGGGAGAGGCCATGGAAGAATTTGAATACAAGGATGAGAATTTTGAAATCGAGGCGTTGCTTAACTGGAAGCCAATGTAGATCAATGAGCACAGGGGTGATGGATAAGCGGGATTTGGTGCGAGTTAGGACATGGAAGCAGCTGTGTTCCCATCAGTGGCCCCTTGGAGCCTGCAGATAGTGGTAACGGCTTTTTACAGGACTGGAGTGGTTAAACAGAGGTTAGAAATGATGCAGGGAGACAGCAACAACAACATGCATTTATATAGTGCCTTTGAAGGAGTGAAAGGTCCTAATGTGCTTCACAGGAGAGTTACAAAACAAAATTTGACATTGAGCCACATAAGGAGATATTAGAGCAGGTGTCCAAAAGCTTGGTGAAAGAGGGAGGTTTTGCTGAGCATCTTAAAGGAAGTGAGAGGCGGAGAGGTTTAGCAAGGGAATTCCAGAACTTGGGGCCCAGGCAGCTGAAGGCACGGCCGCCAAAGGTGGAGCGATTAAAATCGGGGATGCGCAAGAGGCCAGAATTGGAGGAATGCAGAGATCTTGGAGGTAACAAAAATGTTTCAAATTTGAGAAAGTGGGTAAGTTAGAAAAGATCTTAAAATCCAAAATTTGCATGTAGGTTAGTATGTTACCAGCACACACAAAATAGCTTATAGTAAAGGCAAAAGCTAGAATCCAGCTATAGTAAATCAGTATAGCCTGGGTGTTTTTAGCTTTTCTTTTCACCTTCCACTAAACCCATGTGTAAAAGAGTATAAGTATTAGAAGCAGGAATAGCCCATTCGGCCCCTCGAGCCTGCTCCGCCATTCAATAAGATCATGGCTGATCTTGTACCTCAACTCCTTAATATCCAAAAATCTTCCCGCCCCATCCCCATATCCCTTGATTATCCTAGAGTCCAAAAGTCTATCTATCTCAGCCTTGAATATACTCATCACTGAGCATACACAGCACTCTGGGGTACAGAATTCCAAAGATTCATAACCCTCCTGAGTGAAGACATTTCTCCTCCGCTTCCCCCAATGGCCTTTACTGGTAGAGGCCTGTTGTAGTACTAAGCATTGAGAAGAAATTTCCTGGTTTGATTGCTAATCTGACTGGGTTAGTAATGGAGGTTCTACAATAGTTCTTGGTGTGCTAACACTAGGGAACCAAAAACAATCGAGGTTCCAGCTGCTGATTGCTATCCAGTGACTCTGAATGTAAAATATGTTACATAGCAATGATCCAGGACATCAAGGTGTGGTTATCTGATGCTGCTAACACTTGTAAGCTGCAATTTCTGTCTCCAAATTCCGGTTTTTCTTCCTCTTTCCTTTGAGTGCCTCAGCTGTGGCTGTGGGTAGCACCCTTGCCTCTGAGTTGGAAAGCCCCACTCCAGAAACTTGGGCACAAGGATCGAGGCTGACACTCCCAGTGCAGTGCTGAGGGAGTGCTGCACTGTCAGAGGTGCAGTCTTTTGGAAATTATATTAAACCGAGGTCCCTTCTGCCCTCTTAGCTGGTCATAAAAGATCCCACAACAATATTTTGCAGAAGAGCAGGGGAGCTATTCCCAATGTCATGGGGCCAATATTTACTCCTCAATCAACATCACTAAAAAAAACAGATTATAGAAATTAGGTGCAGGAGCAGGCCATTCGGCCCTTCAAGCCTGCACCGCTATTCAATAAGATTAAGGCTGATCATTCAACTTCAGTACCCCTTTTCTGCTTTCTCTTGATACCCCTTGATCCCTTTGGCCGTAAGGGCCATGTCTAACTCCCTTTTGAATATATCCAACGAATTGGCCTCAACAACTTTCTGCGGTAGAGAATTCCACAGGTTAACCACTCTGAGTGAAGAAGTTTCTCCTCATCTTGGTCCTAAATGGCTTACCCCTTATTCTTAGACTGTGGCCCCTGGTTCTGGAACTCCCCAGCAATGGGAACATTCTTCTTGCCTGTAACCTGTCCAATCCTGTCAGAATTTTATGTTTCTATGAGATCCCCTCTCATTCTTCTAAACTCCAGTGGATACAAGCCCAGTTGATCCAGTCTCTCATGTCAGTCCTGCCATCCTGGGAATCAATCACTACTCCCTCAATAGCAAGAACGTCCTTCCTCAGATTAGGAGACCAAAACTGAACACAATATTCCAGGTGTGGCCTCACCAAGGCTCTATACAACTGCAGTAAGACCTCATTGCTCCTCTACTCAAATCCTCTAGCTATGAAGGCCAACCTGCCATTTGCCGCCTTCACTGCCTGCTGTACCTGCATGCCAAACTTCAATGACTGATGTACCATGGCACCCAGGTCTCGTTGCACCTCCCCTTTTCCTAATCTGTCACCATTCAGATAATATTCTCTCTTTGTTTTTGCCACCAAAGTGGATAATCTCACATTTATCCACATTATACTGCATCTGCCATGCATTTGCCCACTCACCTAACCTGTCCAAGTCACCCTGCAGTCTCTTGGCATCCTCCTCACAGCTCACACCACCACCCAGCTTAGTGTCATCTGCAAACTTGGAGATATTACATTCAATTTCTTCATCTAAATCATTGATGTATATTGTAAATAGCTGGGATCCCAGCACTGAACCTTGCGGCACCCCACTGGTCACTGCCTGCCATTTTGAAAAGGACCCGCTTATTCCGACACTCTGCTTCCTGTCTGCCAACCAGTTCTCTATTCACGTCAATACATTATCCCCAATACCATGTGATTTAATTTTGCACACTAATCGCTTGTGTGCGACCTTGTCAAAAGCCTTCTGAAAGTCCAAATACACCACATCCACTGGTTCTCCCTTGTCCACGCTACTAGTTACAGCCTCAAAAAATTCTAAAAGATTTGTCAAGCATGATTTCCCTTTCATAAATCCATGCTGACTTGTACCGATCCTGTCACTGCTTTCCAAATGCGCTGTTATTTCATCTTTAATAATTGATTCCAACAGTTTTCCCACCACTGATGTCAGGCTAACCGGTCTATAATTCCCCATTTTCTCTCTCTCTCCTTTTTTTTTAAAAAAGTGGTGTTACATTAGCTACCCTCCAGTCCATAGGAACTGATCCAGAGTCAATAGAATGTTGGAAAATGATCAACACTATTTCTAGGGTCACTTCCTTAAGTGCTCTGGGATGCAGCCCATCAGGCCCTGGGGATTTATTGGCCTTCAATCCCATCAATTTCCCTCACAAAATTTCCTGACTAATAAGGACTTTCTTCACTTCCTCCTTTTCACTCGACCCTCGAACCCCAAATATTTCTGGAAGGTTATTTGTGTCTTCCTTAGTGAAGACAGATCCAAGGTATTTGTTCATTTGGTCTGCCATTTCTTTGTTCCCATTATGAATTCACCTGATTTTGACTGCAAAGGACCTATGTTGGTCTTCACTAATCTCTTTCTCTTCACATATCTATAGAAGCTTTTGCAATCAGTTTTTATGTTCCCTGCAAGCTTACACTCCTACTCTATTTTCCCCCTCCTAATTAGACTTTTTGTCGTCCTCTGCTGAATTCTAAATTTTTCCCAGTCCTCAGGTTTGCTGCTTTTTCTGGCCAATTTATATGCCTCTTCCTTGGATTTATCACTATCCCCAATTTCCCTTGTTAGCCACGGTTGAGCTACCTTTGCCATTTTATTTTTACTCCAGACATGGATGTACAACTGTTGAAGTTCATCCATGTGATCTATAAATGTCTGCCATTGCCTATCCACTGTCAACCCTTTAAGTATTATTTGCCAGTCTATCCTAGCCAATTCATGTCTCATATCATCGAAGTTACCTTTCCTTAAGTTCAGGACCCTAATGTCTCAATTAACACTGTCACTCTCCATCTTAATAAAGAATTCTACCATATTATGGTCACTCTTCCCCAGGGGGCCTCGTACAAGAAGATTGCTAATTAGTATCCTCTCATTACACAAGATCCAGTCTAGGATGGCCAGCTCTCTAGTTGGTTCCTCGACATATTGGTCAAGAAAATCATCCCTAATATACTCCAGGAAATCTTCCTCCACCGCATTGCTACCAGCTTGGTTTGCCCAATCTCTATGTAGATTAAAGTCGCCCATGATAACTGCTGTACCTTTATTGCACCATCCCTAATTTCTTGTTTGATGCCAACCCCAACCTCTCTACTACTGTTTGGTGGTCTGTACACAACTCCCACTAGCATTTTCTGCCCTTTGGTATTCCGCAACTCTACCCATACAGATTCCACATCATCCAAGCTAATTTCCTTTCTTACTATTGCGTTAATTTCCTCTTTAACCAGCAACGCTACCCCACCTCATTTTCCTTTCTGTCTATCCTTCCTGAATGTTGAATAACCTTGGATGTTGAGTTCCCAACCTTGGTCACCCTGGAGCCATGTCTTCGTAATCCCAATTATATCATAATCGTTAATAGCTGCCTGCGCAGTTAATTCATCCACCTTATTACGAATACTCCTCGCATTGAGGCACAGAGCCTTCAGTCTTGTCTTTTTAACACTTTGTCCCTTTAGAATGTTGCTGTAATGTGGCCCTTTTTGATTTCTGCCTTGGGTTTCTCTGCCCTCCACTTTTACTAGTCTCCTTTCTATCTTTTGCTTCTTTTTACCCTATTTATTTCCCTCTGTCACCTTGCATAGGTTCCCATCCCCCTGCCATATTAGTTTAAACCCTCCCGAACAGCACTAGCAGACAATCCCCCTAGGACATTGGTTCTTGTCCTGCCCAGGTGCAGACCATCTGGTTTGTACTGGTCCCACCTCCCCCAGAACCGGTTCCAATGTCCCAGGAATTTGAATCCCTCCCTCTTGCGCCACGTATTCATCTTAGCTGTCCTGCTATTTCTACTCTGACTAGCATGTGGCACTGGTAGCCATCCTGAGAGTACTACCTTTTGAGGTCCTACATTTTAATTTAACTCCTAGCTCCCTAAATTCAGATTGTAGGACCTCATCCTGCTTTTGACCTATATTGTTGGCACCTATATGTACCACGCCAACTGGCTGTTCACCCTCCCCCTCCAGAATGCCCTGAAGCCGCTCCGAGACATCCTTGACCCTTGTACCAGGGAGGCAACATACCATCCTGGAGTCTCAGTTGCGACTGCAGAAACGCCTATCTATCTGCCTGACCATAGAATCCCCCATCACTATAGCTCTCCCACTCTTTTTCCTGCCCTCCTGTGCAGCAGAGCCACACATGGTGCCATGAACTTGGCTGCTGCTGCCTTCCCCTGGTGAGCCATCTCCCCCCAACAATATCCAAAGCGGTATATCTGTTTTGGAGGGAGATGACTGCAGGGGACTCCTGCTCTGCCTGATGGTCACCCATCACCTATCTGCCTTTGTAACCTTTACCTGTGGTGTGACCAACTCACTGAACGTGCTATTCACGACATTGCACATGCTCCAGAGTGAATCCATCTGCAGCTCCAGTGCCGTCATGCGGTCTAACAGGAACTGCAGCTGGATACACCTCCTGCACACATAGTCGTCAGGGACACTAGAAGTGTCCCTGATTTCCCACATGGCACAGGAGGAGCCTGGTCATTATCACATTGCTGTTTGTGGGAGCTTGCTGTGAGCAAATTGGCTACTGCGTTTCCTACATTACAACAGTGACTGCACTCCAAAAAGTACTTAATTGACTGTAGAGCGCTTTGGGATGTCCTGAGGGTGTGAAAGGCGCTGTGGAAATGCAAGGATTTCTTTTAGCTTATGTGTGTTTTGGGCTGACAGTGGCCTTCACAAGATAATGTCCTGTTTCCTGATGTCTAGGTCGCAGAAGACACCCTGCAGGCACTTGAATCGCTTCCTTCAGAGGATTGTGTCCCCAAAAGAGTGTTTCTGGATGCCAATTTAAAGGATAATTACTGCCCCATGATGCCTCACAACATGTACTGCATGTCCCTCTGGCCTGGGATTACTCTCCTGCTGCTTACAAAGGTGAGAATCGCACATCTGTAATATATTAAAGTTGGGCATTGCCACTGTGAAACCATCAATCCAGCTATATATTTCTCCCAGTTCCTGAAGCTGCAGATCCCCATTCTTGTACTTAAACCAGGGGGCCGAAATTGCCTGTTTTTTAAAGAGCCGTTACCACCTCAAAACGGTGCAGAAAGCACGCACCGCTTGGTCAGCATGGAGAGGCCGGCATTTTCTAAATGGCCCTCCTTTATTTTTGGAGCAGTGTGTGGAACTGCCCGCCCACCATCCCGCCCCGTCGGGCACCCGCCGACCCCGTAACGACCGGCGGCGACCCCCTTTCTGCCCCGCGTGGGAAATTGCCACACAGGAGCGGATCGGCCGCTAGTCAGTACCACTGACCGCTTTCCCCGGTGAGAAGCTGCCAGTGGCTGGGCGGCGTGTCTGCCCTTAAAGGGGAGGGTGCACTGCCGTGACCGTCAACATTCCTAACCTTCCTCCTGGAGAACTGAGCGTGGAACACCGCTCTCCATTTTCTTCCTCTCTTGCTATAATTTCCTCCCCTTTCTATGTTCAAAATGGTTCATGAAACCTTTCAGTGGCGTCCTCTGAATTGATTCTGCATACTGCTCCTGCCACCACTTCGCTCGATCCCGCCACTCTTTTTTTTTTTTTTAATTTGTTTAGACTGTTTGTCTGACACCCGGTCCAAGATGAGCAGAAATTTCCTCCGAATTAAATATTGGGAAGACCATTGTCTTCAGTCCCTGCCGCAAACTCGGTTCCCTAGCCACCGACTCCATCCCTCTCCCTACCAATTGCCCGAGGCTGAACTCAGACTGTTTGCAACCTTGGTGTTGTATTTGACCCCAAGATTAGCTTCTGACAACATATCCACGCCATCACCAAGACTGCCTACTTTCACCTCCGTAACATCGCCCGACTTTGCCTCAACTCATCCGTTGCTGAAACCCTCATCGATGCCTTTATTACCTCTAGGCTTGACTGTTCCAACGCTCTCCTGGCCGGCCTCCCATCTTCCATCCTCCATAAACTTTAGCTCCTCCAAGACTCAGCTGCCCGTATCCTAACTCGCACTAAATCCCGTCACCCATCACCTCGCTGACCTGCATTGGCTTCCAGTCCGACAACTCCTCAATTTCAGAATTCTCATCCTTGCTTTCAAATCCCTCCTTGGCCTCGCCCCTCCCTTTCTCTGTAACCTCCTGCAGCCCTACAAGCCTCTGAGATCCCTGTGCGCTTCCAATTCTGGCCTCTTGCGCAAGCCTGATTTTAATCGCTCCACCGTTGGCCGTGCCTTCAGCTGCCTCGGCTCCAAGCTCTGGAATTCCCTTCCTAAACCTCTTCCCCTCTCCACCTCTTCCCCCTTAAAACTTGCCTCTTTGCCCAAGGTTTTGGTCATCAGGCCTGTTTTCTGCTTACGTGGCTCAGTGTCAAATTTTATTTGATAATGGTCCTGTGAAGTGTCTTGGGACTTTTTACTATGTTAAAGGTGCTATAGAAATGCAAGTTATTGTTGCCACTTGCATAGAATTGCAGCAGAAGCAGGCCTTTCAGTCCAACCATTGTTTATCCTCCACGCTGGCAGTAGTCCAAATTCCATATCCCTGCCCTGTTCCCTATCCCTTTATACTCCCTTCCTTCAACCACCTATCTGACCTATCCTTAAAAGTTGACATGGACTCCGCATCAGTCACTAACTCTGGTAATACAATCTAGTCTCGCAACCTTGTGTTTCTTAAAGCCATGTTTCCTTTATTAGCTGAGGCATAGAATACAAGAGCAGAGAAGTTATGCTAGAACTGTACACATCACTAGTTAGGCCACAACTGGAGTATTGCGTGCAATTCTGGTCACCACATTACAGTAAAGATGTGATTGCACTAGAGAGGATACAGAGGAGATTTAAGAGGATGTTACCAGGACTGGAGAATATTAGCTATGAGGAAAGATTAGATAGGCTGGGGTTGTTTTCCTTGGAACAGAGGAGGCTGTGGGGAGATTTAATTGAGGTGTATAAAATTATGAGGAGCCTGGATAAAGTGGATAGGAAGGACCTATTTCCATTAGCAGAGGGGGCAATAACTCGGGGCATAGATTTAAAATAATTTGTGGAAGGATTAGAGGGGAGATGGGGAAACATTTCTTCACCCAGAGGGTGGTGGGGGTCTGGAACTCACTGCCTGCAAGGGTGGTGGAGGCAGAAACCCTCATCAAATTTAAAAGATACTTGGATGTGCACTTAAAGGCCCAAGCTTCCACAGGATAAAAAACAGGCGCCCCTCCGAGCTGGGCGCCCGTTTTTCGCGCCTAAAACGGCGCCAGAAAAAAAACGTGCTATTCTCGAACGCTTTGCAGTTCCTTGTCTGTTTGGCGCGGAGCCTACACTCGCGCCGATTTTGTAAGTGGGAGGGGGCGGGTACTATTTAAATTAGTTTTTTTCCTGCCGGCAACGCTGCGCGTGCGCGTTGAAGCGTTCGCGCATGCTCTGTGGGGAAAAAAAAACATTGGCACTCGGCCATTTTTGTAGTTCTTTGTAGCTGTTTAATTTTTCAACATTTTTTTAATAAAATCACATTGCCATCAGCACTGAGGCTACCCTTCTCACTGTCTCCGTCCCCTCCGCGGCAACAAATGGCTGTCTCCTTCCCCTCCCTCCCCTCCGCGGCAACAAACGGCTGTCTCCTTCCCCTCCCTCCCCTCCGCGGCAACAAACGGCTGTCTCCTTCCCCTCCCTCCCCTCCGCGGCAACAAACGGCTGTCTCCTCCTCCTCCTCCCCCCCCCCCCCCCCCCCAGCTTAGCGGCACGAACGGCTTTCTCCCCTCCAGCTCAGCGGCAACGAACGGCTGCAGAATTCTCCCTGGCTGAAGCACTTTCACACAGGTAGGAAGATGGTTTATTTAATCTTTTCTTTGCTTATAAATGTTTATTCAGGTTAGATTTATTTGTATAATATTTGTAGAAGTATAAATAAGGATTTATTGTAGAATTTAATGACTTCCCTTCCCCCCTGTTTCCCCCCCCCCCCCCCCCACCTCGTTCTGGACGCCTAATCTGTAACCTGCGCCTGATTTTTTTAAATGTGTAGAACAGGTTTTTTCAGTTCTACAAAAATCTTCTCTTGCTCCATTCTACTTTAGTTTGGAGTACGTTTTCACACTGGAAACTTTCAAATCGGGCGTCAGTGGCCGGACACGCCCCCTTTTGAAGAAAAAATTCTGTTCCAAAGTAGAACTGTTCTACCTGACTAGAACTGCAGAAAAAAAAATGTGGAGAATTGCGATTTCTAAGATAGTCCGTTCTCCCCCAGTTGTTCCTAAAAATCAGGCGCAAATCATGTGGAAACTTGGGCCCTATGAGCTGTAACCTACAGGGTTACAGACCTAGTGCTAGAAGGTGGGATTAGGCTAAGTAACTCTTTTTTGACCGAATAGCCTCCTGTATCGTAATTTTCTATGATTTCTAAGTGTCTCGCATTTAATCTTGTATCTACATTCCCTCATGATGGACCCCATAACCACTGGAAACAGTATTTATCTACTCTGTCCCATCCCTTTTATAATTGTTTTTAAAAAAAAAGTAAGACTTGCATTTCTGTAGCGCGTTTCACACCCTCAGGATGTCCCAAAGCGCTTTACAGCCAATGAAGTACTTTTGAAGTGTCGTCACTGTTGTAACGTATGAAATGTGGTGGCCAATTTGCGCTCAGCAAGCTCCCACTAAAGCAATGTGATAATGACTAGATAATCCGTTTGTAATATTGATTGACGGTTAAATATTGGCCAGGACATTGGGGATAACTCCCCTGCTCTTCTTCAAAATAGTGCCATGGAATTTTTCATGTCCACCTGAAAGGGCAGACGGGGCCTCGGTATAACGTCTCATCTGAAATACGGCACCGCTGACAGTGCAGCGCTCCCACAGTACTGCACTGGAAGTAACAGCCTGGATTTTTGTGCTCAAGTCTCTGGAGTGGGACTTGAATCCACAACCTTCTGACTCAGAGGCGAGAATGTACCAACTATGAAATTGCTCCATAACCTGTTTTCTTCTAACCAAAACAGCCCCAATTTTTCAAATCGTTCTTTGTTTCCTCATACCAGGCAGCATCCGTGTGAATTGTGTGTATCCTCTCTCTTGTCTCAATGTTCTTCCTATAGTATGGAGCCCAAATTACACACCGTACTGTAACTCTGATCTGCAGCTGCATACTTGTACCAGTGGATGGGGCTGCTGCTCCAGAAACAGCAGAGCTTCATACCATTTCTTACAGCCTCATTAATGCATCTCGTTAATGAGATTCAGCAGTTTTTTAAATATAAATGCTGAAAACAGACAAAGCCAGTCAGCATCTGGACGCAAAACATTGGTTCTGAAGGTGTGTGCCTGAAAATTGAACCGCCATTTGCTTTCAGACACTGATTGACCTGCAGTATTTGCACTTTCTCCGGTATTCCTTTTTATCTCCACATTTAACCAAAAAAAGCAAAATTATTTTCTGCTTTGCACCGTAAAGCTTCCTTCGCTCTCAGGCTGGTAAGTGACCTACTCTAGAACTTCTGTCAGTGCCATTCATGAATTCTCCTCAGAGTGGCTTGGATTAATTTCCTTACCTGTCAGTGGTTAGGAACTTCCTGTCAATGTTGGCTGTGGCTCTGGGTAGCGCACTCACTTCTGAGTCAGAAGGTTGTGGATTCAAGTCCCACCTCAGGGACTGGAGCACAAAAAATCTAGGCTAACACTCCCAGTGCAGTGATGAGGGAGCGCTGCACTGTCAGCGATGCAGTCTTTCGGATGAGATGTTAAACCGAGGCCCCGACAGCTCTTTTAGGTGGACATGAAAAATTCCATGGCACTGTTTTGAAGAAGAGCAGGGGAGTTATCCCTGGTGTTCGGGCCTATATTTATCCCTCAATCAGTATCACTAAAACAGATTATCTGGTCATTATCACATTACTGTTTGTGGAAGCTTGCTGTGCGCAAATTGGCTGCTGCGTTTCCCACATTACAACAGTGACTACACTGCAAAAGTACTTCATTGGCTGTAAAGAGCTTTGCGACGTCTGATGGCCATGAAATGCGCTATATAAATCCAAGTCTGTCTTTCTTTCTACCCATCTAAGGAAGCGCTTCATCTTCAGCTCTGAGCATCGAGCCTCCCTCGCAACATGAGAACAAAGAGTGGGGAAATCTGTTATATTGAGAACAATGGTAATCAATGGCAAAAAATGAAACACAATAATTTGCTGTGTAAGTGTTTTGTTGTATTCCTTGCTCTCCCAGTTGACTGCAGCAGGGCTGTAATTATGACTCCTCCCTCTCATTGAGGCGCATGGTGAACGTTTTGGACTGTTGTATAGTGATGGTGGTCTTCTCTTACAAAGTCAACACAGTGTCAGCGTGGCTCAGTGGGTAGCACCCTCGCCTCTGCATCAGAAGGTTGTGGGTTCCACTCCAGAGACTTGAGTACTTTAGGACGTCCGGTGGTCGTGAAAGGCGCTACAGAAATGCGAGTCTTCCTTTCTTTAACCCTCCCTAGTCGCAGTGCTGGTCTGACCTTTATTTTATGGCTCCTTGATTTGAATTTGGTAGGGCAGGAGGATGGGTGAGAGACTGTTGGAGAGTTGAATGTGTGCTGAAAGTACAACTGCAAAGACTAATGCACTTCCATTTGACTCCTGCAGAATGCTCTCCCTGGACACTTTCACAAATCTAGCCGCAGTGGTGGGATAATTTTATCGTGATTACATGTTGTTTCCTTCCTGGCAGGTCCCCTCCAGTCACATTGCGGTGTCTTTGTACCAGCTTTTGGATGCTTTCACCGTCCTGGAGGCTAAGCTGAGTGACGGACAGGAGCTCGGGCACCCATCCCCTGTTTACCCCAACATGTCCGACCTTCGGCAGAGGATGGATAAATTCATCAAGGCTGTCGGAGTCCTGACGCGGCAGGTAACGGTGTGGAGTGATGCGTGTTGTTGAGAGAACCTAGTGTAGGGCTGTGACCCACGGTTCAGCACATTGCCATGGGTGAAGAGAGCAGGTAAACCAAACAAATCAAAGAGTAGCAGCTGGGTAACTCCAAGCTAGAGCTTTAAAAGTCTACAAAATGTAGGATAAAAGAATGAGGTAAAGATTTCTACCATGTTGCGCTCCTTCAAAATATGGAGTCATATTGTGTTAATCATCATCTCAGCAGCACATTTGGAAAGTGGCGACAGGATCGGTCCAAGTCAGCATGGATTTATGAAAGGGAAATCATGCTTGACAAATCTTCTAGAATTTTTTGAGGATGTAACTAGTAGAATGGACAAGGGAGAACCAGTGGATGTGGTGTATTTCACTTTCAAAAGGCTTTTGACCAGGTCCCCCACAAGAGATTAGTGTGCAAATTAAAGCACATGGTATTGGAGGTAATGTATTGACGTGGATAGAGAACTGGTTTGCAGATAGGAAGCAAAGAGAAGGAATAAACAGTCCTTTTCAGAATGGCAGGCAGTGACTAGTGGGGTACTGCAAGGTTCAGTGCTGGAACCCCAGCTATTTACAATATACATTAATGATTTAGACGAAGGAATTGAATGTAATATCTCCAAGTTTGCAGAAGACACTAAGCTGGGTGGATTGAGCTGTGCTGAGGATGCTAAGAGGCTGCAGAGTGAGTGAGTGGGCAAATGCATGGCAGAATGCAGTATAATGTAGATAGATGTGAGGTTATTCACTTTGGTGGCAAAAACAGGAAGGCAGAATAAATTATCTGAATGGTGACAGATTAGGAAAAAGGGTGGTGCAACGAGACCTGGGTGTCATGGTACATCAGTCATAAGAACATAAGAATTAGGAACAGGAGTAGGCCATCTAGCTCCTCGAGCCTGCTCCGCCATTCAACAAGATCATGGCTAATCTGGCCGTGGACTCAGCTCCACTTACCCGCCCGCTCCCCATAACCCTTAATTCCCTTATTGGTTAAAAATCTATCTATCTGTGATTTGAATACATTCAATGAGCTAGCCTCAACTGCTTCCTTGGGCAGAGAATTCCACAGATTCACAACCCTCTGGGAGAAGAAATTTGGTTTTAAATTGGCTCCCCTGTATTTTGAGGCTGTGCCCCCTAGTTCTAGTCTCCCTGACCAGTGGAAACAACCTCTCTGCCTCTATCTTGTCTATGCCTTTTCATTATCTTAAATGTTTCTATAAGATCACCCCTCATCCTTCTGAACTCCAACGAGTAAAGACCCAGCCTACTCAATCTATCATCATAAGGTAACCCCCTCATCTCCAGAATCAGCCTAGTGAATCGTCTCTACCCCCTCCAAAGCTAGTATATCCTTCCTTTGGTAAGGTGACCAAAACTGCACGCAGTACTCCAGGTGCGGCCTCACCAATACCCTGTACAGTTGCAGCAGGACCTCCCTGCTTTTGTACTCCATCCCTCTCGCAATGAAGGCCAACATTCCATTTGCCTTCCTGATTACCTGCAAACTAACTTTTTGGGATTCATGCACAAGGACCCCTAGGTCCCTCTGCACCGCATTGAACGTCATTGAAAGTTGGCATGCAAGTACAGCAGACGGTGAAGAAGGCAAAAGGCATGTTGGCCGCCTTTGCTAGGGGATTTGAGTATAGGAGCAGGGAGGTCTTACTGCAGTTGTATAGGGCCTTGGTGAGTCCTCACCTGGAATATTGTGTTCAGTTTGGTCTCCTAATCTGAGGAAGGATGTTCTTGCTATTGAGGGAGTGCAGTGAAGGTTCACCAGACTGATTCCCGGGATGGCAGGACTGACATAAAGAAAGACTGGATCGACTAGGCTTATATTCACTGGAATTTAGAAGAATGAGAGGGATCTCATCGAAACACACAATATTCTGACGGGATTTGACAGGTTAGATGCAGGAAGAATGTTCCCGATGTTGGGGAAGTCCAGAACCAGGGGTCACAGTCTAAGGATAAGGGGTAAGTCATTTAGGATCAAGATGAGGAGAAACTTCTTCACTCAGAATTGTGAACCTGTGGAGTTCTCTATCACAGAGTTGTTGAGGTCAGTTCGTTAGATATATTCAAAAGGGAGTTAGATGTGGCCCTTATGGCTAAAGGGATCAAGGGGTATGGAGAGAAAGCAGAAATGGGGTACTGAAGTTGCATGATGGTGCAGGCTCGAAGGGCCGAATGGCCTACTCCTGCACCTATTTTCTACGTTTCAGGCAGTTTGCTTCCATGACTTGCTAGAAATAGTTCCAAGGGGACTGAGACCAATGCGGGATCTACAGTCTGTCACAGGTGGGGCAGACGGTGGTTGGAGGGATGGGTGGGTGGGGTGCTTGGGTTGTCGTGCGCTCCTTCCGCTGTTTGTGCTTGGCTTCCGTGTGCTCCCGGCAAAGAGGTTCGAGGCGGTGTTCAGCGCCTTCCCGGATGCTTCTCCTCTACTTTGATCGGTCTTGGGCCACGGATTCTCGAGAGTCGGTAGGGATGTTACATTTTTTCAAGGAGGCTTTGAGGATGTCCTTCAAGCGCTTTTTCTGCCCTCCTGGGCCTCGCTTGCCGTGGCGGAGCTCTGAGTAGAGTGCTTCTTTTGGGATGTGGCCCGTTTGTCGGAGCTGATCGAGTGTGGTTAATGCTTCGATGCTGGGGATGATGAACTGAGAATATGCTGACATTGGTACACCCGCCCTGCCAATGGATTTTCAGGATTTTGCGGAGGTAATACCCTATGGATCACTAACAGCACTGTATATTGTGTTAATCCCCAGCGGGTCACGGCACTGTATATTGTGTTAATGATCTGGGTCACTGACAGCACTGTATATTGTGTTCAGGTTTTAAATAAGCTGCTCACTGTTTGCACTTTCTGTGGCAATAAGCTGTAAAAGGCGATCCGTGTTGTTCAATGCTTACTCTAGCTGCAGTCGGCCTGGTTGGACTTCAAGAACAAGGCATTTTCCAAACTCGATACTGGAAATCCTCAAGAGTGAGTATGAAAGCAAGGGAACTTTCTTTTCTATGTCTTTTGAAATGTAAACCATCCCCTTTGTGTTCAGACACTAAAGGTGATTAAAATTCTGTCAGAGTACTTTGAGTGCACAAGGAAACTTTACGTGATGTGTTGGTCCAGTCCTGTCGCAGGGAGCAGCCAGGCCTGTGCTGCTGTGGAAAGTCATCGTGTCCGCACAGGGATCACTGACCAGTCATGGAGGTGGGCAACCTCAGCACTCTTTCCCCCTCCCTAACCCAGGGCACTCGGGCTAAAGGCAGTGCCCATAGCACATACCCTGGCTCAAGTCAACACCAATGGCCTGTTGGGCCGAATGGCCTGTTTCTGTGCTGCAAATATGTAGTGCAAGTATAGTTCAGTTTCAACCTTTATTTAGCAAATAACGCTAGGTGCTATTGGTTCTCGGAGGTTATGGATTTTTGTCGTCCTGTCCTGGAGTAGCCTTCAGTTTACACATTGGAAGTGATTTTGTTTTATCTTGATGAAGATTTGTTGTGTTGCAGACTCTTGCAGGCCTGTTGGAATGTGAAGAGCCAGCTGTGTATCAGCAGTATTTCCTGTTGAAAGTTGCAGGAAGGACGTTCTTGCTATTGAGGGAGTGCAGTGAAGGTTCACCAGACTGATTCCTGGGATGGCAGGACTGACATGAGGAGCGACTGGGCCTGTATTCACTGGAGTTTAGAAGAATGGGAAGGGATCTCATCGAAACACAATTCTGACGGGACTAGATAGGTTAGGTGCAGGAAGAATGTTCCCGATTGTTGGAGTCCAGAACCAGGGGACTCAGTCTAAGGATAAAGGGGTAAGCCATTTAGGACAGAGATGAGGAAAAACTTCTTCACTCAGAGTTGTTAACCTGTGGAATTCTCTTCCGCAGAGAGTTGTTGATGCCAGTTCGTTAGATATCCAAGAGGGAGTTGGATATGGCCCTTACGGCTAAAGGGATCAAGGGGTATGGATTTTTGTCCTGTCCTGGAGTAGCCTTCAGTTTACACATTGGAAGTGATTTTGTTTTATCTTGATAAAGATTTGTTGTGTTGCAGACTCTTGCAGGCCTGTCGGAATGTGAAGAGCCAGCTCTGTTTGGTGTATCAGCAGTATTTCCTGTTGAAAGTTGCAGGAGATTCTCGGCACCTATCTGTGAACCTACAGACCAAGACACTCAAAATTGTTCAGTATGTATTGCTGTGAATCGATGGAAGGATGAATGTAATATGTTGACTTTATTTTGTGTGCTGAGCACTTGAGACAGATGGATGTGATTCCTTCCCTGTAAATAACAAGAATTAGGAGCAGGAGTCAGCCATACGGCCCCTCAAGCCTGCTCCGCCATTCACTATGATCATGGTTGATCTTCTATCTCTACTCCATTTTCCCGCCCAATCTCCATTTCCCTTGATTCTCCTCTAGTCCAAAAATCTATCAATATATTCAGAGACTCAGCATCCACAGCCCACAGCCCTCTGCGGTAGAGAATTCCAAAGATTCACAACCCCCTGAGTGAAGAAATTCCTCCTCATCTCAGTCCTAAATGGCCGACCCCTTATCCTGAGACTGTGACCAGCCAGGGGAAACAACTTCTCAGCATCTACCCTGTCAATCCCCCTCAGAACCCTGTTAGTTTCAATGCGATCACCTCTTATTCTTCTAAACTTCAGAGGTATAGGCCCAATCTACTCAATCTTTCCTCATAGGACAGCCCTCTCATTGCAGGAATCAATCTAGTGAATCCTTGTTGCACCACCTTTAAGGCATATATATCCTTCCTCAGATAAGGCGACCAAAACTGTGCACTCCCAATTGAGGATTTGAAATGAGTTCAGACTGGTGGGCAGAAGCTTCAACTGTTTGGAACAGTTATCGGAACCCTTGATCGAATCACTCCTCCGTGCAACTTGTTTTTATATAGTATATACTGTCGAATTAATGGGATCGTTTTATTTTATTTCATTAAGAACTGCCATTGTGGTTGCATGATAAGAACATAAGAAGCAGGAGCAGGCCATTTGGCCTCTCGAGCCTGCTCTGCCATTTACTAAGTTCATGGCTGATCTGAAAATCAAGGTGGGTGTTGCCTGGGATGTTCAATGAAAGATTGTAATGTAATCATTGTATTTATTAACTGAAAATCTGCAGTGATTGACAGAAAATAATAGTGCAGGAAATGCACAACAGGTCAATGGGCCCCTGATAAAAGATCAATGGGGTCGCATTTTTGGAGCGACCCCTTGTATGGTATAATTAATGGGCATTATGTAATTGGAGCATGTACAATGAGAGTGTGTGTTCTGAGTTGCCTATAGTTTCATGTCGCGGTGATAACTCTTTTGCTTATCGCTGCAGGGAGAAGCTGATGGACTGGAAGGATTTTCTCTTGGTAAAGAGCAAGAGGAACACCACCATGATCTCATATCCTTGTTTAGCACTAGTTATCTGTTAAAGATTGATTCTGTCCCTGTTTTAATTTGCTTACTAGCATAATCTCTTCCACATCCCAGGTTTGATCTCTGGTTTTTGCGTAGTTACCTGATCGTTACTGGGGCAGTACGTGAGGTACTATAATTGATCTGTGTCCAGAGAGCTAATTTTGGGTGGAGGAGGGCTAGTTTGAGAGGAAGAATCAGCCAGGGATTCTGCTCTTGGTCATTATCTAGGGACCCCTAATGGAAATATCCAGCAAGGATAGGAATGGACCTCCTGTGATGTCCCATATAGCTGAATAACCCCGATGACGAACGATCGCTTTGGTGAACTATCACAGGGCCGTTGGCATCTGTAGAACTGTACCCAAACAATGTCTTCAGGAAAGGCGGGAAAGAAAAAAAATCTGTCTCTTTCAAATATTGAGTCATATGCTGCATTAAGATGTTCTTTAACAGTGTTCATTGATATTGGGCAAACTGGTTGCAGGAGTTGCTGAGCCTTATGCTGTGAAGATGCCGAAGTTTACTTTTGAAGGAAGTGATTAAACTAGGATTTAAGCGTCAAAGATAAGCCTACGTTGCCTTAAGCTACTATGTTGAATGTTACTCCAGTTTAGTGCCGAATGTTCACTATTTGAACCGAGCTATTGGATTCACTGTTAACTCTGTTTCCTACATTACAACAGCGACTACACTTCAAAAGTATTTCATTGGCTGTAAAGCGCTTTAGGACATTCTTAGTTGTGAAAGTCACTATAAATGCAAGTCTTTCTCATACGTCTTACTGAGCCACGTTGAATTTTGTCGTAGCTTCAGAACATTAAAGCTCAACCAGGTTTGATTACCCTCATCACTATTGCTTGATTTTGGTAAACTTTTAATCTGGTGTTTTGTCATTTCTACTCCCATTGTGCACCCTGTACAGTGATTCCTTTTTGCTTGTCCTTAACTTGGGATTATACCTACCTGCAAGATTTCCCTGGACTGGTTCATTTCATCTACGTGGATAGGACAGTGGGCCAAATGATCGCACCGTCCCTAAACACTTCGGAAAAGTCCACAGAACTAGGCAAAGGGCCGCTGGCTGCATTTATCAAAAGCAAGGTACAGATCCTTCGAAAACTGGGAGAGCAGGCTGCTTATGGGACTGCCGGACCTTGGAGTGAATTTTAGTGCTGGGCGATGTCAGCGGTGGGAATTGAAACAGTTTCCATTTCAAATCGCTCGGTTAAATGAAGAGTAAAATGTCCTCTACAACACGGCTTAGCTGCGACCTCAGATTAGCTCCCACAACTCTGCCATTGTTACTTTTCTATTTACTCTCCCTCCCATTGCCCCTCCGAATGAGATTGCTAAAGTGAGGGCATTTTGTTTTGGTTAACTCGGAATTTCACAAAGATTTTACAGTAACAAGATAGTGGAGCCTCTCACCATCACTCTGGGCTGGACTTGAACACAGCCCTTCAAGGGTTGAAAGTCCAGTGTCTTAACCCACTGTCGTACCCAGTTCCCCTAAAACGGTTGTAATTAAACATTATGCACAAGTGTCAGCTGTGACTCAGTGGGTAGCACTCTCGCCTCTGAGTCAGAAGATTGTGGGTTCAAGACCCACTCCAGGAACTTGAGCACAAATGTAGGCTGACATTCCAGTGGCGTGCTGAGGGAACACTGCTCTGTCAGAGGGTGCCATCTTTCGGATGAGACGTTAAACCGAGGCCCCGTCTGCTCTCAGGTGGATGTAAAAGATCCCACGGCAGTATTTCGAAGAAGAGCAGGGGAGTTCTCCCTGGTGTTCTGGGCCAATAATTATCCCTCAGTGAACATCACAAAAACAGATTATCTGGTCATTATCACATTGTTGTTTGTGGGAGCTTGCTGTGTGCAAATTGGCTGCCTCATTTCCCACATTACAACAGTGACTACACTCCAAAAATACTTCATTGGCTGTAAAGCACTGAGACGTCCGGTGGTTGTGAAAGGCGCTATATAAATGCAAGTCAATATCCACATGAAGGAAGGTGGGGAGTGCTGTGCTGCTGACAGTAGAGAGCTATTGTCTGAAATGTGACTGGTCAGGTTTGGGTTGGATTCATGTCCCATAGATTACTTTAGTTGTCATTGTGAGTGAAGGGGGAAATCTCGGGGGCAATTTCCGTTTGCCTATCGCCCCGAGCTTTAGTGTTAATAGTGCAGGAGTGGAGTGGGCAGAAATTCTGGTGGGGTGGGGGGGGGAGAAAGCTTCCTGCCAAGTTCCCGCCTGTAGCCAATGCCAACACCTTGTGATTTTTGAGTGGGCCTCAATTTTGGGCAGCCAGCACTCTGCTGTAAATATTTCAATCCTCGTCATGACCCTGAAGTAATTTTGAGTTCACTGAACAGCCTTGTCACGTGGAGCTCAACGAACAGCAGCCAAACCAGCGATCCTTAATGGGACCACTGGAGGTCACTCTGGAAACATTAAAGGCAAGTTACATTGTTGATGCCACTACCCCCCAACATAAATATCGCCAGCGTGGCTCCACGGAGGATTTCTGGATTTCCCACTCCACCCTCCAGATCGATGAGCCAACTATCGACGCTGGTTTAACATTGGCAGCTCAACAATCGGGGGCCCCCCCCCCCACTGGTGACATCAGATGGGTGGTGCCATTGCTCTGCTCATCATCCACCTGATGTTTCTGCAAGACAACAATCGCCCGCAACCCACCCCCACCGGCGATATCTACTTGGAAGCTTTCTGTTTACTCTGCACTTGGCTCTAAGGTGAGCTCTCAGTGGGCTTATTTTGGGACTTCTGGCAAATGGCAGTAGAAATGGTCAGTGTGCATTTGGCCTAAATGTCTCTCTCCCTTGTTTGTGAAATGTCTTGTTGAGCAGTAACCTCGTGTATTTTCAACCCATCTTGAGGTTACTGCTCAAATGTGGTCACATGTACAGGCCCCCATTTACGTGACCATAACCTTGGCAGATAGGAAGCAGAGAGTTGGGATAAATGGGTCCTTTTCAGAATGGCAGGCAGTGACTAGTGGGGTGTCGCAGGGCTCTGTGCTGGGACCCCAGCTATTTACAATATACATCAATGATTTAGATGAAGGAATTGAGAGTAATATCTCCAAGTTTGCAGATGACACTAAGCTGGGTGGCAGTGTGAGCTGTGAGGAGGATGCTAAGAGGCTGCAGGGTGACTTGGTTAGGTGAGTGGGCAAATGCATGGCAGATGCAGTATAATGTGGATAAATGTGAAGTTATCCACTTTCATGGAAAAAAAACACGAAGGCAGAATATTATCTGAATGGTGGCAGATTAGGAAAAGGAGAGGTGCAACGAGACCTTGGTGTCATGGTACATCAGTCATTGAAAGTTGGCATGCAGATGCAGCAGGCAGTGAAGAAGGCAAATGGCATGTTGGCTTTCATAGCTAGTGGATTTGAGTATTGGAGTAGGGAGGTCTTGCTGCAGCTGTACAGGGCCTTGCTGAGGCCTCACCTGGAATATTGTGTTCAGTTTTGGTCTCATAATCTGAGGAAGGACGTTCTTGCTATTGAGGGAGTGCAGCGAAGGTTCACCAGACTGATTCCCGGGATGGCAGGACTGACATATGAAGAGCGACTGGATCGACTGGGCCTTTATTCACTGGAGTTTAGAAGAATGAGGGGATCTCATAGAAACACAAAATTCTGACGGGACTAGACGGGTTAGATGCAGGAAGAATGTTTCCGATGTTGGGGGCGTCCAGAACCAGGGGTCACAGTCTAAGGATAAGGAGTAAGCCATTGAGGACCGAGATGAGGAAAAACTTCTTCACTCAGAGAATTGTTAACTTGTGGAATTCCCTACCGCAGAGAGTTGTTGATGCCAGTTCGTTGGATATCTTCAAGAGGGAGTTGGATATGGCCCATACGGCTCTAAAGGGATCAAGGGGTATGGAGAGAAAGCAGGAAAGGGGTACTGAGGTAAATGATCAGTCATGATCTTATTGAATGATGGTGCAGGCTCAAGAGTCGAATGGCCTACTCCTGCACCTATTTTCTATGTTTCTATGGACACAGCCATCTGATCTGTGCCATTGTCATTGTCCAGACAGAGTAATTATAGTTTATTAAATATTTCATTGCGTTGTATCTGTTTAGATGTTTAAAGCATAAGCAATAGGATCAGGAGTAGGCCATTTGGCCCTTCGAGCCTGCTCCGCCATTCAGTATATTCATGGCGGATCTTCAACCTCAACTCTCTTTTCCCGCCCGATTCCCGTATCCCTTGATTCACGTAGAGTCCAAAAATCTCTTGATCTCAGCTTTGAATATACTCTGCGACGGAGCAGCCTGCATTCATTAGATGGAAATGTTTTTAACTTGAGGTCTTTCTATATTGCAAGGTGTGGTCTCTGGTTGGTATGGGACGCCGATACTTGCAGAAGGGATATACCACGCTCACGTTTCGTGATGGAGACTACTACTGCTGTTATTTCCTCTGGTTTGAGAATGAAATTGTAGGTATTTTTTGTGATTGGCGTTTTAATGAAGTCTGGAGTAATGCAATGTACGGAGAAGTTGTGTGCGCTTTAAGCCTCTTCACAGAGCTGTGCAATTGTACCTTCAGGAGGGGGAAGGAAACATCTTGAAAGAAACACCGGCTGGCAGGATTCCCTACTAAGTAATGTCATTCCAACAGACCCCAAATATCATCCTACTTTGTATGAAATTTCTGTGTATTCTTCTTCACGTTGTTGTGCTGTTTTGCGTGGTGGCTTTTGTGAGAGCCCTCACCTTTGGGTTTTCTTTTAATCCTATGCATTAGGGCTACAAGTTACCAGTTATAGAGCTGCCAGTGCTGTCTGACGACTCTGCCCCCATTGGGATGTTGACTGGAGATTATTACAGGTACAACACTTCTGCAAAACCATGTTTAGTTACAAAGTGTAAAGTTGGCGTGGTGTTGGCTGGGGGTGCGGGGGTTGGGGTGAGGTGGCGGGGAGGAAAGATAGCTAGAGAGAGAGAGTGCCTAAAGTCTGAAGCATTTTTATAAACGCCCTAATGGATTTGGTCTACAGGGCTGTAGTAATACCCGCCCTCCTGTATGGCTCAGAGGCATGGACCATGTACAGTAGACACCAAGTCGCTGGAGAAATACCACCAACGATTCCTCCAAGATCCTACAAATCCCCTGGGAGGACAGACGCACCAACATTAGTGCCCTCGGCCAGGCCAACATCCCCAGCATTGAAGCACTGACTACACTTGATCAGCGCCGCTGGGCAGGCCACATTGTCCGCATGCTAGACACGAGACTCCCAAAGCAAATGCTCTACTCGGAACTCCTTCACGGCAAAAGGTGGGCACCCTCAAAGTCTCCCTGAAAGTGCAACATCCCCACCGACACCTGGGAGTTCCTGGCCAAAGACTGCCCTAAGTGGAGGAATTGCATCTGGGAGGGCGCCGAGTGCCTTGAGTCTCATCGCCGAGAGCATGCAGAAAACAAGCACAGGCAGCGGAAAGAACGTGCGGCAAACCTGTCCCACCCACCCTTTCCCACAACCACTGTCTGTCCCACCTGTGACAGGGACTGTGGTTCTCATATTGGACTGTTCAGCCACCTAAGGATTCATTCTAAGAGTGGAAGCAAGTCTTCCTCGATTCCGAGGACTACCTATGATGATGATTGGATTTGGAAGCAAAGAGGAGTGCCGTGGCGGTGCAGTGCGCTGGGTATCATCATACTGTGCCAGAGCAGAATGCAGGTTTTGTACCCACAATTCTGGAGTTCTATCTCTGCTGTGGCATTGTGGGTAGAGTCCAGTTGCTTTTCCACAAAGAGAATAGAGAAAACTGGGAGACTCTCCCCAGGCCACGCTTTTACACCCACCCTCCTCTTGCAAGTTCCTCCAGGCTCGACAGTCTTAACCTCAGTGTGGAAAACATGGGTGGCTTCTCTGCAGGTGACCAAAGAATTAGAAGGTACCCTGAAAGAGGGGATAATGAAACAACTGAGATCGGTATGGCAGAGTAGGAGGGAATAATCATGGATTTATGGCAGGGGGATGTCCTGTCTCAAATTCACTGCAGCACTTTGAGGAAATTACCTTGGTGATTTCAGCAATGTACCAACAACCAAATGATGTGGGTGGTATGGGAAGGTGAGCTGATTGAGTGGTAATTGTGGACTATTTGGTAAAGAGACGGGAAGAAAAATAAACTGTGGGAAATGAAACTGAACAGCTCTGGACTACAGAACGCAATATAGGAGCGGGATGAGAGGTATTGATGGGTGCCTCACTGAAAGCCAACATTGCTGTGTGCAGTGGCAGTAAGGAACGCTAACTCAAATCATCTTGGTTTGTATCACCAGAGGAAGAGAGCAGAAACCCCAGGAAGTGATGAGTTTGTATAAGGTCACGCCTGGAGTATGGTGTGCAGTTCTGATCACTGTAATGTATGCACCTATGAGTATGCTCACAGGTTGGTAGAGCTGTTGAGTTGGGAGTGGCTTAGCCAGTCACGTGATGTTCACAAGGCTCAATAAACCCCCAGCCAGTTGGGTTCAGGGGGTTCACCTGGTGGCTGAACTGGTAATGTGTAGTGTGATTGTTAACCTTTGCTAATAAATCAACTAGTTCTTCATAGCAATGTGTTGCTATGAATTCTTAAGCAAAGAACCCATGAAGCAAATACATTATAGTTGCAGTACTACAGCAAGGTTAGTCAGGCATTGGCGGCAGTGCAAGAGGAGGCTATCAAACAGTTACATAGCTTAAGGCATCTGACCTGGGAGGAGTGGTTGAAAAGCCTGCGGCTCTTTAGTCTGGAGAAGTGTTTAAGCAGATTTAAATATTCAAGCTTTTTAAGGGATCAAATAAGTTGAGTCCTGATAATGCATTCAATGTTCCTGGGGATATTGTGTCTCAACTTTGGATGAGGATATCAATAGAACCATTCGCACAATGACAGATGACACACACATGCACAGGGATTTGAATTTTAACCGGATCAATAGTTTGCAGTTTGGTTTAGTGGGGGACTGGGTGTGGCAGATAGCGTCCTTTGATGTTGGGATTCTGATCTGTCCTGGAATAGTACAGGGAAATAAAAACAGAAAATGTTGGGAATACACAGTAGGCTCATCAGTTTCCCAACAGAGAACAAGATGGGGTGATAGGAAAGCAAAATACTGTGGATGCTGGAAATTTGAAATAAAACATAAAATGGTGGAAACACTCAGCGGGTCAGGTAGCGTCTGTGGCGAGAGAAAGAGTTAACGTTTCGGGTCTGTGACCCTTCGTCAGAACTGAGATAGGATGAAGTTTTGGCTGGAAATCCTTTGTTAGAAATGGAAAGGGAACGAATAGGATTGAATAAAATAAAACTAAGGGGAGAACAGATGAAGGTCCTTGGTCCGATATAGTAACAGCTTGTTCACAAAAGCAGCTAATGGGTTTAATAAACTTTAGTATATTTTTAGTCTATTTGTGGAATAGTCTAGGTCTGGTAACAATAACTTATAACCCTGGTTAAATAATACTCAACTTCTTGTTTATATATTCTCTATATGAATGTTGGCTTGTATTTCTGCTCATCCAGTTCTAGATGAGCAGACATTTTGTCCACTTGAATATTGGGAAAACCAAAGCCATTGTTTTTGGTCCCTGCCACAAGCTCCGTTCCCTAGCCACTGACTTCATCCCTCTCCCTAACTTCTGTCTGAGGCTGAACCAGACTGTTCGCAATCTTGGTGTCAGATTTGACCCTGAAATGAGCTTTCAACCACATATCCACAGCATAACTAAGTCTGCCTGTGAAGTGCCTTGGGATGTTTCACTACGTTAAAGGCGCTATATAAATACAAGTTGTTGTTGTTGTATATTGGTGTGAGCTTTAGTTTTCATGTAAAATGGTAATAGTAAGAATTGGGATGTGATATATAAGCAGTCTGTATTTTACAATATGGGTGGAGTCATTTAACATATGCTCTGCCTCTTCCTCAGGAAGCTGCTGCGATATTATGGCAAGAACCACAGCTTGGAGATGATAAAGTGCTTTGAGCTGCTGACCATCCACCTGGGAGTCATCCCTACAGAGTTTGTCATCCAGCAGTGCTGTGACCTGGCACGCAAGTTGTGGGAACCCTCGCGCATTCCTCTCCTCTAAAACAACGGCACAAGAAGGGATCACCGGAGGTTTGGAGAGGATGGGGAGGTCAGATATTAATGGAAGTGGCTGGCCCTTGGAAAAATTGTTATTCGTTGGACATAAGGCTGGATATTTGAATTTTGAATCTAAACTGGGGACCATGATGAATCCAAATTCAATATAACCCTTGGGCTATTGAACGTCAAGCTTTTGGAAACTTGGTTATCCTCTGGTCTCGATCCTCACTAATGACGTCTGCTCTAAGGTGCATCTGGCAACAGGGTTTCAAATCCTTATCCTGTAGCTATCGCATCTTTAGAAGCATATTACTGTTGGTAAGCGGGAGGGATCGAATTCACACAATTGAACAAGCAAACATTTGGTGAGCCATTATGTGTGACATGGAAGAAGGTCTGTGGCTACCGATACATGTCTTGTATTCGTCTGCCCAACAGATTGTTGCTATTCAAACTGATCTTATGGAAAGGGTCCACAGAGCTCCCCCAATGGCCCATGCAGTAAAGGCAAACAACAAGATCCCTTTCCAATTCTGGGTCTGTACGCAGGTACCTCATCTCAATGGGGGCAGCAGTCATGGTGCTAACTTGGGCCCAGGGCCCCAGGCTAGGAGAAGTGAATTGGCCAAGGTTTATGCTCCTGATTGCTATCCGGTGACCCTTGGGAAGTACGTGGATGTTTGAGGAGGGCAGGATTTAGATTGGGTGTAATGCCACCTGCTGCCACTTGCCACCTGGGTTTCTGGATGTTGGCCACCTGGATCAGGCACATTTGGGAGTCTCTGCTGTCGTATAGGGGGCGGTATAGGGAGAAGATGGTGAAGATTAGGGTAGTACTACTTTACTCAGAGAGTGGTGAGAATGTGGAACTTGCTGCCACAGAGAGTGGTTGAGGTGAATAGCATAGATGCATTTAAGCGGAAACTAGATAAGTACATGAGGGAGAACGAATAGAGGGTTGTTCTGATGGGGTTTGATGAAGTAGGGTTAGGAAGAGGTTCGTGTGGAGCATAAATCAGTTAGGCCGAATGGCCTGTTTCTGCGCTGTTAATTCTATGTACTAACTTGTCACCGAGTAGATATTCCTCTGTGTCCTACTTTGAACTAACAAGTTAATCGTTTCAAAATAAATTTAACCTGAAAGTATTAGCCAACCTATAAAATTAAACAGATGAGAAATCTCCACCAGAAATACTGGGAACATTTAGCAACAACTGGGGCGAGAACAGAGGGATGAACCTTTTTGTGGGTGAAGCTTTCATTACAACCGAGAAGTTTCTTCTCTCTGATGTCCCTACCATGTTCGACAAATATTACATTAAATAAGATTGTCATTTCTACAAAGCAGGCTTAAAAATAGCTTGGCAGAACTGCCTTGTGTGCACCTTGACTCTTGAAAAATGGGCAGGGGAGCCTAAGTTGGACTCTTCGTTTCAGATGTAAAAATGATTTTACTCTACTTCTAATCTTTATGCTTAATAAACTTTATCTTTGCCCCCTCCTTTGACCTTATCTACTGTTTAAAGTTGTGTTCAGAGAAAAGGATCTGCCAAAGTGCAGTTATAGAAACTGACAGAGGCTGGAGGGTGAAAGACACTTCAGCCTTACCGGGTCTGGCCTATATGTGATTCCAGGCCCACAGCAATGTGGTTGACTCTTAACTGCCCCTCTGAAATGGCCCAGCAAGCCACTCAGTTGTAACAAACCACAGCAAGCAACAATAAGAATAAAACCAGCGGACCACGCGGCATTGTCTTTGGCACCGGCTTTGGATGAACGCCCAGCCCAGTCAACCCTGCAAAGTCCTCCTCACTAACATCTGGGGACTTGTGCCAAAATTGGGAGAGCCTGACAGTCTTATTCACAGAATCAGACCTTTCAGACAATGTCCCAGACTCATCTATCACCATCCCTGGGTATGTCTTGTCCCATCGGCAGGACAAACCCATCCGAGGTGGTGGCACAGTGGTATACAGTCGGGATGGAGCGGCCCTGGGTGTCCTCAACATTGATTCTGAATCCTGTGAAGTTGCATGGCTTCTGGTCAAGCATAGGCAAGGAAACCTCCTGCTGATTACCACCTACCCCTTCCCTCAGCTGATGAATCCGGCCTCCTCCATGTTGAACACTAGTGTCTCTGCACCTTGTTACAACCTCACACGAGGCATGTATATATCAGACAAGGTCACTCTGTGACCTTCACTTTATTCCCAGGACCAAGGAGTGCTGACCCTGGGTGGGACCTCCCCTTTTATACCTGGAAACCCAGGTGAGGAGTGTCTCCTGCAAGCTCACCCCCTGTGGTCAGGGTGTGCATTTCAAGGGTACAAGTACAGTGTGCATGAGTTACAGTTGCATAACTATTGTCATTGTAAGATGGTGAAATACATGACATCACCTCCCCCCTTAAGTCTTTTAGTTTCAGAGGTTAAGTCTATCGGGTGGTTGACGCGCTCTCGTGGAGCGCCACAGTTGTGGCTCTGGTGGGTGATTCTGGGCTGACTGCCGGGACTGTGCATGCTGTGAGGGCTGTCTTTGTTGCTTGTACGCTGGCAGTGGTGTGGGTGCTATCTCATCATGCTCTTCTTCCGGTTCTTCCGTGTCTATGCTGAACCTTGTCTTTACTTGGTCCAAGTGTTTGTGGCATATCTGCCCATTGTTTAGTCTGACCACCATGACCCTGTTTCCTTCTTTGCTGATTACAGTGCACTCAAGCCATTTGGGTCCCAAAGCATGGTTAAGAACAAATACCGGGTCATCTATTTCTATACACCTCCCCCTTGAGCCTCGATCATGGAGCCTGGTTTGGGACTGGCGCTTGCCCTCAACAATGTCTGCCAGGTCTGGGTGAATGAGGGACAGCCGCGTCTTGAGCGTGTGTTTTATGAGGAGTTCCGCTGGCGGGACTCCTGTGAGCGAGTGCGTCCGGGACCTGTAGGCCATCAGGAGGCGCGATAGGTGGTACTGAAGGGAGGGCCCTGCTTTATGACTTGGACCGCCCGTTCCGCCTGGCCATTGGAAGCCGGCTTGAACGGCGCTGTCCGGACTTGCTTGATACCATTGCCCGACATAAACTCCTGGAATTCATGGCTGGTGAAACTCGGGACATTGTCGCCGACCAGGATGTCCGGCAAGCCATGGGTCGGGAAAACTGTACGCAGACTCTCCACGGTGATGGATGTCACGCACGAGTTCAATATGATGCACTCGATCCACTTCAAGTATGCATCGACAACGATCAGGAACATTTTCCCCATGAACAGGCCCGCATAGTCTACGTGAATGTGTGACCAGGGCCACGGGCTGAGTGGAGCCTCCCTGGGGGCATTGCCCAGCTGAGCACACGTCATGCACCTACGAACCCAGTGTTCCAGATCTGAGTCAATCCCCGGCCACCATACATGTGACCGAGCAGTGACCGAGCAATGGCCTTCATTAACACGATGCCAAGGTGCTTGCTGTGGGAGTTCCCTGCTGAACGCTTCTCTTCCTTTCTGGGGTATGACTACTCAGCTGCCCCATAACAGGCAGTCGGCTTGGATGGAGAGTTCATCCAACCGTCTCTGAAATGGCCTGACTTCCTCGGCGCCCAATTCCCAGTCAGGACACATTTCTTTATCATGGATAGGAGGGTGTCCCTGTTAGTCCAGAGTTTGATCTGTCGGGCTATGATGGGAGAGCCCGCAGTGTCAAAAGCCTCAACGGCCATGACTCTCTCAGCGCTCTGCTCCGATGCCCCCTCGGTGGTGGCCAGTGGGAGCCTGCTGAGTGCGTCAGCGCAATTTTCGGTGCCTGGCTGGTGCCATATGGTGTAGTCATACGCAGCCAGCGTGAGGGCCCATCGCTGTATGCGAGCTGACGCATTAGCATTGACGGCCTCGCTGTCGGGACAACGGATGTTAACGGCTTGTGGTCCGTCTCTAGTTCGAACTGTCTACCGAAAAGGTACTGGTGCATCTTTTTCACACCGTACACACACCCGAGTGCCTCCTTCTCGACCATGCCGTTTCCATGCTCTGCCTGGGAGAGTGACCTGGAGGCGTAAGCCACCGGTTGGAGTCGGCCGTCATCGTTACCCTGCTGCAACACACACCCAACCCCGTAGGATGACGCATCGCATGTTAAAACCATTTTTTTTTTTTTACAGGGGTCATACAAAATCAACAGTTTGTTGGAATACAGCAAGTTCCTTGCCTTATTGAAAGCCCGTTCTTGACAATCCCCCCAAAACCATTCACAAACTTTACGGCTCCAACAATGTGCTTAAGTTCGGCAGAAAGCTCCCAAAATAGTTCAAAAGTCCCAGGAATGATCGCAACTCCGCCGTGTTGCCGGGCCTGGGCGCCCGGCGAATCGCCTCAGTTTTTGATTCAGTGGGCCGGATCCCGTTTGCGGCAACCCTCCTGCCCAGGAACTCAACCTCTGGGGCCAAAAACACGCACTTGGCTTTTTTCAGCCGCAAGCCTACCCGATCCAATCGACGTAGCACCTCCTCCAGGTTGCAGAGGTGTTCCTCGGTGTCTCGACCCGTTATAAGGATGTCGTCTTGGAATACGACCATTCCAGGGATGGACTTGAACAAGCTTTCCATGTTTCGCTGAAAGATAGCCGCTGCTGAACGAATGCCAAACGGGCACCTGTTGTAGATAAATAATCCCTTGTGCGTCGTGATGGTGGTCAGAAGCTTGGAATCTTCAGCCAGTTCCTGAGTCATGTAGGCCGAAGTGAGGTCCAGCTTCGTGACAGCTTTCCACCTGCCAGCGTGGCAAAAAGGTCCTCGGCTCTCGGAAGCAGGTATTGGTCTTGCAGCGACACTCGGTTGATGGTGGCTTTGTAGTCGCCACAAATCCTAACTGAGTCATCTGCTTTGAGGACGGGAACGATGGGACTTGCCCAGTCGCTGAATTCAACGGCCGAAATTATGCCCTCTGAGTAGCCTGTCCAGTTCACTTTCAATTTTATCACGCATCACGTACGGCACCGCTCTGGCTTTGTGGTGCACTGGTCTGGCGTTCGGAGTGATGCATATCACTACTTTAGTGCCCTTGAACGTTCTGACCCCGGGTTGAAAGAGTGACTCGCATTTTTGCAATACCTGCGAGCATGAACTTTGCTCCACAGATGAAATGGTGTGCACATCCCCCCCCCCCCCCATTTCCAATTCATCTCAGCTAGCCAACTCCTCCCCAAAAGCACTGGGCCATTTCCCAGAACAATCCAGAGTGGCAGCCGGTTCTGTAATCCATTATGTGTTACCGCCAAGTTTGCACTGCCCAGCACTGGGATTATCTCTGGTGTACATACATAGCTGCGTCTCAATGCATTCCAGTTTGGGCCTGCTAGCTCTGTGTGGCCATAGTCTCTCATTGTTGGGCGCTCATGAGTGACTGGCTAGCTCCCATATTCAGCTCCATGTGCACCGGGATGCCATTCAGTACGACTTTCATCATCGTGGGTGGCATTTTAGTGTATGAGCTGTGGATGTCAGCCACATGAACTCTCTGAACTTCAGCATCCATGGTTGTTCCCTAGGCCTCATCCTGCATTTCAGACCCCTCGTCTGCTTCCTCTGTCTCGCAGACTAGCCTCGCTGCTGCCTTTTTGCACATCCTGGCCAAGTGTCCACTGACATTACAAATCCTACAGGTATAAAGCTGGAACCTGCAGCTTTTGGCAGTGGGTATACCCCCACACCTCCAGCATGAGCTGAGAGTGCTGTTAACAAAAGGACGATTCCCAGGCATTCCTCTGATGGCCCGTTTAGCTGTTTCGAAGCACTTTGATGGAGGGTGTTAATGATCCCATCACTGGATGCATTGTTCCGCGTGATGGCATGAATTGCCGATCCCCTTTCCATTGTCCCTGTTGCGGACCCACCCTGGAGCTTACTGGCTGGGCGGTGTCGAATTGCCCTTGCCTGCCTGCCTGGGCGGTGTCGGATTGCCCTTGCCTGCCTGCGGGGTTCTGTATCATTTTTACAACAATAACTCCCTGGTTCATCGCAATGTTAAAACCAGGGCTGCGTGTGTAAATTAGCTTGGTCTGCCCTTCCCCTGCCATAAAGATCTGAGCCGCCCCTTTTAAAGTCAGGTCCTTGATCTTTTATGAGCTTCCTGAAAATGCTGGCATGATTAATGCTCTTGGAAGAGAAAGTCCCTCCTGCAGGCATCGGAGAACTTAGAGACTGGCCAAATGCCACAGTTCTGCCACGAAGTCAGAGACGTTTTGACCCTCCCGACGCCGGTGAGAGTAGAACTGGTGCCAGGCCATGTGTACGCTACTGGCCGGCTTGAGATGCTCACTGATCAACAGGCTGAGCTCTTCGAAGGACTTGTCCGCTGGCTTTTGGGGTGCGAGCAGGTCTTTCATCACCGCATACGTCTGTGGACCGCAGCTTGTCAGTAGATGTGCCCTCCGCTTGTCAGCCGCTGTCTCTTCCAGCCAGTCCTTTGTGACAAAGCTCTGCTGGAGTCTTTCCACAAAGTTGTCCCAGTCCTCACCCACACAGTCCTCTGTGCCACCGATGGCCATCCTCGTGGTTCGGTGATTCCTGTTTCTCGTCACCAAATGTGGTGTCTCTGCACCTTGTTACAAACTCACACGAGGCATGTATATAGCAGACACGGTCACTCTGTGACCTTCACTTTATTCCCAAGACCAAGGAGTGCTGACCTGGGTGGGACCTCCCCTTTTATACCTAGAAACCCAGGTGAGGAGTGTCTCCTGCAAGCTCATCCCCTGTGGTCAGTGTATGCATTTCAAGGATACAGGTACAGTGTGCATGAGTTACAGTTACATAACTATTGTCATTGCAATATGGTGAAATACATGATAAACACCACATGGAAGAAGTAATGACAGTAGCAAGGACACAGAATGTACTCTGGGTGGGGGACTTCAATGTCCATCACCAAGAGTGGCTCAATAGCACCATGACTGATCGAGCTGGCTGAGTCCTGAAGGACTTGGCTGTCAGACTGGGCCTGTGGCAGGTGGTGAGAGAACCAACACGAGGGATAAACCTACTTGACTTTATCCTCACCAATCTACATGTCTTAGATGCATCTGTCCATGACAATATTGGTAGTACTGATCACTGCACAGTCATTGGGGAGACAAAGTCCCATCTTCACACTGAAGACACCCTCCATCATGTTATGTGGCATTACCACCGTGCTAAATGGGATAGATTGAGAACAGATCTAGCAGTTCAAAACTGAGCATCTATGAGGTACTATGGGCCTTCACCAGCAGCAGAATTGTATTCCACTACAATCTGTAACCTCATGGCCTGGCATATCCCCCACTCCACCATTACCATCAAGCCAGGGGACCAATCCTGGTTCAATGAGGACTTCAGAAGAGCATGCTAGGAGCAGCGTACCTGACAATGAGGTATCAAGCAAGGGAAGCTACAACACAGGACTACGTGCATGCTAAACAGCGGAAGCAGCATGTTATAAACAGAACTAAGCGATCCCACAATCAATGGATCAGATCAAAGCTCTGCAGTCCTGCCACATCCAGTCGTGAATGGTGGTGGACCATTAAACAACTAACTAGAGGAGGAGGCACCATGAATATCCCCATCCTCAATGATGGCGGAGCCCAGCATGTGAGTGCAAAAGATAAGACTGAAGCGTTTTCAACCATCTTCAGCCAGAAGTGCTGAGTGGATGATCCATATCGGCCTTCTCCTGAGGCCCCCACCATCAATCAAGCCAGTCTTCAGCCAATTCAATTCACTCCACGTGATATAAACAGCTGAGCGCACTGGATACAGCAAAGGCTTTGGGGCCCGACAACATCCTGCCTGTCGTGCTCCAGAACTAGCCAAGCTGTTCCAGTACAGCTTCAACACTGGGATCTACTGGGCAATGTGGAAAACTGCCCAGGTATGTCCTGTCTACAAAAAGCAAGACAAATATAATCTGGCCAATTATCACCCTATCAGTCTACTCTCAATCATCAGCAAAGTGATGGAAGATGCCGTCGACAGTGCTAGCAAGCGGCACTTACTCCCAATAACCTGCACATCAGTTTGGGTTCTGCCAGGACCACTTGGCTTCAGACCTCATTAGTCCAAACATGGATAAAGGAGCTGAATTCCAGAGATGATTACCCTTGACACCAAACTCAATCAAATGCTGCCTTGATATCAAGGAGCCCTAGTAAAATTGAAGTCAATAAGAATTGGGGAAAACTCTTCTGGCTGGAGTTATACCTAGCACAAAAGACAATGGTTGTGGTTGTTGGAGGTCAATCATCTCAGACCCAGGACATCGCTTCAGGAGTTCCTCAGGGCAGTGTCCTAGGTCCAACCATCTTCAGCTGCTTCATCAATGTCGTACCCTCCATCATAAGGTCAGAAGTGGGGATATTCGCTGATGATTGCACAGTGTTCAGTTCCATTCGCAACTCCTCAAAAAATGAAGCAGTCCATGCCTGCATACAGGAAGATCTGGACGACATTCAGGCTTGGGCTGATAATTGGCAAGTAACATTCGCACCACACAACTGCCAGGCAATGACCATCTCCAACAAGCGAGAGTCTAACCACCTCCCCATGACATTCAACAGCATTTCCATTGTCAAATCCCCCACTACCAACATCCTGGGGGTCACCATTGACCAGAAACTTAACCAGCCATATAAATACTGTGGCAACAAGAGCAGGTCAGAGGCGGAGTATTCTGCAGCGAGTGACTCACCTCCCGATGACTCAAAGCCTTTCCACCATCTACAAGGCACAAGTCTGGAGCGTGATGGAATACTCTCCGCTTGCCTGATTGAGTGCAGCTCCAGCAACACATAAGAAGCTCGACACCATCTAGGACAAAGCAGCCCGCTTGATCGTCACCCCATCCACCACCTTCAACATTCACTCCCTCCACCACTGGTGCACCGTGGCTGCAGTGTCTACCATCTACAAGATGCACTGCAGCAACTCGCCAAGGTTTCTTCGGCAGCACTTCCCAAACCCTCGACCTCTACCACCTAGAAGGACGAGGGCAGCAGGAGCATGGGAACACCATTACCTGCAAGTTCCCCTCTAAATCACATACCAACCTGACTTGGAAATATATCGCTGTTCTTTCATCATTGCTGGGTCAAAATCCTGGAACTCCCTTCCTAACAGTACTGTGGGAGAAGCTTCACCAGATGAACTGCAGCGGTTCAAGAAGATAGCTCACCACCACCTTCCCAAGGGCATTTGGGGATGGCAATGATTGTCAGCCTTGCCAGCGATGCCCACATCCCGAGAATGATTAAAAATAAAGATGTGCTACATCTATATCATTTTACTTCACAATACAGACGATTAAACTTTTTTTAACATTTACGAAATTAATTGTTTTTTCACTGGTATGTTCCTGAGGTTCTTGATCTCGAAATTGGTTTCTTACTTACAATTGTAAGTCTTTGTCACGTTGTGGGAGTGTTGGACCATTTTTCTACAGAAAAAAGAACTTAGATTTATATAGCACCTTTCCCATCCTGAGGACATCATAAAGAATTGCTTTTGGTGTGCAGCCGCTGTTTTACAGCCAAATAAGGCAGCCAGTATGCAATACAGCAAGATCCCACAGCCAGTGCTGAAATAAATTACCCGCTAGTCTGTCAGATGGTGATTGAGGGATAAATGTTGGCAGGGGGCCGGGTACTATTCTTTGAATAGTGCCTTGGGCTTTTTTACGTCCACCTGAACATGCAGACAGTACCTCGCTTTAACATCTCATCCAAAAGAAGGCACCTCTAACAATTAGACATTTAGAGACGGCATGGATGAACTACAACAATTGTACATCCCTGTCTGGCATAAAAATAAAAAAAGGAAGGTGGCTCAACCGTGGCTATCAAGGGAAATCAGGGATAGTATTAAAGCCAAGGAAGTGGCATACAAATTGGCCAGAAATAGCAACGAACCCAGGGAATGAGAGAAATTTAGAACTCAGCAGAGGAGGACAAAGGGTTTGATTAGGGCAGGGAAAATAGAGTATGAGAGGAAGCTTGCAGGGAACATTAAAACGGACTGCAAAAGCTTCTATAGATCTGTAAAGAGAAAAAGGTTAGTAAAGACAAACGTAGGTCCCCTGCAGTCAGAATCAGGGGAAGTCATAACGGGGAACAAAGAAATGGCAGACCAATTGAGCAAGTACTTTGGTTCGGTATTCACTAAGGAGGACACAAACAACCTTCTGGATATAAAAGGGGTCAGAGGGTCCAGTAAGAAGGAGGAACTGAGGGAAATCCTTATTAGTCGGGAAATTGTGTTGGGGAAATTGATGGGATTCAAGGCCGATAAATCCCCAGGACCTGATGGTCTGCATACCAGAGTACTTAAGGAGGTGGCCTTGGAAATAGCGGATGCATTGACAGTGATTTTCCAACATTCCATAGACTCTGGATCAGTTCCTATGGAGTGGAGGGTAGCCAATGTAACCCCACTTTTAAAAAGGAGGGAGAGAGAAAACAGGGAATTATAGACTGGTCAGCCTGACATCGGTAGTGGGTAAAATGATGGAATCAATTATTAAGGATGTCATAGCAGAGCATTTGGAAAGAGGTGACATAATAGGTCCAAGTCAGCATGGATTTGTGAAAGGGAAATCGTGCTTGACAAATCTTCTGGAATTTTTTTAGGATGTTTCCAGTAGAGTGGATAAGAGAGAACCAGTTGATGTGGTGTATTTAGACTTTCAGAAGGCTTTCGACAAGGTCCCACATAAGAGATTAATGTGCAAAGTTATAAAGCACATGGGATGGGGGTAGTGTGCTGACGTGGATTGAGAACTGGTTGGCAGACAGGAAGCAAAGAGTAGGAGTAAATGGGTACTTTTCAGAATGGCAGACAGTGACTAGTGGGGTACCGCAAGGTTCTGTGCTGGGGCCCCAGCTTTTTACATTGTACATTAATGATTTAGACGAGGGGATTAAATGTAGTATCTCCAAATTTGCGGATGACACTAAGTTGGGTGGCAGTGTGAGCTGCGAGGAGGATGCTATGAGGCTGCAGAGTGACTTGGATAGGTTAGGTGAGTGGGCAAATGGATGGCAGATGAAGTATAATGTGGATAAATGTGAGGTTATCCACTTTGGTGGTAAAAACAGAGAGTCAGACTATTATCTGAATGGTGACAGATTAGGAAAAGGGGAGGTGCAACGAGACCTGGGTGTCATGGTACATCAGTCATTGAAGGTTGGCATGCAGGTACAGCAGGCGGTTAAGAAAGCAAATGGCATGTTGGCCTTCATAGCGAAGGGATTTGAGTACATGGGCAGGGAGGTGTTACTACAGTTGTACAGGGCCTTGGTGAGGCCACACCTGGAGTATTGCGTACAGTTTTGGTCTCCTAACTTGAGGAAGGACATTCTTGCTATTGAGGGAGTGCAGCGAAGGTTCACCAGACTGATTCCCGGGTTGGCAGGACTGACATATCAAGAAAGACTGGATCAACTAGGCTTGTATTCACTGGAGTTCAGAAGAATGAGAGGGGATCTCATAGAAACGATTAAAATTCTGACGGGGTTAGGCAGGTTAGATGCAGGAAGAATGCTCCCAATGTTGGGGAAGTCCAGAACCAGGGGTCACAGTCGAAGAATAAGGGGTAAGCCATTTAGGACCGAGTTGTGGTGAACCTGTGAAACTCTCTACCACAGAAAGTTGTTGAGGCCAATTCACTAAATATATTCAAAAAGGAGTTAGATGTAGTCCTTACTACTAGGGGGATCAAGGGGTATGGCGAGAAAGCAGGAAAGGGGTACTGAAGTTGCATGTTCAGCCATGAACTCATTGAATGACGGTGCAGGCTCGAAGGGCTGAATGGCCTACTCCTGCACCTATTTTCTATGTTTCTATGTAATACAGCACTCCCTCGGTACTGCAAAGAAAAGGTATCCATCTCAATGAGGTGTTGCGGTGTCTGGAGGGGGCTTTAAAGGATCTTAAAGGTTATTAATATGTTAATAGAAGCTGTTTCATGTCAGACCATAAATAATCAATTCATTAGGCTATCTTGGTCATGGGTAAACAATCACCCCCATTGTGTTGGGAAGTCTCTGGTCCTAGCATCTGTGAGGACATGTGTGAAGGGCACGATATCCAGTTCATGTGTCAAGCCTTGTTACATCCCCTGGGTTATGCTACCTACAAGTAAATATCAGGCAGAGTGACTCAACTCTGGCACATAGGTGTGGGATATGCTAACTGGAGCAACTGATGCCAGTGAGCTGGAGCAGGTTTTCCTTGTGTTCTTTATGTTGCCGTCACTGGTATGGCTGACCTTTACTGCCCATCCCTCGTTGCCCTGAGGTGGTGATGGTGGGCCTTCTCCCTGAACCTCTGCGGTCCATCTGCCAAGGTGCCATCTTTCGGATGAGACGTTAAACCGGAGCCCCGTCTGCTCTCTCGGGTGGATGTAAAAGGTCCCACGGCACATTTTCGAAGAAGAGCAGGGCAGTTATCCCCGGTGTCCTGGGCCAATAATTATCCCTCAATCAACATAACAAGCAGATAATCTGTTTAATGATCACATTGCTGTTTGTGGGAGCTTGCTGATTGTAAATGGGCTGCCGTGTTTCCTACATTTCAACAGTGACTACACTTTAAAAGTACTTCATTGGCTGTAAAGCGCTTATAGAAATGCAAGTCTTTCTATAATGTTTATGACCTATGAACAGCAGAGGATACAGAGGCATTCTCCAGAGCTGGGTTCTCCTTGAACTAAAACATAAGGACATGTTTTTGCTTAAGACAGCTTAAATATATTTTTTGTGCTGTTCGTTGCACAGTCTTCCTCCGTTACGCTCTGGAGATCTAATCATTTAGCAGACTCCCATCAGAAACCACTGGAATGGATGTGTAAAGATACACCACACCTTCCAGCATTTGCAGTAAAGAGCTCTGGCAAATTTAAGATCTGGACCGTGTCAAAACCTTATAATTAATAGGTTTGACAGTAGTTTCAGCAATTTTAATGTTTGATAAAGAGTTACATAGAATTTACAGCAGAGAGATGGGCCGGGACCCATCGAGTATAATCAATCATTGCCAACAAACAACTGATAGACATTTATATACTTACAAGCAGACAGGCAATCCTTTGGATGAATCTAGGATGCCCCGAGCTTTACATCTAGTGTCTTTTCAGTCTAAGCTGCCCACAAGATGCATCAACTTTTATATTCCCCAGTAAACAACCTGTGTTACCCGACAGGTTCCTGTTCTCGTAACTGTTTCAGTGCAAAACTATAGCTACCTCTGGGGCCCCATTCTTATCTGTGCTACTCAAGGTCGCATCCTTGCACTGACTCATTCCTTTTCCTCCGTTTCTTTCCCTTGTCCCTAAACTAGGTTACCTTGTGTTAGGTAAGGTAACATAGTGGATATGGTACAAGACCAATAATCCAGAGGCCTGGCCTAATGACCCAGGGACGTGAGTTCAAATTCCACCACGGCAGCTGGGGAATAAATTAAATTAATTACATTATTATGGAATAAAAAGCTATCATCAGTAATGGTGACCATGTAACTACCAGATTGTCAGAAAAACCCTATCTGGTTCACTGATGTCATTTAGGGAAGGAAATCTGCCGTCCTTACCCGGTCTGGCCTATATGTAACTCCAGACCCACAGCAATGTGGCTGACTCTTAACTGCCCTCTGATTTGGCCTAGCAAGACTCTCAGTTGTATAAGGCGGCTCACCACAACCTTCTCGACGGCAGTTAGGGATTGGCAATAAATGCCAGCCTTGCCAGCAACACCCACATCCTGTGAATGAGTCAAAAATGTTATTTTATTAAAATCATATCTAATCTATTGTTCATTCTCGATTTCAGTTTGCATTGTGGCTAACCATTGACTGGCTCACTTTGTTTTCTGCTTTCTTATTAATCTTCCCTTTTCTAACAGTGTCCCTTATCTGTACTGTGTCAGCAAACGTTGACTGGGCTATCTGTCTGCAGTACATTTCTTCCATTTGGGAAATACTGCAGGAAGAAGACCCATGTCACCATGTAGTTTGTGTGGAATTTCGCTACACTTGAACACGTTGAACACAATGTCGAGATGTTGATTGGTGGATACGTTATTGAAATTTTAGATTCTTTCCTTTTGTGTTAAAAAAGGTGGTTTTGGCTGTAGGTTGTGTGTTTCCAGTGTCCTCCTACCAGCTGACCCCACCAGTGAGGTCATTGACAACTTTCCCTTTCACCAAAGCAGCCAGGAAGAGTTTTTCTCCATTCACATTGTGCACAGCCTGGATGTTCATCATATCCATCCGCACAGTTTCATAATAGTGCAGAGGAAGGTCGGGGCGGCTCATGTCATAGCCAAAGCCAGCGAGGTTCACCTCATCACATAGGTGCAAGGCAATGATGATGGAAGTCACTCCCAGTGTTGGAACCACCTGGGGAAAAAACATAAAACGGGAGATGAGGGAAAAAAATGACCGAGTTACGCTCTGGAACGTACCGCCTGAAAGGGCGGTGGAAGCAGATTTAATAACTTTCAAAGGGGAATTGGATAAATATTCAGGGCTATGGGGGAAAGAGCAGGGGAGTGGGGCTAATTGGACAACTCTTTCAGAGAGCCGGCACAAGCATAATGGGCTAAATGGACTCCTATGCTAGATAGATTTTTGAACGATAAGGGAGTCAAGGGTTATGGGGAGAGGGCAGGGAATTGGAGTTGGGGCCAAAATCAGATCGGCCATGATCTTATTGAATGGTGGAGCAGGCTCGAGGGGCCAAATGGCCTACTCCTACTCCTATTTCTTATGATTCCATGACTTGTATAACAGTAGTTTCGCTGTTTGGATGTGTGGAACTTCAGCAGCGACTATGTGGAGTTTAAAGGTCATACCTGCTTCCACCTCCACTGGTTGTGGCGTGGCTCTGGGTAGCCCAAGAAGGTCAGCGCAGTTTCCCTTACAATATCTAAGTTTAGTATTCGATAGTTCTGTGGTTCTAAAGGGACTGACTCAACCACCGATTGCCAAAACCACATCTTCTGCCAAAGATTCTACAGAGGAAAAAAAATGAAATGGAACTCTGAAGATCTGCAAATCAGCACAGGCAAATGGGAGCATTTCACTTGGATTGAAAGAAAGGCTTGCATTTCTATAGCGTCTTTCACAACCACCGGATGTCCCAAAGCGCTTTACAGCCAATGAACTACATTTTGAAGTGTAGTCGCTGTTATAATGTGGGAAAAGCGGCTGCCAATTTGCGCACAGCAAGTTCCCACAAACAGCAATGTGATAATGACCAGATAATCTGATTTAGTGATGTTGATTGAGGGATAAATATCGGCCCCAGGATACCGGGAAGAACTCCCCTGCTCTTCTAAATAGTGCTATGGGATCTTTTACGCCCAACTGAGAGCAGACGGGGCCTCAGTTTAAGTTCTCATCCGAAAGATGGCATCTCTGACAATGCAGCACTCCCTCAGCCTAGATTTTTGTGCTCATGTGCCTGGAGTGGGACTTGAGCCCACAACCTTCTGATTCAGAGGTCAGAGTGCTACCCAGTGAGCAATGGCTAAAAGTGCATATCAGCGCGCTCCTGTAAATAGTGCCTCAGGCCATCCGTTACTGGAACCCATACCAATTCTTTTGTTAACTCCAGACCCGACTATTCCAATACTCTCCTGTAGACATGCAGTATGCAAATGGGAGTAATCTTTTATCGATGCTGTGTATGCCAGTGCACTAACTCCATATATGTACAATATATACCAGATAAAAGGGATACAATTTATCCACATCTGGTACTGTATGACTTGTGGCACTCCTGTATGCTGTATAGAAACATAGAAAATAGGTGCAGGAGTAGGCCATTCGGCCCTTCTAGCCTGCACCGCCATTCAATGAGTTCATGGCTGAACATGCAACTTCAGTACCCCATTCCTGCTTTCTCGCCATACCCCTTGATCCCCCTAGTAGTAAGGACTTCATCTAACTCCTTTTTGAATATATTTAGTGAATTGGCCTCAACAACTTTCTGTGGTAGAGAGTTTCACAGGTTCACCGCTCTCTGAGTGAAGAAGTTTCTCCTCATCTCGGTCCGAAATGGCTTACCCCTTATCCTTAGACTGTGACCCCTGGTTCTGGACTTCCCCAACATTGGGAACATTCTTCCTGCATCTAACTTGTCTAAACGGGGCACCTGTACTAAAATGCAGAACCTACTTCACAATACTCAATTCACACAAGAATTGGGACTGTAAACTATACCCCACTGTTTAAAATGGCTCTTGGCAGCTCCTGCATTTACTAAAACGCACACGCACCTCAATATAGCTGCTGAGGGTTACCAAGTGTTTGCCTAACAACTCTGTAGGATGTAATGTTAAGCGATTATCAGTGTGAGCTGCAATATGACAGAACAATAGTGCTCCTTCAACTCAGCAGCACCTGTCAAGTTTGACTAAGGTGATAGAACAAGAGTTGGTTTGGGACCAGCAAGATGTTTTTCATTAAGAACCCTAGGTAGGGGGTTAGGCCAAGGGTGCAGGACACCAGCAAAGGGCTAACATATGGCAATGACGGACAGGGTGGGTGGGTCCCGCTGGTCCCGCCAGCCTGGGTTGAAAAGTATAGGCAAGATGATTAAGTATAATGAGATGCAGTGGCTAGATAATGCCAAACTTGGGTTGTACAATCCTGTAAATTGTAGGATTATAAATTGCAGAACTGATCAGTTTTGAGGGCCTGAGAATGATTGAGTTGGGAGACTAGGCAATGACTCTTGATTTCAACACGAGAGAGAAGGGCGAGGAGACAAGAATGGTGTGCTTGCTGCTTGGAAAAGAAGGAAAGTTTAGAGGAGCATTGACTAGCAGCATCTATAAATTAGATGGAAACAAGAATGGTTGCAAAAGCAAACTACTGTGGATGCTGGAATCTGGAAAAAAAACAAAAAATACTGGAAATAGCGGATTAGGCAGAATCTGTGGAGAGAGAAACCGAGTTAACGTTTCGGATCAACGACCCTTCGTCAGAACTGGAGAGAATTTGGAAAGAACAGATTCTTAACAAGCACAAAGTGGGAGGGGAAGAAAGAACAAAAGGGAAGGTCTGTGATAGGGTGGAAGGCAGGAGAGATTAGAGAGACAAAAGGGATGATGGGCCGAATTGAAATAGTAATGCCAGGAGTTAGAAAAACATTAGTCAAGATAGGGTGTGAATGGCGGAATAATGACCAGCTGCCATTAGAGACAAGGAGAAAAAGGAGAAAAAAGAGAAAAAGGCTCCGGGCAGGGAAGGGAGACAAAGATTAGCAGCGGTTACACTCAGATTGTTGAACTCGATGTTGAGTCCAGAAGGCTGTAGAGTGCCTAAACAAAAGGTGGGGTGCTGTTCCTCAAACTTGTGTTGAGCTTCATTGGAACAGTGTAGGAGATTGAGGTCAGAGTGGGAGTGGAGTGGACAATTAAAGTGACAGGCGAATGGAAGCTAAGGATCACACTTGCAGACTGAACGGAGGTGCTCCGCAAAGCGGTCACCCAATTTACGCTTGGTCTCCCCGATGTATCTCCTGCGCTTGCATGGAAAGGTGCCGTGGGAAGGGGAGGAGGTGCTGGGGGTGACTGCGGAATGGATCAGGATGTCGCGGAGGGAGCGATCCCTTCGGAATGTTGAGAGGGGAGGGGAAGATGTGATTGGTGATGGGACCATGCTGGAGATGGCGGAGGATAATCTGTTGAACGTGGAGGCTGGTGGGGTGAAAGGTGAGGACAAAGGGAACCCTGTCATGGTTCTGAGAGGTGGGAAGGGGTGAGAGCAGAGGTGCGGGACATAGAACGGACACGGTCGAGGGCCATGTTAACCACAGCGGAGGGGAATCCTGTTGAGGAAAAAGGAAGACATGTCAGAGGCACTAGTATGAAAAGTAGCGTCGTCAGAGCAAATGCGACGGAGACAGAGAAACTGGGAGAATGGAATAGAATCCTTACAGGATGCGGGTTGGGAGGAAATGTAGTCCAGGTAGCTGTGGGAGTCAGTGGGCTTATAGTGGATACTAGTCGAAAGCCTATCTCCAGAGATGGAGACGGAAAAGTCGAGGAAGGGAAGGGAAGAGGCGGAGATGGACCATGTGAAGGTGAGGGAAGGGTGGAAATTGGAAGCAAAGTGAATGAAATTTTCTAGTTCAGGGCGAGAGCAGGAAACAACACTGTTACAGTCATCGATATACCGGAAAAAGAGGTGAGGGAGGGAACCTGAGTAGGACTGGAACAAAGAATGTTCCACATATCCCACAAAAAGGCAGGCATAGCTAGGACCCATGCGGGTTCCCATAGCAACACCTTTAATTTGGAGGAAGTGAGTGGAGTTAAAGGAGAAGTTGTTCAACGTGAGAACAAGTTCAGCCAGGCGGAGAAGGGTGATGGTGGATGGGGACTGGTTGGGCCTCTGCTTGAGGAAGAAGCGGAGCACCCTCAGGCCACCCTGGTGGGAAATGGAGATGTAGAGAGATTGGTGATGTCCATGGTGAAAAGGAGATGGTTGGGGCCGGGAAACTGGAAACTGTTAAAGTGTTGGAGGAGTTGCGGATGTAGGTGGGAAGAGAGTGGACAAGGAGAGAAAACTGGGGCAAGAACAGGCTGAAACGATGGGTCTACCGGGGCAGTCCTGTTTGTGGATCTTGGGAAGGAGGTAGAAGTGGGCTGTGCAGGAACTATGAGGTTGGTGGCTGTGGAGGGAAGATCTCCAGAGGAGATGAGGTCAGTGACGGTCTGGGAAATGATGGCTTGATGTTCAGTAGTGGGGTCATGGTCCAGGGGCAGGTAGGAGAAGGTGTCAGAGAGTTGGTGATCAGCCTCTGCAAGGTAGAGGTCAGTTCACCAAAACAACAACAGCGCCACCCTTGTCAGGACAGCTCTGAGACAGAGTGAGTCGGTGCTGCTGAAGAGAGAGGTCGAGAGTGTGCATATGGTGGCACATAGCATTGAGTGTGGATCCCAGGATACAGCGAGAGCAGTAGTTTGAGGAATGTTGAATATCTCGGAGATATCTGTAATCCTGGGTGGATCCAAAACATGAAGGGTGGAATTTCAGTTGGAATCCAAGCGGATTAAGTCTGAGGTGGAGACAGCTACTGAGGAAAGAGATGTGGCTGTGAAAGCGAGTCTTGGCAGATACTTGATCAAACACGAGAAGGGAAACAGAAAGCAAAGAAGATGAAAAGAGACAAGCGTAAATCCCACCTGAGGGAAGAGCAGAACTTTTGCAAGAATGGTTGGTTGCAGATGGGATTGGAAGCTGGAAGTGAGATCATTCAACAGACTTTCTATTGCATGCCGAGCTCGGTTACAAAATGGCAGCGGCGATGCAAGATTTTGGTTAAAAAGATAAGTTTCTGAAGGGGAAAAGAAATGCTTATTCACCATTGGCTCCTTGCTGACCATTGCGTTTAACCAATCAAGATCCATGCTTTTGTACGGTGCCACCACAAACAGCGAGCTCGGGTCATATTCCCGGGGAGACTTGGGAGCACCTTCTGGGTACGTAATCCGCAAAGTGGTCTTCCATCCCACATCGGCCGCATGATCCGCCACAGGCCCGTTATTCATCCTGGTGAAATCAAAGAAACAAAATCCCTCCATCACTGAATATGTGTCTGTGTCATACATTACTAAAAAAATCTTTCATATGTGTTTACTTCGTGTACACATTAACCTTACTTCCTATGTCACACTTAAAATGGAAAACCTGCATAATCAGCATCTCACAGTGGAAAAACCCAACGTCAACATTTTATAACGACGAAACCACATACAAACTTTTGTAGTCATGAATCATAGAAATTTACTGCACAGAAAGAGGCCATTAGGCCCATCGTGTTCGTGCCGGCTGTAAAGGCTATCCAGCCTAATCCCACTTTCCAGCTCTCGGTCCATAGCCCTGTAGGTTACTGCACTTCAAGTGCATATCCAAGTACTTTATAAGTGCGATGAGGGTTTCTGCTTCTACAAACCTTTCAGGCAGCAAATTCCAGAACCCCACCATCCTCTGGGTGAAAAAGTTCTCCTCAACTCTCTTCTAATCTTTCTACCAATTACTTTCATGGTTTGCTGATGAAATAAATTACTGAAAATGCTTTCTTAAAAATCGGTTCGCTATTTCTCAGTAACTGAAATTCTTCATGTCCAAAATAAGGTTTGAAACAATATAAACATTTCCAATAACGTGATTCAATGTTTCACTTGAATTGTTTTTGTGTCACAACACAAAAAGCATAACAAAAATAGTGGGAAGCCAAGGGGCCAATAAGAATGAGGAACTTAAAGCAATTAATATCAGTAGAGAAAAAGTACTTGAGAAACTAATGGGACTAAAAGCCGACAAATCCCCGGACCTGACGGCCTACAACCTAGGGTTCTAAAAGAAGTGGCTGCAGAGATAGTGTAATTTATCCAAGGAGGGAGAGAAAAAAGCAGGAAATTGCAGGCCACTTAGCCTGACATCAGTTAGCCTGACAGGAAGTGGTAAGGAAAATCATAATATGATTAGGCAGAGTCAACATGGTTTTATGAAAGGGAAATCATGTTTGACAAATTTATTAGCGATTTTTGAAGATGTAACTAGCAGGGTAGGTAAATCATCATCATCATCATCATAGGCAGTCCCTCAGAATCGAGGAAGAATTGCTTCCACTCTTAAACTGAGTTCTTAGGTGGCTGAACAGTCCAATACGAAAACCACAGTCCCTGTCACAGGTGGGATAGATAGCCGTTGAGGGAAAGGATGGGTGGGACAGGTTTGCCGCACTCTCCTTCCGCTGCCTGCGCTTGATTTCTGCATGGTCTCTGTGATGAGACTCGAGGTGCTCAGCGCCCTCCCCGATGCACTTCCTCCACTTAGAGTGGTCTTTGGCCAGGGACTCCCAGGTGTCAGTGGGGATGTTGCACTTTCAGGGAGACTTTGAGGGTGTTCTTGTAACGTTTCCTTTGCCCACCTTTGGTTTGCTTGCCGTGAAGAAGTTCCAAGTAGAGCACTTGCTTTTGGAGTCTCGTGTCTGGCATGCGAACAATGTGGCTTGTCCAGCAGAGCTGATCAAGTGTGGTCAGTGCTTCAATGCTGGGGATGTTGGCCTGGTCGAGGACGCTAATGTTGATGTGTCTCCCAGGGGAGTCATCGTTGGTGGTATTTCTCCAGCGACTTGAGGTGTCTACTGTACATGGTCCATGTCTCTGAGCCATACAGGAGGGCAGATATTACTACAGCCCTGTAGAGCATGAGCTTGGAGGCAGTTTTGAGGGCCTGGTCTTCAAACACTCTTTTCCTCAGGCAGCCGAAGGCAGCGCTGGCGCACTGGAGGCGGCGTTGAATCTCGTCGTCAATGTCTGCTCTTGTTGATAAGAGGCTCCCGAGATTTGGGAAATGGTCCACGTTGTCCAGGGCCGCGCCGTGGATCTTGATGACTGGGGGGCAGTGCTGTGCGGCGAGGACAGGCTGGTGGAGGATCTTTGTCTTACGGATGTTTAGCGTAAGGCCCATGCTTTCGTACGCCTCAGTAAATAAGTCGATTATGTCCTGGAGTTCAGCCTCTATATGTGTGCAGACACAGGTGTTGTCCGCGTACTGTAGCTCGACAACAGAGGATGGGGTGGTCTTGGACCTGCCTGGAGACGGCGAAGGTTGAACAAGTTCCCACTGGTTCTGTAGTTTAGTTCCACTCCAGCGGGGAGCTTGTTGACTGTTTGAACCAGTGAATGTAGTATATTTGGATTTCCAAAAGACATTCGATAAAGTGCCACATAAAAGGTTGTTATGCAAGATAAGGGCTTATGAGGTTGTGAGTAAAATATTAGCACGCATAGAGGATTGGTTAACGGACAAAAAACAGAGTCAGGCTAAACGGGTCACTTTCTGGTTGGGAGGCTGTAACTAGTGGGGTGTCACAAGGATCAGTGTTTGGCCCTCAGCTATTCACAAACTATATTAATGACTTAGATGAAGCGACCGAGTGTAATAATTTGCTGATGATACAAAGCCAGATGGGAAAGTAAGCTGTGAGGAGGACACAAAAGTCCGCAAAGAGACAACACCTCCCAAATCCGCAACCTCTACCACCTAGAAGGACAAGGGCATCAGGCACATGGAACACCAGTACCTTCAAGTTACCATTCTGACTTGGAAATATATCGTCGTTCCTTCATCATCGCTGGGTCACAATCCTGGAACTCCATCCCGAACAGCACCTTCACCACACGGACTGCAGCGGTTCAAGACCACCACTTTCTCAAGGGCGATTAGGGATGGGCTATAAATGCCAGCCGCGCCCACATCCCAGGAATGAATCAAAAAAAAGACAGGTTGAGTAGGCAATAATGTGGCAGCTGGAGTATAACGTGAGGAAATGTGTGGTTATTCACTGTGGTAGGAAGAACAGAAAAGCAGGATATTTTTTAAATGTTGGTGTTCAGAGAGATTTAGGTGTCCTAGTACAGGAAACACAGAAAGTTAGAATGTAAGTACACAAGCAATTAGGAAGACAAATTTCATATTGGCCTTTATTGCAAGTGGCTTGGAATACAAGGGTAAGGAAGTCTTACTACAATTGTACAGAGCTTTGGTTAGACCACACCTGGAGTACTGTGCACAGTTTTGGTTATCTGAGAAAGTACATACATGCCTTAGAGGTGGGTGCAAGAAAGGTTCACTAGATTGACCCCTGGGATGAGGGTTGTCCTACGAGGAAAGATCGAAAAGATTGGGCCTATACTCTAGAGTTTAGAAGAATGAGAATTGATCTCATTGAAACATACAAGATTCTGATTGATAAGGTAGATGGTGAGAGGTTGTTTCCCCTGGCCGGAAAGTCTAGAACCACGGGTCACAGTCTCAGGATAAGGGGTCGGTCATTTAAAACTGAGATGAGGAATTTCTTCACTCAGAGGGTGGTGAATTTTTGAAATTCTCTACCCCAGAGGGCTGTGGATGCTCAGTCTTTGAGTATATTCAAGACTGAGATCGATAGATTTTTAGACTCGAAGGGAATCAAGGGATATGGGGATCAGGTGGGAAAGTGGAGTTGAGGTCGACGATTGGCCATGATTTCATTGAATGGCGAAGCAGGCGCGAGGGGCCGGGCTGTATGGCCGACTCCTGCTCCTAATTCTTAGGTAATGTTTCAGGTACGTGACCTTTCGTCAGAACTGTCAAAAGTTAGAGATATAACAGGTTTTAAGCAAGTATAGCGTCGGGGAATGGAGGGCTGGCGGGAGGAAAGAACAAGAGGGAAGGTCTGTGATAGGGTGGAGGGCAGGAGAGATTAATTGGCAAAAGGAATGATTGTACAAGGCAAAAATAGGATGGTAGTGGGACAACTAAAGAGGGTCTAGGCCACCTGCTGTCAGAAAAAATTGCAGCAGTGGTTATGATCTGAAATTGATGTTGAGTCCGGAAGGCTGTATAGTGTCGAATTGCCCTAACTCTGTGATCTTATTGAACCAAAGCCAGGGCCAAGACCACCCCAGCCTCTGTCTTCGAGTTACAGTACGCGGACGATGCCTGTGTCTGCGCACATTCAGAGGCTGAACTCCAGGACATAGTCGCCGTATTTTCTGAGGCGTACGAAAGCATGGGCCTTACACTAAACACCCGTAAGACAAAGGTCCTCCACTAGCACAGCACTACCCCCCCCCCCCCAGTCATCAAGATCCACGGCACGGCCCTGGACAACGTGGACCATTTCCCATACCTTGGGAGCCTTTTATCAACAAAAGCAGATATTGATGATGAGATTCAACACTGCCTCCAGTGCACCAGCGCAGCCTTCAGCCGCCTGAGGAAAAGAGTGTTCGAAGACCAGGCCCTCAAATCTACCACCAAGCTCATGGTCTACAGGGCTGTAGTAATTCCTGCCCTCCTGTATGGCTCAGAGACATGGACCATGTACAGTAGACACCTCAAGTCGTTGGAGAAATATCAACGATGCCTCCGCAAGATCCTACAAATCCCCTGGGAGGACAGACGCACCAACATTAGTGTCCTCGTTCAGGCCAACATCCCCAGCATTGAAGCACTGACCACACTTGATCAGCTCCGCTTGGCAGGCCACATTGTCTGCATGCCAGACACGAGACTCCCAAAGCAAGCTCTCTACTCGGAACCCCTTCACGGCAAACGGGCCAAAGGTGGGCAGAGGAAACGTTACAAGGACATCCTCAAAGCCTCCTTGATAAAGTGCAACATCCCTACTGACACCTGGGAGTCCCCGGCCAAAGACCACCCTAAGTGGATGAAGTGCATCCAGGAGGGCGCTGAGCGCCTCGAGTCTCAACGCCGAATGCATGCAGAAATCAAGCGCAGACAGCGGAAAGAACGTGCGGCAAACCTGTCCCACCCTCCCTTTCCCTCAGCGACTGTCCCACCTGTGGCAGGGACTGTGGCTCTCGTATTGGACTGTTCAGCTACCTAAGGACTCATTTTAAGAGTGGAAGCAATTCTTCCTCGATTCCGAGGGACTGCCTATGATGATGATAACTCTGTGATCTTCCACAGTCCCGCCGAGATGTCTGCGCTCCTCTAATTCTGCCCTCTTGAGTATCCCTGATTGTAATCGCTCAACCATTGGAGGCCGTGCCTTCTGTTGCCTAGACCCCAAGCTCTGGAACTCCCTCCCTAAACATCTCCATCTCTCTACCTCTCTTTCCTCCTTCAAGTCGCTCCTTAAAACCTACCTCTTTGACCAAGCTTTTGGTCATCTGTGCTAAATTCTACTTACGCGGCAAATTTCTATTGCATGATACTCCTGTGAAGCGTCTTGGGATGTTTCACTACGTTAAAGGTGCTATGTAAATACAAGTTGTTGTTGTTGTTGTAAATGATGTTTGTTTATTTGGACACCAGCAGTACACTTGAACTGTACCTTAATGTACTGACATTTTGGTCACCTGATAACAATGTTGTGTTGGTCAATATAGGGGCCGAGCCTACTGCCACGCAGAATGCCACCATTTCCCACCACAATGCATCTCCTGCAGCTGGTTGATGCCAGGTTCTTCGGAAGCCCTGTTTGTGGCAACATCGCCATGACCTTCCGAAGTTGTTCCTCGCAACCTCTGAACCCAAAGGGCGGTTGGTAAAATGTGTTGCCCGGACGAGGGATCTTGCCTTTTTCCACAAACACTGGAATCCTGCCGAGTGGTTTCCCTGGATACAACACAGAGAGTTCTAACTGGCTGGAGTTTGGTTTGCAAGGGCTGGAAACTATCCTCTGACTTTGATTGTGGAGTCGCTAAAGAAAGAAAGAGGACATTTCGGTTAAAGTGACAATGTGTGCAAAAAAAAGAAAGACTAGGATTTATATAGCGCCTTTCACGACTACTGGATGTCCCAAAACACTTTACAGCCAATGAAGTACTTTTTGGAGTGTAGCCATTGCTGTAATGTGGGAAACGCAGCAGCTAATGATGCACAGCAAGCTCCCACACACAGCAATGTGATAATGACCACATAATCTGTTTTGTTATGTTGATTGAGGGATAAATATTGGCCCAGGACACCGGGGAGAACTCCCCTGCTCTTCTTTGAAATAGTGCCACGGGATCATTTATATCTATCAGAGAGCAGATGGAGCCTCGATTTAACGTCTCATCTGAAAGACGGCACCTTCGACAGTGCAGCACTCCCTCAGCACTGCACTGGGAGTGACAGCTTAGATTTATGTGCTCAAGGCTCTGGATATCGCATCCTCTGATGAGCTGAGCACCAGCTTAACGAGCTTAACGAGGGAATCCCAGTCTAGAAGAGAAACGGTCAGGGCCTATCACTTCAGTTAACCTATCTGGGCTGGTGAGTACAAGTAATAGGGTTCATGACAGAGTGGGCCAGTTTCTGCTGAATGCAATTTGTTGAATGATCCTTCTGTCACTTCGATTGGGCGGATGGACGTTCTCACTCCACTCCGCTCACAACAGTAGCTTGAGGCTGAGAATCCCAGGCCTTGACCGTTTCTCTGAATCACAGCCAGTTCCAGACCTAAACTCTAACACCAGCTACAGATTGCCTGATCCTCCCTAATGTTCCTCACTACCCCCGCCCTCACCTCTCACACCCTCACTACCCTCATCCTCACTATCCTCACCCTCACCACCCCAGCCCTATCCGAGTCGTAGTCTGCAACGTACCGCAATGCAGTCCTGTGACATGGTGTAATATCTCCAGATGTCCTGCTGTTTGTGGTAGGATGGGTAGAGCAGGACCAGGTAACAGATGGGCAGGAGCACCAGCGATGCGAGCAGTGACTGCTGCCTGGAGGGATGAGGAAGAAACTGAAGCGGGCACACAAGAGGCTCCGTGCGATCTGGTACCCACCCCAAAAGACAAAACAAGAATCAAACCTACCGAAAAATGGGTCTAATAAAGAACTGAGAAATACTAACAGACCTTCTGTGACATCTTCCACCCTGAGTCATAGGGTGTTTATAACACCAGGGCGGTGGGGCCAAGTAACACACAGTGCATTATTTGCACTGCTTTATAATGCCTGAATAAGCCAGATTCTGTTGTCTGATGTGGTCTTCATGAATGGAGAGGTTACACTTGCTACCTTCCAATCCACAGAGACTGTGTTAGTAGCTAGAGATGTTTGCAAGATCTAAACCAATGCATCCACTTGCAGCCACTTCTTTTAAAACCCTAGACTGTAGGCCATCAAGTCCAATGGATTTCCCATTAATTTCTCCAGTAGTATTTCTTTACTAACACTAATTTCTTTAAGTTCCTCATTTTCACTAGACCCTTGGTTCCCCATTATTTCCAGAATGTTTTTTGTGTCTTCCTTGGAGACAGATATAAAATATGTGTTTAATGTCTCTGCCATTTCCTTATTCCCTATTATGATTTCTCCTGTCTCTGCCTGTAAGGGACCCATGTTTACTTTCACTAATCTTTTCATTTTTACATACCTATAGAAGCATATAGAATCTGTTTTTATGTCTCTTGCTAGTTTACTCTCATTCTATTTTCTCTCTATCAATGTCTTGGTCCTCCTTTGCTGAATTCTAAAATCCTCCCAATCCTTAGGCTTACGGCTCTTTTCAGCAACATTATAAGTCTCTTCCTTTGATCTAATATTATCTTTAACTTCTCTTGTTAGCCACAGTTGGACCACATTTTCCGTGAGGTTTTTATTCCTTAAGGGCATGTATCTTCATTGCGAATTATGAATTCTTTCTTTAAACTTTTGCAATTGCTTATCAACTGTCATAGCTTTTCGTCTAGTTTCCCAACCTATCTTAGCCAACTCGCCCCTCATAGCTACATAGAATTACACAGAATATACAACAGGCCATTCGGCCCAACTAGTTGTGCTGGTGTTTATGCAGTTAAGGGAATAGACGGTGTTCCAGCTGACCGATTATTTCAACTAAATAGGCTAGGCAGGACCAGGGGGCACAAATTTAAGTTGTATAAAGCTAGATCTAGGTTAGACGTCAGGAGGTGGTTCTTTTCACAGAGAATAGTGGACCTTTGGAACAGGCTGCCGTCTCGCGCAGTGGATGCAGATTCGCTGAACTCCTTTAAACAAAAGCTGGATTTGTTTCTGGCTGCGGTGGAGATCACCTCTTACAGAAGGGTAGGTACTGCAGGGAATTTAATGGCCAGAGTGATCTCCTGGACTAGTTTCGATCGCCTGGCTGGGTTGGAGAGGAATTTCCCAGATTGTTTTTTTTCCCCAATTGGCCTGGATTTTTAAAATCTATTTTGTTGCCTCTCCCAGGAGATCACATGGTTTCGGGTGGGGTGGGGAGTGTAAATGTCGTGATACACAAGGTATCGCAATTGTATGGGACAGGCTCGATCGACCAGATGGTCTTTACCTGTCCGTCATTGTTCGTATGCACCACATGAGTCTCCTCTCATCCCATCTACCGCATCCCAGCCTTTTAGCATATCTTTCTATTCCCTTTGTGGTGGCTGGGGTGCAATGGCCACCACATGTTTTTAAAAAAATCAATGCACAGGCATCTTCCACCCTTCAAGATGTAGGTCGGGACCTGGATTATCATTGAAACACCTGTGAACTGATCCCTTTTGGCGTGGAAGCAAGTCATCCTCGTTTCGAGGGACTGCCTATGATGATGATGATTCCCTTTGCTCTCGTACTCGTCTAGTTTCCTTTTGAAAGTATCTAAACTATTCACCTCAACTACTTCCTGTGGTAGCAAGTTCCACATTCTTACCACTCTCTGAGTAAAGAAATTTCTCAATTGGATTTATTAGCGACTATCTTGTATTTATGGTGCCTAGTTTTGGATTCTCCCATAAGTGGAAACATTCTCTCTACATCCATCCTGTCCAACCTATTCATAATTTTAAAAACCTTTATCAGGTCTCCTCTAATTTTTCTCTTTTCTAAAGAAAAAAAGCCCCAAACGGTTAAGTCTTTCCCAATAGCTGTAATCTCTCAGTTCTGGTACCATCCTTGTAAATCTTTTTTGCACTTTCTCCAGTGCTTCTCTTTCCTATTACAGTACGGAGACCAGAACTGCGCACAGTGCTCTGTGTGGCTTGACCAGGGTCCTGTACAAGTTTAACATAACTTCACTGCTTTTGAATTCTATACCCGGAAATAAATCCCAGTGCTTTGTTACCATTTCTAATTGCTTTGCTGACCTGCAATGCTGCTTTTAATGATTTGTTCACCTATATCACCAGATCCCTTTGCTCTTCTACCCCATTCAGTTTCTTACTTTCTATGGTGTACGAGGAGTTGCCTAGGTTCTCTTGAGTAATATAACTGTGCTTACCTGTTACTGAACCAGATTTTCAGCGGACACATCCTCGTGAATTTCATCTTTTCAGAAGAGCCTGAGAACTAGAGGAAGCCTTTAGAAAGAGACATTCAGTGATAAAAGAACTTAAGAATTAGGAGCAGGAGTAGACCATTCGGCCCCTCGAGCCTGCTCTGCCATTCAATAAGATCATGGCTGATCTTTGACCTCAACTCCACTTTCTCGCCTGATCACCATATCCCTTGATTCCCTTAAGAGTCCAAAAATCTTATCTATCTCAGCCTTGGATATACTCATTGACTGACACAGCTCTCTGGAATGGAGAACTCCAAAGATTCACAACCCTTTGAGTGAAAAAATTCCTCCTTTTCTCAGTCCTAAATGGCTGACCAATTATTCTGAGACTGTGAACCCTTGTTCTAAACTTTCCAGCAAAAGGGAAACAACTTCTCTGCATCTACCTTGTCAAGCCCTCTAAGAAGTTTATATGTATAAACCAATTGCGCGCCTCTAACTTTCTGTCCTCCTCTTAAAGTTTCTGGATCATGCTGGGTCCATTAGGAACCAGCAGCCATCAATACTTTACCCAGCTGGCCATTATTTGCACACAAGCCTATGACAGTGACTCTCGGTAGGCTATTCCTCCATTGGAGAAGGGGGGTGGGTGCAGAATCTGTTTCGTCTTTAGATGCTCTGATAATGACTCCACAAGGCAATGTGTTGTACTTGAACTGTAGTGACCTTAGTCCTTTATTGATAACTCCAAAGTGAGGATCACACATGGTGGCCTGCCTTTTATATTAGGCCAGACACACTTGTACAAGTAACCTGCAAGTCTCCCACTGCCGTGCCCTCTGGTGGCACACCTTGTAATAGTAGAAGCAGGAACTATGTAGGATCACTCTCTCCTCAAGCCTTTAGTGCAAATCACCTCTGCATTGAGTGTGCTCTGGGCTTAGCTCTATCTGGTTGACCCTTGGCGGGTCGTTTCTATCTTGGGTGAGTGGTTGGTGTTTCGTTGGTAGTAGAGTGCTGGTGGTTTCTGTTTGTGTGTCCGTGACCACTCCATTCTCTTCCACCCCCCCCCCCACATATAGATTATGCCAGAGGCTCATTACATATATATACATTCAAGTCCAGAAAAAAAAGTTTGCATTAACAGCATTACATTTGTGGTTCAGTTGTGAGGCAAGTACATTCGACTGGTGAGATACATTCTTGATTCGTACTAGGGATCGGTAACTGCTGCGTAAGGACAAGCTAGTTCCAGAACTGCTGGATGGTGTCCAGGTAGTCTGGTGGCGGCGCGGTGCCCAGTGCTGGCAGTGGGAACCCGGTTGGCTCAAATTGTCTGCTCTCGGGGCTCTTGCCGTTGCTCCTAGCATCGGGCAGGTTCACAGATGCCTGTGACCTCCCCGTCCTTTCTTTGCACCCTGGGTCGCTGCTGCTCCCTGAGGAGCTGTCATCTAGCAGTACACAGGGAACTGCTGACTCGCTTGCCTGGGAGTTGTTTGGTTTGGGATCCTGGCTGGTCCCGGTCCCATTTGGGGGAACTGTTGCGGGTGACCCTTCGTTCCTGGGTATGGCTTTGGTGGCGATGGGGGTCTAGGGGCTGCACCTTAGCACAGTTCTTTCAAGCTCGTGGCGGTTGGTGCCATTGGGTGCCTGAGAGGTGGAGCCGATCAGGGGCAGGGTATCGATACCGGTGCCGTTGCCCTCCTGAGATCGCTTGCTCTGCAGCTCGTATGTATTGGCTGCTTGCGGCCACACTCCATGATGCATAACTCTGGTCCCAGGGATGCAGACTACTACATTAGGTAGCTCGCTGGACCTGTGTGCTCCCGATGGATGTCTGCCCGCTCCATTGACTGAATGCAGTTGAAATCCTACATCGCACAACGTTTCATTACACATTGTAAATAACTTGTAGCTCCGATCGCGCACCTTTTCATTGCTTATTGCATGTACACAATGCTGATCATCAGTTACACATCGTACATCTAACTCACAGTTGCTGTTACATTGAGACTCTTCTTTGCTTATTGCATGTACGCAATTCTGATCATCCATTGCACATTTTACATCTAACTCACAGTTGCTCTTACATTGTTTGAAAATGTTGAACTGTCCCTTTAAGTGTGGTGGGTTGCAGGTCTCCTTTAAGAGAGCCTTGCTAACTTTACTCCAATCCTCTTCTCCATTTGGTGCCACGAGTTGCTCCATCAGCGCTGCACCGGAGGGTCTAGTAAGGAGGAGGAACTGAGGGAAATCCTTATTAGTCGGGAAATTGTGTTGGGGAAATTGATGGGATTGAAGGCCGATAAATCCCCAGGGCCTGATGGACTGCATCCCAGAGTACTTAAGGAGGTGGCCTTGGAAATAGTGGATGCATTGACAGTCATTTTCCAACATTCCATTGACTCTGGATCAGTTCCTATGGAGTGGAGGGTAGCCAATGTAACCCCACTTTTAAAAAAAGGAGGGAGAGAGAAAACAGGGAATTACAGACCGGTCAGCCTGACATCGGTAGTGGGTAAAATGATGGAATCAATTATTAAGGATGTCATCGCAGTGCATTTGGAAAGAGGTAATATGATAGGTCCAAGTCAGCATGGATTTGTGAAAGGGAAATCATGCTTGACAAATCTTCTGGAATTTTTTGAGGATGTTTCCAGTAGAGTGGACAAGGGAGAACCAGTTGATGTGGTATATTTGGACTTTCAGAAGGCTTTCGACAAGGTCCCACACAAGAGATTAATGTGCAAAGTTAAAGCACATGGGATTGGGGGTAGTGTGCTGACATGGATTGAGAACTGGTTGTCAGACAGGAAGCAAAGAGTAGGAGTAAATGGGGACTTTTCAGAATGGCAGGCAGTGACTAGTGGGGTACCGCAAGGTTCTGTGCTGGGGCCCCAGCTGTTTACACTGTACATTAATGATTTAGACGAGGGGATTAAATGTAGTATCTCCAAATTTGCGGATGACACTAAGTTGGGTGGCAGTGTGAGCTGCAAGGAGGATGCTATGAGGCTGCAGAGTGACTTGGATAGGTTAGGTGAGTGGGCAAATGCATGGCAGATGAAGTATAATGTGGATAAATGTGAGGTTATCCACTTTGGTGGTAAAAACAGAGAGACAGACTATTATCTGAATGGTGACAGATTAGGAAAAGGGCAGGTGCAAAGAGACCTGGGTGTCATGGTACATCAGTCATTGAAGGTTGGCATGCAGGTACAGCAGGCGGTTAAGAAAGCAAATGGCATGTTGGCCTTCATAGCGAGGGGATTTGAGTACAAGGGCAGGGAGGTGTTGCTACAATTGTACAGGGCCTTGGTGAGGCCACACCTGGAGTATTGTGTACAGTTTTGGTCTCCTAACCTGAGGAAGGACATTCTTGCTATTGAGGGAGTGCAGCGAAGGTTCACCAGACTGATTCCCGGGATGGCGGGACTGACCTATCAAGAAAGACTGGATCAACTGGGCTTGTATTCACTGGAGTTCAGAAGAATGAGAGGGGACCTCATAGAAACTTTTAAAATTCTGACGGGGTTAGACAGGTTAGATGCAGGAAGAATGTTCCCAATGTTGGGGAAGTCCAGAACCAGGGGACACAGTCTAAGGATAAGGGAGAAGCCATTTAGGACCGAGATGAGGAGGAATTTCTTCACCCAGAGAGTGGTGAACCTGTGGAATTCTCTACCACAGAAAGTTGTTGAGGCCAATTCACTAAATATATTCAAAAAGGAGTTAGATGAAGTCCTTACTACTAGAGGAATCAAGGGGTATGGTGAGAAAGCAGGAATGAGGTACTGAAGTTGCATGTTCAGCCATGAACTCATTGAATGGCGGTGCAGGCTAGAAGGGCCGAATGGCCTACTCCTGCACCTATTTTCTATGTTTTCTATGTTTCTACCTCGTGGTCTGGCCGCCGCCATCTTTTTCTTCAGCGCATCATCTTGTGGTTTGGGCGCCATCTTTCCTCCATCCACGATGTCGCTTGCGGTGATCCTCTTCTCCCCGGGTTCTGCCACCGAAGCTGGGAAGTCGCCTTTGAATCCGATTTTCTTCCTCCGGAGTCCTGCCACTGGAGCCTGGAAGGTGCGTTCAGGTCATCTCAGCTGGATCATCAGCTGCAGTCGTACTGAGCGGTCTGTGCCTCGGGTGCTGTGCTGGTCTGCTCGCTGGTGCCGCGTCCACCCTCAGATGAGGGCTCTGAGCGCGGAGGACGTCGATCGCTGGAGGGGTGAAGTCTTCCCAACTCCAATGGATCTTCTCCATCTACCTTCTTCCGAGTAGCATTGGTCCATCACCTGCAACAATTCACAGAGGTAACTTGTGCACCACGCCATCATGGAGTACCTTTACATCCGCACTACCAACGACTGGGATAAGTTCATCAGGTGTAGGTGCGCAGCTTTGCCTGAACCGGGACCAACGTGGGTCGTTCAGTTTGACTGTCCTCTCAAAGGCTTCTTGATTCATTACTGACTGGCTCGCCCCCATGTCGACTTCCATGAAGAGTGGAACGCCATTTATCTCGACTTCCTTCCTCAACGGGGAACACTCGGTGGTGCAGGTAAACAGGCTATATGCCTCATCGTGGGGCTGAGCTGCCTCTCTGCCTATCCGCGCTGGATTCGTGGCCATCTGCAGACTCTTAATCAACACAGTCATATTTCTCTTACACATTCGCTGGAGGTGGCCCTTTGTGCTGCAGCCTTTACACACATAGTCTTTAAAACAGCACTGGTGAGCCCTGTGATTCCCTCCACAACACCAGCATGGAGCTACTCGGTTAGCCCCCCTTGGCGAACTCTGAGTTAAGGGCCTCAGGGGGGCCTGTTCTCTCTTCCCTGAGAAGGTTTGCGTTCTACAGTCCAGCCTCTAAAAGGCACCACTCTGTGCACAGTACTTGCCGGGTTTGATGCCAAAAATTGCTGGTCACGGGAATGTGGGAAGGGAGGACCTTGAGACAATCACTATCACTAGGGAGGTAGTGCTGGACAGGCTAATGGATCTCAAGGTAGACAAGTCCCCTGGTCCTGATGAAATGCATCCCAGGATATTAAAAGAGATGGCAGAAGTTATAGCAGATGCATTTGTTATAATCTACCAAAATTCTCTGGACTCTGTGGAGGTACCATCGGATTGGAAAGCAGCTAATGTAACGTCTCTGTTTAAAAAAAGGGGGCAGATAAAAGCCAGGTAACTATAGGCCAGTTAGTTTAACATCTGTAGTGGGGAAAATGCTTGAAGCTATCATTAAGGAAGAAATAGCGGGACATCTAGATAGGAATAGTGCAATCAAGCAGACGCAACATGGATTCATGAAGGGGAAATCATGTTTAACTAATTTACTGGAATTCTTTGAGGATATAACGAGCATGGTGGATAGAGGTGTACCGATGAATGTGGTGTATTTAGATTTCCAAAAGACATTCGATAAGGTGCCAAACAAAAGGTTACTGCAGAAGATATAGGTACGCAGAGTCAGAGGAAATGTATTAGCATGGATCGAGAATTGGCTGGCTAACAGAAAGCAGAGAGTCGGGATAAATGGGTCCTTTTCGGGTTGGAAATCGGTGGTTAGTGGTGTGCTACAGGGATCGGTGCTGGGACCACAACTGTTTACAATATACATAGATGACCTGGAAGAGTGGACAGAGTGTAGTGTAACAAAATTTGCAGATGACACAAAGATTAGTGGGAAAGCAGGTTGTGTAGAGGACACAGAGAGGCTGCAAAGAGATTTAGATAGGTTAAGCGAATGGGCTAAGGTTTGGCAGATGGACTACAATGTCGGAAAATGTGAGATCATCCACATTGGAAAAAAAAACAGTAAAAGGGAATATTATTTGAATGGGGAGAAATTACAACATGCTGCGGAGCAGAGGGACCTGGGGGTCCTTGTGCATGAATCCCAAAAAGTTAGTTTGCAGGTGCAGCAGGTAATCAGGAAGGCAAATGGAATGTTGGCCTTCATTGCGAAAGGGATGGAGTACAAAAGCAGGGAGGTGTTGCTGCAACTGTATAAGGTATTGGTAAGGCCGCACCTGGAGTACTGCGTGCAGTTTTGGTCACCTTACTTAAGGAAGGATATACTGGCTTTGAAGGGGGTACAGAGACGACTCACCAGGCTAATTCCGGAGATGAGGGGGTTACCTTATGATGATAGATTGAGTAGACTGGGTCTTTACTCGTTGGAGTTCAGAAGGATGAGGGGTGATCTTATAGAAACATTTAAAATAATGAAAGGGATAGACAAGATAGAGGCAGAGAGGTTTTTTCCACTGGTCGGGGAGACTAGAACTAGGGGGCACAGCCTCAAAATAGGGGGGAGACAATTTAAAACCGAGTTGAGAAGGAATTTCTTCTCCCAGAGGGTTGTGAATCTGTGGAATTCTCTGCCCAGGGAAGCAGTTGAGGCTAGTTCATTGAATGTATTCAAATCACAGATAGATAGATTTTTAACCAATAAGGGAATTAAGGGTTATGGGGAGCGGGCGGGTAAGTGGAGCTGAGTCTACAGCCAGATCAGCCATGATCTTGTTGAGTGGCCGAGCAGGCTCGAGGGGCTAGATGGCCTACTCCTGTTCCTAATTCTTATGTTCTTATGTTCTTAGAGTCCTGAGGATGAGTCATCTGCCTAGAGCCACAGGTCGAGGTCATGAATACCTGGCTCACGGAGATGGCTTTCTGCAGTGTGACTGCAGTATCCGCAGACAGTAGCTTATGAAGAAGGCCCTCATGGCCGATTCCAATGACAAAAATGTCCCACAGCGCTTCGGTGAGCTGGTTGCCGAAATCACACGGTGCCGCCAGCTTCCTGAGGTCTGCAGTGTATTTCACGATTTCCTGGCGTTCGGGCCATTAGTGGGTGTAAAACCGGTGTCTGGCTGCGAGGATGCTCTCTTTGGGCTTGAGTTGCTCTTGGATCAGCTTTACAAGCTCCTCGTACTTCTTGGTCGTTGTCTTCGCTGGTGCCAGCAAGTCCCTGACGAGGCCATAGACAGTGGGCCCACAACTAGTTAGCAGGATAGCTCTGCGCTTATCAGCCAGTGTGGCCGGATTGTCGCCTGCCAGATCATATGCTGTGAAGAAATGGTCGAGCCTCCCCACAAAGGCGTCCCAATCATCACCATCGGCAAACTGCTGCGACGTATTAGGGGTAGCCATTTTTGCGTGAAAGTCCGTAATCTCGTCGCCATGTCTTTAGATACTCTGATAATAACTTCACGAGGCAATGTGTTGTACTTGAACTGTAGTGACCTTAGTCCTTTATTGATAACTCCAGAGTGAGGATCACACATGGTGGCCTGCCCTTTATACTAGGCCAGGCACACCTGTGCAGGTAACCTGCAAGTCTCTCACTGTGGTGCCCTCTGGTGGCATACCTTGTAACAGTACAAGCAGTAACCATGTAGGATACATGACAGAATCACAACCAGATTCTGTCCTGCCCTCACCAGATGCACACACGTGAACTTTTGTAGCGGGGTGGGGGGGTCACTGTTCGAGCTTTGGCTGATGTTTCTTCCCCTCTCTAGCCCAGCAATGCTGAGGGGGATTGTAGCAGTTGTCCTGCAAACTGCGATCATCTTATTGAGCGCCTAATGTTGTACCTCTATCCGTATCCTCCTGGTTTTAGGAATGCTACCTTTTTCCATGTATAAAGAGGACAGGGCGAGGAGAAGGGGTCCAACCAGGACTCGTGATATTCGTTTTTCTGATAAGAATTCGTCGAAGACCTGGATGACTCCAGATCAGTTCCCGGACCCTACAATTACCCCCGAAATCCTGATTCCCATATTGCGTTCACTGAAGTCACGTGACGATCACGTAGAGAACCAAAAAACAACAACTTGCATTTATATAGCACCTGTAACGTAGTGAAATGTCCCAAGGCACTTCACAGCGGCGTTATCAAACAAAATTTGACACTGAGCCACATAAGGAGATATCAAGTCAGGTGACCAAAATCTCAGTCAAAGAGATAGATTTTAAGGAGTGTCTTAAAGGAGAAAAGAAAGGTAGAGAGTTTTGGGGAGGGAATTCCAGAGCTTAGGGCCCAGGCAACAGAAGGCATAGCCGCCAATGGCGGAGCGAGTAAAATTGGGGATGCGCACGTGGCCAGAATTGGAAGAGCTCAGAGATCTCGGAGGGCTTTGGGGCTGGAAGAGGTTACAGAGATACGGAGGGGTATGGGCTTGGAGGGATTTGAAAATGAGAATTTTTAAAATCGAGGCGTTAAAAGGAACCAACTCTGATCCGTCTTGGGCCCATTTCGGTAAAGTTTTATCGTACAAATATATATCTTGTGTGTAGAATGGAGATGTATTTTGAGCAAAATAGTCTCCCTTCCCCCTTCAAGCTGTATTTCCTCAGGCAAATCATCTTTTAATCATCCCCCTAAATGGCTGAGTGGCATCTCCTGGTCCCTGTCTTCTTATGTCCTGCTAGGATGACTTTGGCTAAAGTTGCTGGGTGAAGAAGGACCAAGGGTGGAACCATTCAGGTCCAAGTAGGAGGTGGGGAGTTGCCGGGCAGATTTGCGAGAGACCTGACTGAAGTGTTTCTTTGAAGAACTGAAAGGAATAAGATTTTTATTGCCCCAGTGAACAGCAGTGAGAAAGGACTAGAGGTTGTGCACTCGGAGGGCTTGCAATCTGAGTGATTAATTAAATCAAGAGAAAATAAGAACATAAGAAATAGGAGCGGGAGATGGCCATTCGGCCCCTCGAGCCTGCTCCAGCATTCAATAAGATCATGGCTGATCTGACCTTGGGCTCAATTCCACTTCCCCGCCCGCTCCCCATAACCCTTTGACTCCCCTGTAGTTCAAAAATTTGTCTATCTCCACCTTGAATATATTTAATGACCCAGCCTCCTCAGCTCTCGAGTAAAGAATTCCAAAGATTCACGACCCTCAGAGAAGAAATTCCTCCTCATCTCTATCTTAAATGGGTGACGCCTTATTCTGAAATTATGCCCCTTAGTTTTAGATTCTCCCACGAGGGGAAACATCCTCTCGGCATCTACCCTGTCAAGCCCCCTCAGAATCTTATATGTTTCAATAAGATCACCTCTCATTCTTCTAAACACCAATGTGTATAGGCCTAACCTGCTCAACCTTTCCTCATAAGACAACCCCTTCAACAACCTCGATAAAACTGACCATGGACCAAATTTGAAGTATTTAACCTAAGGGGTGTGACTGCCTCCTGGAACAAAATGTCCAGGTAACTCTCCCCCTCCCTGATGTATTGCAGTGTCTGAAGCTTGGAATCCAGCTCATCAACTCTGAGCTGAAGTTCCTCGGGCTGCAGCTACTTACTGCAGATAAGAACATAAGAAATAGGAGCAGTAGTTGGCCACCTGGCCCCTCGAGCCTGCTCCGCCATTTAATAATGGCTGATCTGATCTGATCTGCTCCCCATAACCCTTTATTCCCTTATCGCTCAAAAACCGCCTTAAATATATTCAATGACCCAGCCTCCACAGCTCTCTGGGGCAAAGAATTCCACAGATTTACAAACCTCTGAGAGAAGAAATTCCTCCTCATCTCAGTTTTAAATGTGGTTGTCGTGGATCACACTGGTGTCTGACAGCTCCCACATGCTAAAGCTGCAACATATCACCTGCCCTGCCATCTCTATTGTATTTTATTGAACTAATTAGGTTTTCAAGTTTTGAAATCACTCAGTTGTCTATTTATAGTTTTTAATCTAGGTAATAACCTTGTTTAATTCATTAAATTTAGTTATATGCTTTAGGTCTTTATTGTAACTTAGCTCACAGTCCTATGAGAAAATAGAGAAATACTCACCAGCCAAACACTTACCTGCTTTCCTGTGATGTCACATGTTGATTTATGCTGGTGTCTCCAATGTTGATGGCGTTTTGGAGACTAGAGAAACTGGGATTGTTTTCCTTAGAGCAGAGAAGGTTAAGCAGAGATTTAATAGAGGGGCTCAAAATCATGAAGGGGCTTTGATAAGTGTAAATCGGGAGAAACTATTTCCACTGCAGGAGGGTTGGTAACCAGAGGACACAGATTTACGGTAAGTGGTAAAAGAACCAGAGGGGAGGTGAAAATAATTTTTTGTACACAGCGAGTTGTGATCTGGAACGTGCTGCCTGAAAGGGCGGTGGAAGCAGATTCAATAGTAACTTTCAAAAAGGGAATTGGATAAATACTTGAAAAGGAAAATTTACAAATCTATGGGGTAAGAGCGAGGGAGTGGGACTAATTGGATCGCTCTTTCAAAGTGCTGGCACAGGCACGATGGGCCGAATAGTCTCCTGTGCTGCATCATTCTATGACTGCCCTGGATTGTGAGCGGATCAGACCTACACAATGGCAGACGATTCACCGAAGAGCTGAGCAGGAGAGTTCCCGAAGTGTGTAATGTAGAGTTAATTCTTCCAAACTCCTTTCGAATGTTATTGATACCTATATTGCAGACAATATTGAAGCTGTACCAGTAACCCACCACAAGCAACTGAACAAAGACATATAGGAGGGACCTGCCTGTGTCCGTACGGTTGTAAGTTGCTGAGACCACACTATTGGTGATAAGCACTCCCAATAATGGATTGAAAATTGTGGCCTCGCCGGGTGCGTACGATGTGTGCACGGACCTGGCGAGGCCTCGCAAAAGCTGGTTCTCAGGGCGCCATGCGCATGCGCCGGGAACCGGCTTTTTCCATCTGTTATTTTGACAGATCCAACGCATTCCCACAGGAAGGGCATCTGCGGGGCAGAGATTTGGGCTATTTGCCCGAATGTCCTTCAAACTCTTACGCCTGGTAAAAGCAGGACCACCAGTTATTTTCGTAGATTTTATTCGGATTGGAGGCGTTCGTCTGAAGGAAGCCTCCGACCGCAATTTTCCCCCCATTTTTCCACCCAGTGAAAGTGTAAGTGCAAGAAGTTTCATTCACAAACGCTAGCTCGATGGTTATAATTCCAAGACATGAGAGCTGAATTATTATCTTTTTAAAAAGATCAGCGCAAATAGATTCCTTGTCCAAAACTGAAGCTCTCAGATACCCACCGGAGTTTTCCAAAGGTTCTTTGCTGAGCCCCGCGCAGATTCATGTCTCTTACGTTGCCCCCTCTTTCTAAGAAACAGGGTAAACTTTAAAAAATGAAGGCTCCCTGTGTGGAATCTCATTCCAATGGAGGGGGAGGGGCATATCGGGAACTTGTGCCAACCCTGCTCCTCCCCACCACTTTTTATCCATTAAAGGTGCCACATTCAGAACATTTACCCCGTGTGTCCTCTCTAAGTAGGGAGAAAAATATTCAGATGGTGGTCATTTTACTGTGATGTCCCTGTCTCTCCGTCCCTGTCTCTCTCTCTGTCTGTCTCCCTCTCTCTTCCTCTCTCCGTCTGTCTCCCTCTCCCACTCTCCATCCGTCTCCCTCTCCCTCTCTCTGTGTCTATCTCTATCTATGTATCAACATAAAAACAGATGATCTGGTCATTGTAACATTGCTGTTTGTGGGAGCTTGCTGTGCGCAAATTGGCAGCCACGTTTCCTACATTACAACAGTGACTACACTTCAAAATGTACTTCATTGGCTGTAAAGCACTTTGAGATGTCTGGTGGTCGTGAAAGGCGCTATATAAATGCAAGTCTTTCTTTCTCTGTCTCTGGGTAAAATGTCAGATATGGCTGATATCCATTCTAATTGGTCTATGGGGAACTGACAGAATCAGGAGCAGCAGGGAGATAAAACACTTACAATATACAGTCTCTAGCAGCAGGTATCGGCTTATCAAATAAAAACACTCCTGCTTGCCTAATAAAGAAATCACCTTTCACACTTTATACAACGTAAATAAAGCAGTTGCCAGTGTCAGCATAATATTGTTTTTCCTGTAAAACAGGTGGATGGAGAAAGCACAGGAGATACAGCAACTGGCCGGCAACAATGATGTGCGAGGATTCTTCATCGCAGTCAAGGCCACCTATGGGCCAAACACCCAAGGCCTCACCCCACTGTTGGCCACGAACGGGGAAACACTCATCAAGGACACCGAGGCAGTCATGGCCCACTGGAAGCAGCACTTTGAAGATCTCCTCAATCGAGACTCTGCCTTTGACTCGAGTGTTCTCGACTCCATCCCACAGCATGCTATCCGCCACTACTTCAGTGAGACCCCAACATTGCACGAGGTAGAAAAAGCCATAAGACAGCTTAAAAACAAGGCTACGGGTGAGGATGGAATCCCTGCTGAGGCATTGAAGTATGGTGAAGTATGGTAAGCACTGCTGTCACGAATACACGACCTCATCTCTCTCATCTGGAGGGAGGAGAGCATGCCCGGGGATCTCAGAGATGAGGTAATCGTGACCATCTTTAAAAAGGGGACAAGTCCAACTGCGGCAACTACAGAGGAATCTCCCTGGGAAAGTCGTCGCTAGAGTCCTCAACTGTCTTCTTCCCATGGCCGAGGAGCTCCTCCCGGAGTCACAGTGCGGATTTCGTCTCCTACGGGACACAATGAACATGATTTTTGCAGCGCGACAGCTACAGGAGAAATGCAAGGAACAGTGCCAGTCCTGATACATGGCCTTCTTTAACCTTACAAAGGCCTTTGACACTGTCAACCATGAGGGTCTATGGAGTGTCCTCCTCCGTTTCGGATGCCCCCAAAAGTTCGTCACCATCCTCCGCCTGCTCCACGGCGACATGCAGGTCGTGATCCTTAACAACGGATCCATCACAGACCCAATCCACATCTGGACCGGGGTCAAACAGGGTTGCGTCTTTGCCCCAACCCTCTTAATCTTTCTCACCACCATGCTCCACCTCACAGTCAACAAGCTCCCTGCTGGAGTGGAACTAAACTACAGAACTAATGGGAACCTGTTCAACCTGCGCCGTCTCCAGGCCAGGACCATGACCACCCCAACCTCTGTCGTCGAGCTACAGTATGCCGACGACGCCTGCGTCTGCGCACATACAGAAGCTGAACTCCAGGACATAGTCGACGTTTTTACTGAGGCGTACAAAAGCATGGGCATTACGCTAAACATCCGTAAGACAAAGGTCCTCCACCAACCTGTCCTCACCGCACAGCACTGCCCCCCCAGTCATCAAGATCCACGGCGCGGCCCTGGACACCGTGGACCACTTCCCATATCTCGGGAGCCTCCTATCAACAAGAGCAGGCATCCACGACGAGATCCAACACTGCCTCCAGTGCAGCCTTCGGCCGCCTGAGGAAAAGAGTGTTTGAAGACAAGGCCTTCAAAACTGTCACCAAGCTCATGGTCTACAGGGCTGTCATAATACCCGCCCTCCTGTATAGCTCAGAGACATGGACCATGTACAGCAGACACCTCAAGTCGTTGGAGAAATTATACCAACGATGTCTCTGCAAGATCCTACAAATCCCCTGGGAGGACAGGCGCACCAACATCAGTGTCCTTGTCCAGGCCAACATCCCCAACATTGAAGCACTGACCACACTCGATCAGCTCTGCTGGGCAGGCCACATAGTTCGCATGCCAGACATGAGACTCCCGAAGCAAATGCTCTACGCAAGGCTCCTTCATGGCAAATGAGCCAAAGGTAGGCAGCGGAAATATTACAAGGACACCCTCAAAGCCTCCCTGATAAAGTGCGACATCCTCACTGACACCTGGGAGTCCCTGGCCCAAGACTGCCCAAAGTGGAGGAAGTGCATCCGAGAGGGCGCTGAGCACCTCGAGTCTCAACGCCGAGAACATGCAGAAACCAAACACAGGCAGCAGAAAGAGGGTGCGGCAAACCAGTCCCACCCCCCCTTCCCTCAACGACTATCTGTCCCACCTGTGACAGAGTTTGTGGCTCTCATTTGGAATGTTCAGCCACCAAATAACTTACTTCACGAGTGGAAGCAAGTCTTCCTCGATTCTGAGGGACTGCCTATGATGATGATGATGATGAATATTGTTTTATGAAGCTAGAAACATAGAAAATAGGTGCAGGAGTAGGCCATTCGGCCCTTCTAGCCTGCACCGCCATTCAATGAGTTCATGGCTGAACATGCAACTTCAGTACCCCATTCCTGCTTTCTCGCCATACCCCTTGATACCCCTAGTAGTAAGGACTTCATCTAACTCCTTTTTGAATATATTTAGTGAATTGGCTTCAACAACTTTCTGTGGTAGAGAATTCCACAGGTTCACCACTCTCTGGGTGAAGAAGTTTCTCCTCATCTCGGTCCTAAATGGCTTACCCCTTATCCTTAGACTGTGACCCCTGGTTCTGGACTTCCCCAACATTGGGAACATTCTTCCTGCATCTAACCTGTCTGAACCCATCAGAATTTTAAACGTTTCTATGAGGTCCCCTCTCATTCTTCTGAACTCCAGTGAATACAAGCCCAGTTGATCCAGTCTTTCTTGATAGGTCAGTCCCGCCATCCCGGGAATCAGTCTGGTGAACCTTCGCTGCACTCCCTCAATAGCAAGAATGTCCTTCCTCAAGTTAGGAGACCAAAACTGTACACAATACTCCAGGTGTGGCCTCACCAAGGCCCTGTACAACTGTAGCAACACCTCCCTGCCCCTGTACTCAAATCCCCTCGCTATGAAGGCCAACATGCCATTTGCTTTCTAAACCGCCTGCTGTACCTGCATGCCAACCTTCAATGACTGATGTACCATGACACCCAGGTCTCGTTGCACCTCCCCTTTTCCTAATCTGTCACCATTCAGATAATAGTCTGTCTCTCTGTTTTTACCACCAAAGTGGATAACCTCACATTTATCCACATTATACTTCATCTGCCATGCATTTGCCCACTCACCTAACCTATCCAAGTCACTCTGCAGCCTCATAGCATCCTCCTTGCAGCTCACACTGCCACCCAACTTAGTGTCATCCGCAAATTTGGAGATACTACATTTAATCCCCTCGTCTAAATCATTAATGTACAGTGTAAACAGCTGGGGCCCCAGCACAGAACCTTGCGGTATGCCACTAGTCACTGCCTGCCATTCTGAAAAGTCCCCATTTACTCCTACTCTTTGCTTCCTGTCTGACAACCAGTTCTCAATCCATGTCAGCACACTATCCCCAATCCCATGTGCTTTAACTTTGCACATTAATCTCTTGTGTGGGACCTTGTCGAAAGCCTTCTGAAAGTCCAAATATACCACATCAACTGGTTCTCCCTTGTCCACTCTACTGGAAACATCCTCAAAAAATTCCAGAAGATTTGTCAAGCATGATTTCCCTTTCACAAATCCATGCTGACTTGGACCTATCATGTCACCTCAATCCAAATGCGCTGCTATGACATCCTTAATAATTGATTCCATCATTTTACCCACTACCGATGTCAGGCTGACCGGTCTGTAATTCCCTGTTTTCTCTCTCCCTCCTTTTTTTAAAAGTGGGGTTACATTGGCTACCCTCCACTCCATAGGAACTGATCCAGAGTCAATGGAATGTTGGAAAATGACTGTCAATGCATCCACTATTTCCAAGGCCACCTCCTTAAGTACTCTGGGATGCAGTCCATCAGGCCCTGGGGATTTATCAGCCTTCAATCCCATCAATTTCCCCAACACAATTTCCCGACTAATAAGGATTTCCCTCAGTTCCTCCTCCTTACTAGACCCTCTGACCCCTTTTATATCCAGAAGGTTGTTTGTGTCCTCCTTAGTGAATACCGAACCAAAGTACTTGTTCAATTGGTCTGCCATTTCTTTGTTCCCCGTTATGACTTCCCCTGATTCTGACTGCAGGGGACCTGCGTTTGTCTTTACTAACCTTTTTCTCTTTACATATCTATAGAAGCTTTTGCAAGCCGTCTTAATGTTCCCGCAAACTTCTTCTCGTACTCCTTTTTCCCTGCCCTAATCAAACCCTTTGTCCTCCTCTGCTGAGTTCTAAATTTCTCTCATTCCCTGGGTTCGTTGCTATTTCTGGCCAATTTGTATGCCACTTCCTTGGCTTTAATACTATCCCTGATTTCCCTCGATAGCCACGGTTGAGCCACCTTCCCTTTTTTATTTTTACGCCAGACAGGAATGTACAATTGTTGTCGTTCATCCATGCGGTCTCTAAATGTCTGCCATTGCCCATCCACAGTCAACCCCTTAAGTATCATTCGCCAATCTATCCTAGCTAATTCACGCCTCATACCTTCAAAGTTACCCTTCTTTAAGTTCTGGACCATGGTCTCTGAATTAACTGTTTCATTCTCCATCCTAATGCAGAATTCCACCATATTATGGTCACTCTTCCCCAAGGGGCCTCGCACAACGAGATTGCTAATTAATCCTCTCTCATTACACAACACCCAGTCTAAGATGGCCTTCCCCCTAGTTGGTTCCTCAACATATTGGTCTAGAAAACCATCCCTTATGTACTCCAGGAAATCCTCCTCCACCGTATTGCTTCCAGTTTGGTTAACCCAATCTATGTGCATATTGAAGTCACCCATTATAACTGCTGCACCCTTATTGCATGCACCCCTAATTTCCTGTTTGATGCCCTCCTCAACATCACTACTACTGTTTGGAGGTCTGTACACAACTCCCACTAACGTTTTTTGCCATTTGGTGTTCTGCAGCTCTACCCATATAGATTCCACATCATCCAAGCTAATGTCCTTCCTAATTATTGCATTAATCTCCTCCTTAACCAGCAATGCTACCCCACCTCCTTTTCCTTTTATTCTATCCTTCCTGAATGTTGAATAACCCTGGAGGTGAGTTCCCAGCCCTGATCATCCTGGAGCCACGTCTCTGTAATCCCAATGACATCATATTTGTTAACATCTATTTGCACAGTTAATTCATCCACCTTATTACGGATACTCCTTGCATTAAGACACAAAGCCTTCAGGCTTGTTTTTTTAACACCCTTTGTCCTTTTAGAATTTTGCTGTACAGTGGCCCTTTTTGTTCTTTGCCTTGTGTTTCTCTGCCCTCCACTTTTCCTCATCTCCTTTTGTCTCCTTTTTGTTTCCCTCTGTCTCCCTGCATTGTTTCCCATCCCCCTGCCATATTAGTTTAACTCCTCCCCAACAGCACTAGCAAACACTCCCCCTAGGACATTGGTTCCGGTCCTGCCCAGGTGCAGACCGTCCGGTTTGTACTGGTCCCACCTCCCCCAGAACCGGTTCCAATGCCCCAGGAATTTGAATCCCTCCCTGCTGCACCACTGCTCAAGCCACGTATTCATCTGCGCTATCCTGCGATTCCTACACTGACTAGCACGTGGCACTGGTAGCAATCCCGAGATTACTACTTTCGAGGTCCTACTTTTTAAATTTAGCTCCTAGCTCCTTAAATTTGTTTCGTAGGACCTCATCCCTTTTTTTACCTATGTCGTTGGTACCAATGTGCACCACCACAACTGGCTGTTCTCCCTCCCTTTTTAGAATGTCCTGCACCCGCTCCGAGACATCCTTGACCCTTGCACCAGGGAGACAACATACCATCCTGGAGTCTCGGTTGCGGCCGCAGAAAGGCCTATCTATTCCCCTCACCATTGAATCCCCAATCACTATCGCTCTCCCACTCTTTTTCCTGCCCTCCTGTGCAACAGAGCCAGCCACGGTGCCATGAACTTGGCTGCTGTTGCCCTCCCCTGATGAGTCATCTCCCTCAACAGTACTGAAAGCAGTGTATCTGTTTTGCAGGAGGATGACCACAGGGGACCCCTGAACTACCTTCCTTGCACAACTCTTCCTGTTGGTCTTCCATTCCCTAGCTGGCTGTGGACCCTTCTCCTGCGGTAAGACCAACTCGCTACCTGTGCTACTCACGTCATTCTCAACATCGTGGATGCTCCAGAGTGAATCAACCCTCAGTTCCAATTCCGCAACGCGGTCCGTCAGGAGCTGGAAGCGGATACACTTCCCGCAGATGTAGTCGTCAGGGACACCGGAAGTGTCCCTGAGTTCCCACATGGTACAGGAGGAGCATATCACGTGACCGAGCGCTCCTACCATGACTTAACCCTTAGATACACTTAAATTGGTGACAACACTGTTACAGGTTACTTACTGATATAAAAAAGAAAAACTACTTACCAATCACCAGCCAATCACTTACCCCTTTGGCTGTGACGTCACCTTTTGATTCCTTTCTACTTCTTTTCTGCTTTTTCTCCCGGCTGGAGCTGCCCAAGCTCGCATTTTATAGGCCTCTCCAAGCTGCTCCCGCCTCTCGCCGACTGCCGCTGCCTGTGGAACACCCGCTGGGCCTTTTATAGGCCTCTCCACGCTGCTCCCACCTCTCGCCGACTGCCGCTGCCTGTGGAACACCCGCTGGGCCTTTTATCGGCCTCTCCACGCTGCTCCCACCTCTCGCCAACTGCCGCTGCCTGTGGGACACCCGCTGGGCCTTTTATAGGCCTCTCCACGCTGCTCCCACCTCTCGCCGACTGCCGCTGCCTGTGGAACACCCGCTGGGCCTTTTATCGGCCTCTCCACGCTGCTCCCACCTCTCGCCAACTGCCGCTGCCTGTGGAACACCCGCTGGGCCTTTTATAGGCCTCTCCACGCTGCTCCCGCCTCTCGCCGACTGCCACTAGTTACATCTCCTGCAATAACTTAGCAATACAATCTCTTGCAGTGACAACCTTATGTTGTGAATCCAGAGAACCCTGGTTGCTATGTTCTAAACCTCTCTCAAAACCTACCACTTTGACCAAGCTTTTGGTCATCTGCCTCAATATCTCCTTATATGGCTTGGTGTCAAATTTTGTTTTGATAACGCTCCTATGAAGTGCCTTTGTACGTTAAAGGCGCTATTTAAATGCAAGTTGTTGTTGAAGCAGTCACTGTTGTAATATAGGAAACTTAACCTTATTGACCTCAACGCCTAACTCGTGGGATTTGTAGAAACAAGGCCAGTCTAAACAGGCAAGTGTCCAGGGGAAGAAATGATTGGGGATTAAGGAGTAGCATATCAATGGGGATTACAAGATCCCACGCAACACCACAGTTTTCACGTTCATGACACCATCGATTGCTACAGCTGCATAAACATAGGACATCTGACAGAAAATCAATAATGTCAACTGGTCTTTTCTCTTTAGAGGTTCTGACAGGCTTGCTCTATATTCCCAGCACTTACGGTATTGATTAACCAAAAACAAATAGAAAGACTTGCATTTCTACAGCACCTTTCACGATCTCTGGGCATCCCAAAGCGCTTTACAGCCAATGAAGTACTTTTGGAGTGCAGTCACTGTTGTAATGTGGGAAATGCAGCAGCTAACTTACATAAATAAGATCCCACAAACTACAACGTGATAATGACCAGATAATCTGCTTTTTAGTCATGTTGATCGAGGGATAAATATTGGCCCCAGGACACCGGGGAGAACACCTCAGCGAAATAGTGCCGTGGGATCTTTTACGCCCACCTGAGAGAGCAGACGGGGCCTCGGTTTAATGTCTCATCCGAAAGATGGCACCTCCGACAGTGCGGCGTCCCCTCAGCACTGCACTGAAGTGTCAGCCTGAATCAGGTATGGTTTACCATTAACCCCTACCTGCCAGCTAGCTATCACCTGGCGTGGGTAAAGTGCGATTCTAGACTAGCAATCCAGCAATCATGAGTTCACCAATAAAAATTATGAAATTGCGTTCAATAAATCAGGAAAGCTGTCAGATGTTTGGAAATATTCAACTGGTTCACGAAGGGTTAGATTATGAAGAGATGTTACATTAACTAGGCTTGTATTCCCTGGAATATAGGTTATGGGGTGATTTGAGGTTTTAAAATGAATTGCTAGGGTAGATAGAGAGAAATTTTTTTCCGCTGGTGAGGGGAGTCTAGGACAAGGGGGACATAACCTTAAAATCAGAGCCAGGCCGTTCAGAAGGTAGGAAACACTCTTCACGCAAATGGTGGTAGAAGTGTGGAACTATCACAAAAATAATTTTAATTTTGCGAGACAAGGGTATGGAGCTAGGATACAGATCAGCCATGATCTCATTGAATGCCAAAACAAGCTCGAGAGGCTGAATGGCCTCGCTCTGTTCCTATGTCCTTCAGGGACGGGAACCCGCGCAGCCCAGGACTGGCTTTTTCAATGTTAAGCATGCGCGAAACTGTGAATGGGCGGCGCACCCAAAAAATTAAGAGGGAACATTAGTCCAGTCCCACTCTTATTTGGTTGAGTTTCAATGCCCTGAGGGCAAGTAAGGAAGGGCAATAAATGCCAGCCTTGCCAGTTTCAACTGCAGCCCAAACTGTAAAAAGATGAAGATTCAGGTGAGGCAGCTGGTTGCTAAGTTACGGCTGATTATTTTGAACAGCATGTGGACATTCAGTGACTAACCACAGCAAACAACTTCAAAATGCATAATATTTCTGGAGAGAGACAGCAAGTTAAGAACCGTAGTTATACAATATCTATTGCCAGGACAGACCTGACAAGCTCTGGCCCTTTTTTTCCCGCCATAGAATTGTGGTTGCAGAAATTTGGCCAGAAGTGTAACAGAACTTGAAGGGGATCCCTATCTCTGTAATCACCTCACATAAAAGGTTACTGCACAAGGTAAAAGTTCACAGGGTTGGGGATAATATATTAGCATGAATAGAGGATTGACTAATAGAAAATAGAGAATCGGGATAAATAGTTCATTCTCGGATTGGCAATCAGTAACCAGTGGGGTGCTGCAGGGATCAGTGCTGGGACCCCAACTATTTACAATCTATATTAACGACTTGGAAGAAGGGACTGAGTGTAACGTAGCCAAGTTTGCTGATGATACAAAGATGGGAGGAAAAGCAATGTGAGGAGGACACAAAAAATCTGCAAAAGGACATAGACAGGCTAAGTGAGTGGGCAAAAATTTGGCAGATGGAGTATAATGTTGGAAAGTGTGAGGTCATGCACTTTGGCAGAAAAAAATCAAAGAGCAAGTTATTTAAATGGAGAAAGATTGCAAAGTGCTGCAGTACAGCGGGACCTGGGAGTACTTGTGCATGAAACACAAAAGGATAGTATGCAGGTACAGCAAGTGATCAGGAAGGCCAATGGAATCTTGGCCTGTATTGCAAAGGGGATGGAGTATAAAAGCAAGGAAGTCTTGCTACAACTATACAGGGTATTGGTGAGGCCACACCTCGAATACTGCGTGCAGTTTTGGTTTCCATATTTACGAAAGGATATACTTGCTTTGGAGGCTGTTCAGAGAAGGTTCACTAGGTTGATTCCAGGGATAAGGAGGTTGACTTATGAGGAAAGGTTGAATAGTTGGGCCTCTACTCATTGGAACTCAGAAGAATGAGAGGTGATGTTATTGAAACGTATACGATTATGAGGGGGCTTGACAAGGTGGATGCAGAGAGGATGTTTCCACTGATGGGGGAGACTAGAACTAGAGGGCATGATCTTAGAATAAGGGGCTGCCCATTTAAAACTGAGATGAGGAGAAATGTCTTCTCTGAGGGTTGTAAATCTGTGGAATTCACTGCCCCAGAGAGCTGTGGAAGCTGGGACATTGAATAAATATAAGACAGAGATAGAGAGTTTCTTAAATGATAAGGGAATAAGCGATTATGGGGAGCAAGTGGGGAAGTGGAGCTGAGTATGATCAGATCAGCCATGATCTTATTGAAAGGCGGAGCAGGCTTGAGGGGCCATATGGCCTACTCCTGCTCCTATTTCTTATGTTCTTATGTACCCCACAGGATGTCTGCGTTCCTCTAATTCTGCCCTCTTGGATTCTAATCGCTCAACCCGTGCCTTCTGTTGCCTGGGCCCCAAGCTCTGGAATTACCTCCCTAAACCTCCTTTTTTAAGATGCTCCTTAAAACCTACCTCTTTGACCAAGCTTTTGGTCATCTGTCATGATATCTCCTTATGTTGCTCAAATCCCTCCATGGTCTCGCCCCCTCCTCCAACCCTACCGCTCTCCGAGATTTCTTCATTCCTCCAATTCTGGCATCTTGTGCATTACCAATTTGAATCGTTCCACCATTGGCGGCCGTGCCTTCAGTTGCTGAGACTCTACGCTCTGGAATTCCCTCACTAAACCGCTCCACACTTCTTCTCCTTTAAGTCTCTCCTTAAAATCTATCTCTTTGACCAAGCTTTTGGTCACCTGTCCTGATATCTCCTTATGTGGCTCGGTGTCAAATGTATTTGTTGTCTTATAACACTGCTGTGAAGAGCATTGGGACGTTAAAGGCGCTATATAAATAAAAGTTGTTCGTCCGACTGCATTCGCTGTCGTGTAGGAGGTGTACTTAAATAAAGTGGCTTCGTAATTCACCTGCTTGCGTGCAGTCAGTCCTGGACATCTCAGGTGAGCTGAGATATCTCTCACCTCACTAACCACAATAATTAACTTTACCCACCCCAAATAAAATACACATCATAAAATACTTATAGAAAATCATCGTTCAGATAATTCCCAAAACACTCGCGCATTACCTTGACGTGCAGTCACATGTTTATGTAGTCAAGCACACGAATATTATGTCGACAAACACTGAGGTTCCGTACTAGGAACAGCTCACCTTGTTGCTGAATAGATTTCCCCAGGTTGGAGAGAGCGCCTATTCCTACTCTGCAGTTCCTGCAGATACACAAGTAATTCATATTTTTTAAACTGCGCCTTTTAACAAAAGTCCCAAGCTTCTCTGATTTGCCCCTGCGTTGCCACAGATGATCTCATTTTCGTTCTAGGCACAGTGCTCCACCTGTCCTGACTACATTTGTTTTGGTACCTTTTTATGAATAATTTAATGGCTGCGTGCTAGCCTGTTCTGAACTGATGCCCGGATCGATAGTTGCTTGAACCCTGTGTCCTGCTGTGTGTTTGTCCACTATTCCCATTGTAGAGTCACGCTTGTGGCTCGACGCCTGAAGCAGCCTGGGTTTGTAATCGACATATGCTGTTGAATTTCCCGCAGCCCGCTTTCCCTTTGGTGAATCATTGACAGTTTTGTCTCGGTTTCTGTGGTAACTAATGTTCGATCAGCAGTCAAATATTAATCCCCCCCAAAATCTCCAGCTCGTTTTGTATCTTTTCTGCTGTGCTTTCTCAGAAGTTTCTGGTGTCAAAGTGATCTCTCCCACCCCATGATTCGGTCCGAAGCTGTACCGCCATCAAAATCACCAGATAAATAGGAATGAGGAAAGCCATTCAGCCCAGCGTAATTCATGCACCTTGTAGAAACATACAGTGCACCCCAGTACAGTCTCTCAAACAGCCCCAAGTTTTATTTCTCCACCATACCCTGCATCCATTCCATGTATTGAAAACTCTTGGCAAGAAATTCGTCTCGAGCAGGAGCAGCGACGCAAAATGGGCAGTATCGGATCGACTGCCCCTTATACGCAGCGCCCGATAGTCATAGGAACAGGAGGAGGCCATTCAGCTCCTCGAGCCTGGTCTGCCATTCACTGAGATCATGGCTGATCTGTGACCTAACTCCATATACCCGCCTTTGCTCCATATTCCTTAATACCTTTGTTAAACAAAAATCTATCAATCGCCCAACTTAAAATTAACAATTGATCTCATGCCATTTGCAGAAGAGAGTTCCAAACCTCTACCACCCTTTGTGTGCAGAAGTGTTTTCTAACTTCACTCCTGAAAGGCCTAGACTCCCCAATCAGCAGAAATAGTTTCTATCTACGCTATCTGTTCCCCTTAATATCCTGAAAACTGATCAAATCACCTTCTAAATTCCAGGAAATACATGCCTAGTTTGTGTAATCTCTCCTCCCAATCAGTTCCAGATCAGGTACTGCATACAGCAGGCAGCCGATCCAATACCGCCTGTTTTATGCCACCGCCCGCAACGAATTTCTAGGCCTGTGTGTGAAGGAGCTGCCTGACTTCGCCTCCTAAAGTTGTCTTACCCCCGATCTGAACTGGTGTCACCGTTCTCATGTTTTCTTACCTTGCAGTCGTGATCCAGATGGAACTTTACTATATTGTTCAATCTATTGCAGTGCTCAGGTACCCTCAGTCACCTCACCGCATGGCTTCACAACCCAGTTTTCTTCATCTTTCCCGTAATTCAATCATCTGATAGCAACGATTGGAATAATGGCTCCTTGCTGCACCTCGGTGCCATTTATTTTTGTGTGCGAGGCTCTTTAACTGGCAGCGCGGTTATTTCCGTTGTGAAACCAGCGAGCAGCCTGCGCGGGACCTCCACACTGCTGCACACAATATTGCTCTTTATCTCGCACAGCATCCTGTTTAATTCTTAACCGCTCCTCCCTCCAGCAACTGAACATATTTAGTTCAGAGTCCATCAGCAACTTTACATTGCATCTCTCTCTCACCTTTATCCATAGCTGGTACCGTGCTAGTCAGTGCATGGCCCCAGATTAAATCCCCACACTCTCATTGTGCAAGAGGCAATGTATCACTGAACCTACTCTCTTGCACATACTTTACCCGAATTATTGTCTGGGGTATGGTCTGCCACGTGCAAGGGCCACAGGTAAACGTTGGAACGACAAAGACAAGCAAAGGGTAAATCAGACAACTATCTAATCATAATTAAAACTTAGAGAAAAATACTTAATGGAATAAATGATGAAAGTTCAGTTGCTCCACTGATTAGTTTTTCTTCAATAAAAAAATTGCTGCCTTTGTGCGCTAACATCATACGAGAGTGTAAAAGCATTAAAAACCTACATGCAGGGCATGACTTTGTAACATTAACTTTACCAATGTTCCCTGCCATTTATTTGTGTGTGCGAGGCCCTTTAACTGGCAGCGCGGTTATTTCCATTGTAAAGCCAACGAGCAGCCGGCACGGGACCTCCACACAACATTGCTCTTTACCTTGCCTTAGTTCTATTAACCATTTCTGAAAGTATCAAGTATGTACAATTCTCCCAGGGCTGTATTAATTTCCAGTGACAGTTGCGGCTCAGTAGGCAGCACACTCACCTCTGAGTGAGAAGGTTGTGGGTTTGAGTCCCGAGTCCCACTCCAGAGACTTGAGCACAAAAATCTAGGCTGACACTCCCAGTGCAGTGCTGAAGGAGCGCCGCATTGTCGGAGGTCTTTCGGATAAGATGTTAAACGAGGCCCCATCTGCTCTCTCAGGTGGACGTAAAGGATCCCACGGCCACTATTTTGAAGAAGAGGGAGTTCTCCCTGGTGTCCTGGCCAATATTTATCCCTCAATCAACATCACTGAAACAGATTATTTGGTCATTATCACATTGCTGTTTGTGGGAGCCTGCTGTGCGCAAATTGGCTACTGCGTTTCCTAACTTACAACAGTGACTACACTAAAAAGTATTTCATTGGCTGTAAAGTGCTTCGAGTCGTCCGGTGGTTGTGAAAGATGCAATAGAAATGCAAGTTCTTTTTTTCTCCTTCACCCTACTTTTCCACAGCCATATTTATTCTGACAGATTTCCTCCTGTGTTATTCTAGAACCACTCTTTCTATCCCATCACTTGAAAATAAATGGTGTAATTACAAGCTGAACTGGTGGTGCACAAACTGAAGATTTGTAACTCTGGAATTGGCACTAAAAGCAAAAGCAACAGGACTTTATTCTCATAAGTAAAACTTTAAAAAATGCTGAATGGAATAAATGCACGGTGTACAGATTTGGTCTCCTTAACGAAGGAAGGATATACTTTCCTTCAAGGGGGTGCAACAAAGGTTCACGAGACTGATTCCTGGGATGGGGAGATTGTCCTATGAGGAGAGATTGAGTCGACTAATAATAAAAATATGACATCACAAGGATGGAGGACAGTGATTGGTTCTTCCAGATTAATTGAATCACTGGACAGGGAATGAATCTTAAAAGAAAGCTAATAACTGATTTAATTTGGTTCAACTGCTGATTTTCTAATTTTAAACAATTTATTATGGTATATATTATTTAATTATAATTAATCTTCTTATACTGATTTTACTATTGTATACTCCTTATTGTATTATTTACAATGTAGTTTGAAAATCTTTTTTTTTTTTTTTAAAGTTTTTTCGCTGGTGTCTTATCTGCATGCGCATTTTGGCTGCTGCTTCGGACCCGAGCCTTTAACCTCTTTTACACTTCCTTCTCACGCTTTTTCTCTTTCCCTCAATAGTCAATATCTAACATAATGTAAAATTGTTGTGAAGTGCCTTGGGATGTTTTACTACGTTAAAAGGCGCTATATAAAATTATTAGCCTAGACCTATATTCCCTAGAATTTAGAAGAATGAGGGGTGATCTCAATGAAACATAAAATTGTTAAGAGTTCAACAGGGTAGATGCAGGATGTTTCCCCTGGCTGGGGGGAGGGGGCGGGGTGTCTAGACCCAGAGGTCATAGTCACAGAATAAGGGATCGGCCATTTAGGACTGAGATGAGGATAAATTTCTTCACTCAGAGGGTTGTGAATCTTTGGAATTCTCTATCTCAGAGGGCTGTGGATGCTGAATCATTGAGCATATTCAAGGCCGAGATCGATAGATTTTTGGACTCTAGGGGAATCAAGGGGTATGGAGATCGGGCAGAAAAGTGGAGTTGAGATCGAAGATCAGCCATTATCTTATTGAATGGTGGAGCAGGCTCGAGGGGCTGAATGGCCGACTCCTGCTCCCATTTCTCATGTAATGTTGTAGATAGAAGTGGGGTGATGCACAAGTGGGATTTCCTCTCTGAGCAGAGGGGGACCTCGATCACCTTTGCCACTGCAGCAAAATAGATGGAGCTGCTAAATTCTGAAAGGTGGGTGGCGAGATAGTGGCAGTTTCTGAAGTTGGAGCATGTGGTATAAATCTAATTATCAAAGATTCTGTACATCAGACTGATTATGAAGAAGTAACTACTTTTAGAAAAAGGACTAAAGTGAGATTATGAACTGATTTGATGGCACTGAATGTTTAAAATGGAGTGGAAGAGCTGAGGGATCTTGATGTGCGGACAGGCACGTCATAAAAAGGCAAAGCAGAATCCTTGTGCCGAGAAGCACAGAAGACAAAAGCAGGGAGATAATGCTAAACTTGTACAAGACCTTAGTTGGAGTATAGTGTACAGTTGTAGTACTGTGTACAGTTTTGGGCACCTCCATTATCGGAAGGATCATCATTCGCAGTCCCTTGAAACAGTCCAATACGGGAATTACAGTCTCCGTCACAGGTGAGACAGACAGTGGTCGAAGGAAAGGGGGGTGGGGAGTCTGGTTTACCGCACGCTCCTTCCGCTGCCTGCGCTTGGTTTCTGCATGCTCTCGGCGACGAGACTCGAAGTGCTCAGCGCCCTCCCGGATGCTTTTCCTCCACTTTGGGCAGTCTTGGGCCAGGGATTCCCAGGTACAAAATAGGAAGGATATAAAAGCAATGGGGAAGCATTACAGGGCTGGGATGTTACCAGGGATTGGGGAAGGGGAGATATTACCAGGGATGGGGGGGGGGGGTATTACCAGGGATTGGGGGCGGGGGGGAAAGAGAAAGAGGAGATATTACCGGTGATGTGGGGGGGGGGGGGGGGTATTACCGGGGATGAGGTCAGTATGAAAGAGTACGGAAGATTGGGCTTTTCCCCACCGGAGTGGAGAAGGTTAGAGGGAGAAGAGGTGACCGAGTCTTCAAGCTCGCGCAGGGTTCGGATAAAGTGAACACAGAGTTCTAGCGAAGGGCCATCGACCTGAAACGTTAACTCGGTTTCGGTCTCCACAGAAGCTGCCTGACCTGTTCCAGCATTTTCTGCTTTTATTTCAGATTTGCAATATTATTGTAAATACTGAGGCGCTGGTTCTGGTGGTCAGGAGAAAAGAAGAAAAAACAAGTGTCAACCAAAGATCAGAATTTTTCCACAATATATTTTGGAAAAAAAAAGATTTAATTTAAAACAAATTATATTTGCTTTTGAAAATCACAAAATACAAGAAATGTCTAAAAGCAGCATTGGAATCATTGGTCCCTGGTCACATTCCAGTTGGTTAATCCTCAAATTATTGTTGGGATTCAGTAAAATGTGGCGTAATATTTTCCTCTTGAACTGCATGAAACACACACACCCCCCCAACAGTACTAAGGCTGGGTTGTGGCTGTGGCCGGAGATGATTTCTAGTTGCACAATAACAGGGTGTAGTACTGGCCCCTCACTAGCAGTGAGGGCAATCGGAAGGGGTTTACTGAAAGCATCAATATTAAAGCAGATTGGCTTGTGACTGCAGTGTGCTGGTACAACACGCAGAATAATGCGCAGTGACAGTCAGCGACTGTAACATGACCCATGTCACAACCAACATTACTTGCATCAGCAACATTGAGCCACAGCATTTCTGGTCTAACCATGTGGTGAACATGCAGGGGGCTGTCAACAGTTTGAACCAGGAAAGAATACACAGCATCAAGTCACGATTAAATGTTTTCTTTCTCCTCCCCCACCCAAAAGGCAGGGCACCTGGGAGGAGCAATGCAGCGGCATCCATCTGGAGAAACCCTGGGCACAATGACCAGCTCACAATCAGACCAATGCTGCGTGCATATAAAGTTTTCAGTCAGGCACCAACTCCTCTTCCCCAATATTCAAGTGCAGAGTAAATAGTTCAATCAATCGCCGCTGGCAATCCAAAACAAACTGTAGAAATAAAAGTGCGTGATGTTGGAGTAGGACTCTCCGAGCGAGTCCCAGGGGATCTCTGCAAGCTGTTGCATGTGCTGAATGGGAGCAGGCTTGGTTCGTCTGACGCTTCACTTTGGGAGCCTGCGGAGCTCGTGGATCAGCCAGAGGGCCAGACTGAGCAGCACCAGGGACCCCGACTGGTGTGTGGCTGCCAGGGGAGTGGGGACGTAGAGCAGCAGGGTGCTGATTCCCAGCCCAGCCTGAAACACGACCAGAAAGACAGTGAAATGCGATTTCCAAATCTAAAGCCACACACGCCCATCAGTTAGGTTTCCCCTCTATTCCACCCCCACCCCCGCCACTTCTCCCCCTTCTGTACCCGACGAGTCCTGCTTGACAAGACACGATAGCTCACCCCTGTACCAACCCAATGCCCACACTCCTTCAGTGCCCAGGCTGTTCATTGGATAATGAGGAGGGGAATTTTTGCTGATACCCCCTTCCCCTCTCAACCCACAGGCACAGAGGCCAGCTGGAACCTAGAATCGCTGCTCAAGAAGAAACCAGCAAGACCAGGGACAGAACCTGCAATCCCAATACCAGGTAAGGTAGCATTGTGATTATGTTGCTGAACCAGTAATCCAGAGGCCTGGACTAATGATCCAGAGACACGAGTTCAAATCCCACCACGGCAGCTAGGGAATTTAAATTCAAATAATTAGAATAAAAAACTATGGTGACCATGAAACTACCAGATTGTCGTAAAATCTGGTTCACTGATGTCCTTTATCGAAGGAAATCTTCCGTCTTTACTCGGTCTGGGCCTACACATGACTCCAGACACATCATCATCTGAAATGGCCCAGCAAGGTGGCTCATCTCAAGGGCAATTAGGGATGGGCAATAAATACCCAAGCCATTGCGGAGACTATATTTTTAAATATATTATATGTCTATTGGTTATCAGTCCTGTTGGTGCCACCTCGCCTGCAGCCGACGCAGGGACTTACTTTAAGCCTGATGAAATGTGGAGACCTGCCTCAACACAGTAGTGAGTTCACTGGGTATGGCAGAGTAGGGAGTATGTTATTGGTACTAAAATCGCGAGACCTTGAGTTCAAATCCCACCATGGACACTGAGAATTTGAATTCAGTTTAAAGATTCTGGAAAAATAAAGCTGGGATCAGTAAAAGTGACTGTGAAGCTGTCGGAGTGTTGTCAAAACCCAACAGGTTCACTAATATCCTTTCAGGGAAGGAAATCTGCCGTCCTTATCCAGTCTGGGCCTATATGTGACTCCAGACCCACACTAACGTGGTTGACTCTTAAGTGCTCTCTGAAGTGGTCTAGCGAGCCCCTCAGTTGTATTAAACCAGGGCAACTAAGGAGTGGACAATACAAGCCCTGCCAGCGACACCCACACACTGAGAATGAGTTAGCCCAGAAGACGGCCACTGCCCCCATTACCTGCACGTAAACCATGGCCAGCAGAGCAGATATTGCCACCTTGGTCCTCCGGGGCATTGGCATCCTACGAGAAAGTGCGTAGAGGATGGTCACTGCTGTCACCGAGGCAACCCCCTGCCAACACACATCGAGAATTACAGCATTAGAAAAGAGGCATAGCCGGAGGCAGAAGAACGGCCCCATGACGTATTCAAGCAAACAATCCACCACAATTTATCACAGAGCAAAATCGCCAATCTGAACTACGGACCCACAGCAGGACTGTGAGTGACCGAAGAGGAAAGACGGGATAATGTTGGGGACACGAACCACTTCAGGAGGGCGAGAAAGTCAGCGAGGGTTCCTGCTTCTCGCCATTGTTCAATGAACCTGCGCTGGAAAAGGGTGTGTGGAGGTCAGGCATAATATTCCAGCACAAAACAAAGCGCACGTCTATGCAAGGTCCCCAAGGTTCATCCGCTTTCTAACACTCACCGCGAGAAGGAGCAGGAGGAAGAGGGGAAACAGGATTTGGGGGGGGGGGGGGGGGGGGGTGTCGAGGGTCGAAAGCCGAAAAGTCCGTGGTTCAGATCACACCTTACCCAATGACAACGTTCCCCCTAAGCTGCGTGTGCGCGCCCAGCTGGACATTGATCGGGAGGTCTCGCGCAGGCCGCTCACCAGCTGCTGACGCTGGAGAAGATACTGCGCATGCGCGGCCATGCAGCAAATTTAAAGGGACCATGCACAAAGAAAATGAGAGAGAACATTGGTCAACGACCTGCAGCAGTTAGCAAACGTGCAAGTTCCAACAGATATTCAGTACTAAAAAGGGTTAATCTGCACCATTTCATTTCATTGAGGCATCCCCCAGTGGCAACACACGTGTTTTAGGTATTGTTTAAATATTGCAGTTCTCTGCTGTTGTGACGAGTTTAGTCTGAACATTCCCCCTGGAGTGATAATTATGCACTGTCTACGTCGTGGGGCCGAGGCGCCCATCGTCTCCATTCACCCAGTGTATCCATTCACCCAGTGTATATTGCAAGACACATTACAGAGCACCAGCAGAGGGCGCTTGTTATACCAACTATACAAGGCCCTGATTCGACCACAGCTGGAACACTGTGAGCAGTTCTGGAAACCACACCTTAGGAAGGATATATTGGCCTTGGAGAGTGCAGCGTAGATTTACTAGGATAACTAGACTCCAAGGGTTAAGTTACAAAGAGAGATTACACAAACTAGGATTGTATTCTCTAGAACTTAGACAGTTAACAACTTGTATTTATATAGCGCCCATTAACGTAGTGAAATGTCCTAAGGCGCTTCACAGGAGTACTATGACACTGTTTTGACACCGAGCCGCGTAAGGAGACATCAGGGCAGGTGATCCAATACTTGGTCAAAGAGGTAGGTTTTAAGGAGCGTCAGGCAACAGAAGGCACGGCCACCAATGGTTGAGCAATTATAATCAAGGGTGCCCAAGAGGGCAAAATTAGAGGAGCGCAGACGTCTCCCGGGGGGGGGGGGGGGGGGTTGTGAGGCTGAAGGATATTAGAGATAGGGAGGGGTGAGGCCATGGAGGGATTTGTAAACAAGGATGAGAATTTTGAAATCGAGGCGTTGCTTAACTGGGAGCCAATGTAGGTCAGGGGACATAGGGGTGATGAGTGAGCGGGACTTGGTGCGAGTTAGGACACGGGCTGCCGAGTTTTGGATCACCTCTAGTTTATGTAGGGTAGAATGTGGGAGGCCCGCCAGGAGTGCGTTGGAATAGTCAAATCTAGAGGTAACAAAGGCATAGATGAGGGCTTCAGCAGTGGATGAGCTGAGGCAAAGGGTGGAGACGGGCGATGTTACAGAGGTGGAAATAGGCGGTCTTAGTTATGCTGCGGAAATGTGGTCGAAAGCTCATTTCAGGAGTGATTTGATTGAAGTTTTCAAGATATTAAGGGGAACAGATAGGGTAGAGAGAAGCTATTTTCGATGGTTGGAGTGTCCCGGACTAGGGGGCATAATCTAAAAATTAGAGCCTGACCTTGCAGGAGTGAAATTAGGAACGTGAGTTACCTGCGGAGTCAGAGGATGGGCAATTACGGAAGGAATTTGTGCTGCCCCATTAGCACCCAAGTTGCCGTGTAACAATTCCACAATTCAACTTGGCGGGAGCTAATCAGTAAGGGAAGAACTTGGCGCCAACCTTGCACTTAGATTTGAAAATAGTTACCAGGACTCGGTGGTCGAACTGAACAGTGGTCGGGTTCTCAAAGAAGTTTTGGAGAACAGGGGAAAAGGCCAATAGGTCGTCTGGCACCCAACGCTCTCCCATCTTGGGGAAGGAGTTGTAGACGAGCCCAGCATCCAGCCCGGCAACAAACGCACCTGATAAAAGATCGAAGAGAAAACACAATCAAACACAAATCACGCCCTGCTGTATGGCCCCAAAAAACAAGACCCGGGGTTTCATTCCCTCAGCACTATTTTCGCAAGAGTCGAAATTAACAAGGTGGAAACGGGAGGAAAGGTGGGGGTTAATTGCCCTCGACATCAAGGCAGTATTTGACTCAGCGTGGAAGGCACCAAGGAGCCCGTGCAAAACGGAGGTGAAAGGGGTTCAAAGGGAAACTCCTCACATGGCTGTGGCATAAAGGAAGATGGCGATGGTGGTTGGGAGGCCAATGGTCAGAGCCCCAGGATATCACTGCAGCAATTCCTCCACCCAACTACCTCCATCACAAGCTGTTTGCAGACAATTCTAGTGTTCAGCTCCATTCACAACATCCACGCCTGGACTGAAATGGCAAGTAATATTCATGGCACACAAGAAACCACCAAGGGATACCCGTTCATCAATATTTTGGAGGTCACCGTTGATCAGGAAAGGCTTGCATTTCTATAGCGCCTTTCACGATGTCCAAAAGCACTTTATAGCTGATTAAGTACTGTAATGCTGTAATGCAGGGAAACACGGAGTCACAGCAAGCCTCCACAAACAGCAATGTGATAATGACCAAATCATCTGTCTTAATATGTCGATTGGGGGATAAATATTGGCCCCAGGACACTGGGGATAACTCTCATGCTCTTCTTCAAAATAGTGCCATGGGATCTTTTCCGCTGCCCACCTTTGGCTCGTTTACCATGAAGGAGCTCCGCATAAAGCATTTGCTTAGGGAGTCTTGTATCTGGGATGCGAACTATGTGGTCTGCCCAGTGAAGCTGATCGAGCGTAGTCAGTGCTTCAATACTGGGGATGTTAGCCTGGACAAACAACCTTTAAGAGTAGGCAAATAAAACTTCAAAAAAAGTACTTAATTGGCCTCAAAGCGCTTTGGGACGTCCGGTGGCTGTGAAAGGCACTATATAAATATATAAGTCTTTAGTAATGACGCTTCAGCTTGGCCTGTTCACCCTCCACTCTGATTCAGTCACAAATTCAACTGAAGGTATCCATTCAGCCCCACTGATAACACCAACCCTAACCACATCCCTTTATAGCTGCCTCGACAGACAGCCCATTACCTGAGAGCGCAGTAACAAACACCAGGACCCCGGTCCCACGGGCAAATCTCCTCAACAGCACCATCTGATGGCTATTGGGCATCTACAGTAAAAGAGGACATTAATTAACAAAACACGCTTACTTCAACTGTTTATCGAGAGTAGATGAGAACTTGACAGCAACATTTTTTGATTAAAACTTAAGGGGAGAGGGAGCTTTAATCCGTATCTAACCTGTGCTGTACCTGCCCTGGGAGTGTTTGATGGGACAGTGCAGAAACATAGAAAATAGGTGCAGGAGTAGGCCATTCGGCCCTTCAAGCCTGCACCACCATTCAAGATCATGGCTGATCATGCAACTTCAGTACTCCATTCCTGCTTTCTCTCCATACCCTCCGATCCCTTTAGCCGTAAGAGCCACAACCAACTCCCTTTTGAATATATCCAACGAACTGGACTCAACAACTTTGTGGTAGAGAATGCCATAGGTTCAAAATTCTCTGGGTGAAAAAGTTTCTCATCTCGATCCTAAATGGCTTACTCCTTATCCTTAGACTGTGACCCCTGGTTCTGGACTTCCCCAACATCGAGAACATTCTTCCTGCATCTAACCTGTCCAATCCCGTCAGAATTTTATATGCTTCTATGAGATTCCCCTCTCATTCTTCTAAACTCCAGTGAATATAAGCCTAGTCAATCCAGTCTTTCTTCATATGTCAGTCCTGCCATCCCAGGAATCAGTCTGGTGAACCTTCACTGCATTCCGTCAAAAGCAAGAATTATCCTTCCTCAGATTAGGAGACCAAAACTGAATCAATATTCCAGGTGAGGCCTCACCAAGGCGCTGTACAACTACAGGAAGATCTCCCTGCTCCTATACTCAAATCCTCTCGCTATGAAGGCCAACATGCCATTTGCTTTCTTTACTGCCTGCTGTACCTGCATGCCTACCTTCAATGACTGATGTACCATGGCACCCAGGTCTCGGTGCACCTCCCCTTTTACTAATTTGTCACCATTCAGATAATAATCTGCCTTCCTGTTTTTACCACCAAAGTGGATAACCTCACATTTATCCACATTATATTGCATCTGCCATGCAGGTGCCCACTCACCTAACCTATCCAAGTCACCCTGCAGCCTCTTCGCATCCTCCTCTCAGTTCACACTACTACCCAGCTTAGTGTCATCTGCAAACTTGAAGATATTACATTTAATTCCTTCGTCTAAATCATTAATATATATTGTAAATAGCTGGGGTCCCAACACTGAACCTTGCAGTACCCCACTAGTCACTGCCTGCCATTCTGAAAAGGACCCGTTTATTCCTACTCTTTGCTTCCTGTCTGCCAACCAGTTCTCTGTCCACTCAATACATTACCCCCAATTCCATGTGCCTTAATTTTGCACACTAATCTCTTGTGTGGGACCTTGTCAAAAGCCTTTTGAAAGTCCAAATACACCACATCCATTGGTTCTCCCATATCCACTCTACTAGTTACATCCTCAAAAAATTAAGAAGATTTGTCAAGCATGATTTCCCTTTCATAAATCCATGCTGACTTGGACCGATCCTGTCACTGCGTTCCAAATGCGCTGCAATTACATCTTTAATAATTGATTCCAGCATTTTCTCTACTACCGATGTCAGGCTATAATTGCCTGTTTTCTCCCCCCCCCTCTTTTAAAAAAAAAAAGTGGGGTTACATTAGCTACCCTCCAATCCACAGGAATTGATCTAGAGTCCATGGAATGTTAGAAAATGACCACCAATGCATCTACTATTTCTAGGGCCACTTCCTCAAGTACTCTGGGATGCAGACTATCAGGCCCTGGGGATTTATCGGCCTTCAATCCCATCAATTTCCCCAACACCATTTCCTGACTAATAAGGATTTCCCTCAGTTTCTCCTTCTCACTAGACCCTCGGTCCCCTAGTCTTTTCGGCAGGTTATTTGTGTCTTCCTTAGTGAAGACAGAACCAAAGTATTTATTCAATTAGCCTGCCATTTCCTTCTTCCCCATTATGAATTCACCTGATTCTGACTGCAAGGGACCTACATTTGTCTTCACTAATCTTTTTCTCTTCACATATCTATAGACGCTTTTGCAGTCAGTTTTTATGTTCCCCGCAAGCTTATCATGCTCTATTTTCCTCCTCCTAATTAAACCCTTTGTCCTCCTCTGCTGAATTCTAAATTTCTCCCAGTCCTCAGGTTTGCTGCTTTTTCTGGCCAATTTATATGCCTCTTCCTTGGATTTAACACTATCCCCAATTTCCCTCGTTAGCTACGGTTGAGCCACCTTCCGTGTTTTATTTTTACGCCAGACAGGGATGTACAATTGTAGTTCATCCATGTGATCTTAAAGGGTTGGCAATAGCAGACATTTAAAGCATCATTCACCAGTCTATCCAAGCCAATTCATGTCTCATACCATCGAAGTCACCTTTCTTTATGTTCAGGACCCTAGTCTCTGAATTAATTGTGTCAATCTCCATCTTAAAATGAAGAATTCTACCATATTATGGTCACTCTTCCCCAAGGGGCCTCGCACAACAAGACTGCTAATTAATCCTCTCTCATTACACAAGACCCAGTCTAAGATGGCCCGCTCTCTAGTTGGTTCCTCGACATATTGGTCTAGAAAACCATCCCTTATACACTCCAGGAAATCCTCCTCCATCGTATTGCTACCAGTTTGGTTAACCCAATCTATATGTAGATTAAAGTCACCCATGATAACTGCTGTACCTTTATTGGTAGCTTTACTCTGTATCTAACCTGTGCTGTACCTGCCCTGGGAGAGTTTGATGTGACAATGCAGACAGCAGTGTAAAATAAATAAAAAGAAAGTGTGTTTGCTCCTGTTCTCGGGACACAGCTCCAATACCAAGTCAGAGAATACGCCTGCACACCGAAGGACCAGTGCAGTTTACAGGATCACTTTGCCAATCAGCCACATAAATATTGTGGCTAGAAGAGGTCAGAGGCTGGGTATTCTGCAGCAAGTGTCTCACCTCCTGACTCCCCAAAGCCTTTCCACCATCTACAAAACACAAGTCAGGAGTGTGATGGAAATACTCTCCACTTGCCTGGATGAGTTCAGCTCAAGCAACACTCAAGAAGGTCGACACAATCCAGGACAAAGTAGCCCGCTTGATTGGTACCCCATCCACCACCGGCGCACTGTGGCTGCAGCGTGCACCATAGCAACTCACCAAGGTTTCTTCAGCAGCACCTCCCAAACCCACATGCTCTATCAACTAGAAGGACAAGTGCAGCAGGCGCACGGGAACCAAGATCCCCTCCAAGTCACACACCATCCTGACTTGGAAATATATCGGCCATTCCTTCATCGTCGCTGGGTCAAAATTCCTGGAACTCCCTCCCAAACAGCACTGCGGGAGTACCCTCACCACACGGACTGCAGCGTTTCAAGGCCGCGGCTCACCACCACCTTCTCAAGGGTAATTAGGGATGGGCAATAAATGCTGGCCGTGCCAGCGACACACACATCCTGCAAATTAATTTTAAAAATACATGCTTGGCTCTGCTCGCCTGCTCAAAAATACCAATGCATCGTCCTTGACCTTTTCTTTTAAAGTTACAATTTTAAAATTTAAAACAATGACCTGGGGCAGAGGGGAGAGATGCGGGTGGGTAAAACTGTACCTTGTTCGTGGGCAGGAGCAGGGACAGGCCTGTCCACAGGCTGGCACAGTACAGCAGCAGTGCGGATCCAAGGTGCGCAGCCAGGCGATACTGGCTGACCCGAGGGATGTCGTGCGAATCCTTCCTCTCCTCCAAGCCGCTCTTCACCATATACCAGCCCAGCAAACCCTGAGGGGAAACAACAAGGGCAGGCGATAAACCCCAGAGAGCTCTCAGCGTCATGAAGGTGAAAACATTTTCATAGGACGAGATGCTGGAGACGCACAGCAGGTCAGTCAGCATCCGCAACGGGAAAGGGGAACGTTTTGGGCGGAGAACAGAACTCGGACAGTGTATATTGTCTGTTCAGACTTGCTGTGCAGTTTTCTGTCCTCATTTCAGATTCACAGCAGTTTGTATTGCCCGTGTTTGCACTGTGTAGGGGCTCATACACACGTCAAATAAATCCATTTCTTCCCCTTGGGTTCACAGCCATTCTCTTTGCATGAGACAGTTTGGTATTTTTTTCCTGTGCTTCCCAAGTTTACAAAATGCAGTCAGGATTGTTCCCTTTAAGTTGCACGGCGTTCCGGAACTCCCGCGCAGCCGACTCACCGGCTCTTAAATGCACAAAACGCAAATGGGCCCAAAAACAAATTAGAGGGAACATTGGTCAGGACACTTCTTAAAGAAGCCACACATCCATTCCCCTCTGCACCCCCCCCCGCACCCCCCCATTTGTGTCTTACGATGTTCTGAAGGTTTCTAATAAACGTTCCACGAGCTCCAAACAAACACCAGAACTCAAACCACAGCCTCTTGCCTCCCCATCACCCCCGCTAACCATTCGCCCCGTGCCACCATGACCCCCCCAGCCCCATTCCATGCCCTGCCTGGATGTGTTAATTTTGACAAACCCTTGTAAAAACCATTTGTATTTCTAGTGGTTAATGCTGCTGCTGAAACATTGTAAAGTCCATTATCTCATGGTATTTTTGGAGAGCAGCGAACAAGGACCTGGTTTCTCCAGCGATGGCCCACAAACAGCAAGAGGGACGGCCAGTTCAGCTATTTATAGCGGGGGTTTGCCGAGAGAGAATGTTGGTCAGGACAGCAGGGGGGCAAACTCCCTGCTCTTCGTCAAATGTACACTTCCGGCCATCACTGAAACAGGGATTCAAAAGCAACTGGTTAGCTGAAGCAACAGGAACTCCTCACTCCCAAAGGAGGACCAACCGTACCAACTCACCCGCATCGCTTCCTCCATGGAAATATTACCATAAGAACCAAAAGAGAAGCTATTTGGGCCCATGAAGAATGTAAGTACACATTTCCAGCTTGGGGGACGGGGCGTGTGGGGCAGGGGATTGCCGGATGAAAATTAGAAGAGGGAACGCTGATTAATTTCCTCTTCTGAACTAGTCCACCAGTTGTTGCCCGTGCCAATTGTAGCACCATCCCCTGTAAGCTGCGCGGCCCGTTCAAATTTCTGTGCATGCGCAGTCTCGACAATGGAACAGCCGGTGAGCGGCTATGTGTGGAACCGTGCCGATGACTGCGCAGCCTAGAGGGATCGTCGATCGCGGGAAACATTGACTGCAGCACCGTGCCCCTGCTAGAGATCAGCTTTCTCAGCATCGGCCACAAAACCGAACCCGAGACTTTCCTGCACTGGGCAGTGCATTTACCAGCAGTCATCGGGGCGGTGGGGGAAATGGGGGGGGCCTAATGCCCAAGGGGCGTAAAAGGGAACTGAACCATTCTGAACTACCAGCCCCTGACCCTGGTTATCACAGCAGGGTTAACGTTTCGGGAAACGCCACAAGCTAAATGTCAGCCTCCGCCAGGAAAAAGGAAAAGTACTTTTGGAAATCTGACATAAAAACAGAAGATGCTGGAAATACTCAGCAGGCCAGGCAGCATCTATGGAGAGAGGAAGAGAGATCAGGTCTCAGCGAGACAAGACGTGATCTCTGTTCCTCTCTCCACAGATGCTGCCTGACCTGGAGTGTTTTCCAGTTCTCTCTGTCAAATGCTGATTTCCAACATTTACCGACTGGGCTTGTCCCTTTCAATCTCTCGCCACGGCGGCTGACTGGTATCCCGACCCGACACAGTGTAGCCCTTCACCCACCTGGAAGCACACGAACCCGCAGAGGCCCGTCACGCGCAACTTCAAGCTTCTCGAGAACCAGCCCTTTCGCCAGAAGTAGACGGCAGGCAGGATGTAGGCCAGCCCCACTGCCCGACCCCACATCCGGTGGGAGTACTCCATGTGCCAGATGAACTTGAACTCATTCAGAGTCATGTCATGATTTAAGCTGAGGGAAGGAAAACAGACAGAAGAACATAAGAAATAGGAGCAGGAGTCGGCCATATGGCCCCTCGAGCCTGCTTCATCATTTCATCATCATAGGCAATCCCTCGAAATGAGGGTGACTTGCTTCCACGCCAAAAAGAGGATGAGTTCACAGGTGTTTCAATGAAGGACCTAATATTCCAGGTCCCAAACTACATGTTGAAAGGTGGAAGATGCCTGTGTGTGGATTTAAAAAAAAAAAAACGTGTGGTGGCCGTTGCACACCAGCCACCACACAGGCTTGACAGAGCTAGGTCTTGGTCTAGTGGCAAGGATTAACCAAGACGACAGAAGACCTGCTCTGCTGCATGAACCTAGTGCTCACACATCACAGTGTGGGCAGGCCCATGCTGCCCCTGGGCCCTCGCCTCTCCATGGCCCCAATCACATCCCTCTACAATCTCTCGCTGCTCCCTTCGCCTCAATCATGGCTGATTCGATCATGGACTCAGGTCCACTTCCCTGTCCCCTGACCGGGTGAGGGGCGAAGATCCACAGACCATTGCTTGCAAACTGTGGATAATAACTCCCGCTTCACTAATAGAGACCACACACAATGCCGATCTCCCCCTCCCCCAAGCCTCATTAGAAACTTTTTATTTTGTTATTAAGAAATGGAGGTGAAGGGTCAAGCGGCATAATAAAAGGTCATGTCGGGGGGGGGGGGGGGGGCGTTGAAGAAAATAGTGGGATCACAATTATCCAACCTACTGCTGTGACTCCAACGCCCGGCATATAACGGAACTTACGGGACAGAGTCCCCAAATTAAAACTCTCAACCACTGCTCTGAATGTGGTCAGACACAAGGCATGGGGCGGGGGAATGAGTGGGGGAGCACAGCTAAGATTTAAGGTAATTGGCAAAAGGGCCAGGAGAGAGATGAGCGAAGTTCCCTGTGAACTGCACGGACGGCTTGCGGGCTTTTCAATGTAAAAACCAGGCATGCGTGGTATTCCGAATGACCCACGCAGCCAGCAAAACATTACGGGGAATGTTGGGGATGATTTATGTTACGCAGCGGTTTATGGTGATCTGGAATGCAATGCGTGAAAGGGTGGCGGAAGCAGATTCAATTACAAGGATACCAGAAATGCGAGGGTATACACATCAGGAAAGGATGAACAGGCTGGGTCTCTTTTCTCTTGAACAGAGAAGGCGGAGGGGTGACCTAATAGAGGTCTTTAAAATTATGAAAGGTTTTGATAGAGAGAGAATGTTTCCACTTGTGGGAAGAGCAGAACTAGAGGCCATCAATACAAGATAGTCACCAAGAAGTCAAATAGGGAATTCAGAAGAAACTTCTTTACCCAGAGAGCGGTGAGAATGTGGAACTCGCCACCACAAGGATTGGTTGAAGCGAATAGTATGGATGCATTTAAGGGGAGGCTGGACAAGCATATGAGGGAGAAGGGAATAGAGGGTTACGCTGATAGATTTAGACGAGGAAAGACTGGAGGAGGCTCAAGTGGAGCATCAACACCGGCATGGACTAGCTGGGACAAATGGCCTGTTTCTGTGCAGTATATCCGATGTAATAGTAACTTAAGGGAATTGGATAAACATTTAAAGGGCTATGGGACAAATCAGATCGCTTTTTCAAAGAGCCAGCGCCGGCACAATGGACCGAGTGGCCTCCTTCTGTGCTACACGATTCTCTGACACGGGCGGTTTGTGATGTAATGACATATCCGCAGTCACCTGACTGCCGATCGGATTCTTCAGAGAGCCACAGGAGATTGGAACCTGCGTCCCCGATCACTGTGGCAGAGTTGCTCGATGCTCCGGGGCATTGCCAGCACAAACACGCATCGTCACTTTTATCGTTACGCAGTGGAACTTCTGAACATTGCAATGGTTACATGAATAAATGCTGTGACATGGGACTGGGGTTCAATATTCAGCTTCTATGTATAGGGAACAATGGCGGGTTACTTGGACCGAGAGCCTGGCATTGACACCTCTGCACCCGTGGTACAAATCCAGTGAGGCTGCCAATGGGGTAAAACTTTCTTCCATCCGTGATCTGCAAGCATTACCGTGTGCAATTGGTGTTTCACCGTCTCAACCCAGATCCCAGCAGGCAACAAAAACTGCCCACAAAGAAGCTAAACGTATGACCACTGTGGGGAAGTATAATGCCATACAGGCCATAATAAATAATGGTAAGACTTGCATTTCTATAGCGCCTTTCACAACCTTTGGACGTCCCAAAGCGCTTTACAACCAATGAAGTACTTTTGAAGAGTAGTCACTGTTGTAATGTAGGAAACGCAGCAGCCAAATTACAAGCTCCCACAAACAGCAATGTGATAATGACCCAGATCATCGGTTTCTGCTGTTGGTTGAGGGATAACTTTTGGCCAGGACACTGGGGATAACTCCCCTGCTCTTCTTCCAATAGTGCCACGGGATCTTTTACATCCTCCCCGAGGGGGAACTCAGAACCTTGATTTAACATTTCATCCGAAAGACGGCACCTCCAACAGTGTAGCATTGCACTGGAGTGTCAGCCTGGATTTTTATGGAGTGGGACCTGAACCCACAACCTTCTGACTCAGAGGCGAGGTGTCAAGAGGGGAGCACGTCTGAGTTTGTGGTTAAAAGCCGAGGGGGCTGCCATGTTGATCTAAACCGCGCTGTAGACAACCAGGCTGAGGTCCAGATGTTGCCATGGTAACTTACATCTTAAATTCTGGGAACTGCTGGTACTTCTGAAACTCGGCCTCCCATTCAGCCAGAGTGCCTGGAGGCTTCATCTCCTTGATCAAGTGCCAGTCCACCATCGATAAGCCAGACTCGGTCAGCCTATAGGAAGGAAGCAACACCCTTGCAATACTCACACTTGACAAACGTACAATAACCTCGGCCCCCTCGGCCAGTGCTAGCGCTAGTTTTAGTTGCCGCAGGTTTGTAAGTCAACCGTGTTTAAAACTCAACAGACTTTTCCAAGTAATGCTCTTCAATTCTTACTGCAATTATATAAGGCCCTGGGTGAGACCACACCTGGAGTATTACGTAGTTTTGGTCTCATAACATAAAACATAACCTAAGAAATAGGAGCAGGAGTAGGCCATACGGCCCCTTGAGTCTGCTCCACCCTTTTATACAGTCATGGCTGATTCGATCACGGACTCAGGTCCACTTCACTGCCCGCTCCCCATAACCCCTTTTTTTTTTTTTTTTAAATCGGTTAAGAAACTGTCTATTTGTCTTAAATGTATTCAACATCCCAGCTTCCACAGCTCTCTGAGGAAACAAATTCCACAGATTTACAACCTTTGCTTACCCAAGGAAGGATACACTTGTTTTAGAGGAAGTGCAACAAAGGTTCACCAGACTGATTCCTTAGATGGGGAAGGTGGGGGGGGGGGGGGGGGGGGGGGCGGTCCTAGGAGGAGAGATAGACTAGACCTATATTCCCTAGCGTTTGGAAGAATGAGAGGTGACCTCATTGAAACGTATAAAATTCTTCAGGGGCTTGACACGGTAGATGCAGGGAGGATGTTTCCCCCGGCTACAGAGTCGAGAACCAGGGGTCAGTCTCAGGATAAGGAGTCGGCAATTTAGGACTGAGATGAGGAGAAATTTCTTCAAAGGATTGTGAATCTTTAGAATTCTCTACCCCAGAAGGGAAGAAATTTGAATGATCATTTCAGCTCGATCATCGCTGGGTCAAAATCCTGGAATGCCCTCTCTCACAGCACTGTGGGAGTATCTTCACCAAACTGACCACAGTGGTTCAAGATGGCAGCTCACCACCACCTTCTCAAGGGCAATTAGGGATGGGCAATAAATGATGGCCTTGCCAGTGACACCCACATTCCGAGAATGAATAAAACATGAATATCCCGCATTACTCCACAGCTGGACTGACTGCCTTTAAACACAGAAGGTTTGCACTCACCTGGTCACTCCGCCAAGGACCACAGCCCCTACAACCATCCCACTGCACACAATCATCCATTTCCCCACGATTCGGTCGGTGGCGGCATTGGGTACAGAGGTTGCCCCCGACTGCGGCGAGACATTCGTAACAACAGAACTTTGTCTCTTTCTCGCCACCCATTGTTTCCATGGGTGACGTGTCTGAGGAGAAAAATGGACAAAAACGTGTGACTACCTGCCTCTCCTACTGAATCAGATTAAGATCACAGCAGTCACAGAATCTTGCAGCACAGGAGGCCATTCGGTCCATCGTGTCTGTGACGTCTCTTTGAAAGAGTGATCCAATTAGCTCCACTCTCCCATACCCTTTCCTCATAGCCCTGCAGAAATTTCTTTTCAAGTATTTATCCAATTCTCTTTTGAAAGTTACTATTGAATTTGCTTTCACTGCCCTTCCAGGCAGCACGTTCCAGATCACAACAAATCACTGCATAAAGAAAATTCTCATCTCCCTTCTGGTTCTTTAGCAAATTATCTTAAAACTGCCTCTTCAGAGTTACCAATCCTCCTGAGAATGGAAACAGTTTCTCCCTATCTACCCTATCAAAACCTCATAATTTTGAACACTTCTAGTAAATCTATCATTCTATGATGTCCCTCATCCCTGGTAACATTCTAGCTGAGTATAACCTGGGGCAGTGAGTTGCCGGAAGGAAAATGCAGCTTCCCTTTAACAAACTAAGTGAGTGTTGCATACTCAGGGGCTACTGGGTGCCAAAACACCATCCTCATATATCCAAATTTGCCAATGACATAGATAGGTGGTACTGTAAGCAGCCCACACCCCAACTCCCCCATTGTGATAAGACATGCATTTTTATGTAACTCGTCTCACACCCTCAAGCCTCTCAAAGCGCTTTACAGCTATTTTTATAGTCTTTTGAGGTGAAATGAATTGAAATCTCCCTACCCCCTTACCCCCCTGCCCCTCACCACTCTCTCCCCTTCCTCTTCCCCACTTGCCCCACCTCTCTCCCCTTACTCTTTCCCCACTCTCTCCCCTGCCGGCCTCTTTTCCACTCTCTCCCCTGCCGGCCTCTTTTCCACTCTCTCCCCTGCCCCTCTTCCCACTCTGTCCCCTCCCTCCCTCCCTCCTTCCCACTCTGTCCCCCTCCCTCCCTCCTTCCCACTCTGTCCCCCTCCCTCCCTCCTTCCCACTCTGTCCCCCTCCCTCCCTCCTTCCCACTCTGTCCCCCTCCCTCCCTCCCTCCTTCCCACTCTGTCCCCCTCCCTCCCTCCCTCCTTCCCACTCTGTCCCCCTCCCTCCCTCCCTCCTTCCCACTCTGTCCCCCTCCCTCCCTCCTTCCCACTCTGTCCCCCTCCCTCCCTCCCACTCTGTCCCCCTCCCTCCCTCCTTCCCACTCTGTCCCCCTCCCTCCCTCCTTCCCACCCCCTCCTTCCCACTCTGTCCCCCTCCCTCCCTCCCTCCTTCCCACTCTGTCCCCCTCCCTCCCTCCCTCCTTCCCACTCTGTCCCCCCCCTCCCTCCCTCCTTCCCACTCTGTCCCCCTCCCTCCCTCCTTCCCACTATGTCCCCCTCCCTCCCTCCTTCCCACTCTGTCCCCCTCCCTCCCTCCCTCCTTCCCACTCTGTCCCCCTCCCTCCCTCCCTCCTTCCCACTCTGTCCCCCTCCCTCCCTCCCTCCTTCCTTCCCACTCTGTCCCCCTCCCTCCCTCCCTCCTTCCTTCCCACTCTGTCCCCCTCCCTCCCTCCCTCCTTCCTTCCCACTCTGTCCCCCTCCCTCCTTCCCACTCTGTCCCCCTCCCTCCCTCCCTCCTTCCCACTCTGTCCCCCTCCCTCCCTCCCTCCTTCCCACTCTGTCCCCCTCCCTCCCTCCCTCCCTCCTTCCCACTCTGTCCCCCTCCCTCCTTCCCACTCTGTCCCCCTCCCTCCCTCCCTCCTTCCCACTCTGTCCCCCTCCCTCCCTCCCTCCTTCCCACTCTGTCCCCCTCCCTCCTTCCCACTCTGTCCCCCTCCCTCCCTCCTTCCCACTCTGTCCCCCTCCCTCCCTCCTTCCCACTCTGTCCCCCTCCCTCCCTCCCTCCTTCCCACTCTGTCTCCCTCCCTCCCTCCTTCCCACTCTGTCCCCCTCCCTCCCTCCTTCCCACTCTGTCCCCCTCCCTCCCTCCCTCCTTCCCACTCTGTCCCCCTCCCTCCCTCCCTCCTTCCCACTCTGTCCCACTCTGTCCCCCTCCCTCCTTCCCACTCTGTCCCCCTCCCTCCTTCCCACTCTGTCCCCCTCCCTCCTTCCCACTCTGTCCCCCTCCCTCCTTCCCACTCTGTCCCCCTCCCTCCTTCCCACTCTGTCCCCCTCCCTCCTTCCCACTCTGTCCCCCTCCCTCCTTCCCACTCTGTCCCCCTCCCTCCTTCCCACTCTGTCCCCCTCCCTCCTTCCCACTCTGTCCCCCTCCCTCCTTCCCACTCTGTCCCCCTCCCTCCTTCCCACTCTGTCCCCCTCCCTCCTTCCCACTCTGTCCCCCTCCCTCCCTCCCTCCTTCCCACTCTGTCCCCCTCCCTCCCTCCTTCCCACTCTGTCCCCCTCCCTCCCTCCCTCCTTCCCACTCTGTCCCCCCTCCCTCCTTCCCACTCTGTCCCCCTCCCTCCCTCCCTCCTTCCCACTCTGTCCCCCTCCCTCCCTCCCTCCTTCCCACTCTGTCTCCCTCCCTCCCTCCTTCCCACTCTGTCCCCCTCCCTCCTTCCCACTCTGTCCCCTCCCTCCCTCCTTCCCACTCTGTCCCCTCCCTCCCTCCTTCCCACTCTGTCCCCCTCCCTCCCTCCTTCCTTCCCACTCTGTCCCCCTCCCTCCCTCCTTCCCACTCTGTCCCCCTCCCTCCCTCCCTCCCTCCTTCCCACTCTGTCCCCCTCCCTCCCTCCCTCCCTCCTTCCCACTCTGTCCCCCTCCCTCCCTCCCTCCCTCCTTCCCACTCTGTCCCCCTCCCTCCCTCCTTCCCACTCTGTCCCCCTCCCTCCTTCCCACTCTGTCCCCCTCCCTCCTTCCCACTCTGTCTCCCTCCCTCCTTCCCACTCTGTCCCCCTCCCTCCCTCCCTCCTTCCCACTCTGTCTCCCTCCTCCTTCCCACTCTGTCCCCTCCCTCCCTCCCTCCTTCCCACTCTGTCCCCCTCCCTCCCTCCCACTCTGTCTCCTCCCTCCTTCCCACTCTGTCCCCCTCCCTCCCTCCTTCCCACTCTGTCCCCCTCCCTCCCTCCCTCCCTCCTTCCCACTCTGTCCCCCTCCCTCCCTCCCTCCTTCCTTCCCACTCTGTCCCCCTCCCTCCCTCCTTCCCACTCTGTCGTCCCTCCCTCCCTCCTTCCCACTCTGTCGTCCCTCCCTCCCTCCTTCCCACTCTGTCGTCCCTCCCTCCCTCCTTCCCACTCTGTCCCCCTCCCTCCCTCCTTCCCACTCTGTCCCCCTCCCTCCCTCCCTCCTTCCCACTCTGTCCCCCTCCCTCCTTCCCACTCTGTCCCCCTCCCTCCTTCCCACTCTGTCCCCCTCCCTCCCTCCTTCCCACTCTGTCCCCCTCCCTCCCTCCTTCCCACTCTGTCCCCCTCCCTCCCTCCCTCCTTCCCACTCTGTCCCCCTCCCTCCCTCCTTCCCACTCTGTCCCCCTCCCTCCCTCCCTCCCTCCTTCCCACTCTGTCGTCCCTCCCTCCCTCCTTCCCACTCTGTCGTCCCTCCCTCCCTCCTTCCCACTCTGTCGTCCCTCCCTCCCTCCTTCCCACTCTGTCGTCCCTCCCTCCCTCCTTCCCACTCCCTCCCTCCTTCCCACTCTGTCCCCCTCCCTCCCTCCTTCCCACTCTGTCCCCCTCCTTCCCACTCTGTCGTCCCCCCCCCTCCCTCCCACTCTGTCCGTTCTCACACTCACACTCTCACTCACACTCACACTCACACTCACACTCTCTCACCTTCACACTCTTCTCACACTCACACTCTCACCACCGCCCTGCCCCTCACCGTGCCGGGGTTGACAGCCGCCCGGAGCCGCGCGCCGCCGCACAGTCCCACCAAGCCTGCACGCAGCATGACCTCCCACAGCCCGGGGTCAGGGGTCGGCGGGTCAGCCTCCGCAACCAATCACAGGCCGCCACACTGCCGCCTGCCTGGCCCGACTCTCGATCAAAACAACTCTCACTGCCGCCGTCCCCGATTATTTTTAAAATCGCTGCACGGCCCGCAGAAGAAAAAGATAAACCCGAGTCGGGGAATAATCCCGGAGCCGAGCCTGATTTGTGTGATTTCCCCCTGAGGAGGACTTGGTCACATGACGCGGGTCGGCGCTCTCCGCCAATCAGAGTAAAAGGATAAAGTGAGTGATGGTCTTTCTCATGTTTCTCTCACTGCCACAGGCTGAACAATACAGACTTTTACTCTGATTCATTGCTGGTTATCTGGCAAACATCGCGGGGCAGCCGTTATACTTTGAAATTATCACGTGGCGCAAACCCGAGTTTATGATTGGCCGACCGACATTTCCCCATTTACCCCAAAACCCCCAATTACCTCCTCCCCCATCCTGAGGCCTCACCATTCTTTTCATCATCCCCCTCCACCCCCTAACCCTCAATTACCTCCTCCATCCTCTCCCCATCCGGAGCCTCCCCTCACTCACCCTGAGTCCTCACCCTCTTCATCACCCCATCTCTCATCTACCCCTAAACCCCCCCCAATTACCCCCTCTCCACCCTTCACTCACCCCACCCTGAGCCCTCACCTTCCTTTTCATCATCCCATCCCTCATTTACCCCCTAAACCCCCCCAGTTACCCCCATCCTGCGCCTCCCCTCACTCACTCACCCCTTCCCCTCCCTCACCCCCTCCTGAGCCCTCACCCTCCTCTTCATCCCCATTCCTCATTTACCCTCTAAGTCCCCAATTTTTCCCACCCCATCCTGACCCCTCCCCATCCTTCCCTCATCCACCCCTTCTGCCAAAATTACCCCTTCTGCCAAAATTACCCCTCACCCTCACCTCTTCACCTATCCCTCACCATCCCTCTCATTTACCCCATGACCCCCAATTACTCCTCACCCCATCCTCCCTCCCCTCTCACCTCCTTCCTCTCTCCCTCATCCTCACCCATTCCCTGATCCGCACCCCTTCCTCATCCTCCCCATCCTCTCGCCCCTCCCTCATCCTCTCCCCATCTTCATCACTCACGTCTCTTCCCCCATTCATAGAAACATAGAAAATAGGTGCAGTAGTAGGCCATTCGGCCCTTCGAGCCTGCACCGCCATTCAATGAGTTCATGGCTGAACATGCAACTTCAGTACCCCATTCCTGCTTTCTCGCCATACCTCTTGATCCCCCTAGTAGTAAGGACTACATCTAACTCCTTTTTGAATATATTTAGTGAATTAGCCTCAACAACTTTTTGTGGTAGAGAATTCCACAGGTTCACCACTCTGGGTGAAGAAGTTTCTTCTCATCTCAGTCCGAAATGGCTTACCCCTTATCCTTAGACTGTGACCCCTGGTTCTGGACTGCCCCAACATTGGGAACATTCTTCCTGCATCTAACCTGTCTAAACCCGTCAGAATTTTTAACATTTCTATGAGAACCCCTCTCATTCTTCTGAACTCCAGTGAATACAAGCCCAGTTGATCCAGTCATTCTTGATATGTCAGTCCCGCCATCCCGGGAATCAGTCCGGTGAACCTTCGCTGCACTCCCTCAATAGCAAAAATGTCCTTCCTCAAGTTAGGAGACCAAAACTGTACACAATACTCCAGGTGTGGCCTCACCAAGGCTCTGTACAACTGTAGTAACACCTCCCTGCCCCTGTACTCAAATCCCCTTGCTATGAAGGCCAACATGCCATTTGCTTTCTTAACCGCCTGCTGCACCTGCATGCCAACCTTCAATGACTGATGTACCATGACACCCAGGTCTCTTTGCACCTCCCCTTTTCCTAATCTGTCACCATTCAGATAATAGTCTGTCTCTGTTTTTACCACCAAAGTGGATAACCTCACATTTATCCACATTATACTTCATCTGCCATGCATTTGCCCACTCACCTAACCTATCCAAGTCACTCTGCAGCCTCATAGCATCCTCCTCGCAGCTCACACTGCCACCCAGCTTAGTGTCTTCCGCAAATTTGGAGATACTACATTTAATCCCCTCGTCTGAATCATTAATGTACAATGTAAATAGCTGGGGCCCCAGCACAGAACCTTGCGGTACCCCACTAGTCACTGCCTGCCATTCTGAAAAGTACCCATTTACTCCTACTCTTTGCTTCCTGTCTGCCAACCAGTTCTCAATCCATGTCAGCACACTACCCCCAATCCCACGTGCTTTAACTTTGCACACTAATCTCTTGTGTGGGACCTTGTCGAATGCCTTCTGGAAGTCCAAATACACCACATCAACTGGTTCTCCCTTGTCCACTCTACTGAAAACATCCTCAAAAAATTCCAGAAGATTTGTCAAGCATGATTTCCCTTTCACAAATCCATGCTGACTTGGACCTATCATGTCACCTCTTTCCAAATGCGCTGCTATGACATCCTTAATAATTGATTCCATCATTTTACCCACTACCGATGTCAGGCTGACCGGTCTATAATGAGGATCGGTCCTCACCACTCTCGCCCCTCCCCCAGCCTCATCCCTCTCTTTATCCTTCAACCATCACTAAAACAGATGATCTGGTTATTCTCATCTTGCTGTTTGTGCGATCTTGCTGTGTGCAGATTTGCTGCTGAATTTCCTTCATTGCAACAGTGATTATACTTCAAGAAAAGTATTTCATTGACTATGAAACACTTTGGGACGTCCTGTGGTCATAAAAGGCACTGTAGAGGTGCAAGTCCTTTCTTTCATTCAAAAGCTAGTTAGAAAACTATCTGGTCATGCTTTCGATACCTCTGGCCCTTTATGTTTTTTTGTGCCATGTCTTCAGCTCAGCAGTGACTTCCTTTCCCATGGCAAAAATGGTGCAAGACAATATTCAACATTCAAACATTCAATATTCAAATGCAAGAGCTTGTCATCTAAATTTAGGCTGGAGGGTGACACTATGAGTGCAGATTATGCGTTCACCTACACTACGATCTCTGAAATCCAGGGAGAGAGGAGGTCAGTAGGAACGTGTGTGTGTGTGTGCGCTAGGCCTATGCAGCAAAGCCTGGTCTCCAATTGTCTTGGATCCACTTGCCACTGGACCAAGACCTTGCTCTGTTAAGTTCGTGTGGTGGCTGGTGTGCAACGGCCACCCCACGTTAAAAGAATTCACGCACAGGCATCTTCTAAGCTTTAAAATGAGGTTCGGGACCAGGACCCTCATTTGGTCTCATCAGTTACCTTAGAACTCATTTTAGTGTGGAAGCAAGTCATCCTCGACTCCGGGGGACTGCCTAAGAGAAAGAGAAAGTGCTGGGGGAGCAATGCATAAGAACATAAGAAATAGGAGCAAGAGTAGGCCATACGGCTCCTCGAGCCTGCTCTGCCATTTAATACGATCATGGCTGATCCGATCATGGACTCAGGTCCACTTCCCATAACCCCTTAATCCTTTATTGGAGGTGCCATCTTTCGGATGAGATGTTAAACCGAGGCCCCATCTGCTCTCTCAGTCGGATGCAAAAGGTCCCATGGCAGTATTCAAAGAAGAGCAGGGGGAGTTCTCCCCGGTGTCCTGGGGCCAATATTAACTGTGTGTTGCTCTTTAACTTGAAGTCGGTATTTTATCCCTCTTCACATGATCAGAATGGCAGCCCCCACGCTGACTTCAGCCCTCCTCTTATTAACTGAACGTGAGCCACTCGGAGGCTTTGATACTAGAGCAGTAAATGTTGACTGCCAAGCAGAGAATCCCACGCCGACAGGTAATGAGCACAACAGCAGCCCTTGCTGAGACTTTTAAGAACTTTTCATTTCAACCCCAGGCATTTAAGACGGGACCTGCTCTGAATCTGCACCTTTCATGGCTGCAGGACGTCCCGAAGCACATTCCACGGCCAATGCAGTAGCATTTTTCTAAAGCACGGGTCGCTGTTGCAATTGTGGGGAGATGCGGCAGCCAATTTGCGCACAGCAAGCTCCCACAAACAGCTACTCCCTTTTCAGCCACGCCGCTCGAGGGATTGAGGAGGAAGGCTGCCTAGAGTGTGAGGTGAAACTGCAGCTTTGGCCGGGTCTGTGTGCAGCTGTCAACAACAAAAAAAAGGCCGTCCCACGCCCTCAAACTGTTTCCTGTTGAATGAGCTCTTGTGAAATGCAGTGTAGTGCTCCAAGGCAAAATCCACAGCTGGCGCTGCCAATGTCGAGACTTTTATCACCAGGACATTCTGTGCCAAATGGGAAAGGATTAGAGGGTTAGATCGACACTCCTATTTGCTATTCACCCGTGGTGCTGACTGATTTCTGATATCAACGGCCACGTTTCAGATCAGGATCATGCCTCTTGTATTTAATTTGCTCCCAACCCACCTCCCCCCCCCCCCTCCACCACCATGTGTGTTCCGATAAATCCTGATCCGTCCTGCACATTTGCCATGGAGAGCTTTGTACCCCTAAAAATTTCAAATTTTTGTGTGGATTTATATTCTAAGATAAAAGAAAGACTTGCATTTCTATAGCACCTTTCACGACCTCAGCACGTCCCAAAGCAGCTTTACAGCCAGTGAAGTACTTTTGAACTGAAGTCACTGTTGTAATGTAGGAAACGCGGCAGCCAATTTGTGCACAGCAAACTCCCACAAACAACAATGTGATAACAACCAGATAATCTATTTTTTAGCTGTTGATTGAGGGATAAATATTGGCCCCAGGACACCGGGGATATCTCCCTTGCTCTTCTTCGAAATAGTGCCACAGAATCTTTTACGTCCACCTGAGAGGGAAGACGGGACCTCGGTTTAACTTCTCATCTGAAATATGGCACTTCCGATAGTGCAGCGCTCGCTCGGTGCAGCACTGGATGGGTCAACCTAGATTTTCATGCTCATTTTTCTGGAGTGGAACTTGAATCCATAACGTTGTGATTCAAGCGAGAGTGCTACTCACTGAGCCACAGCTGACACCTTTATTATATAGATAAAATGATCAACAAGATATATCGATAAAAAGTTAATCAACTGCTGAATAGTTCCCCTAATGATTGAGTGTCCCAAGGCAGGAAGAAAATTAGAGGGTGGGGGAAAATCCCCCACAAAAACTGGGTCATGATTATAACCTGAAGAAACCATGAAAGAAAAAAGAAAGACTTGCATTTATATAGCGCCTTTCACGACCATCATCATAGGCAGTCCCTTGGAATCAAGGAAGACTTGCTTCCACTCTTAAAATGAGTCCTTAGGTGGCTGAACAGTCCAATACGAGAACCACAGTCCCTGTCACAGTTGGGACAGATAGTCACGACCACTGGATGTCTCAAAGCACTTTACAGTCAATTAAGTAGTTTTGGAGTGTAGTCACTGTTGTAATGTGGGAAAGCCTGCCTCTCTTCCGCAGTTACATCCGAGCCAGGGTGTCCCTGGAGATGGAGCACGCGGTGTCCACCGGTACGCTCGCGGCCTTCTGCGAGAGGTGGGCACCGGAGTGACTGGAGTGCATCATCACCCCTGGCAACCAAATTTTAATTTGATTTGTTTAACGTCCAAAGTTTAATTTGTTTAATGTGTCGGTTTAGTACCCCTTTAATAAGGGGACACTTGTATTAATGTTTCAACTTAAAATAGTTGCAATGTGGGAAATGCGGCAGTCAATTTGCACACAGCAAGCTCCCACAAACGACAGTGCTACCCCCTGAGCCACGGCTGACACCTTTATTATGTAGATAAAATGATCAAGTAGATAAAGCTGCTGAATGGGTCGCCCAATGATTGAGCGCCCCAAGGAAGGGAGAAAATTAGAGGGTGCGGGAAAAAAATCCCATAAAAACGAGGTCATGATTATAAGCTGAAGAAACCATGGGCTAAACTTAAAGGAGGTGGACGTGCTTTGGGGAGCACTTTTAGTGCAGGTTACTCCCCATTGCTATCATTTAGGAAATAAAAGGGGATCAACGCTCCTTCTATCTTTTTTCTGTGCATGGTCCCCTTAAATTTGCTGACAACGGTCGCGCATATGCGACATCTTTTCCAGCAGCAGCAACAACTTGTATTTATATAGTGCCTTTAATGTAGTGAAGGAGGAAAGAGAGGTAGAGAGGCGGAGAGGTTTAGGCAGGAAGTTCCAGAGCTTAGGGCCTCAGCAACAGAAAGCACGGCCACCAATGGTTGCTCAGGGATGCTCAGTAGGGCAGAATTAGAGGAGCGCAGACATCTCGGGGGGTTATGGGGCTGGAGGAGATTCATCATCATCATAGGTAGTCCCTTGAAATCGAGGAAGATTTGCTTCCACTCTAAAAGTGAGTTCTTAGGTAACTGAACAGTCCAATACGGGAATTACAGTCTCTGTCACAGGTGGGACAGACAGTCGTTGAAGGAAAGGGAGGGTGGGACTGGTTTGCCACAAGCTCTTTCCGCTGCCTGCACTTGGTTTCTGCATGCTCTTGGCCACGAGACTCGAGGTGCACAGTGCTCTTCTGGATGCACTTCCTCCACTTAGGGTGGTCTTTGGCCAGGGACTCCCAGGTGTCGGTGGGGATGTTGCATTTTATCAAGGAAGCTTTGAGGGTGTCCTTGAAACGTTTTCTCTGCCCACCTTGGGCTCGCTTGCCATGTAGGAGTTCCGAGTAGAGCGCTTGCTTTGGGAGTCTTGTGTCAGGTCATTGGAATTCAGAAGAATGAGAGGTGATTTTATCGAAACATATAAGATTATGAGGGGGCTTGACAAGGTGGGTACAGAGAGGATGTTTCCACTGATAGGGGAGACTAGAACTAGAGGGCATGATCTTAGAATAAGGGGCCGCCCATTTAAAACAGAGATGAGGAGAAATTTCTTCTCTCAGAGGGTTGTAAATCTGTGGAATTCGCTGCCTCAGAGAGCTGTGGAAGCTGGGACATTGAATAAATTTAAGACAGAAATAGACAGTTTCTTAAATGATGAGGGATTATGGGGAGCGGGCGAGGAAGTGGAGCTGAGTCCATGATATGATCAACCATGATCTTATTGAATGGAGGAGCAGGCTCGAGGGGCCGTATGGCCAATTCCTGTTCCTATTTCTTATGTTCTTATTTCCTTCCCTAAAGGACATTAGTGAACCAGATGGATTTTTCTGACAAGCCAGAAGTTTCATAGTCACCATTACTGATACTAGCTTTTTATTCCAGATTTATTTAATTAACTGTTGTAATGTATTTGCTTCATGGGTTCTTTACTTAAGAATTCACATTGCTATTAAGAACTAGTTGGTTTATTAACAAATGTTTAACAATCACACTGCACATTAGCAGTTCATCCACCAAGCTCACAACCACCTGCCTCATCGTGGATCCCCCGAACCTAACTGGCTCGGGTTTTATTGAGTCTTGTGAACACTATGTGACTGGCTAAGCCACTCACAGCTCAACAGCTCTACCATTTTTTTTCACCCTGTGGGCATCCTCACAGGTGCATACATTGCAACTGTATTTAAATTCCCCAGCTGCCGTGGTGGGATTTGAACTCATGTTGCTGGATCATTAGTCCAGGTCTCTCGATTACTAGTCCAGTAACATTAGCACTGTGCTACCGTACCCACGGAGGTGCCTTTTGCTATGGGCCTTTGCTTTTTAAAAAACAGGGATTAGCTAGGAGGCTGATCAGATGCACATTGGAAAGTGTTGATTTATGGAGTTGCTCAACATTTGCATGCGTTAACAATTGGGGTCTTTCAACTCTGCTGTCTGTTGCTTTAACAATACCGTCTATTTGATCCCTAGGATTGGATATCAATAGGCGCTCTGATGGAGGTGTGTGCAGATTCATTGGAATCTGCTGTCAATGCCGAGAGGGGAGGTACGTACTCTACTCTTCTTGAGTTGTCCACTGGACTGAGGCTGTATCACCTGAACCCGTCGTCAACCATTCTTCGTAGGTTGGACCTCTCCAGTCCGGCACCCTCGGGACCTGACCTGTGCCGGAATAGAGAATTTGCCGAACCATGGGAGGTCATGCGAAACTCGGGCCTCGTTATTTCCGTGTTGGTTTTTTTTTTTTTTTTTTAAGGTCGTGTCGATTCGCCCCTGGACCCACCCCCGCTGCCCCTGGAACCACCGTCCCCAGACCCACCGCCCCCTCCCCCCACCCGCCCCTCAGATCCACTACCCCCAGACCTACCGGACCCTGCCGCACCCGGACCCTGCCACACCTGGACCAGTCTCCAGACACCCCCCCCCCCCGGAACCCTGCAACCCCCGCACCCTGCCGCCCCTGGATCCACCTCCAGTCCCGCCCCCCCACCCCCCGGACCCTGTCGCCTCCGGACCCCCCATCCACCACCCCACCCCCACTCCAGACCCGCCGCCCCCGGACCCACTGCTCACAGACCCTGCTGCCCCCGGATCCCCCCCCTCCCCCCAGACCCGCTACCCCCAGAACCACCGCCCATAGACCCACCGTCCCCGAACCCTGCCGCCCCCGGACCTGCCCTATCCCCCCCCAGGACCCACACCCCTGCGGACCTGCCGCCCCCGGACCTGCCCCTTTCACCCCCCCGGGCCCACTCCCCCTAGACCCGCTCCCCCGCGGACCCGCTGCCCCTGGACCTACCACCCCTGGACCCACCGCTCACACTCCAGGCACAGGACTGATGCCGAATCACGTTTGGTGCCGGGTCAGAGAGTCCCAGACTGGAGAGTACTTTCAGTCCAAACCATGTCTTAACCCACCTCGGCCCAGCCTCCTCCACATCATGGAGCGACCGAGGCAGCTGAGGATGTGAACTGGGATTGGACAGGGAGCGGGTAACATCATGCAGTCACAGTCTGCACAGCCTACGCAACAATAACTTGCGTTTATATAGCGCCTTTAACATAGAAAAACATCCCAGGGTGCTTCACGGGAGCGCTATCAAACAAAATTAGACACCAAGCCACATAAGGAGATATTGGGACAGATGACCAAAAGCTTGGCCAAAGAGGTAGGTTTTAAGGAGCGTCTTTGTAAAGTCTCTTTCAGTTTCCCGGCAGGACAGTGCATGTATCTTTAGTGAAAAATTGGGAATACGCTAGTCAGTCAACATCTGAAGGAGAAAAGCAGGGTAATGTCTAAGCTGAGTCCCGTCATCCTCTCGCAGGGATTAACCCAGTTATTGTCTGAGTTGTTGATTGTTTTCCAGAATTTCCTGGAACTCGCTGTTTTTGTTTTGGTCTTCATGCCTTTAAGCTTCCTCGACCAGTTAATTTTTGTGATTGTTTTCAGGGGCAAGTCGGATTGAACTGTGTTCCGGCCTAATGGAAGGAGGCATCACGGCCAGTATCGGTGAGTGCCAGAGCCAGCATTCGCTGGGAGGTGCTGCAAATGTTGGTAAAATGCTAACTGGAACTACCTAAGCCTTCACACCAATAACTGAGCGTGCATCTATCACATGGACTGGAGAGATATTAATGTAGGCATTCCAGAAGGCATTTGACAAGGTGCCACATAAAAGATAACTGCACAAGATAAAAGTTCACGGGGTTGGGGCAATATATTAGCATGGATAGAGGATTACCTGCCCATCGCTGCAATCCTCGCTGTCCTGCATTGGCCATTGGCTTCATATCCCCCAATCCTTGTCCTCGTCTGCAAATTGTAATCTCCTCTTTGCTTCTGCTTGTCTTTGTTCCTCCAGCTCTGCCCTTCTGTGCATTCTCCCTCCCTTCATTCTACAATCTCCGGCAGGGTTTTCAGGCCCTATACTGTGGAATATCCTCCGTAAACCCCCCTCACTTCTTCTCTCTTTGTCTTTAAACAGCTCTCAAAAACAACCCGTTGGACCATACTTTAAGTCACTCCTCTCCCGACTGTCTTGGGATATTTTTCTCTATTAAATAAAGCTGCTACACAATTGCAAGTTTTTTCTAATTAGCTCATTTGGAAAAAGAACTGTGATAAAAATTTGGTTATAAGTAGGATTGAATATTCAAAGTATAGAAGTACTTACTCACTGTAAAGGTATTCAAAATTATGAGGGGTTTTGATGGAGCAAGCAGGGAGAAACTGTTTCCTCTGGCAAGTGGGTCAGTAACCAGAAGTCACAGATTTAAAATAATTGGCAAATGAGGGGAATGTTTCCACACAGAGGATTGTGCTTTGGAACGCACTACAACAACAACTTGTATTTATATAGCGCCTTTAACGTTGTGAAATGTCCCAAGGCGCTTCACAGGAGTATTATGAGATAATTTGACACCGAGCTGCATAAGTAGAAATAGGGCAAGTAACCAAAAGCTTGGTCAAAGAGGTATGTTTTAAGGAGTGTCTTGAAGGAGGAAAGCGAGGTAGAGAGTTTTATGCAGGGAGTTCCAGAGTTTGGGGCTTAGGCAACAGAAGGCACATCGCTCAACCTCGGTAGCCGTGCCTTCTGTTGCTCAGGAGGGCAGAATTAGAGGAGTGTAGATATCTCGGAGTGAGGGGAGGAGGTTGTGGGGCTGGAGGGGATTACAGAGATATGGAGGGATGAGAAATTTTGAAATCAGATTTGGAAGCAGATTTCATCGGAACTTTCAAAGGGTAATTGAACATGTATGTGAAGAGGACTAATTTACAGGGTTGTTGGGAAAAAGGTGTGATGTGGGACTAAAGTGGATGGCTCTTTCAAAGAGCCGGCACAGGGAAGAAAATGACTATTCAGGGTCAAAGTGGCCTCCTCTCATTTGTTGTGTGTTTTCTGATACCGGTGGGCCGCGGCAGGTCTGCTGCAGGTGATTAAACAGTACGTGCGGATCCCGGTCTTTGCCATGATTCGCCCGCGAGGAGGGGACTTCCTGTACACCGACAGCGAGATCGAGGTAATGAAAGCCGACATCAAGATGGCCAAAGCCAACGGCGTGGACGGCATCGTGTTTGGGGCACTGAGAGAGGACGGACATATCAACACTGAAGTGTGCATGGATTTGATCGGTACGAGCCTTAGACGTAGGTGGTCTGATCGAGGTGTTTAGGATAATCAAAGGAATTTGATAGGGTAGATAGGCGAGAGCAATTACAGTGTCAGCTGTGGCTCAGTGGGCAGCACCCTCGCCTCTGATTCAGAAGGTTGTGGGTTCAAGTCCCACTCCAGAGACTTGAGTACAAAAATTTAAGCTGACACTCCAGTGTTGTACTGAGGGAATGCTGCACTGTCGGAGGTGGTGTCTTACAGCTGAGGCATTAAACCAAGGCCTTGTAACCTTCTCTAAAGGTATGGTGCGGACACAATGGACCGAAACGGCCTCCTTCTGTGCTGTAAATTTCTATGATTCTATGATTCTGTCTGCTCTCTCAGGTGAATGTAAAAGATCCCACGCCACTATTTGAAGAAAAGCAGGGGAGTAATCCCTGGTGTCCTGGCTAATATTTATCCCTCAACCAGCATCACAACAACAGGTGATCTGTCATTATCCCATTGCTGTTTGTGGGAGCTTGCCATGCGTAAATTGGCTGCCGCGTTTCCTGCATTGCAATAGTGACTACACTCCAAAAAGTACTTCATTGGCTGTAAAGTGCTGTGGGATGTCGTGAAAGATGCTGTAGAAATGAGATCATTAGATTTGTGCTTCTGGAGAGGGAAGGGAATGATGAGATGATGGGTAGGTGAGCTTGAGAGCAACTAAAAATGTCTATTGAGCAGAATGGTCTTTTCTAGTTCTTAATTCTTTAAGAAGTTTTTTTTTCTTTTTAAGTGAGCTGATAACCATTCAGCATGTTTAAATATTTTTTCCTCTGTTGCAGCTGAATCACGACCTTTGCCTGTAACCTTTCACAGAGGTGAGTACGTCTGAGAAAAGAAAGAATGACTGTTGGGGGTAAGATTGGGGGGGTGGGGGGTCATAAGGATAACCTGAGGTGATCAAATACTTCAAGGGATGTAGTAACCTGGACATGGCCATGGTGGCCATTATCCGGTCCAGGCAGCGGGCGGTCGAGGGGGTCGTTCAGCCCGACTGTCTGCCTCTCTTCCGCGGTTACATCCGAGCCAGGGTGTCCCTGGAGACGGAGCGTGCGGTGTCCACTGGTACGCTCGCTGCCTTCCGCGAGAGGTGGGCGCTGGAGGGACTGGAGTGCATCATCACCCCCGGCAACCAAATTTTAATTTGATTTAAGTTATTGTCTAAAGTTTAATTTCATTAACTGTGTCGGGTTTAGTGCCCCCGCTTTAATCAGGGAGCACTTGTATAATTTGTGTTTTTGGTGCCCTCAAAAATAAACAAGGGGGCACTTGACTGAAAGTTTTTAGAGTGTGACCCCGCCTTTAATCGGGGGGCATTTGTTTATTGTCTTCAACAAAATAGTTGTAGTAACCTGGAGTTAAGAGTTTTTGTCATACCGTCCTCTGTTGGCGATACTCGCAAAAGCATTTGCAGTAGTTATGATGGCATCCATCTTGTCTGGCAGAATTTGATTAAACCCACAAGTTATTCACCCTAACTCAGTTGTATCAAGTGTATTTTGCAAGGGAAACAATGGTTCCTCTGTTGCAAGGGCAGGGCCGGGAGTAGGTGCATAGTGCCATGGGATCTTTTGCAAGATTTGCAAGGATGATACCAGAACTGAGAAGTTAAAACTATCAGGAAAGACTGAACAGGCTGGGGCTCTTTCCACTAGAAAAGAGAAGGCTGAGGGGTGACCTGATGGAGGTCTTTAAAATTATGAAAATGTCCGATAGGGTGGACGTAGAGAAGATGCTTCTACTTGTGACGGAGACCAGAACAAGAGGCCACCAATAAATCCAATAGGGAATTCAAGAGAAACTTCTTTACTTAGAGAGTGGTGAGAATATGGAACTCACTACCACAGGTGTGGTTGAGGTGAATAGCATAGATACATTTTAAGGGGAAGCTAGATAAACACATAAAGAAGAAAGGAATAAAAGGATATGTTGATGGAGTTAGATGAAGAGGGTTGGGAGGAGGCTCGTGTGGAGCTTAAACACCAGCATGGACCTAGTTCTGTAAATTCTATGTAAGACAAACAATGGTTGAATAATGAAGCTGTGCAGATGGATAAATATTTGAGAATTTTGCTTAATTTGGGCGTCAAACTATTCTCGTGTAGAAAATGCAAGGTGTTGGGTAGAATCTACGATAGCATAGATATCATAATCTGGAGAAGAAGGAGTCTTGATGTGCCAAGTTTCCATTGCCTGATTCCTCTGGTTCCGGTGATTGAGCTAATTCTCTGACACCAGCCGCTGTTTGTGTACCCACAGCGTTTGATATGGTGCAGGATCCCATAACGGCCCTGGAGTGCCTCATCTCGTTGGGCTTTGAGCGGGTTCTCACCAGCGGATGCGACAGCACGGCTCTGGAGGGACTGCCGACAATCAGGCGCCTGGTAGAGCAGGTAAATTTATGGGTGCGCGTGGCGTTTTTGTTTAAACGAGTACGACTGAGCCACTTGAGATATTGGGACAATAAGAACATAAGAACATAAGAAATAGGAGCAGGAGTAGACCTTACGGCCCCTCGAGCTGCTCCGCCATTTAAAACTGTTGTATATGCAGACTATGGATGTACTCTCAGTGTAGTCACTGTGTGGTTGCATAAGATGGAGACTGGTTTACCTGATGTACTATCAATAAGGTTTACACTGTGTATATACATGCTGGCACCACGAGAGGGTGCAACTGGTGGAGACCGGGTGTTTCCTGCCCTGGTGGCAAGGCCCAGTATAAAAGGCTGCACACCATGCTTGTGCCTCACTCTGGAATTTGGCATAAAGGACCAAGGTCACTACAGTTTGAGTACAACACATTGCCTCGTGAAGTCATTCATAAGTACATTACAGACATAATAACTGGCGACGAGATTAAGGAATTTCACACGATCATGGCTACCTTTGGCACACGAAAAGACTTCGCAGAGGGTGATGATTGGGATGCCTTCACGGAAAGGCTTGAGCTATATTTCGTGGCAAACGACCTGGCAGGGGAGACGGACGCATTAGCGGAGAAACGCAAGGCTATACTGCTGACCAGTTGCGGGCCCGAGGTCTATCGCCTCATCAGGGACTTGCTGGCACCCACGAAGACCAAGGATAAGACATACGATGAGCTGACTGAACTAATTCGCGACCAACTAAAACCAAAAGAGAGCATCCTCACAGCCAGGCACAGATTCTACACTCACCGCAGACCTGAGGGCCAGGAGATTGCAAAATATGCAGCCGACCTCAGGAGACTTGCGGCACCGTGTGATTTTGGTACGCACCTCAACGAAGCTTGCGAGACATCTTTGGTGTAGGATTTGGCCTCAAGGGCCTCCTTCACAAGCTATTATTTGACAGTCAACCTGCAGAAGGCCATCAGCATCAGCCAGGCGTTCATGACCTCGACCTGCAGCACCAAGCAAATTATTCATCCTGTGGACTCAAACCCGGCAAGTACTGACACAGAATGGTGCCTTTCACAGACAAAACCGTAGAACGTGGCTCTGCCCAGGACAGAGAGCACAGACCTCAGGGTTCCAGAATTCACAGTCCGCCGAGGGGTGCTAATCGAGTAGGCTGGTGTTGCGGAGGAAACCATAGGGCTCACCAGTGTCAGTTTGCTGAGTACGTATGCAAAGCCTGTAACCCGAAGGGCCACCTCTAGCGTATGGTAAAAGAAAAAAAGAAATCTAGCAGAGGGGTCGGTAGATGACTTTGAATCCAGCGGGGAGTATGATGATTTGCCCAGAGAGCAGCTCAGCCCCAAGAAGAAGTGTATGGAGTGTATACCTGCATCACCGATTGTCCTCCAGTGAAGATGGAAATCGAGATAAACGGCGTTCCAGTCTTCATGGAAGTGAACACGGGAGCGAACAGTCAGTGATGAGCCAGGATGCCTTTGAGAGGCTATGGAACGAAAAACGACCCGAGCTGGTTTCAGTACAGGAAAAGTTGCACACCTACACCAAGGAGCTGATCCCAGTCCTTGGTAGTGCGGATGTAAGTGTAATCCATAATGGCGTGGTGCACAAGTTACCTCTGTGGTTTGTTGCAGGTGATGGTCCAAATCTACTCGGAAGAAGGTGGATGGAGACGATCCAGTGGAAATGGAAAGACCTCTTCACTCCAGCAATCGATGTCGCCCGTGCTCAGGGGCAGAACAAAACCTCACCTTTGCTTGGGCCAGGCACTAGAGAACAGACCAGTGCAGTACCTGAGGCACAGACCGTCCATCACGACTGCGTGGCAATGATCCGACCGGAACGACCTAAAAGCACCTTCCCGGCTCCAGTGGCAAGACTCCTGGGGAGGAAGATCGCATTCACAGGCACTCTTCCAGCTTGTGTGGCAGAATCATGGGAGAGAAGGATCAAGGCAGTTGACCTCAAGGACAGAGGCAAGATGGCATCCCTGATGCAGCGAGCGGAAGCATGGCTGAAAAAAAAGATGGCCGCGGCATATCACGAGGGACCAACACGTGGTGTCTAACAAAGGTTTTGACTGGGGTAAAGCCAGCAGGGTTCTCTTAAAGGAGACCTGCAACCAACTGAACTTAAAGAGACATTGTATGCATGTATGCATGGCAATCAATGTAACAAACCGATTAAGATGGTGAACAAAATGTTGCGAGATGTCGGGAATAGAGTGTTCCCAAAAGTAGCAAGCGAGCGATCCTGATACCCTGTCCCAGGTCTATTCCACGCTGCAGGCACCCGATGGCCATGGACCCCGAAACGAAAATGGCGCCAATACGCGCAGTCGGCCGCCGTTGCCCACCACCCGGGTGGAGACGGCACAGCCCCCCAGACCCAGTCGCTGCCTCGGCCATGTCCGGGAGCAAAAGGTCAGAACCAACGAGTTCCCCAAACGGGACCTGGAACAGCCAGGTTCCCAATACCGTTAGAGAGCAGGCTGAAGACTCTTCAGACCTCAAAGGAGGACAGGGAGGCCACACACACCTGTGGCTCTGCCCACCACTAGGCAACGGCAAAGGCCCTGAGTCCTGGCTAGGTGAATGAACCAAGCCCACCTCGCTATCAGGGGTCACGGCGCCGCCATCAGATGACTTAGGACCCCGTCTGGTTGTTCTGGAACTAGCGTCCTTGCCTACCTTTACTGCTACCTCAGTACTGACCATGACTGAACCATGAATGCAATCTACCCAATCTGGCGCACGACCGTAAAACGTAACGAATGTAAGTCACTGAATCAAGGTGTCACGATACAAACTGTAAAAAAAAAAATGTTTTCTTCCTTTCTTTGTACTTGCACTGTGTACAATCCAGTATATTAATGTAACGGGCATGATCTCGCTGGGGTGGGGGGGGAAGGAAGGGAGGGGAAATGGATGTATGTAGCCATGGACACACACATGGATCACACCCAGAACCCACTGGAACCTCCACTGCATCATCGAACCATTCAATCTGGTAACCACCACCCAACGTTGTGGCAAAAGGACTTGGGGGTTAACAGGGAGAGAGTCAAGCCAAAGCACAGTCAAGGTGCAAGGGCTATTGGCACTTAAGTTTGGGGCGAGCTAAGCCAGAGCACATAGTGCAAAGGTAATTGGCACAAAGGACTTGGGGGAGAGTGATGTTGTATATTCAGAGTATGGATGTACTCTCTGTGTAGTCACTGTGTGGTTGCATAAGATGGAGATTTGTTTTCCTCATGTAGTATCAATAAGGTTTACACTGTGTATATACATGCTGGCACCACTAGAGGGTGCAACTGGTGGAGACCGGGGGTTTCCTGCCCTGGTGGCAGGGCCTAGTATAAAAGGCTGCACATCATGCTTGTGCCTCACTCTGGATTTTGGAATAAAGGACCAAAGTCACTACAGTTTGAGTACAACACATTGCCTCGTGAAGTCATTCATAAGTACATTACAGACATAATAAATACGATTATGGATTCAGGTCCACTTATCCCCTTATCGGTTAAGAAACTGTCTATATCTGTCTTAAATCCATTCAGTGTCCCAGCTTCCACAGCTCTCTGAGGCAGCGAATTCCACAGATTTACAAACTCTGAGAAAATAAATTTCTCCTCATCTCAGTTTTAAATGGGCGGTCCCTTATTCTGATTATGCCCTCTAGTTCTAGTCTCCCCTATCAGTGGAACCATCCTCTCTGCATCCACCTTGTCAAGCCCCCTCATAATCTTATACGTTTCAATAAGATCACCTTTCATTCTTCTGAATTCCAATGAGTAGAGACCCAACCTACTCAACCTTTCCTCATAAGTCAACCCCCTCATCTCCGGAATCAACCTAGTGAACCTTCTCTGAACTGCCTCCAAAGCAAGTATATCCTTTCGTAAATATGGAAACCAAAACTACACGCAGTATTCCAGATGTGACCTCACCAATACCCTGTATAACTGTAGCAAGACTTCCCTGCTTTTATACTCCATCCCCTTTACAATAAAGGCCAAGATTCCATTGGCCTTCCTGATCACTTGCTGTACCTGCATACTATCCTTTTGTGTTTCATGCACAGGTGATCAAAAGCTTGGTCAAAGAGGTGGGTTTTAAGCAGTTAAAGGTTAAAGAGGCGGAGAGGTTTAGGGAAGAAATTCCAGAGGTTAGGGCCCAGGCACCTGAAGGCACGGCCACCAAGGGAGCAGCGATTAAAATCAGGAATGCACAAGAGGCCAGAATTGGAGTAGCGCAGACATCTCAGTGGATTGCGGGGCTGGAGGAGGTTACAGAGATCGGGAGGGGAGATGCCATGGAGGGATTTGAAAACAAGGATAAGAATTTGAAAATCGAGGCGTTGCTTAACCGGGAGCCAATGTAGGTCAGCCAGAACAGATGGTGATGTTTCCATTGATAGGGGAGATTAGAACTACAGGGCATAATCTTAGAATAAGGGGCCGCCCATTCAAAACTGAGATGAGGAGAATTTCTTCTCAGAGGGTTGTAAATCTGTGGAATTCTCTGACCCAGAGAGCTGTGGAAGCTGGGTCATTGAATATATTTAAGACAGAGAGTGACAGTTTCTTAACCGATAAGGGAATAAAGGGTTATGGGGAGCGGGCAGGGAAGTGGACCTGAGTCCATGATCAGATCAGCCATGATCTTATTCAATGGTGGAGCAGGCTCGAGGGGCCATGTAGCCTACTCCTGCTCCTATTTCTTATGTTCTTATGATAGGTGAATGTGATTTGGTGCGAGTTAGGATACTGGCAGCAGAGTTTTAGATGAGCACACGTTTACAGAGGATAGAACATGGAAGGCTGGCCAGGAGTGCATTGGAATAGTCAAGAGAGGGGTGAGGGATAAACCTGGTGATTACACTGGTATTGTCACTGGTGGGAAAACTACTATTGCTCATTTGGAGAAGCATGGGTTAATAAGGGACAGCCAGCACAGATTTGTTAAAGGCAAACCATGTCTGACTAACCTGATTGTGTTCCTTGATGAAGCAATTGAAAGGGTTGATGAGGGTAGTGCAGTAGATGTATATATGGATATTCAAAAGGCATTTGATAAAGTACCACATTACAGACTTATTCGGAAAATAGAAGTGCATGGTATTAAAGGGACAGTGGTAACTTGGGTACGTAATTGGCAACGGGATAGGAGGCAGAGAGTAGTAGTGAACGGATGCTTTTCTGAGGAAGTTACAGGCGAAGCAATGGAGGGATTTGAACACAAGGATTAGAATTTTAAAATCCAGTCGTTGCCGAACTGGGAGTCAATGTAGGTCAGCATGGGTGAACGGGACTTGGTGTGAGTTAGGACAGGGACAGCAGAATTTTACAGCATGCTAGAGGGTTGTTTTTTTTTTATTCGTTCCTGGGATGCCAGCATTTATTGTCCACCCCTAATTGCCCCTGAGAAGATGGTGGTGAGCCGCCATTCAAAGAGCAGTTAAAAATCAACCACAATGCTGTGGCCTGCAGTCACGTATAGGCCAGACTGGGTAAGTACAGCAGATTTCCGTCCCTAAAGGATATTAGTGACCCAGATGGGTCAGTTTTGTGGTCACCATTACTCAAAAGAACATAAGCAATAGGAGCAGGAGTAGGACATTCGGTCCCTTGAGCCTGCTCTGCCATTCAATAAGATCATGGCTGATCTTCTACCTCAACTCCACTTTCCTGCACTATCTCCATATCCCTTGATTCTCTTAATATTCAAAAATCTATCGACCTTTGTCTTGAAGACTGAGCCTCTGGGTAGAGAATTCCAAAGATTCACCACCCTCTGAGTGAAGAAATTTCTCCTCATCTCAATCCTAAATGGCCTACCCCTTATTCTGAGACTGTGACACCTGGTTCCAGACTCCCCAGCCAGAGAAAACATCCTCCCTGCATCTACCCTGTCAAGCCCTGTAAGAATTTTGTATGCTTCAATGACATCACTTTTCATTCTTCTAAACTCTAGAGAATATAGGCCTAGTCTACTCAATCTCTCCTCATAGGACAATCCCCCCATCCCAAGAATCAGTCTGGTAAACCTTTGTTGCACTCCCTCAATGACAAGTATATCCTTCCTTAGGTAAGACCAAAACTGTACACAATATTCCAGGTGTGGTCTCACCAGGGCCCTATATCATTGCAGTAAGACATCTTTACTCTTATACTCAAATCCTCTTACAATAAAAGCCAACATACCATTTGCTTCCTTAATTGCTTGCTGTACCTGCATGTTAACTTTCAGTGATTCATGTACAAGATCACCAAGGTCCCTCTGAACACCAACATTTCCCAATCTCTCACCATTTAAAAAATACTCTGCTTTTCTAATTTTCCTACCAAAGTGGATAACTTCGCATGTCTCCAAATTATATTCCATTTGACATGTTTTTGCCTACTCACTTAACCTGATTATATCCCCTTGAAGTCTCTTTGCATCCTCCTCACAACTTACATTCCCACCTATCTTTGTATCATCAGCAAACTTGGATACATTACATTTGGTCCCCTCATCCAAATCATTGATATAGATTGTGAATAGCTGAGGCCCAAGCACTGATCCTTGCGGTACCCCACTAGTTACAGCCCGCCAACCCGAAAACAACCTGTTTATTCCTACTCTCTGTTTTCCGTCTGTTAACCAATCCTCACTCCGTGCTAATATATTACCCCTAATCCCATGAGCCCTAATTTTGTTTAATGATTTCTTGTGTGGCACCTTATCAAATGCAATCTGAAAACTAGCCTTCTGATACTAGCTTTTTAATTCCAGATTTTTATTTAATGAATGATCTGGAGATGTGAGTTCAAATCCCACCAGTTACCATCTCCAGATCATTAGTCCAGGCCTCTGGATTACTAGTCCAGTAACATAACCACCGTGCTATTGTACCCCGCTAGAGGGCTGTGCCCTGTACTTTTACTTCATTCCCGCCTCCCCAATTTCATCCTCAATATTGACATTGTTTCTGGCTCAACCACTAATCCTGGGAGTGAATTCCACAACCTCGCAGCTCTCGCTGCGTGAAGCTGTTACTCCTACCCATTGTTCTAAACCTGTCCTCCAGTTCTGGATGAGCAGAAATTTTCTCCAATTAAATATTGGGAAGACCAAAGCCATTGTCTTTGGTCCCCGCCACAAACTCCGTTCCCTAGCCACCGATTCCATCCCTCTCCCTGGCATCTATCTGAGGCTGAACCTGACTGTTCGCGACCTTGCTGTCATAGTTGACCCTGAAATGAGCTTCCGGCCATATATCCGCAGCATAACTAAAACCGCCTATTACCACTTCCGTAACATCGCCCTCCTCCTCCCCTGCCTCAGCTCATCTGCTGCTAAAAACCTCATCCATGCCTTTGTTACCGCTAGACATCGTTTCTGGCTCAACCATTGACTCTGGGAGTGAATTCCACAACCTCGCAGCTCTCTCTGTATGCAGCTGTTCCTCTTACTCATTGTTCTAAATCTGTTATGTTGTGTCTTGTGTAAACAGTAGTAACTCATCATAATCTTAGGCGGTCCCTCGAAATCGAGGAAGACTTGCTTCCACTCTAAAAGTGACATCTCAAGTGACTACAGTCCAATGCGGGAATTACAGTCTCTGTCACAGGTGGGACAGACAGTGGTTGAAGGAAATGGTGGATGTGGAGCCTGGTTTTTCGCTCCTTCCGCTGCCTGCACTTGTTTTTTGCATACTCTCGGTGACGAGACTCGAGGTGCTCATCGCCCTCCCAGCTGCACTTTCTCCACTTAGAGCGGTCTTTGGCCAGGGATTCCCAGGTGTCGGTGGGGATATTGCACTTTATCAAGGAGGCTTTGAAGGTGTCCTTGAAATGTTTCCTCTGCCCACCTGGGGCTCGCTTGTCGTGTAGGAGTTCTGAGTAGAGCGCTTGCTTTGGGAGTCTTGTGTCGGGCATGCGGACAGTGTGGCCTAAAGTAGTAACTAAACTCCTGCAGTAATCCTCTCCGTTCAGCCTCTAATATTGCTCCCTATTTTTGTTTCCATTTGCATTATTCAGGCGAAGCGAAGAATTATTGTCGTGCCAGGTAACCCACTTTTCTGTCGTCTTTTCAATTATTTTGCGATTTCAAACTTTTTTTTATTGCTGTGTGGAGGCTGGAATCTGGAGGGGTGTAACAGATTGTTGTAGAAAAGGATTATGCCAAAAATGGAATATTATTGTCTGTGATCTATCATGTTTTGACCTTTATCTTTTATCCCACTCCAGAGACTTGAGCACAAAAATCCAGACTGACATTCCAGTGCAGTACTGAGGGAGCGCTGCACTGTCAGAGATGCCGTCTTTTGGATGAGACGTTAAACCTGAGGCCCCGTCTGCTCTCTCAGCTGGACGTAAAAGATCCCATGGCACTATTTTGAAGAAGAGCAGGGGAGTTATCCCCGGTGTCCTGGGGCCAATATTTATCCCTTAATCAACATAACAAAAACAGATTATTTGGTCATTATCACATTGCTGTTTGTGGGAGCTTGCTGTGCGCAAATTAGCTGTCATATTTCCAACATTACATAAGAACATAAGAAATAGGAGCAGACGTAGGCCATCTAGCCCCTCGGGCCTGCTCCGCCATTCAATAAGATCATGGCTGATCTGATCCTGGCCTCATATCCACTTTCCTGCCCTCTCCCCATAACCCTTGACTCCCTTATCTCTCAAAAATCCTTCTTATCTCCACCTTAAATATATTCAATGACCCAGCCTCCACAGCTCTCTGGGGCAGAGAATTCCAAAGACTCACGACCTTCTGAGAGAAGAAATTCCTCCTCATTTCCGTTTTAAATGGGCAACCCCTTATTCTGAAACTATGCCCCTGAGTTCTAGATTCCCTCACGAGGGGAAATATCCTCTCTGCATCTACCCTGTTGAGCCCCCTCAGAATATTATATGCTTCAATAAGATCACCTATAAGATTATAAGAGTACTTTTGGGACTCTTTGGGACGTCCTGAGGTCGTGAATCGAGCTAGAAAAATGCACGTTTTTTTCCTTTTAACCATATGTACACCGTTTGTTTTTGTGTGTTGCTTAGGGGGTGGAATAACGGAGAGAAATGTGCAGCGGATTCTGGAAGGTTGCGGTGCCCGGGAGTTTCACTGCTCTGCCCGATCCTCTCGAGACTCTTTGATGAAATTTAGGTAGGATAAATGGAATGATTGACTTGGGAGAGGTAGCGACGGGTGTGTGAAGGGGAAAAGATCATCTCCATCAACCTCATACAAATGCTTAGCAAGAGCTCAAACAATCACTGACCACTAGCCCGATAATTTTGCCCAATAAGCCACAGTCTAATTACGTACCTGCTGGCCTGATCCCTGAACAGTACTCTATTGTTCCCAATCTGTTAACTCCAATATGTGTGCGCACTAGGTCTATGCAGCAGAGCTGATCTCCAGTCGTCTTGGTTAATCCTTGCCACTGGACCAAGCTCTGTCAAGCCTGTGTGGTGGCTGGTGTGCTATGGCCACCACACATTTAAAAAAAATTCATGCTCAGGCATCTTTCACCCTTCAATATGTAGTTTGGGACCTGGAATATTAGGCCCTTCATTGAAACACCTCTGAACTCATCCCTTTTTGGTGTGGAAGCAAGTCATCCTCGACACGAGGGACTGCCTATGATGGATGATGATCTCTAAGTGTCTGGTTTTTGCAGCTTGTTCCCAAACTAAACTTGAAAGCTCAGCTTCTACAGCAAAAGCCAGCATAAGATCAACAGCAACAATCACCTGTATTTATATAGCGCCTTTAACATAGTGAAACGTCCCAAGGCGCTTCACAGGAGTATTATGAGGCAAGAAATTTGACACCGAGCCACATATGGAGAAATCAGCACAGGTGACCAAAAGCTTAGTCAAAGAGGAAGGTTTTAAGGAGCATCTTAAAGGAGGAAAGAGAGGTAGAGAGGCGGAGAGGTTTAGGCAGGGAGTTCCAGAACTTGGGGCCTCGGCAACAGAAGGCACGGCCACCAATGGTTGAGCGATTATAATCAGGGATACTCAAGAGGGCAGAATTAGAGGAGCACAGACATCTCTTGCGGGGGTTGTGAATCTGAAGGAGATTACAGAGATAGAGAGGGGCAAGGCCATGGAGGGATTTGAAAACAAGGATGAGAATTTTGAAATCAAGGCATTGCTTAACCGGAAGCCAATCTCGGTCAGCGAGCATAGGGGGTGATGGGTGAGCGGGACTTGGTGCCTGTTAGGACACGGGCAGCCGAGTTTTGGATGACCTCAAGTTTAAGTAGGGTAGGATGTTGGAAGCCAGCCAGGAATGCGTTGGAATAGTCAAGTCTAGAGGTAACAAAGGCATGGATGAGGATTTCAGCAGCAGATGAGGCAAGGGCGAAGACGGGCGATGTTACGGAGGTGGATATAGGCAGTCTTAGTTATACTGCGAATATGTGGTTGAAAGCTCAAATATGACACCAAGGTTGTGAACAGTATGGTTCAGCCTCAGACAGATGTTGGAGAGAGGGATGGAGTCAGTGGCTAGGGAATGGAATTTGTGGTGGGGACTGAAGACAATGGCTTTGGTCTTCCCAATATTTAATTGGAGATCATTTCTGCTCATCCAGAACTGGATGTCGGACAAACAGTTTGACAATTTAGAGACCATAAAAGGGGCAAGAGAAGTGGTGGTGAGGTAGAGCTGGGTGTTATCAGTGTACATGTGGAAACTGATGCTGTGTTTTCAGATGATGTTGCCAAGGAGCAACATGTAGATGAGAAATAGATCCTTGGGGGACACCAGAGGTAACGATGCAGGGGCGGGAAGAGAAACCATTGCAGGTGTTTCTCTGGCTACGATTAGATAGATAAGAATGGAACCAGGCGAGCGCAGTCCCACCCAGCTGGACGATGGTGGAGAGGCGTTGGAAAAGGATAGAGTGGTCAACCGTGTCAAAGGCTGCAGACAAGTCAAGAAGTTCGAGGAGGGATACTTTGATCATAAGAATATAAGATATAGGAACAGGAGTAGACCATTTGGCACCCATGAGCCTGCTCCGCCATTCAGTAAGATCATGGCTGATCTTCTACCTCAACTCCACTTTCCCGCTCAATCACCACATCTCTTGGTTCCCTTAGTATCCAAAAATCTATTGATCTCAGCCTTGAATATACTCAATGACTGAGCATCCACAGCCCTCTGGGGTAGAGAATTCCAAAGATTCACAACCTTCTGAGTGAAGAAATCTCTCCTCATCTCAGTCTTAAATGGCTGATCCCTTATTCTGAGACTGTGAATCCCTAGTTCGAGACTTCCCAGCCAGAGGAAACACCCTCCCAGCATCTACCCTGCCAAGCTCTGTAACAATTTTATGTTTCAATTAGATCACCACTGATTCTTCTAAATTCTAGGGAATATAGGCCTAGTCTACTCAATCTCTCCTCATATGACAATTCACCCCCCCCCGCCACCCCAGGAATCAGTCTGGCGAACCTTTCTTGCACTCCTTCTAAGACAAGTATATCCTTCCTAAGGTAAGGAGACCAAAGCTGTACACAGTACTCCAGGTGTGGTCTCACCAAGGCCCTGTACAATTGTAGTAAGACTTGGGGCCGAAATTGCCTCTCTCCTTAAGACCGGCGACTTTTCGTGGAATGGCGACTGCTAGCCTAATTGCCCTTCCGAGTTCTCCCGGCGGTGCCCCGACCCCCCCCATTCCCCACCGCTCCACTGCTGCCGATCCGTGGTAAGCGCGGCATCACCGTGCGCACCACCGATCTCCGACGGCGACATTCCCCTGGGAAAAGCTTTGACCCGCCCGGCGGTGCCAAAACCTGTTTTTCCCCAATGGTCCAGTGAGGCTGTGGCCTTCTGCAATGGTGGAGTGGCTTCCTTTAAAGGGGAGGGCGCACTGCCACGGCCGCCATGTTTTTTTTGGCGGCTGACAATTATGCCCCCCAGGTTCGGCCGGGCTGCCAACAAGCACCCCCTCTTGGGTGCCAGCCTGCTGGCCCAGCCGAAACTCTCACTGGTGGACCAAAGTTTTTTAAATCGTGGAGGCTGTCCCCTTTAAGTGAGGGCCGTTGTGACGCGGCGCCGTGATGACGTCATTGCGGTGGTCACTCCGCACCGTCCCCAACTTCCGCCCCTTGTGTACTCACCGCCCTGTATCCGCCCCTCTCGTGTACTCATCGCCCCGTATCCGCCCCTCTCGTGTACTCACCACGCCCCTCTCGTGTACTCATCGTCCCGTATCTGCCCCTCTCGTGTACTCACCGCCCTATATCCGCCCCCTCGTGTACACACCGCCCTGTATCCGCCCCTCTCGTGTACTCACCGCCCCGTATCTGCCCCTCTCGTGTACTCATCGTCCCGTATCTGCCCCTCTCGTGTACTCACCGCCCTATATCCGCCCCCTCGTGTACACACCGCCCTGTATCCGCCCCTCTCGTGTACTCACTGCCCTGTATCCGCCCCTCTCCTGTACTTACCGCCCCGTATCCGCCCCTCTCCTGTACTCACCACCCCGTATCCGCCCCTCTCCTGTACTCACCACCCCGTATCCGCCCCTCTCGTGTATTCACCGCCCCGTATCCGCCCCTCTCGTGTACTCACCGCCCTATATCCGCCCCCTCGTGTACACACCGTCCTGTATCCGCCCCTCTCGTGTACTCATCGCCCCGTATCCGCCCCTCTCGTGTACTCACCGCGCCCCTCTCGTGTACTCACCGCCCCGTATCCGCCCCTCTCGTGTTCTCACCGCCCTATATCTGCCCCCTCGTGTACACACCGTCCTGTATCCGCCCCTCTCCTGTACTCACCGCCCCGTATCCGCCCCTGTCATGTAGTCACTGCCCTATATCCGCCCCCTCGTGCACTCATCGCCCTGTATCCGCCCCTCTCCTGTACTTACCGCCCCGTATCCGCCCCTGTCATGTAGTCACTGCCCTATATCCGCCCCCTCGTGCACTCATCGCCCTGTATCCGCCCCTCTCCTGTACTTACCGCCCCGTATCCGCCCCTCTCCTGTACTCACCGCCCCGTATCTGTCCCTCTCGTGTAGTCAATGCCCCATATCCGCCCCTCTCGTGTGGTCACTGCCCCGTATCCGTCCATCTCGTGTAGTCACCGGCCTGTATCCGCCCCTCTCGTGTACTCACCGCCCTGTATTCGCCCCTCTCGTGTACTCACCGCCCCCATTAAGAGTGACTTCTGGATCCAAGTAAAAAAAAACAAAGAGCGGAATTTCGCTCAAGAGGAGACCTGAACTGCAGCTGCGGTAAAAACCATTCAAACGAGGTGCGGGGGGCAATTTCGGCCCCCTTTACTCTTATACTACAACCCCCTTGCAATAAAAGCTAATTAAACACATCACAAGGACACTTTTATTTGCCGTACACAGGCAGGGTCTGATGTGAAAATGGCCAACTAGCAATGGTCAATATTCTAATACTCCGAGCGGAGGTGGGATGATACCTGTGTGTTTCTCCTTTTCTCATTAGAAACTGCTGTGTCTCCATGGGTGCGTCTCTCACTCCGCCAGAGTACAGTGTGAAAGTGGCAGATGTCTGCAAGATAAGAGCATTGATTTGTATTGCCAAGGACACTGTATAAATACCGAGAATATTGCAATTGGGAAAAACAGGGAATATATACTGCCGCAAGGAAGATACACAGAAGCATTTATCTGATCGAATACGGGTCTAATCGGTTCAAAAACTGTGACTTTTTTACGACCTGGGAGAGGAACAAATAAGAGGTTTGGATTGAACACAACTCATGAAAGAGGGAATCTTGTGCCCCAGGAACCTTTCTACATCACTTTTGCATGTCACAAAAAATTGGCTCTGTTTTCAAAGCTGTGTAACTGGAAGCCATTGTCTGGTCGTAGGAAGACGGAGCTCTACTTACACACTCAAAACGCAAGAGGGGTGCGATCTACCGCCAGAGATCGCAGCTTACCTTTAGAGCAATTGAAGATTGTTGATTAGATTCCACAGTTTCTTTCTTCCCTACCAGTGTTCTCCCTTTCCCTTCCCCTCCCCTCCCCCTCCTCTCCCCTCCCCTCCTCCCTCTCCTTGCCTTCCCCTCCTCTCCCGCCCCTTCCTTTCCCTCCCCTCCCCTCCCCCTCCTCTCCCCTCCGCTCCCCCTCTCCTCTCCTTCCCTCCCCACCCCTTCCCTCCGCTCTTCTTCTCTCCGCTCCCCTCCCATTCCTTCCCCTTCTCTCTCCTTCCCTCTCCCCTTCCCTCCTATTTTCTTCCCTTCCCTCCCCTCCCCTCCTCGCCCATCCTTTCCACTTACCTCCCCTCCCTTCCCTCTTCTCTCCCACCCCTCCCCTCCCCTCCCCTCCCCATGTTTGAGTCCTTGCCGGGGTACAGTTCCATAGTCACCCTCTGGTATCTGTCTCAGGTGGCCATTCTTCACGTTGACCCATGTACGGGGGAGGGGTGCGTCACTGTAGTGCTCAATTCTACCCTCATCCGGCATCGCCGATCAGGGAACTTGGCCAGGGATCAGCTGCAGCACTCCTCCTCCCGCCCCAGCTGAAGTCAGCAAACTCAATGTAGGCTAGGGACCGTAGCTGGGGCTTGTCCTGCGTGACTGCGTTACTCACTGGATAAAATCAGTGAGCCATCAGGGAAGCATTGTTATCATGGCGAGCCCTGGTTCATATCCACTCGATCCTGAAGGACCCCGGGTAAATTGATAGCTTTCATCAGAACATAAGACTTATGATCAGGAGTAGGCTATATGGCCCTTCAAGCCTTCTCTGCCATTCAATATGATCATGGCTGATCTTCGCCCTCAAAACCACTTTCCGCCCGATCTCCATATCCCTTGATTCCTCTAGAATCCAAAAATTTATCGATCTCAGCCTTGAATATACTCAACGACTGAGCAACCACAGCCATTTGGGGCAGAGAATTCCACAGATTCACAACCCTCTGAGTGAAGAAATTCCTCCTCATCTCAGTCTTAAATGGCCGACCCCTTATCCTGAGACTATGTCCCCTAGTTCTAAACTCTCCAGCCAGGGGGAGACAGCCTCTCAGCATCCACCCTGTCAAGCCCCCTCAGAATTTTATATGTTTCAATGAGATCACATCTCATTCTTCTAAACTCCAGAGAGAGTATTAGCTCAATCTACTCAATGCCTCCTCATAGGATAACCCTCTCCTCCCAGGAATCAATCTAGTGAACCTTTGCTAATTATTTTTTTATTGTTCATGAGATGTGGACATTGCTGACAAGACCAGCGTTTATTGCCCATCCCTAATTGCCCTTGAGAAGGGGAGGGGAGGGGGGCTGGGCCGCCAGAGGTGGGGCTGAGGCCGGGTTGCGGGGGGGGAGTGGGGTGACGGGGGAGGCCGGGGGGAGGTCGGGCCGAGACCAGGGGGAGGTCGGGCCGAGGCCGGGGGGATGTTGGGCCAAGCCCGGAGGTCGGGGGAGTCCGGATTTCGGAACATTTTTCGGGCGACCCCACCACGGATCGGTCCGTATTCCGGAACTCCGGATTTTGGACGTCGCACCTGTATATAAATATCGGCCCGGAACTTGCGGTTGGTAATCACAGCGAACAAACGGCTGATTGCCCCTTCAGGATGTAGTGCATCTAACCCGCGGAAACCCTGAGTCACTCACTGCTCCGACACTGTCCCCCTCCAAAGCCAGCAATCATTGTAATCAGGGAAAGTCAGTGAAACTGATGCAAACTTGGGCTTTTCCATGGTAATATTGCTGTTAAATACCCCATTAAAAGTTAGACCTTGTTGGATTGGGTGTAACTGGGGTTTTAACTGCGTATTGATTGCTAAACAAATATTATGTACCCTGAAAAACATATTTTAATTTTGTGGAGTGTCAAATTTCCCCATTTTAATAAAAATTACAATTTTTAAGAAACTTTGGAAAAAAAATTGTATTTTTTTAAAAGTTTGTTCCTCTTTATTTCAGGTTTGCCTTTTCCCCATGTGAGAGAGAGCCCCACTCTTTCTTTTGCTCTCTAACAGTTTTTTAAAAATGGAGATAAAAGCAGCTTTTCACTTCCTGGTTCCCAGTCTGTGAGAATTCTGCCTTGTGATTGGCTGCTCAGACAGCTTGTTGACGTCACCGCAGCTCGCGTTCGGGATTCCCCATTAACTTGCGTTGATTTCAATTGCGCGTCGGAAAAGTCGAACTTCCCGCCACAGAGATAGCGCGATCTTTGTGGGACACTTACTTCGGAGCCAGCGGCGAAAGCCTTTGCTTCGTAGCTGACCGCAAATTACGGACCATTATATGACACAGCACAGAAGGAGGCCATTTGGCCCATCGTGTCTGTGCCAGCTCTCTGGTAGAGCTGTTAAATTAATCCCACTCCCCTGCCCTTTCCCCATAGCCCTGCAATTTTTTTTCCTTTCAAATATTTATCCAATTCTCTTTTGAAAGTTACTATTGAATCTGCTTCCACCGCCCTTTCAGGCAGCGCATTCCAGATCACAACAACTCGCTGTGTAAAAATAATGTTTTCTCATCTCCCCCTCTGGTTCTTTTGCCAATCACCTTAAATCTGTGTCCTCTGGTTACCGACCCTCCTGCCACTGGAAACAGTTTATCCCCATCTACTCTATCAAAACCGTGTGTGATCTTGAACACCTCTCTCAAATCTCCTCTTAAACTTTTCGAAGGAGAGCAACCCCAGCTTCTCCAGTCTCTTCACATAACAGAAGTCCCTCATCCCTGGTACCATTCTAGTAACTGAGCGTTAAGGGAGTAAAGGATTATGGGGAGCAGGCAGGGAAGTGGAGCTGAGTCCATGATCAGATCAGCCATGATCTTATTGAATGGCGGAGCAGGCTCGAGGGGCCAGATGGCCTACTCCTGCTTCTATTTCTTATGTTCTTATGTTTAACTGTCCTCTGTACCCTCTCTAAGCACTTGATATCCTTCCTAAAGTGTGGTGCCCAGAATTGAACACAATACTCCAGCTGAGGCCTAACCAGTGATTTACAATGGTTTAGCATAACTTTCTTGCTTTTTTACACTATGCCTCTATTAATAAAGCCAAAGATCCCATATGCTATTTTAAAAGCCCTCTCAACTTGTCCTGCCACCCTCAAAGATTTGTGTATGTACACCTCTAGGTCTCTCTCTTCCTGCACCCCACTTTAAAATTGTACCATTTAGTTCAGATTGCCTCCCCCTCATCTTCCTACCAAAATGTGTTGTACCTCACAGTGCAAAACATGATCAAAAAAGGTTGGTAGGTAGATGGGCTTCATCACAAGTACTACTGGCTTGGTACAGAATGGTGGTCAGGTCTCATTGTGAATATTGGGGCTCGACCTGGCATCATCGGAACGGAGAGGACCGAACTAAAACTTGTCCTCTGGCCTCATCGGAATAAATCGGGGGAGCTACAGGCGCTAATCAGGCTCCAGACACTGCTGCCCATTAATCCCAGCTCCGAGGCAAATCCAGGGAGGGTTGGGGATGGGTGCGATCGGACAGAGGGAGGTGGTAAAACAGTGCCCCCCCCTGCAGTTTTTTGTGAATCCAGGAGGAGGCGCTCCTGCTCCTTCCAACTCCGCAAAATACCAACGTTTGCAAAGACCTTGGGCCTTTTTCAGAAGAAAGACTTGCATTTCTGTAGCGCCTTTCACAATCACCGGACGTCCCAAAGCATTTCACAGACAATGAAGTACTTTTGGAGTATAGTCGCTGTTGTAATGTGGGATGTTTTAATGATCTGCTTCCCAGTGGTCCCTTTAAAGATCACAATCTCCGACTGGGGCAAACCAATTTCTTACCAATCCGGGCCTGAAATATTGACACAAGGCTCCTGCGCGCATTTCAGACGGTTACCGGGGGACGGCAAAAAATTTAGCAGTTGCCCGATTGGATGTGTACAGATTAGATGGGAGCCTCCGCCCTGCGAAATTGGTGATTATTGCGTCTGTTTTAGGCCCATGTTTAGACCCTATCGTGTTGAGTTTGTGTTGACCCACTTTAGCAAGGATAGACTGGCCTTGGAGAAAGTCCAGCTTCGATTCACTCAGGATGAAGAGGGTCAGCTGCGTGACTGGTTAAACCTGGGGTTGCATTCTTTGGAGCTGAGGATGCCAATCCGATGTTGAGGCGTTTAGAAGGGTGAATAGAGAATAACTGCTCCCCGTCAGGAGAGGAATGTAGGACTAGAGAACATAATCCTGGAATCCAAACGAAACCAGGTAAAAACAAAGGTGTTTCCACTTGTGGGCAAGTCCAATACTAGGGGGCCATAAATATAAGATAGTCACGAATAAATCCAGTAAGGAATTCAGGAGAAACTTCTTTACCCAGAGAATGTGGAACTTGCTACCACAGGGAATAGTTGAGGCGAATAGCATAGCCTCATTTAAGGGAAGCTAGATAACCATATGAGGGAGAAAGGAATAGAAGGAAATGTTGACTGGGGGGGGTGCGGGGGGATGAAGTAAATAGTGGGAGGGGGCTCTTCTGGAATAAAAATGCTGGCATAGACCAGTTGGGCCGAATGACCAGTTTCTGTGATGTAAATTCAAATGTAAATCCACAAAAAATGTTCTTCACGCAAGAGCGATAGGATTGTGGAACACACTGCCCCAGAGGGCAAATTGATGCAGAATTAATTAAGGTGTTTAAAAGATAGACAGATACTTAATTGGGAAATAAGTACGTAAAGGTATGGGGTATAGAGAAAAGATGCGGGATTGCGGTTCAGAAGGTAAGAGTGGCCACAGGGTTGCCAACTGTGGTTGGCTGTTTTCATGAAGGTTTCATCAGATCATCTTCCTGCCTTCACCCGCCCCCGCCCAGTCAAACAGCCTTTTTCCTCCCCATCTCCAATCTTTTTATAACTAATAAACAAAAGCATTCAAAGAAAATTATAAAAACACACAATTATCTTTTAATGCCTCTATGATTTTTTTTACCTGCCTTGGCCGCAGCAGTGAACAGGAGATTAGGTTTAATTTCCGGAGACTCCAGGACAACCCTGGAGGGTTGGAAACCCTTGGCTGACGTGGCTAACAAAATGGCGGGGCAGGTTCAATGGGATGAGTGACCCACTCTTGTTCCTATGTTCATGTGGAGCTGTCAGCGAACTGCCACCAGTAATCCAGATCCTCAGATTGGAGACTGGTAAGGTATGTGTAATGTATTTGCTTCATGGGTTCTTTGCTTAAGAATTCATAGCAACACATTGCTAATAAACCAACTAGTTCTTAATAGCAAACGGTTTAACAGTCAAACTACACATTACCAGTTCATCCACCAGGCTCACAACCACCTGCCTCATCGTAGATCCCCCAAACCCAACTGGCTGGGGTTTTATTGAGTCTTGTGAACATCACGTGTGCCACTCCCTACTCAACTATTTTGAGTTAAACCTGTAAAAACATAAATCATTAAATCAAATGCCCCCTGGCTAAAAGGGGGTGGGGGGGGGGCACTAAAATCGACAAACTTAAACAAATTAAACTTTAGACATGTGGTTCAAATTAAAATTTGGTTGCCGGGGGTGATGATGCACACCAGTCCCACCTCTCACGGAAGGACACCGTGTACTCCATCTCCAGGGACACCCTGGCTCGGATGTAACCGCGGAAGGGAGGCAGGCAGTCGGGCTGAACGACCCCCTTCAACAGCTCTACAACTATTTTGAGTTGTATCAGCAATCAAATGCCTCCTGATTAAATTTGGGGGAGGGGCACACTCCAAAAATTTTTCAAGTGCCCCCTTGTTTTTCTTGGGGGGGGGGCGCAGAAAAACAAATTATACAAGTGCCCCCTGGCTAAAAGTGGGGGGGGGGGGGCACTAAAACCGACAACTTAAGCAAATTAAACTTTAGACATGAAAATCAAATTAAAATTTGGTTGCCGGGAGTGATGATGCACTCCAGTCCCTCCGGCGCACACCTCTCGCAGAAAGCCGCGAGCGTACCGGTGGACATCGTGTATACCATCTCCAGGGTCACCCTCGTTTGGATGTAACTGGAAGAGAGGCAGGCAGTCGGGCTGAACGACCCCCTTAAACAGCTCTACAACTATTTTGTTGCAATCAGAAAATCAAGTGCCCCTTTTTTTTTGAAGCCACTAAAACACAAATTATACAAGTGCCCCCTGGCTAAAAGGTGGGGGTGGGGGGAGGGGGCACTAAAACCAACACAATAAACAAATTAAGTTTTAGACATTAAAATCAATTTAAAATTTGGTTGCTGGGGTTGATGATGCACTCCAGTCCCTCCGGCGCCCAACTCTCGCAGAAGGTCGCGAGCGTACCGGTGGACACCGCGTGCTCCATCTCTAGCGACACTCTAGCTCGAATGTAACCGCGGAAGAGAGGCAGGCAGTCGGGCTGAATGACCCTCTCGGCCGCTCGCTGCTTGGACTGGCCGATGGCCCCCCTGGCCATGCCCAGGATCAGTCCTACGAGGAGGCCCTCGGACCTGCCCGCTCCCCTCCGCACAGGGTGCCCAAAGCTCAGGAGTGTGGGACTGAACTGCAACCAGAATTTGAGGAGCAGCCCCTTCAAATATTAGAACAGGAGCTGCAATCTCGCACATTCCATAAAAACAGGGAGCACGGACTCTTCCAGACCGCAGAAATTGCAGATGGCCTGGGAGCCCGTGAACTGACTTAAAAACTTATTGCACGGCACTGCACTGTGCACCAATCTCCAGGCCGAGACCCAATAAATAGTGGGAGGACTCCCGCGTAGAGTGCACTACATTGTGGACCCCCGCCTCCTCCGGACGGCAAGATGTTGTGCCATGGCGTGTCCAGACGGCAGACGAGGATGCCAAGGTGGAGAGTGTGCAGGAGCAGCCCGTACAGGAAAGGCACGGAAGGGATTTCCCCGAGGCGGCTCAAGTTGTGAAGCGCCGGCTCCCAAGGGAGGTTTCGGGGCTTGGCGCCGGTGAGGAATTCCGTCCGGACGGGGGTCTGTTCAGACGGGACCTCCCCATGTGCTTGAGCTTCCTCGACACATCTAACGGAGTCAGGGCCCAGCGCTGTTTTTAGCGACTCGATGGCATCGGCCGCGCGCCGGACGTCGGCCCAGTTTAGGCGCCGTGCCAGCAGGTCTGGCGCCATCCAGCCCGCTCCTCCGCCATCAAGCAGGTCCGTGACCCTGGTCACCTCGTCAGCCACAGCCATCACGTCCGCCTGCCACCTAAAACCGCGGTCGTGGAGGTACGGATTCCTGAGCAGCGGCTTCTGCAGGACAGCCGTTACTCCAGATGGTGGAGAGCTGCGCTTGGTGGCGAATCTGTTCCAGACCCTGATGAGTTCCTGGTAAAAGACAGGCAGACCCCGCATGGCGGTCCTGACGCCCCCCAGGCTCACAAACAGATGCTGCGTGTTGTAATTGAGGCAGTACTGCTGGCAGAAGACGTAGAGGTATCTCTGCAGGGTCTGAAGACAGAAAGTCGCATCAGCAGCTCTACAACTCTTGTTGCAAAACAAAAATAAACGTTAAATCAAGTGCCCCCTTATTAAAGGGGGGGCACTACAAACAGTTTACAAGTACCTTTTTTGTGGGTTTTTTTTGTGGGTTTTTTAATGGTCTTTTTTGTGTTTTTTCCTTTTCTTTTGACACTAAAACCACAGATATATATATATGTATACAAGTGCCCCCTATAAAAGGGGAGGGGGACACTAAAACCGGCAATAAAACAAATTAAACTTTAAAACAATTAAAATTTGGTTGCCGGGGGTGACGATGCACTCCAGTCCCTCCGGCGCCCACCTCTCGCGGAAGGCCGCGAGCGTACCGGTGGACACTGCATGCTCCATCTCCAAGGACACCCTGGCGCGGATGTACGCGCGGAAGAGAGGCAGGCAGTCAGGCTGAACGACTCCCTCGACTGCCCGCTGCCTGGACCGGCTGATGACACCCTTGGCCATGCCCAGGAGCAGTCCTACGAGAAGGCCCTTGGACCGACCCGCTCCCCTCCGCACAGGGTGCCCAAAGATCAGGAGTGTCCAATAAATAGTGGGAGGACGCGCGCGTAGAGTGCACTCCATCGGTGCAAGATGGTGCGCCATGGCGTGTCCGGACGGCAGACGAGGATGGTAAGGTTGAGAGTGTGCAGGAGCACCCCATACAGGAAACCCCTCTGCGCAGAACTGAAGGGCACGGAGGAGATTTCCCCGAGGCGACTCAAGTTGTGAGGCGCCGGCTCCCGAGGGAGGTTTCGGGGTTTGGCGCCGATGAGGAATTCCGTCTGGACGGGAGTCATTTCGGACGGGATCTCCCCACGTGCTAGAGCCTCCTCGACACACCTAACAGAGTCAGGGCCCAGCGCTGTTTTTAGCAACTCGATGGCATTGGCCGCGCGGCGGACGTCGGCCCAATTTAGGCGCCGCGCCAGCATGTCTGGCGCCATCCAGCCCGCTCCTCCGTCATCGAGCAGCTCCCTGACCCTGGTCACCTGTTACGGAGTTACGGATTCCTGAGCAGCGGCTCCTGCAGGACAGCCGCCACTCCAGATGGTGGAGAGCTGCGCTTGGTGGCAATTCTGTTCCAGACCCTGATGAGTTCCTGGTAAAAGACAAGCAGACCCCGCATGGCAGTCCTGACGCCCCCCAGGCTCACAAACAGGAGCTGCGTGTCGTAATTGAGGCAGTACTGCTGGCGGAAGAAATAAGTTGCCAGTGCACGCCACCTAGGAGAGGGCTCGACATAGAGGTATCTCTGCAGGATCTGAAGACAGAAAGTCGCATCAACAGCTCTACAACTCTTTTTGTTGTAAACAGAAAATCAAGAGCCCCCTGATTAAAGGGGTGGGTGACACTCCAAAAACTTCTCAAGTGCCCCCTTTTTTTTTAGGGCAGTAAAAACACACATTATACAAGTGCCCCTTGGCTAAAAGGGCGGGGGCACTAAAACCCGGCACAATAAACAAATTAAACTTTAAACATATAAAATCAAATTAAATTATGGTTGCCGGGAGTGATGATGCACTCCAGTCCCTCTGGTGCCCACCTCTCGCAGAAGGCTGCGAGCGTACCAGTGGCCACCGCGTGCTCCATCTCCAGGGACACCCTGGCTCGGATGTAACTGCGGAAGGGAGGCAGGCAGTCGGACTGAACGACCCCCTCGACCGCCTGCTGCCTGGACCAGCCGATGGCCCCCTTGGTCGTGCCCAGGAGCAGTCCTATGAGGAGGCCCTCGGACCTGACCGCTCCCCTATGCACAGGGTGCCCAAAGATCAGGAGTGTGGGACGGAAGTGCATCTAGAATTTGAGGAGCAGTCCCTTCAAATAATGGAATAGGGGCTGCAACCTAGCACATTCCATAAAAACAGGGAACACGGACTCTTCCAGACAGCAGAAATAGCAGGCGGCCTAGGAGCCCATGAACCAACTTAAAAACTTATTGCACGGGACTGCTCCGTGTACCACCCTCCAGGCCAAGACCCAATAAATAGGGGGAGGACTCCCGCCTAGAGTGCACTCCATTGGGGACCGCCACCTCCTCTGGACGGCAAGATGGTGCGCCATGGCGTGTCCGGACGGCAGATGAGGATGGCAAGGTTGAGAGTGTGCAGCAGCAGCCCGTACAGGAAATCCCTCCGCGCAAAACTGAAATGCACGGAGGGGATTTCCCCGAGGAGGCTCAAGTTGTGAGGCGCCGGAATCCTAGAAAGGTTTCGGGCCTTGGCGCCGATGAGGAATTCCGTCCGGACGGGGGTCAGTTTGGATGAGATCCCCCCACGTGCTTGAGCCTCCTCGACACACCTAATGGAGTCAGGGCCCAGCGCTGATGTTAGCGACTCGATGGCACCGGCCGCGCGCCAGACGTCGGCTCAGTTTAGGCGCCATGCCAGCATGTCTGGCACCATCCAGCCCGCTTCTCCACCATCGAGCAGGTCCCTGACCCTGGTCACCTCGCCAGCCACAGCCCACTCGTCCGCCTGCCACCTAAAACCGCGGTCGTGGAGGTACGGATTCCTGAGCAGCGGCTTCTGCAGGACAGCCGCTATTCCAGACGGTAGAGAGCTGCACTTGGTGGTAACTCTGTTCCAGACCCTGATGAGTTCCTGGTAAAAGACAGGCAGCCCCCGCATGGCGGTCCTAACGCCCCCCAGGCTCACAACAGGGGTTGCGTGTCGTAATTGAGGCTGTATTGCTGGCAGAAGAAATACGTTGCCAGCGCACACCACCTAGGAATGGGCTCGACGTAGAGGTATCTCTGCAGGGTCTGAAGACAGAAAGCCGCATCAACAGCTCTACATCTATTTTTGTTGTAAAACAATAAATCATGTGCCCCCTGATTAAAGTGGGCAGGAGGGTGGGGAACGCACCAAACATTTTTAAACAAGTGCCCCTTGTTTTTTTTTAGGGCAGTAAAAAACACAAATTATACAAGTGCCCCCTGGCTAAAATGGGGGGTGGGAGGGGGACACTAAAACCGGCACAATAGACAATTTAAACTTTAAACATATAAAATCAAATTAAAATTTGGTTGCCGGGGGTGATGATGCACCCCAGTCCCTCCGGTGCCCATCTCTCGCAGAAGTCCGCGAGCGTACCGGTGGACACGCGCGCTCCATCGCTAGGGACACCCTGGCTCAGATGTAACCGCGGAAGAGAGGCAGGCAGTCGGGCTGAACGACCCCCTCGAGCGCCCGCTGCCTGGACCGGCTGATGGCGCCCTTGGCCATTCCCAGGATCAGTCCTCCTCCGAGGCCCTTGGACCTACCCTCTCCCCTCTGCACAGGGTGCCCAAAGATCAGGAGTGTGGGACTGCTGGCGAAAGAATTACGTCGCCAGCGTATGCCACCTAGGTGGGGGCTCAACGTAAAGGTATCTCTGCAGGGTCTGAAGACGGAAAGTCGCTAGCTGGGCACCGACGCACACCAACGCCTGACCGCCCTCCCTAAGCGGGAAACTCAGAACCGCAGCAGAGATCCAGTGCTTCCTGTTGCTCCAGAAGAAGTCCACCAGCTTCTTCTGTATCTTGGTGACAAACGCAGGGGGAGGGGTCAAAGTGACCAGCCGGTACCACAGCATAGCGGCCACCAGCTGGTTTATGACTAGCGCCCGACCCCTGTAGGACAGCACTCGGAGCAGTCCTGTCCAGTGACCTAGGTGAGTGGCGACCTTGGCCTCCAGCTCTTGCTAGTTCGCTGGCCAGGCTTCCTCATCGGAGCAAAGGTAGACTCCCAGATAGAGGAAATGGGTCGTGCTCCAGGCAAAAGGCCTGAGCTCCTCTGGCAGGGAGTCCACCCGCCACTGACCTACCAGGAGTCCGGAACATTTCTCCCAGTTGATCCTGGCGGAGGATGCGGCCGAGTAAATCTCCTGGCATTCACGTATCCTCCGCAGGTCAATGGGATAGTCGACCATGAGGAGCACGTCATCGGTGTAAGCCGAGAGGACGACCTCCATGCCCGGCCCAAGCAGAGCCAGTCCCGTCAACCTCGTCCGCAGGAGGCGCAGGAAAGGCTCCACGCAGATGGCATATAACTGGCTGGACATGGGGCATCCCTGGCACACCCCTCTCCCAAAGCGAAGGGGCACCATCAAAGACCTGTTAACCTTAATCAGACACTCCGCAGCGGCGCACAAAAGTCGGATACGGGCGACGAAATTCGTCCCGAACCCAAAAGCGCGCAGAGTTCCGAACAGATATTCATGATCCACCCTGTCGAATGCCTTCTCTTGGTCGAGGAATAGGAAGGCGATTGACAGACCAGCCTCCTGGGAATGGTGGATCAGGTCCCGGACCAGATGGATGTTGTCGTGGATTGTCTGGCCTGGGACCGTGTAGGACTGGTCGGGGTGGATCATGCTGTCCAGCACGGTGCAAAGACGAGCAGACATCACCCTGGCGAAGATTTTGTAGTCCGTGCTGAGGAGGGAGACCGGGCACCAGTTCTTAAGTAGGCGGAGATCGCCCTTCTTAGGCAACAGGATGATGACTGCCCTGCGCTAAGAGAGGGGCATCTCCCTGGTCACCAGACTTTCCCCCAGGACCTGCGCGTAGTCGCCCTCAAGTCGTCCCAGAACGCCCTGTGGAACTCCACGGTCAGCCAGTCCAGTCCCGGGGACTTTCCCCTCGAGAGCCGGTCGAGGGCACTGGTCAGCTCCTCCAAGCTTAGCAGAGCGTCCAGATTTTCGTTGCCCTCCGAGCCGACCTTCAGCAGGTCCTCCCACAAAACTCTACGTGCTTCCTCGCTGGACGGATCCGGAGAGAACAGAGCCCTATAATAGTCTCGGACCCTGTTGCTGATGCCCTCCAGATCCGAGACAAGAGATCTGTCGTCGGCCAGCAGCATCAAGAGCTGCTTACGGACCCCCTGTCTTTTTTCCAGCGAGTAGAAGAAGGGGGAGCCGCGGCCCAGGTCCCGCAGGAACCGGATCTGTGACCTCACGAACGCGCCTCGGGACCCGACGAACTGCAGGTCCTTCAGCGCGGCCTTCTTCACTTCGTACACCGTCCACAGGGCCGGGTCCTCGACGACTTGACCGAGACGGGATTCCAGGTCGAGCACCTCCTTTTCTAAGCGCCCCACCCTGGCCGCTCGCCTCTTGGTCGACCCACTCGCATACTCTTGACAGAAGAGATGGACGTGAGCCTTGCCCACGTCTCATCATAGCCTCAAGGAGGGCAAGCGCCCCTGCTTCCTTCTCCAGTCGACCCAGAAATGATGGAACAAATCCCGGAAATGCTCGTCCTCCAGCAGCTAGTTGTTAAAATGCCAGTACGCGGACCCAGTCCTTGCGCGGAGCAAAGTGAGCTCCGCCCACACCAGGTGGTGGTCCGAGCACGGCGCCGGCCGCATAGAGGCCGCCGGAACGCAGGAAACGTACGCCCGAGACACGTAAAGGTGGTCGATTCTAGACCATCCTCTTCCAGGCCTCACCCATGTAAAGGCGCTGGAGTCGGGATGGAGATTTCGCCAGACATCCACCAAGTCGAAGGACCCGACCAAGTCCCTCAACTTCTCTATCGCCGTTATGCTCTACGGGGCACCGGGGCAGTCCCTCGCCTTGAGGGTGTAGTTAAAATCCCCCCCGAGGACAATGCAGTCGCCAACGTCGACGGAACCAAAAAGAGTGAACACTTCCTCGAAGAAGCGCATTTGCTGTGGGCCGGGCTGAGGGGCGTACACGTTCACGAGATGGAGCGGCATGTCCCCCAGGCGAACCGTGACGTGCAGCAAGCGGCCTGGCATAGGCTCCTCGACCCCCAAGATCTCCTGCTGAAAATGTGGGGCCAGCAAGATAGCCACCCCACAAGCAGTGGCAGTGAGGTGGCTCATGCGGACCTCTCCTTGCCATTCCAGGAGCCACGTGGCCTCATCTCCCGGAACGGTGTGGGTTTCTTGCAGGGAGCACACCGCATATTTCCCCTCCCGTAGGAGCAAAAAATTGTTAAATCTACGGCGTGCCTCTCTGCCGCCGTTGATGTTGATGCTGGCTATGGTTATCTTCAAGGCAAAAGCATATTGCAACCTTTAACTTAATCTACCGTGGCGTGGGGCGGAGCGTGGAGTTGTTTGCTGACCTCCACTCCCTTAGCAACCCAGCGAGGAACGTTTTGAGCCGGCGCAGCTCAAGGTTTTGTGGTTTTGACAAGGGCCCGCCCGCGGCCATGGTTTTAGCGGCGGCGTGGATGGACCTGATGAGCAGTGCCGGCTCGGACCATTTGTCCAGGGCCAGATGGGCTCGGTTGCGGCGACCCTGGCATTGGGCCAAAAAGTGCCGGAGTTCCTTTGCAGGAATGAGAGGGGACTCAGCGGCGGGCACGAGGAGATCCACCACCTCACTGGCGAAGGACTCCAGATCTTCTCCCGCGCCCTTCACCGAGTCCCCGTCCCCCTCCGGGGGGTCGCCGCCAGCAACCGGTCCGTCGACCGCACGAGATACGGCAAATGGCCCGGCCGCTCCATCCGGCCCTAACTCTGCCCCAATCCCACCCTCAGGATCGTCGGCAGAGGAGTCCACCCTGAGCTCTTTTTGTTGTAACGCCGGGTCGGGAAGCGATAGCGGACGGGGGTCCAGGGAACATGGAGAAACCGGGCCAAAGTATTGCTCCAGTTCCTCCAAGTCTCCCGGCTCCAAAGTTAGGGGCGAAGGTTGGGATTCTTCACCCTCCCCGCCACCACCCCCCGGCCCAGCAGGTGGATCTTGTTGAAATTCATAAATTTTTAATATTTCATTTTGTTTTTCTGCCAGGTCGAGCAGATCCTGGGGGATGTTGAGTATTGGCTGGGCGGGCTCAGGTTCGGCCTTTTCGGCCTCGCCCGCCTCAGTCCCCGGGACGCTCGACCAGTCGGCGATGCATTCTTTTGCTGGTCCTGTGCCTCCTGCAACAGGCAGATCTTCTTCCCTATCCCCGGGAGGCAGAGACTGAGCAGCCTCGGCTGTCTCACCCTCCCCGGGGACGGACTCTCCACGCGTTCGGCACGGTTTGGGAGCACTGGAGGGGGACGTGGGCTATACAGCGGGCACCAACTCCTCCACGGAGGTACGTTGTTCCTCCTCTGCTTCATTGAAGCGATGCCTCCTTTTTTGACTGGGGGTGGCGCAGAGGCAGGGAGATCTCCATGTCTGCCGAGGCCCCCGGCTCCGCTCCCCCCTCTGGTTTGTCTTGCCCGCGCCCGACCGTGGGTGGTAAGCTCTCCGCAGTAGCGGTCAAGAGCTCGGGCACGGGCTCGGGATACCCTGCGCTCGCCGGTGACATGGGTTGGCCGAGCGCAGTGATGGGGCTGTCTGGCCCACTGAGGGGACCCGCCTCGAGATGTTTTGTTTTGGCCAGCGCCTTCTTTCCGACCGGACTCACGTCCCCCCCCCCAGCCGGAGGCCGCAAAGACAGAAGCCTCTGATGATGCCAGCGCACCTACGGCTCCCGGCACGCAGGCGGTACTTGGGGGAGGAGTGGCGGCGGCGTGCTGGGAGCCGTAGGTCGTTTTAGTGGACCTGGAGGCGGGGCAGTTCTTACGAACGTGGACCCCATTTAAAGATCATTCGGTTGCCTCCTCCCGTGCCAGCCGAACAAAAAGCTGGCGGTGGAAGGAGAACATATGATGGAGGCTGGCCTTCCTGAGGCCGAGCGGTATGGGATTGATCCCCAACCTTACCTCTCCCAGTTGATGTAGGTGGGGAAGGAGGAGCCCAGCGGGAACAAAGGGTGGGACGTTCGAAATGATGACCCTCTGCGCGGTGGCCTCGAGAGGGTCCTCAGGCAGGAAGGTCCCGCCCACCGTGAGCCCCCTTTCAAGGGGCAGGGACACCGCTCACTACGACCCCAGGAAGAACACAGCCTTACCGGACATCTTGGAGGATGCAACAATTTTCGAGGGGCCGACTACCCCAGCCATTGCCCTCACGCACGCCTCGATGCTCATGTTGGGGTGAGTATAGCTCTTGACCCTATTTTTTTTTGTAATGAGTTTAAATGGTGGCAGAGCAGTAGGAGGCGCTGTGGCTGCGGACACCACGCGCGCATATGTCATTGCTGGCCCTGTCACCGGCGTAGATGGGATCCCCATTATGGGGTCTCTTTAGGGGCTACACTCACCCCAAAGTCACAGGCCTGATTATTCTTAATTGGCCTTAATGTTATTATTGAGCAGAGGGAGCTCTTAACAAGGCACACCTCTCCCCAAATTGATGATTGGTGAGGGGCCTTTCGCCCTCTGCTCAGTTGTCTTATTATTTTTTAATTGGATTAATTAAGAGGAGAGAGGGATCTCTCAGCGAGAGAGGGGAGAGAGAGAGAGAGAGAAAGAGAGGGTGGGAAAGAGGGAAGCTGTGAGAGCAGGTCTCCCCACACAGCGTTGGGTGGGTGTTCGCAGGGGTGCACTCCCTGGATGGTAAACACTAGACAAAGTCTTAAATGATGGTCTTCGGGTGGGGGGAGAAGATATCTTCACCCGGGATAGCTGGAACTACCCAGGCACAGTACTCCCAATGATGTTAATTAATGTGGTAACGAGTCTTCACCCAGGTAGCTCCAGCTAACCCAGGTCAGGCAATGGGGGAGGGGTGCTTTAGTGGTGTGTGGGACCTAGTTGTGGGCAAGAACCCCACACACACCCCCCCCCCCGCGATGTTCCGGCCTTCGAATTAATCTTCTTTCCTCCCCCAGCGATAAAACAAAGTCTTTTTTGGTGTGCACCAATACATCCACCTGTAGATGATGTTGTAAATGGGTTTCCCTCCTTCCGCGCAAATGATGTTATTTCAATATGTGGATATCATTATTTTCCCCTCTCTCCCACTCTCTGTAGCAGTGGTGTTGAAGTAGTTTTTCTCCTCCTCTCCCTCTGGATGTTTGAATTCAGTAGCCCCTTCCTCCTCTTCCTGGGGTGAACTCAGGTTCCCAGGCCTGCAGGCTGGAGCACTTGCAGCAAGCTCCTCTCTCCATCAGCTCACTGCTCCAAGTGAATAGGCCACGCCTCCAACAGTTCTACAACTCTTTTTGTTGTAATCAATTAATCACGTGCCCCCTGCAACAGCTCTACAACTATTTTGTTGCAAACAAAACAAATATTAAATCAAGTGCCCCCTGATTAATAGGGTGGACACTCCAAACAGTTTTCAAGTGCCATTTTTTTTGTTTTTGTTTTGTTTGTTTTTTTCATGGTTTTTTTTTGTAGGTTTTTTTGGGCACTAAAACCACAAATTATACAGATGCCCCCTGGCTAAAAGGCGGGGGGTGGGCACTAAAACCCGGCACAATAAACCAAATAAACTTTAAACAATAAATCAAATTAAAATTTGGTTGCCGGGGGTGATGATGCACTCCAGTCCCTCCGCGCCCAGCTCTCGCGGAAGGCCGCGAGCATACCGGTGGCCACCACGTGCTCCATCTCCAGAGACACCCTGACTCAGATGTAACCGCGGAAGAGAGGCAGGCAGTCGGGCTGAACGACCTCCTCGACCGCCCGCTGCCTGGACTGGCTGGTGGCACCCTTGGCCATGCCCTGGAGCAGTCCTATGAGGAGGCCCTCAGACCTACCCGCTCCCCTCCGCACAGGGTGCCCAAAGATCAGGAGTGTGGGACTAAAGTGCAACCAGAATTTGAGGAGCAACTTCTTTAAATAATGGAATAGGGGATGCAACCTTGCACATTCCATAAAAACAAGGAACACGAACTCCGCCAGACCGCAGAAATTGCAGGCGGCCTGGGAGCCCGTGAATCAACTTAAAAATTTATTGCACGGGACTGCTCCGTGCACCACCCTCCAGGCCAAGTCCCCAATAAATAGTGGGAGGACTCCCGCGTAGAGTGCACTCCATCGGGGACCCCCGCCTCCTCTGTACGACAAGATGGTGTGCCATGGCGTGTCCGGACGGCAGACGAGGATGGCAAGGTGGAGAGTGTGCAGGAGCAGCCCGTACAGGAAACCCCTCCGCACAGAACTGAAAGGCACGGAGGGGATTTCCCCGAGGAGGCTCAAGTTGTGAGGCGCCGGAATCCAAGGGAGGTTCCGGGGCTTGGCGCTGATGAGGAATTCTGTCCGGACGGGGGTCAGTTCAGACGGGATCTCCCCACATGCTTGAGCCTCCTCGACACACCTAATGGAGTCTGGGCCCAGTGCTATTATTAGCGACTCGATCGCATTGGCCGCGCGCCGGGCTTCGGCCCAGTTTAGGCGCCATGCCAGCACATCAGGCGCCATCCAGCCCGCTCCTCCGCCATCGAGCAATTCCCTGACCCTGGTCACCTCACCTTTCATCCGCCTGCCACCTAAAATTGCGGTCGTGGAGGTACGGATTCCTGAGCAGTGGCTCCTGCAGGACAGCCGTTACTCCAGACGGTGGAGAGCTGCGCTTGGTGGCGACTCTGTTCCAGACCCTGATGAGTTCCTGGTAAAAGACAGGCAGCCCCCACATGGCGGTCCTGACGCTCCCCGACTCACAAACAGGAGCTGCGTGTCGTTATTGAGGCTGTACTGCTGGCGGAAGAAATACGTCGCCAGCGCACGCCACCTAGGAGGGGGCTCGACGTAAAGTATTCTCTGCAAGGTCTGAAGACGGAAAGTCGCAATTTGGGTACCGACGCACAACAACGCCTGACCCCCCTCCCTAAGCGGGAGACTCAAGACCGCAGCAGAGACCCAGTGCTTCCTGTTGTTCCAGAAGAAGTCCATCAGCTTCTTCTGTATCTTGGTGACAAACGCAGGGGGAGGGGTCAAAGTGACCAGCTGGTACCACAGCATAGCGGCCACCAGCTGGTTTACAACTAGCGCTCGACCCCTGTAGGACAGCACTCGGAGCAGTGCTGTCCAGTGACCTAGGCGAGCAGCGACCTTGGCCTCCAGCTCTTGCCTTTTTGCCGGCCAGGCTTCCTCTTCGGGGCTAAGGTAGACTAAGATAGAGGAGATGGGTCATGCTCCAGGCAAAAGGCCTGAGCTCCTCTGGCAGGGAGTCCACCCGCCACTGTCCCACCAGAAGTCCGGAACATTTCTCCCAGTTGATCCTGGCGGAGGATACGGCCGAGTAAATCTCCTGGCACTCACGCATTCTCCGCAGGTCAACAGGATCCTCGACCATGAGGAACACGTCATCAGTGTAAGCCGAGAGGAATACCTCCACGCCCGGCCCTTGCAGAGCCAGTCCCATCAACTTCGTCCGCAGGAGGCACAGGAAAGGCTCCACGCAAATGGCATATAACTGGCCGGACATGGGCATCCCTGGCGCACCCCTCTCCCAAAGCGAAGGGGCGCCCTCAAAGACTCGTTAAACTTAATCAGACACTCCGCGGCGGCGTACAAAAGTCGGATCCGGGTGACGAAATGCGTCCCGAACCCGAAAGCGCGCAAAGTACTGAACAGATATTCGTGATCCACCCTGTCGAACGCCTTCTCTTGGTCAAGAAATAGGAAGACGACCGACAGACCAGCCTCCTGGGAATGGTGGATCAGATCCTGGACCAGATGGATGTTATCGTGGATTGTCCGGCCCGGGACTGTGTCGGACTGGTCGGGGTGGATCATGTGGTCCAGCACGGTGCCAAGGCGAGCAGACATCACCCTGGTGAAGATTTTGTAATCCGTGCTGAGGAGTGAGACCGGGCGCCAGTTCTTAAGTAGGCGGAGATCGCCCTTCTTAGGCAGCAGGACGATGACAGCCCTGCGCCAAGAGAGGGGCATCTCCCCGGTCGCCAGACTTTCCCCCAGGACCCGTGCGTAGTCACCCCTCAAGACGTCCTAGAATGTCCTGTGGAACTCCACGGTCAGCCCGTCCAACCCCGGGGCTTTTCCCCTCGAGAGCTGGTCGAGGGCACCGGTCAGCTCCGCCAAGCTTAGTGGAGCGTCCCGGTTTTTGGCGTCCTCCGAGCCGATCTTCAGCAGATCCTCCCACAAAACTCTACGCGCTTCCTCGCTGGACGGATCCAGAGAGAACAGAGCCCTGTAATAGTCTCAGGCCCTGTTGCTGATGCCCTCCGGATCCGAGACAAGAGATCCATCGTCGGCCAGCAGCGTCAAGAGCTGCTTACGGACACCCTGTCTTTTTTCCAGCGAGTAGAAGAAGGGGGAGCCGCGGTCTAGGTCCCAGAGGAACTGGATCCGCGATATCATAAATGCGCCTCTGGACTCGACGAGTGGCAGGTCAGAGTGCAAAGGGAAGAGTTTTGTAAGTGGGAGAGTTCGGGCAATTGGGAGCAGGAGGTGTTGCTTGGTCTTGTTTTCCCCACTAGTGCTGACTGCCCGACCTGGGAGGAAATGAAAATGAAGTGTGACGTCACAGCAAGAGGGTAAGTGATTGGCTGGTTGATTGGTGAATAGTTTTTCTTTTTTCCTTATCTTGTCAATAAGAGCCCTTTCGCATTTTTGCCAAATTAGGTTACTTTAAGGGTTAAGTCATGGCAGGAGAGCCCAGACCTGTGTCATGCTCCTCCTGTGCCATGTGGGAAATCAGGGACGGTTCCAGTGTCCCTGACGACTATGTGTGCAGGAAGTGTATCCAGCTGCAACTCCTGTTAGACCGCATGATGGTACTGGAGCTGCGGATGGATTCACTCTGGAGCATGCACGATGCTGAGGATGTCGTGGATAGCACGTTCAGTGAGTTGGTCACACCGCATGTAAAGGTTACAAAGGCAGATAGGGGATGGGTGACCATCAGGCAGTGAAGGAGTAGGAAGGCAGTGCAGGAGTCCCCTGTGGTCATCTCTCTCTAAAACAGATAAACCGCTTTGGATACTGTTAGGGGAGATGGCTCACAAGGGGAAGGCAGCAGCAGCCAAGTTCATGGCACCGTGGGTGGCTCTGCTGCACAGGAGGGCAGGAAAAAGAGTGGGAGAGCTATAGTGGTCGGGAATTCTATTGTAAGGGGGATAGCTAGGCGTTTCTGTGGCCGCAATCGAGACTCCAGGATGGTATGTTGCCTCCCTGGTGCAAGGGTCAAGGATGTCTTGGAGCGGATGCAGGGCATTATGAAGGGGGAGGGTGAACAGTCAGTTGTCGTGATGCATATAGGTACCAACGATATAGGTAGAAAGATTGATGAGGTCCTACAAGCTGAATTTAGGGAGCTAGGAGTTAAATTAAAAAGTAGGACCCCAAAGATAGTAATCTCAGGATTGCTACCAGTGCCACGTGCTAGTCAGAGTAGGAATCGCAGGATAGCTCAGATGAATTCGTGGCTTTAGGAGTGGTGCAAGAGGGAGGGATTCAAATTCCTGGGGCATTGGAACCGGTTCTGGGGGAGGTGGGACCAGTACAAACCGGACGGTCTGCACCTGGGCAGGACTGGAACCAATGTCCTTGGGGGAGTGTTTGCTAGTGCTGTTGGGGAGGGGTTAAACTAATATAGTAGAGGGATGGGAACCTCTGCAGGGAGACAGAGGGAAATAAAATGGGGTCAGAAGCAAAAGATAGAAAGGAGAATAGTAAAAGTGGAGGGCAGAGAAACCCAAGGCAAAAATCAAAAAGGGCCAGATTACAGCAAAATTCTAAAGGGACAAAGAGTGTTAAAAAGACAAGCCTGAATGCTCTGTGCCTCAATGCGAGGAGTATTCGTAATAAGGTGGATGAATTAACTGCGCAGGCAGCTATTGATATAATTGGGATTACGGAGACATGGCTCCAGGGTGACCAAGGCTGGGAACTCAACATCCAGGGATATTCAACATTCAGGAAAGATAGACAGAAAGGAAAAGGAGGTGGGGTAGCGTTGCTGGTTAAAGAAGAAATTAACGCAATAGTAAAGAAGGACATTAGCTTGGATGATGTGGAATCTGTATGGGTAGAGCTGCGGAATACCAAAGGGCAGAAAACGCTAGCGGGAGTTGTGTACAGACCACCAAACAGTAGTAGTGAGGTTGGGGATGGCATCAAACAAGAAATTAGGGATGCGTGCAATAAAGGTACAGCAGTTATCATGGGCGACTTTAATCTACATATAGATTGTGTTAACTGAGTTGGTAGCAATGCGGTGGAGGAGGATTTCCTGGAGTGTATTAGGGATGGCTTTCTAGACCAATATGTCGAGGAACCAACTAGAGAGCTGGCCATCCTAGACTGGGTGTTGTGTAATGAGAGAGGACTAATTAGCAATCTTGTTGTGCGAGGCCCCCTGGGGAAGAGTGACCATAATATGGTAGAATTCTTTATTAAAATGGAGAGTGACAGTGTTAATTCAGAGACTAGGGTCCTGAACTTAAGGAAAGGTAACTTCGATGGTATGAGACGTGAATTGGCTAGGATAGACTGGCAAATGATACTTAAAGGGTTGACAGTGTATCGGCAATGGCAGACATTTATAGATTACATGGAAGAACTTCAACAATTGTACATCCCTGTCTGGAGTAAAAATAAAAAGGGGAAGGTGTCTCAACCATGGTTAACAAGGAAAATTAGTGATAGTGTTAAATCCAAGGAAGAGGCATATAAATTGGTGAGAATAAGCAGCAAACCTGAGGACTGGGAGAAATTTAGAATTCAGCAGAGGAGGACAAAAGATCTAATTAGGAGGGGGAAAATAGAGTATGAGAGGAAGCTTACAGGGAACGTAAAAACTGACTGCAAAAGCTTCTATAGATATGTGAAGAGAAAAAGATTAGTGAAGATCAACGTAGGTCCTTTGCAGACAGAATCAGGTGAATTTATAATGGGGAACAAAGAAATGGCAGACCAATTGAACAAATACTTTGCATCTGTCTTCACTAAGGAAGACACAAATAACCTTCCGGAAATACTAGGGGTTCGAGGGTTTAGCAAAAAGAAGGAACTGAAGAAAATCCTTATTAGTCAGGAAATTGTATTCGGGAAATTGATAGGATTGAAAAGTGATAAATCCCCAGGGTCTGATAGGCTGCATCCCAGAGTACTTAAGGAAATGGCCCTAGAAATAGTGGATGCATTGGTGAACATTTTCCAACATTCTATTGATTCTGGAGCAGTTCCTATGGACTGGAGGGTAGCTAATGTAACACCACTTTTTAAAAAAGGAGAGAGAGAGAGAAAACAGGGAATTATAGACCGGTTAGCCTGGCATCGGTAGTGGGGAAAATGTTGGAATCAATTATTAAAGATGAAATAGCAGCGCATTTGGAAAGCAGTGACAGGATCGGTCCAAGTCGGCATGGATTTATGAAAGGGAAATCATGCTTGACAAATCTTCTAGGATCTTTTGAGGATGTAACTAGTAGAGTGGACAAGGGAGAACCAGTGGATGTGGTGTATTTGGACTTTCAAAAGGCTTTTGACAATGTCCCACCCAAGAGATTAGTGTGCAAAATTAAAACACATGGTATTGAGGGTAATGTATTGACATGGATAGAGAACTGGTTGGCAGACAGGAAGCAGAGAGTCGGAATAAACGGGTCCTTTTCAGAATGGCAGTGAGCAGTGGGATGCCGCAGGGTTCAGTTCTGGGACCTCAGCTATTTACAATATACATCAATGATTTAGATGAAGGAATTGAAGGTAATATCTCCAAGTTTGCAGATGACACTAAGCTGGGTGGCAGTGTGAGCTGTGAGAAGGGTGCTAAGAGACTGCAGGGTGACTTGGACATGTTAGGTGAGCGGGCAAATGCATGGCAGATGCAGTATAATGTGGATAAATGTGAGGTTATCCATTTTGGTGGCAAAAACAGGAAGACAGAATATTATCTGAATGGTGACAGATTAGGAAAAGGGGAGGTGCAACGAGACCTGGGTGTCATGGTACATCAGTCATTGACGTTTGGCATGCAGGTACAGCAGGCGGTGAAGAAGGCAAATGGCATGTTGGCCTTCATAGCTAGAGGATTTGAGTATAGGAGCAGGGAGGTCTTACTGCAGTTGTACAGAGCCTTGGTGAGGCCACACTTGGAATATTGTGTTCTGTTTGGTCCCCTAATCTGAGGAAGGACATTATTGCTATTGAGGGAGTACAGCGAAGGTTCACCAGTTTGATTCCTGGGATAGCAGGACTGACATATGAGGAGAGACTGGATCAACTGGGTTTGTATCCACTGGAGTTTAGAAGAATGCGAGGGGATCTTATAGAAACATCTAAAATTCTGACGGGATCGGACAGGTTAGAGGCAGGAAGAATGTTCCCGTTGCTGGGGAGTTCCAGAACCAGGGGCCACAGTCTAAGAATAAGGGGTAAGCCATTTAGGACCGAGATGAGGAGAAACTTCTTCACTCAGAGAGTGGTTAACCTGTGGAATTCTCTACCGCAGAAAGTTGTTGAGGCCAGTTCGTTAGATATATTCAAAAGGGAGTTAGATATGGCCCTTACGGCCAAAGGGATCAAGGGGTATGGAGAGAAAGCAGGATAGGGGTACTGAGGTTGAATGCTCAGCCATGATCTTATTGAATGGCGGTGTAAGCTCAAAGGGCCGAATAGCCTGCTCCTGCACCTAATTTCTATGTTTCTATGTTTCTTCAGCGTGGCTTTCTTCATTTCATACACCGTCCGCAGGGCCGGGTCCTCGACGACTTGACCGAGGCGGGATTCCAGATTGAGCACCTCCTTTTCTAGGCACCACACCCTGGCCGCCCGCTTGTCGGTCGACCCCCTCGCATACTCTTCACAGAAGAGACGGATGTGAGCCTTGCCCACGTCCCAGCATAGCCTCAAGGAAGGAAAGCCCCCCTGCTTCCTTCTCCAGTCGGCCCAGAAACGACGGAACGAGCCCTGGAACCACTCGGCCTCCAGCAGCAGGTTGTTAAAGTGCCAATATGTGGACCCTGTCCTCGCGCGGAGCGAAGTGAACTCCGCTCACACCAGGTGGTGGTCCGAGAATGGAGGCCGCCGGAACGCATGAGACGTACGCCCGAGACACGTAAAGGCGGTCGATTCTGGACCATACTCTTTCAGGCCTCACTCAAGTAAAGGCGCTGGAGTCGGGATGGAGATTTCGCCAGACGTCCACCAAGTCGAAGGACCCGACCAGGTCCCTCAACTTCTCTGTCGCCATCATGCTCTGCGGGGCACCGGAGCGGTCCCTCGCCTCGAGCATGCAGTTAAAATCCCCCCCCGAGGACAATGCAGTCACCGACGTCGACGGAGCCAAGAAGAGTGGACACTTCTTCGTGAAGCGCGTTTGCTGCGGGCCTGGCTGAGGGGCGTACACGTTCACGAGATGGAGCGCACGTCCCCAGGCGAACCATGACATGCAGCAAGCGGCCTGTCACAGGCTCCTTGACTCCCAAGATCTCCGGCTGAAAATGTGGGGCCAGCAAGATAGCCACCCCACAAGAAGTGGCAGTGAGGTGGCTCATGCGAACCCCTCCTTGCCATTCCAGGAGCCACGTGGCCTCGTCTCCCGGAACAGTGTGAGTTTCTTGCAGGAAGCACACCACATATTTCCCTCCTGTAGGAGTGAAAAATTATTAAATCTGCGGCGTGCCTCTCTGCCGCCGTTGATGTTGAGGCTGGCTATGGTTATCTTCATGACAAAAGCATAGTGTAACCTCTAACTTAAACTACCGTGGGGGCGGGGGGGGATACCGGAGTAATTTGCTGACCTCCTTCAGCAACCCAGCGAGGAACGCTCTGAGCCGGCGCAACTCAAGGCTTTGTGGTTTTGATAAGGGCCCGCCCGCTGCCATGGTTTCAACGGCGGCGCGGACGGACCTGATGAGCAGCGCCGGCTCGGACCATTTGTCCAGGGCCAGATGGGCTCGGTTGCGGCGACCCTGGCATTGGGCCAAAAAGTGCCGGAATTCCTTTGCAGGAATGAGGGGGGACTCAGCGGCAGGCACAAGGAGATCCACCACCTCACTGGTGACGGACTCCAGATCTTCTCCCGCGCCCTCCACCGAGTCCCCGTCCCCCTCCGGGAGGTTGCTGCCAGCAGCCGGTCCGTTGACCGCACGGGGTACGGCAAATGGCCCGGCTGCACCGTCCGGCCCTTCCTCCGCCCCGATCCCACCCCCAGGATCGTCGGCAGAGGAGTCTCCCCGGGCTCTTTTTGTTGTAAAACCGGGTCGTAAAGCGGTAGTGGAACGGGTCCCCCTCCGCCCCAGGCACCGGGGAACACGGAGAAACCCGGGCGAAGAACCGCTCCAGCTCCTCCAAGTTCCCCGGCTCCAAAGTTAGGGGCGAAGGTTGGGATTCTTCACCCTCCCCGCCACCACCCCCTGCCCAGTGGGTGGATCTTCCTGAAATTCATTAATTTTTAATATTTGATTTTGTTTTTCTGCCAGGTCGAGCAGATCCCAGGGGATGTTGAGTATTGGCTGGGCGGGCTCAGGTTCGGCCTTTTCGGCCTAGCCTGCCTCAGTCCCCGGGACGCTCGACCAGGTGGCGACGCATTCTTTTGCTAGTCCTGTGCCTCCCGCAACAGGCAGATCTTCTTCCCTATCCCCGGGAGGCAGAGGCTGAACAGCCTCGGCTGTCTCACCCTCCCCGGGTCGGACTCCCCCCCGCCTTCGGCACGGTTTGGGAGCGCTGGTGGGGACGCGGGACATGCGGTGGGCACCAACTCCTCTGCGGAGGTACGTTGTTCCTCCTCCGCTTCATTGACTGGGGGAGTGCAGAGGCAGGGAGACCTCCATGTCTGCCGAGGCCCCCGGCTCCACTCCCCCCATTAGTTTGCCTTGCCCGAGCCCGACCGTGGGCGGTAAGCTCTGCGCGGTAGCGGTCAAGTGCTCGGGCACGGGCTCGGGATACCCTGCGCTCGCCAGTGACGGGTTGGCCGAGCGCGGTGATGGGGCTGTCTGGCCCACTGAGGGGACCCGCATAGAGGTGTTTTGTTTTGGCCCGCGCCTTCTTTCTGCCCGGACGCACTCCCTCCCCCCCACCAGAGGCCGCGAAGACAAAGGCCTCCGACGATGCCCGCGCACCTATGGCTCCCGGCACACGGACGCTACTAGGGGGAGGAGTGGCGGCGGCGCCAGCCTTGGCCACTTTGGTTGTTTTAGCGGCCCTGGAGGCGGGACAGTTCTTACGAACGTGCCCCACCTCCCTACAGGCGTGGCACCGCACGCCGTCCAATGTCCAGAAGACGCGGTAGGCAGTCCCCTCGTGGACCACATTAAAAAATCCTTCGGTTGCCTCCTTCCGCGCCAGCCGAACAAAAAGCTGGCGGCGGAAGGAGAACACATGATGGAGGCTGGCCTCCCTGAGGCCAAGCGGTCTGGAGTTGATCCTCGACCTTACCTCCCCCAGTTTATGTAGGTGGGGGAGGAGGAGCCCAGCGGGAACAAAGGGTGGGATGTTTGAAATGTTGACCCTCTGTTGACACCTCTGCGCGGTGGCCTCGAGAGGGTCCACCGGCAGGAAGGTCCTGCACACCGTGAGCCCCTTTTCCAGGGCCAGGGACACCACCCGCTCCGACCCCAGGAAGAACACAGCCTTACCGGACATCTTGGAGGCTGCAACAATGGCCGAGGGGCCGACTACCCCAGCCATTGCCCTCACGCACTCCTCGATGCTCATGTTGGGGTGAGTGTAGCTTTTGACCCATTGCTTTTTTGTAATGAGTTTAAATGGTGGCAGGGCAGCAGGAGGTGCAGGAGGCGCCATGGCTGCAGACACCACGCGCGCATATGTCATTGCTGGCCCTGTCACCGGCGTAGATGGAATTGCCATTATGGGGTCCATTTAAGGGCTACACTCACCCCAAAGTCACAGGCCTGATGGGTCTTAATTGGCCTTAATATTATTATTGAGCAGAGGGAACTCTTAACAAGGCACATCTCTTCCCTACTTGACGATTGGGGAGGGGCCTTTCTCCCTCTGCTCAGTTGTCCTATTATTTTTTAATTGGATAAATTAAGGGAAGAAGGGGTCTCTCAGAGAGAGAGGGGAGAGGCAGAGAGAGAGAGAAAGAGAGAGAGAGGGGGGGGTAGAAAAGAGGGAAGCTGTGAGAGCAGGTCTCCCCTCACAGCATTGGAATGGGTGTTCGCAGGGGTGCACTCCCTGGATGGTAAACACTAGATAAAGTCTTAAATGATGGTCTTCGGGTGCGGGGAGAAGATATCTTCACCCGGGATAGCTGGAACTACCCAGGCACAGTACTCCCAACGATGTTAATTAATGTGGTAACGAGTCTTCACCCAGGTAGTTCCAGCTAACCCAGGCCAGGCAATGGGGGAGGGGTGCTTTAGTGGTGTGTGGGGCCTAGTTGTGGGCAAGAACCCCACTGCGATGTTCCGGCCTTCGAATTAATCTTCTTTCCTCCCCCCAACGATAAAACAAAGTCTTTTTTGGTGTGCACCAATACACCCACCTGTAGATGATGTTGTAAATGAGTCTCCCTCCTTCCGCACGAATGATGTTATTTCAGTTTGTGGATATTATTATTTTCCCCTCTCTCCTACTCTCTGTAGCAGTGGTGTTGAAGTAGTTTTCCTCCTCCTCTCCCTCTGGATGTTTGAATTCAGTAGCCCCTTCCTCCTCTTCCTGGGGTGAACTCAGGTTCCCAGGCCTGCAGGCTGGAGCACTTGCAGCAAGCTCCTCTCTCCATCAGCTCACTGCTCCAAGTGAATAGGCCACGCCTACAACAGCTCTACAATTCTTTTTGTTGTAATCAATTAATCACGTGCCCCCTGCAACAGCTCGACAACTATTTTGTTGCAAAACAAAAACAATTCAATCAAGTGCCCCCTAATTAAAAGGCGGGGGGGGGGGGGGCAAGGAACACTCCAAACACTTTTCAAGTGCCATTTTTTGGGGTTTTTTTGTTTTTTGGGGGGCGTTTTTTTTAAAGATTTTTGGGGTTTTTTTTGGGCACTAAAACCACACATTATACAAGTGCTCCCTGGCTAAAAGGGGAATGGGACACTAAAACCCAACACACTAACCAATTAAACTTTAAAACATATAAAATCAAATTAAAATGTGGTAGCCGGGGGTGATGATGCACTCCTGTCCCTCCGGCGCCCACCTCTCGCGGAAGGCTGTGAGCGTACCGGTGGACACTGCGTGCTCCATCTCCAGGGACACCCTGGCTCAGATGTAACCGCGGAAGAGAGGCAGGCAGTCGGGCTGAATGACCCCCTCGACCGCTCGCTGCCTGGACCGGCTGATGGCCCCCTTGGCCGTTCCCTGGAGCAGTCCTACGAGGAGGCCTTCGGACCTACCTGCTCCCCTCCGCACTGGGTGCCCAAAGATCAGGAGCGTGGGACTGAAGTGCAACCAGAATTTGAGGGGCAGCCCTTTAAATAGTGGAATAGGGGCTGCAACCCCACACATTGCATAAAAACATGGAACACGGACTCCGCCAGACCGCAGAAATTGCAGGCAGCCTGGGAGCCCGTGAATCAACTTAAAAAATTATTGCACGGGACTGCTCCGTGCACCACCCTCCAGGCCAAGTCCCCAATAAATAGTGGGAGGACTCCCACGTAGAATGCACTCCATCGGGGATCCCCGCCTCCTCCGGACGGCAAGATGTTGCGCCATGGCGTCTCCGGACGGCAGACGAGGATGGCAAGGTTGAGAGTGTGCAGGAGCAGCCCGTACAGGAAACCCCTCCGCACAGAGTTGAAAGGCACAGAGTGGATTTCCCCGTGGCGGTTCAAGTTGTGAGGCGCCGGCTCCTGAGGGAGGTTTCGAGGCTTGGCGCCGATGAGGAATTTGGGGGTCAGTTCGGACGGGATCTCCCCACGTGCCTAAGCCTCCTTGACACACCTAATGGAGTCAGGGCACAGCACTGTTTTTAGCGACTCGATGGCATTAGCCGCGCGCCAGATGTCAGCCCAGTTTAGGCGCTGTGCCAGCATGTCTGACGCCATCCAGCCCGTTCCTCCGCCATCGAGCAGGTTCCTGAACCTGACCAAATCGCCCTCTCGTCCGCCTGCCACCTAAAACCGCGGTCGTGGAGGTACGGATTCCTGAGCAGTGGCTCCTGCAGGACAGCCACCACTCCAGACGGTGGAGAGCTGCACTTGGTGGCGACTCTGTTCCAGACCCTGATGAGTTCCTGGTAAAAGACAGGCAGCCCCCGCATGGCGGCCCTGACGCCCCCCCAGGCTCACAAACAGGAGCTGTGTGTCATAATTGAGGCTGTACTGTTGGCGGAAGAGATACGTTGCCAGCGCACGCCACCTAGGAGGGAGCTCGATGTAAAGGTATCTCTGCAGGGTCTGAAGACGGAATGTTGCAATTTGGGTGCCGACGCACACCAACGCCTGACCGCCCTCCTTAAGCGGGAGACTCAAGACCGTGGCAGAGACCCAGTGCTTCCTGTTGTTCCAGAAAAAGTCCAGCAGCTTCTTCTGTATCTTGGCGACAAACACAGGGGGCGGAATCAAAGTGACCAGCCGGTACCACAGCATAGCGGCCACCAGTTGGTTTATGACTAGCGCTCGACCACTGTAGGACAGCACTCGGAGCAGTCCTGTCCAGCGCCCTAGGCGAGCGGCAACCTTGGCCTCCAGCTCTTGCCAGTTCGCCGGCCAGGCTTCCTCGTCGGGGCTAAGGTAGACTCCCAGATAGAGGAGATGGGTCGTGCTCCAGGCAAAAGGCCTGAGCTCCTCTGGCAGGGAGTCCACCCGCCACTGACCCACCAGGAGTCCGGAACATTTCTCCCAGTTGATCCTGGCGAAGGATGCGGCCGAGTAAATCTCCTGGCACTCACGCATCCTCTGAAGGTCAACAGGATCCTCGACCATGAGGATCACGTCATGGGCGTAAGCCGAGAGGACAACCTCCACGCCCGGCCCTTGCAGAGCCAGCCCCGTCAACCTCATCCGCAGGTGGCGCAGGAAAGGCTCCACGCAGACGGCATATAACTGGCCGGACATGGGGCACCCCTGGCGCACCCCTCTCCCAAAGCGAAGGGGCGCCATCAAAGACCCGTTAACCTTAATCAGACACTCCGCGGCAGCATACAGAAGTCGGATCCGGGCAACAAAATGCGTCCTGAACCCGAAAGCGCGCAGAGTTCCCAACAGATATTCGTGATCCACACTGTCAAACACCTTCTCTTGGTCGAGGAATAGGAAGTCGACCGACAGGCCAGCCTCCTGGGAATGATGGATCAGGTCCCGGATCAGATGGATGTTATTGTGAATTGTCCGGCCTGGGACTGTGTTGGACCGGTCGGGGTGGATCATGTGGTGCAGCACGGCGCCAAGGCGAGCAGACATCACACTGGCGAAGATTTTGTAATCCGTGCTGAGGAGAGAGTCGGGCGCCACTTCTTAAGTAAGTGGAGATCGCCATTCCTAGGCAGCAGAATATTGACTACCCTGCGCCTAGAGAGGGGCATCTCCCCGGTCGCCAGACTTTCCCCCAGGACCTGCGCGTAGTCGCCCCCCAAGACGTCCCAGAACGCCCTGTGGAACTCCACGGTAAGCCCATCCAGCCCCGGGGCTTTTCCCCTCGAGAGCTGGTTGAGGGCATTGGTCAGCTCCGCCAGGCTTAGCGGAACGTCCAGATTTTCGGCGCCCTCCAGGCCGACCTTCAGCAGGTCCTCTCACGAAACTCTACGCGCTTCCTCGCTGGACGGCTCCGGAGAGAACAGAGCTCCGTAATAGTCTCGGGCCCTGTTGCTGATGCCCTCTGCATCCGAGAGAAGAGATCCATTGACGGCCAGCAGCGTCAAGAGCTGCTTACGGACCCCCTGTCTTTTTTCCAGCGAGTAGAAGAAGGGGGAGCCGCGGTCCAGGTCCCCGAGGAACTGGATCCGCGACCTCACGAACGCATCTCGGTACCCGACGAGCTGCAGATCCTTCAGCACGGCCTTCTTCATTTCGTGCAGCGTCCGCAGGGCCGGGTCCTCGACGATTTGATCGAGACGGGATTCCAGGTCGAGCACCTCCTTTTCTAGGCGCCCGCTGGCCGCCCGCCTCTTGGTCGACCCCCATGCATACTCTTCACAGAAGACACAGACATGAGCCTTGCCCACGTCCTACAACAACCTCAAGGAGGGGAAGCCCCCCTGCTTCCTTCTCCAGTCGGCCCAGAAGTGACGGAACGAGTCCCAGAACTGCCCGTCCTTCAGCAGCAGGATGTTAAAGTGCCAGTACACGGACCCCGTCCTCGCGCGGAGCGAAGTGAGCTCCGCCCACACCAGGTGGTGGTCCGAGCACGGCGCCGGCTGCATGGAGGCCGCCGGAGCGCAGGAGACGAACGCCTGAGACAGTAAAGGCGGTCGATTCTGGACCATCCTTTTCCAGGCCTCACCCAAGTAAAGACGCTGGAGTCAGGATGGAGATTTCGCCAGACGTCCACCAAATCGAAGGACCCGACCAGGTCCCTCAACTTCTCCATCGCCGTCATGCTCTGCGGGGCACTGGAGCGGTCCCTCGCCTCGAGGATGCAGTTAAAATACCCTCCCCCGAGGACAATGCAGTCGCCGACGTCAACGGAGCCAAGATGAGTGGACACTTCTTCAAAGAAGCACGTTTGCTGCGGGCCGGGCTGAGGGGCGTACACGTTCACGAGATGGAGCGGCACGTCCCCCAGGCGAACCGTGACGTGCAGCAAGCGGCCTGGCATGGGCTCCTCGACCCCCAAGATCTCTGGCTGAAAATGTGGGTCCAGCAAGAAGCGGCAGTGAGGTGGCTCATGCGGACCTCTCCTTGCCATTCCAGGAGCCACGTGGCCTCATCTCCCGGAACGGTGTGGGTTTCTTGCAGGAAGCACACCGCATATTTCCCCTCCCGTAGTAGCGAAAAATTGTTAAATCTATGGCGTGCCTATCTGCCGCTGTTGATGTTGAGGCTGGCTATGGTTATCTTCATGGCAAAAGCATAGTGCAACCTCTAACTTAAACTATTGTGGGGGGGGGGGGAGCGGAGTTGTTTGATGACCTCCACTCCTTAAGGAACCCAACGAGGAACATTCTGAGCCGGCGCAGCTCAAGGCTTTGTGGTTTTGATACGGGCCCGTCCGCGGCCATGGTTTTAGCAGCGGCGCAGACGGACCTGATGACCAGCGCCGGCTCGGACCAGTTGTCTAGGGCCAGATGGGCTCGGCTGCTGCGACCCTGGCATTGGGCCAAAAAGTCCTGGAGTTCCTTTGCAGGAATGAGGGGGGACCCAGCGGCAGGCATGAGGAGATCCACCACCTCACTGGTGATGGACTCCAGATCATTTCCCGCGCCCTCCACCGAGTCCCCGTCCCCCCTTCGGCAGGTCGCCGCCAGCAACCGGTCCGTCGACCGCACGAGATACGGCAAACCGCCCGGCCGCTCCATCCGGCCCTACCTCTGCCCTGATCCCACCCCCAGGATCGTCGGCAGGGAGTCCCCCCTGGGCTCTTTTTGTTGTGAAGCCGGGTCAGGAAGCGGCAGCGGAAGGGGTTCCCCCTCTGCCTCAGGCACCGGGGGACATGGAGAAACCGGGGCGAAGAACCGCTCCAGGTCCTCCAAGTCCCCGGCTCCAAAGTTAGGGATGTAAATTGGGATTCCTCACCCTCCCCACCACCACCTCCCGCCCAGCAGGTGGATATTCATGAAATTCATTTGTTTTTAATATTTCATTTTGTTTTTCTGCCAGGTCGAGCAGATCCTGGGGGATGTTGGTTATTGGCTGGATGGGCTCAGGTTCGGCCTTTTCGGCCTCGCCCGCCTCAGTCCCCGGGACACTCGACCCGGCGGCGATACATTCTTTTGGTGGCCCCGCGCCCCCCACAACAGGCAGATCTTCTTCCCTATCCCCGGGAGGCAGAGGCTGGGCAGCCTTAGTTGTCTCACCCTCCCCGGGGACAGATTCCCCCCATGTTCGGCGCGGTTTGGGAGCGCTGATGGGGAACGCGGGATACGCGACAGGCACCAACTCCTTTTTTGACTGGAGGGGCGCGGAGGCAGGGAAACCTCCATGTCCGCCGAGGCCCCCGGCTCCGCTCCCCCCTTTGGTTTATCTTGCCCGCGGCCGACCCCAACCGCGGGTGGTAAGCTCTCCGCGATAGCAGTCAAGGGCTCGGGCATGGGCTCGGGATACCTCGCGCTCGCCGGTGAAAGGGATGGGCATGGCGCGGTAATGGAGCTGTCTGGCCCACTGAGGGGACCCGCCTCGAGGTGTTTAGCTTTACGCCGCGCCTTCTTTCCATCCGGACGCACTCCCTCAGCCCCGCTGGAGGCCGAGAAGAGAAAGGCCTCCGACGATGCCCGTGCACCTACGGCTCCTGGCACGCGGACCGTACTAGGGGGAGGAGTGGCGGCGGCGCCAGCCTTCGCCGCTCTGGCTGTTTTTGCGGCCTTGGACATGGGGCAGTTCTCGCGAACGTGCCCCACCTCCCTACAGGCGTGGCAAAAGACGCGGTAGGCAGTCCCCTCGTGGACCACGTAGAAGGCTCCCTCCGTTGTCTCCTCCCGTGCCAGCCGAACAAAAAGCTGGCGGCAGAAGGAGAACACATGATGGAGGCTGGCCTCCCTGAGGCCGAGCGGTATATGGGGTTGATCCCTGACCTTACCTCCCCCAGTCGATGTAGGTGGGGGAGGACGAGCTCAGCGGGAACAAAGGGCGGGACATTCAAAATGATGCACGGTGGCCTTGAGGGGGTCCACCGGCGGGAAGATCCTGCCCACTGTGAGCCCCTTTTCAAGGGCCAGGGACACCCACCCCAGGAAGAACACAGCCTAACATGACATCTTGGAGGCTGCGACAATGGCCGAGGGGCCGACTACCACAGCCATTGCCCTCACGCAATCCTCGATGCTCATTTTGGGGTGAGTGTAGCCCATGTTTTTTTGTTATCAACTTGAAAGGTGGCAGGGCAGCACGAGGCGCCATGGCTGCGGACACCATGTGCGCTTATGTCATTGCTGGCCCTGCCACGGGCGTAATTGGGGTCGCCATTATGGGGTCGCCATTATAGGGTCCCTTTAAGGGCTACACTCACCTCAAAGTCACAGACCTTCTAGGTTTTAATAGCCTCGTTAATATTGAGCAGAAGGAGCTCTTAAAGAGGCACACCTCTCCCCTACTTGACAATTGGGGAGGGGCCTTTCTCCCTCTGCTCAGTTGTCTTATTATTAAATAATTAAATTAATTAAAGAGGAGAATAGAGCCTCTCAGAGAGAGAGGGGAGAGACAGAGAGAGAGAGAGAGAGAGTGCGAGGGGGGGGAGGGTGGGAAAGAGGGAAGCTGTGAGAGCAGGCCTCCCCTCACAGTGTTGGGTGGGTGTTCGCAGGGCCGCACTCCCCGGATGGTAAACACTCGACAAAGTCTTAGTAGATGGTCTTCGGGTGGGGGGAGAAGATGTCTTCACCCGGAATAGCTGAAACTACCCAGGCACAGTACTCCCGACAATGTTAATTAGGGTGTTAACGATTCTTCACCCAGGTGGCTCCAGCTAACCCGGGCCAGGCAATGGGGGAGGGGTGCTTTAGTGGTGTGTGTGGCCTAGTTGTGGGCAAGGGCCCCTCACATACTTCCACACACACACACACCCCGCGATGTTGCGGCCTTCAAATTAATCTTCTTTCCTCCCCCCACCGATAAAACAAAGTCTTTTTGGGGAGTGCACCAATACACCCACCTGTAGATGATGTTGTAAACGGGTCTCCCTCCTTCCTCAATGGATGATGTTATTTCACGTTGTGGATGTTATTATTTTCCCCTCTCTCCCACTCTCTGTAGCAGTGGTGCTGAAGCAGTTTCTGCTTTCCTCCTCTCCCTCAAGGTATTTAATTCAGTAGCCCCTTCCTCCTCTTCCTGGGTACACACAGGTTTCCAGGCCAGCAACAGGAGCACTTGCAGAGAGCTCGTTCCCTCACTGCTCACAGCTCCAAGTGAATAGGCCACGCCTCCAACAGTTCTACAACTCTTTTTGTTGTAATCAATTAATCACGTGCCCCCTGCAACAGCTCTACAACTATGTTGGGTTGAAGACCAAATAAACAATTAAATCAAGTGCCCCCTGATTAAAAGTGGGGGGGGGGAACACTCTAAACAGTTTTCAAGCGTCCTTTTTTTTTGTGGGGTTTTGTGGGGTTTTTTGGGCATTAAAACCACAAATTATGCAAGTGCCCCCTGCCTAAAAGGGAGGGGACACTAAAACCCGGCACAATAAACCAATTAAACGTTAAAACACATAAAATCAAATTAAAATTTGGTTGCCGGGGGAGATGATGCACTCCAGCCCCTCTGTAGCCCACCTGTCGCAGAAGGCCGCGAGCGTACCGGTGGACACCGTGTGCTCCATCTCCAGGGACACCCTGGCTCGGATGTAAGCGTGGAAGAGAGGCAGGCAGCCAGGCTGAACGACCCCCTCGACCGCCCGCTGCCTGGACCGGCTGATGGCCCCCTTGACCGTGCCCAGGAGCAGTCCTATGAGGAGGCCCTCGAACCTACCCTTCGCACAGGGTGCCCAAAGATCAGGAGTGTGGGACTGAAGTGCAACCAGAATTTGAGGAGCAGCCCCTTTAAATAATGGAACGGGGGCTGCACCCTCATACATTCCATAAAAACATGGAACACGGACTCCTCCAGACCGCAGAAATTGCAGGCGGCCTGGGAGCCCGTGAACTGCCTTAAAACTTTATTGCACAGGACTGCTCCGTGCACCAACCTCCAGGCCAAGTCCCCAATAAACAGTGGGAGGACTCCCGCCGAGAGTGCACTCCATCGGGGACCCCCGCCTCCTCCAGACGGCAAAATTACAAGATATAATGCACCTATCCTTATAATTATTGTTAGCAACACCATAGCAACTTCACTAATACATATGGTGCATGGGTACATTCTTTTTACATTTCCGATGTCACAATTACAGATGCAAAGACATATTTGGAGGGAAAAAAACAAATTTTAATGCATGGTACTTTTGATATAGCGCTTGAAATTAATGAGCATTTTCCAGTCTCCACAGTTTTCTCAGCAAACAACAACTCAACTCGATTGACTGAAAGCTGTAGTACATATGCAAAGCAATCTTTGAGAAAAAAGAAAAAGGAAGCCAATTTCATGCTGAGGGCTCCTGACCTGGAGTTCCTTCATGAAACAGCCTTTAAAAACTGATTGGCTTGAAGTCAGTGGTCCAAATATCCCACGTCACCTCTAACCCTACTTCAGTAAGCACCAAACAGTTCACTCTTTGTGAGCATATCTCGAACAAAAGTCCTTTTAGCAGCTATTTTGTTTCCTCATGCCAGAAATAAAATTAACATAAGTTTTGAGATTTTTTTTGGTTCTTACTAAAAACAATCCTGTCCCAATCTTTTAATATTGAAAAAAACTTTTTCCCTCAAAGGCCTCACTTCTGTCCAAGAAACTTGCCGTCTAACCTCCTCCCACAGCTAGGATTGTTTAGCTGGAAGTTTGATTTTCATATTTTTCAGGCTTCCACATGTACAATCTGAGAGTCCTTTGCTCTCTGTCTTCTGTTGTGTCATACATATGTGACTTTTGAGCCTTTGCACACTTTGGAAGCACTTGCTAATACTCAGCTATTTCTGGAAAATCTTGTAGAAAGGAATGGTAGCCAACTTCTATCTTTACTTTGGTGCTAGTTCATCTCCAACCTTGATTAAAATAATGGTGAACAAGTAAGTGATGTAACATTACAAATACAATTACATCTCCATTTCTTCATATTTATTCTCAGCAATTTCTATTGCAGCCTGAATGGGGAAGAAAAATACAATGGCAGAATATTATCTGAATGGTGGCAGATTAGGAAAAGTGGGGTGCAACGAGACCTGGGTGTCATGGTTCATCAGTCATTGAAAGTTGGCATGCAGGTACAACAAGTGGTGAAGAAGGCAAATGGTATGTTGGTCTTCATAGCTAGGGGATTTGAGTATAGGAGCAGGGAGGTCTTACTGCAGTTGTACAGGGCCTTGGTGAGGCCTCACCTGGAACATTGTGTTCAGTTTTAGTCTCCAAATCTGAGGAAGGACGTTGTTGTTATTGAGGGAGTGCAACGAAGGTTCACCAGACTGATTCCTGGGATGGCAGGACTGACATGAGGAGAGACTGGATCGTCTGGGCCTGTATTCACTGGAGTTTAGAAGGATGAGAGGGGATCTCATTGAAACATATAAGATTCTGACGGGACTGGACAGGTTAGATGCAGGAAGAATGTTCCCGATGTTGGGGAAGTCCAGAACTAGGGACACAGTCTAAGGATAAGGGGTAAGCCATTTAGGACTGAGATGAGGAGAAACTTCTTCACTCAGAGAGTTGTTAACCTGTGGAATTCTCTACCGCAGAGAGTTGTTGATGCTAGTTCATTGGATATATTCAAGAGGGAGTTAAATATGACCCTTACGGCTAAAGGGATCAAGGGGTATGGAGAGAAAGCAGGAAAGGGGTACTGAGGTGAATGATCAGCCATGATCTTATTGAATGGTGGTGCAGGCTCGAAGGGCCGAATGGTCTACTCCTGCACCTATTTTCTAAGTTTCTATGTTTCTATGAGGATGGCAAGGTGGAGAATGTGCAGGAGCAGCCCGTACAGGAAACCCCTCCGCGCAGAACTGAAGGGCACGGAGGGGATATCCTTGAGGTGGCTCAAGTTGTGAGGCGCCGGCTCCCGAGGGAGGTTTCGGGGCTTGGCACCGATGAGGAATTTCGTCCGGAGCCTCCTCGACACACCTAACTGAGTCAGGGCCCAGCGCTGTTTTAGCGACTCGATGGCATTGGCCGCGCGCCGGACGTCGGCCCAGTTTAGGCACCGTGCCAGCTCATCTGGCGCCATCCAGCCCGCTCCTCCGCCATCGACCAGGTCCCTGACCCTGGTCACCTCGCCAGCCACAGCCCTCTTGTCCGCCTGCCACCTAAAACCGTGGTTGTGGAGGTACGGATTCCTGAGTAGTGACTCCTGCAGGACAGCCGCTACTCCAGACGGTGGAGAGCTGCGCTTGATGGTGACTCTGTTCCAGACTCTGATGAGTTCCTGGTAAAAGACAGGCAGCCCCCGCATGGCGGTCCTGATGCCCCCCAGGCTCACAAACAGGAGCTGAGCGTCGTAATTGAGGCTGTACTGCTGGCAGAAGAAATACGTTGCCAGGGCACGCCACCTAGGAGGGGGCTCGACGTAGAGGTATCTCTGCAGGGTCTGAAGATGGAAAGTCGCAAGCTGGGTGCTGACGCACACCAACGCCTGACCGCCCTCCCTAAGCGGGAGACTCAAGACCGCGGCAGAGACCCAATGCTTTCTGTTGTTCCAGAAGAAGTCCACCAGCTTCTTCTGTACCTTAGTGACAAATGCAGGGGGAGGGGTCAAAGTGCCCAGCCGGTACCACAGCATAGCGGCCACCAGCTGGTTTATGACTAGCGCTCGACCTCTGTAGGACAGCACTCGGAGCAGTCCTGTCCAGCGCCCTAGGCGAGCGGCGACCTTGGCCTCCAGCTCTTGCCAGTTCACCGGCAAGGCTTCCTCGTCGGGGCTCACGTAGTCTCCCAGATAGAGGAGATGGGTCGTGCTCCAGGCAAAAGGCCTCCGGCAGGAAGTCCACCCGCCACTGACACACCAGGAGTCCAGAACATTTCTACCAGTTGATCCTGGCAGAGGATGCAGCTGATTAAATCTCCTGGCACTCAGGCATCCTCCGCAGGTCAACGGGATCCTCGACTGTGTGGAGCACGTCATTGGTGTAAGCTGAGAGGACGACCTCCACGCCCGACCCTTGCAGAGCCAGTCCCGTCAACCTCGTCCGCAGGAGGCGCATGAAAGGCTCCACGCAGATGGCGTATCACTGGCCGGACATGGGGCATCCCTGGCGCACCCCTCTCCCAAAGCGAAGGGGCGCCATCATAGACCCGTTAACCTTAATCAGACACTCCGCGGTGACGTACAAAAGTCGGATCCGGGCGACGAAATGCGTTCTGAACCCGAAAGCGTGCAGAGTTCCCGACAGATATTCATGATCCATCCTGTCGTACGCCTTCTCTTGGTCTAGGGATAGGAAGGCGACTGACAGACCAGCCGCGCGTAGTCACCCCCCAAGACGTCCCAGAACGCCCTGTGGAACTCCACGGTCAGTCTGTTCAGCCCCGGGGCTTTTCTCCTCGAGAGCTGGTCGAGGGCAGCGGTCAGCTCCGCCAATCTTAGCGGCGCATCCAGATCTTCGGCGCCCTCTGGGCCGACCTTCGGCAGGTCCTCCCACAAAACTCTACTATCCCTATCCCTATCCCTGCTCAGTGGAGAAAACACTCCATTGTACCGATTCATGTCATATAAACTAACTGGAACGCTTCTTCTGTGCTGCCACTACTGTTACACACCCAAAGAGGGTCTTATGCTCTAGTGTAATGTGATCTCATTGTGTGCAAAATGCGCCGGTAGCTGCATGTCTCTCCTCCGCTGCTGCTGCTGTAAGTCAGTTATAGTGAAGTGCTTTTATAGCGGATTCCCCTGTCTCGCACCAAATCCCACTCACCCATCAACCCCTGTGCTCGCTGATGTCCATTGGCTCCCGGTCTGGCATCGCCTCGATTTTTAAATTCTCGTCCTTATTTTCAAATCCCTCCATGACCTCGCCCCTCCCTATCTCTGTAATCTCCTCCAGCCCCACAACCCCACCGAGATCTCTGCACTCCTCCAATTCGGGCCTCTTGAGCACCCCGATTTTCATCCCTCCACCATTGGCGGCCGTGCCTTCAGCTGCCTGGGCCCTAGGCTCCGGAATTCCCTCCCTAAACCTCTCCGCCTCTCTACCTTTCTTTCCTTCTTTAAGACGCTCCTTAAAACCTAGCTCTGTGACCGGTCACCTCTTCTAATATCTCCTTGTCATCATCATAGGCAGTCCCTCGAAATCGACTTCTTCCACTCTAAAAGTGAGTTCTCAGATGACTGAACAGTCCAATACGGGAATTACAGTCTCTTCACAGGTGGGACAGACAGTGGTTGAAGGAAAGGGTGGGTGGGGAGTCTGGTTTGCTGCACGCTCCTTCCGCTGCCTGCGCTTGTTTTCTGCATGCTCTCGGCGACGAGACTCGAGATGCTCAGCACCCTCCCGGATGCCCTTCCTCCACAGGATGGTCTTTGACCAGGGACTCCCAGATGTTGGTTGGGATGTTGCACTTTTATCAAGGAGGCTTTGAGGATGTCCTTGAAACGTTTCCTCTGCCCAGCTGGGGCTCGCTTGCCGTGTAGGAGTTCCGAGTAAAGCGCTTGCCTTGGGAATCTTGTGTCGGGCATGCGGACAATGTGGCCTGCCCAATGGAGCTGGTCGAGTGTGGTCAATGCTTCGATGCTGGGGATGTTGGCCTGATCGAGAACATTGACGTTGGTGTGTCTATCTCCCAGGGGATTTTCAGGATGTTGCATAGACAGCGTTGGTATTTCTCCAGCGATTTGAGGTGTCTACTGTATATGGTCCACTCAATGCAAATCAGTAGGTGCTGCGTATAACGGGCAGACGATCCACACCGATTTTACACCGCTAACCGGGACGAATTTCTTGGCCCAGATATTTCCTACAGATGTGCAACAAAGCATAAGATTACATAGGAAATACAGCACAGAAACAGGCCATTCGGACCAACCAGTCCATGCCAGCATTATTGCTCCACTCGAGCCTGCTCCTGTCTTTCGTCATCTAAATCTATCAGCATAACCCTCTATTCCCTTCTCCCTCAAATGCTTGTCTAGCCTCCTCTTAAATGCATCTATACTATTCACTTTAACCACTCCCTGTGGCAGCGAGTTCCACCACTCTTTGGGTAAAGAAATTTCTTCTGAATTCCCTATTGGATTTCTTGGTGACTATCTTATATTGATGGCCTCTAGTTATGCTCTTCCCCACAAGTGGAACCATTCTCTCTATATCCACTCTATCAAAACCTTTCCTAGTTTTCAAGACCTTTATTAGATCACCCCTCAGCCTTCTATTTTCAAGAGAAAAGAAACCCAGTCTGTTCATCCTTTCCTGATATGTATTGTGATGTATGTAGCACTCAAATCACTGACTCCACAGAGTCTGGTGTTGTAGTAACTGCTGTGACCTTAGTCCTTTATTCTGCAACTCAAGAGTGCCTCTCAGATGTGGTGGACAGCCTTTTATACTCTGTCATGCAGGTACTTTCAGGTCTCCCACCACAGCGCCCTCTGTGGCGCACCATTGTACTTATACATTTAATGTACCTGGATAATACATAACATCTCACTCCCCCCCCAGTTCCAAAAGCCATTGCCGGTAACCTCGGCCTTGTTCGTCCTGGTTGATTTGTGAGTGTGAGTCCATGACCATCCACTTCCCTCTTCTCCCCCATGTGGAGATTATGCTTGCGATCCGGTGCAAGCATGTGGTACTTGCAGTCCTTACATGGGTGATGAAGTACACGAGCATAACCTCCAACAGAAAGCAGGTATACATAGACAGTACATTTGTATGGTACATATAATATGTGGTACAGATGTTATGTCAAAAAGTTGCCGGTACACTGAACAGTTATTTAATCCCAGCTCCTCTGGGTGAGGTACGGTGGCGGTATACTGCCCCTTTTTGCCCGAGGTAATGGGCTGCGCTGAGACAGGGTATCGCAACTGGTGCGTTGCCTCTGTTCTCAGTAGTCGCCTTCGCGGCTCATCTGCAGCCGCTGAACCATTGCATGAATCACATAAATCGAAAATCGCTTTAGTCCATTAGTCATGTTAGTCATGGATCCATTACCCTTTTACTTATACCTCGTGGTATTAACTCTTTTCGTAATTCATATCCATTATTTTAAACACAGCGACCATTCAACATTAAAATATTAACTCTTATCACATATCCATTATTTTAAACACAGTAACCATTCAGCATTAAAATACCGTCATCCTACATTCACATTGCTCATTTGGCTTACAAAAGTCTCTTTGTGGTGACCGCCAACAGTGTAAGGCCCTTTTAAGACTCCTGGGTGCATTTCCCTTTTAAGATGCCATCTTGTGTTTCCCACGAGGCTTCCACTGGGCGCACCCATTTTAGTTGCTCTGCTTGCCTTTCTCTGTAGAGCTCTGCTGCCACGAGGCTCGCCACCATCTTGAGCTCGCTGGCGAAGAAGGAACAGAAGGAACAAAGAAGAAAGAAAGGAGAGAAACCGCCAAGAACAACTTGATCTTGACTCTGGCAGAAGTGGTTCCCTGGACTCGATCAGTCATAGTCCCTGTGAGAGCGGCCTCCGTAATTGCTACCGCATCCGCCGCTCTGGCTCGCGTTCTCCCGAGTCACATCAGTCACCGCTGTAGCCTCCGCTCCTGTCGCTATCCCCGCAACTGCTGCCTCTCCTGCGGCCACCACAGCCGCCTCTCCTGCAGCCGCCATAGCCGCCACCACCGTAGCCGTGACCGCCGCCCGATTTTTCCTCTGTGTGGGCCCCCCCGGATTTGTCGGCCATCGATGGACCTCTCGCTCATCGCCCGCAGCACATCACTGGCCCGCACCCCAGCGATCGGCCCGCACCTACAAAACTGCTCTTCCAGGGTCTGCTCGTCTGTGTGGGGATTTAGACTGCTGATGAACTGCTTCTTTCTCCTCCAGCTCAGTCGGCGCTGCTCTTTGGGAACCCGGGGGACAGCGGTCTGTGGAGGAATGAAGTCTTCCCAGCTCCCACGGACCTTCCCCATCCACCTCCTGCCTAGTAGCGTCGGCCCATCGCCTGCAATGACCCACAAAGGTAAACCGTGCGTCTTGCCCCCATGAGATACCTGCACATTCGCTCTGCCAAGAACAGGTATCAGTTCCTTGGTGTAGGTACGCAGCTTCGCCGTGACCGGGACCAGCTTGGGTCGTGCAGCTGGGTCGACCCACAGTTTATCAAAAGTTTCCTGACTCATCAACGACTGACCCGATCCAGTGTCCACTTCCATACTCACTGGGACTCCGTTAATCTTGACTTCCATAATCACTGGGGCTGAATCGTCGGTACACGTGTACAGTCCAAACGCCTCATCTTCTTCTGCCTGCTCCTCGCTGGGATCCTCTACCATCTCCTCAGCCACACGGTGAGTCAGGTTTCTTTTACACTTACGCTGAATGTGGCCTTTCGTGTGGCAGGTATTGCAAGTATACTCCGCAAACCTGCACCGGTGAGCCCCATGGCTTCCTCCGCAGCGCCAGCATGGTGCTACTCGATTAGCCCCCCTCGACGGACTCTGAGTTCCAGGACCCCGAGGTCCGTGCTCTCTGCCCTGGGCAGAGCCACGTTCTGCAGTTTTGTCTGTGGCGGGCGCTATCCTGTGGACAGTGCCTGCCGGGTTCGAGACTGTGTGGATCATCTGCTTGGTGCTGCAAGTCAAGGTCATAAATGCCCTGCTGATGGTGATGGCTTACTTCAGGGTGACTGTAGGTTCAGTGGATAGCAGCTTGTGAAGGAGACCTTCATGGCCAATCCCCATAACAAAAACGTCTCGCAACGCCTCGTCCAGGTGTGTGCCAAAGCCACACGGCGCCGCGAGTCTCCTGAGGTCTGCAGCATATTTGGTGACATCCTGGCCCTCAGGTCTGCAGTGATGGTAGAATTTGTGCCTGGCCATGAGGATGCTTTCCTTTGGTTTCAGTTGGTCACGAATGAGTTCGATCAGCTCCTCATATGACTTGTCCCTGGCGCTCGCGGGTGGCAGCAAATCCCTGACGAGACAGTAAACCTCATCGCCACAACTGGAAAGCAATATCGCCTTACACTTCTCTCTCAGTGCGTCCGTGCCCCCCGTCAGGTCGTTTGCCGTAAAGTAGTACTCGAGCCTTTCCGTAAAGGCCTCCCAATCATTGCCCACCGTAAAATCCTTTAACGAGTCCAGAATAGCCATGGTTGAGTGAAGCTCGTACGTGTCCTCATCGCCATTGTGATGTATGTAGCACTCAAATCACTGACTCCACACAGTCTGGTGTTGTAGTAACTGCTATGACCTTAGTCCTTTATTGTGCAACTCCAGAGTGCCTCTCAGGTGTGGTGGGCAACCTTTTATATTCTGTCTTGCAGGTACTTTCAGGTCTCCCACCACAGCGCCCTCTGTGGTGCACCATTGTACTTATACATTTTTTTTTTTAAATTCGTAGCCAATCGTTCCAATTCTTTGTCAAATCACAAACGCCAGAGGTCACCTTGGGCCCATTCAAGGATCACTCTGCGCCAATGCTCTTAGCCAAAAGGCCTAGAGCCACTGCACCGTTCCTGGAAGTACTGCAATACCAGGTTCGTGCCATGGAGGTGGATGGGTCAGGTCCCCCACACACCTCCGTGGAGGTGGATGGGTCAAGCCACCCCACCCACCTCCCAAGGCCGATTTTTTATTTTTATTTATTTTATTTTTTTATTATTTTTTTTTTATAAATTCGTAGCCAATCGTTTCCAATTCTTTGTCAAGTCACAAACGCCAGAGGTCACCCTGCACCAGTCAAGGATCACTCTGCGCCAATGCTCTTAGCCAAAAGGCCTAGAGCCACTGCACCGTTCCTGGAAGTACTGCAATACCAGGTTCGTGCCATGGAGGTGGATGGGTCAGGTCCCCCACACACCTCCGTGGAGGTGGATGGGTCAAGCCATCCCACCCACCTCCTGTTTACAAAAATGTAAGCATATACCTTCCTGACCAGGGAGAAACCACCCGGAGGTCATGGTGGCTGGTCAGGTTAGTTATGCAGATCTTAGCCAAAAGGCCGAGAAGCCACCCACCTCCCAAGGCCGATTTAATGCACCTGAACAATACATAACATGTATACCCTCGCATTTCTGGTATCATCCTTGTAAATCTTCTTTGCACCCACTCCAGTGCCTCTATATCCTTTCTATAATATGGCGACCAGAACTGTACGCAGTACTCCAAGTTTGGTCTAACCAAGGTTCGATGCAGGTTTAGCATAACTTTCTTACTTTTCAATTCTATGCCTTAGACTGAACGCAATCCCACCGCTTCTGGCATGAGCTCTGGCTGTTTTTAGTCTCTCCTTGCCTGTGGAGCAGGGCGCGATAGTATTTCTCATTGCCAAACGTGGCATCGAGTGAGAACTGAATCTTGGACCTGCATGCTCTCCGACGAATACTTTGCTGCCTTTACCACTGGGAGATTCGCAGATGCTGGTATCCCTCTGGTCCCACACGCACCTGACTGCTGATCACCTGTTCACCGAGACAGTGAGTATTGGCAAGGATACGCAACTATTGGAGATATCGCAACCAAAGCTTAACCCCTTCTCCCCTCCAAATCCTCACCTTACATTCCCAGTTACCAGGAGCAGGCGCTGTCTTATTTATGCCTCAGCATAGAAATTATGACCTTCATTGTTGCCCAAACTCAGATCTGCCTGTTCAGCACAGACAAGAAATCGCACCTGGGACATTTCCTCGACTGCTCAGAGGAGCAGTGCAGCACGTGGTGCAGTTGGTCATTAAGCCATCGGGGGAGCCCCAGCTTTTGGGCTTTCCAATCCAATAGATTCTATGAGGAAGGAAGGGATGAACTTGAGTCGGTGATTGTGCTGGCTCTCAGCTTCAAAGCCGTGAGAATGTGAGGAGGGGGAGAGCAGGAGCACAAATTTGGAGTTTAGGAGGAACAAGAGAGAGGATTCTACCCGACATAAACTATATATGATCCAGAACTCGGCTACCCATGTCCTAACTTGCACCAAGTCCCGCTCACCCATCACTCCCTGTGCTCGCTGACCTACATTGGCTCCTCGATTTCAAAATTCTCATCCTTATTTTCAAATCCCTCCATGGCCCTCGCCCCTCCCGATCTCTGTAATCTCCTCCAGCCTCACAACCCCCCGAGATGTCTGCGCTCTTCTAATTCTGCTCTCCTGAGCATCCCTGATTATAATCGCTCAATCTTTGTTGGCCATGGCTGTGCCTTCAGTTTCCTAGGCCCCAAGCTTTGGAATTCCCTCCCTAAACCTCTTTACCTCTCTTTCCTCCTTCAAGACGCTCCTTAAAACCTACCTCTTTCCTGCCCTAATTTCTACTTACACGGCTCGGTGTCAAATTTTTATCGCATAATACTTCTGTGAAGCGCATTGGGACGGTTCACTATGTTAAAGATGCTATATAAATACAAGTTGTTGTTGAGATTTCATCTTCAATGCTGCACTTATAGGGCTCAATTTTCCCCAAGCACGTTTTCTGGCGTATTGCCAGAGTTACGCCTTCTGAGGTTGCCGGTCCCAGTGGTGTGGTGCAGCGAGGCACACCCAGGGCCCCACCATCCCAGGCTGTGGGTCCCAGTGTTGGGGTGCGAGCCACACCCATGGAGGAGGGAAAGGAGAGCTTGACCACGCTCTCCTGAGGTGCAGGATCTAACAGGTGTGGTTCAGATGATGTCATTGAGTGCGGAGAGCATTGACCTTACCCGATCACTCCTGGACGCTATCAGTGGGGTGAGTGATGAGGTAGCGGGAATGTCGGGAGAAGTAACAGCAATGACACGAGAAATGGGAACGATATTCGGGACTATCAGTGAGGGAATAGTGGCCATGAGGGAGGGAATGTCAAAGGTAGTGCAAACCAAGTCACTGACCATGAGGGAGGGAATGTTGCAGGTCGTTGAGACACTGTCAGGTGCATGAGGGACAGCATGTTGGAGTTAGCTGCTGCAATAAGGGAACACGCCCAGACCCCGCACCCGCACCCATTGACAGAATCAACTGTCACTCCCACTCCAATCCCCACACCAGTCTCTGAAGAGCCCAAAGTCGGGCCCTCCAACTTTCTGCCTGGCCCTCTAACTTGCTGCCTGACGCTCCCACCCTCAAGAGGTGCGCGGGACCTGAGATGTTAGAAAAAATAAACTTGGTATCAAGCCCAGTAACACTGCGCCACCGCCTGTGGGCAGGAGTGGTGGAGTATCCAAGACTAACCGCAGCAGGCGGTCTTAGAACAAGGTAGAGGAGAGATGGGTGCAGCCTTTCTTTGCTGCTGTTGTTGTTATGATTGTTACTGTTGTAACTGTTCTAAAATTAAAAGTTTTTTTGTAAGTTTATAAGTGATCTTAAAGTTTTTAAGTGATTTTAAAGAGTGATATTAAAGTAAAGTTTGATGCAAGAATCATTTTATTAAAGTTAAGTTAAGTACATTGTAAACTTTTGAATAAAATATATTTACATTAAAACTGAATTATGTTCCATTAACACAACACAACATTACGGAACAGCTCCAAACAATAAAAAGACCATGTGGAATAATTGTCGCTGAGCCCTCAGGCATCAGTAAAGCATTCACGGATAAGCTGCTGGCGCAAGGCTCGAGCAATCATTACAGGGCCTGCCCTCCTCCGCCATCGTGCTCTGGCCTCAGGCACTTGCATGTCTTCCTTATCTTCATCATCCTCCTCCTCCTGCTCGTCACCTGCATCTTTATCATCATTATCATCAGCCACTCTCACTGCAGGTGGGTCTTCCACTACCAGGTGCTGCTGCCTCATGATGGCTAAGTTATGCAGCGTGCAGCACACAACAGTGAACTGACTGACAATCTCAAGGGAGTACAGCAAGTAGCCTCCGGAATGGTCCAGGCATCGGAAACGCTGTTTCAATATGTCAATGGTCCTCTCAATTATGCTGCGTGTCGCAATGTGCGACATGTTGTATTGACGGTCAGCTTCCGTCCGGGTTATGTGTAGGGGCGTCATGAGCCAGGTGGCGAGGCTGTACCCTTTGTCTCCCAGTAGCCAACTCTGCCTTTCTGGCTGCTGCTTAAACATGGCAGATACAACACTATCGTGTAGGATGAACGCATCATGGGTGCTGCCAGGGTATCTTGCATCGATTGACATGATATGATGCATGTCATCACACACGAGCTGCACATTAATGGAGTGGAAGCTTTTTCTGTTCCTGTACATCTTGGAATCCTTCAAAAGTGCTCGTAAGGCGCTGTGGCTCAATGCAGCCTTGTACCTTTTGGAAGCCAGCACTCCTGGAGAAGCTGTAAGGGGTGGTTTGCAGGGGGTCAGCTTTCCCTTCTGACCTTGTATGAGCGGTCCCGAATCGCTCCCACACTCTTGGTTCTAGACACTGGAATTATGAAGGGATTGTGACAGACTTGGACAGACAATCGGTTTTAAGGTAGGAAGCAGGTATGGCTTTATTGTGTCTAAAAAAAGTAAAAGGCACACCTTTAATAACACACACAGAATATTAATACCAATACACACTGAGGGGTACAACACATTGAATAACATATCAAATTATAGCCTGTGGGGAAAAGAATACAGCTTAAACTCTAAATGGGGTAAAGAGGATGTTAAGTCCTGACTCTAATGTACTGACTTACACGAGACACATGCTGAAGTCAAGGTCACTCAGGACCTGCACCTTTAATTCCAGCTCTCCCAGTGTTGCACTTGCCTGAGACCTCCCTTTATATACCTCAGTGGGGCAGGTATGGAGTGTCTCCTGCAAGTGCACCCCTGGTGGTAAGGTATGCTTATTGTTACAGGTCATATCCAGTTACAGTCATGTATAGCATGGTAAGATACAGTTATATACAGTAATGTGAGATACATGACACTATCTGTGACAGGGACTGTGGTTCTCGTATTGGACTGTTCAGTCACCTAAGAACTCATTTTTAGAGTGGAAGCAAATACATGACAGAGGAGAATGCAGATACATTAACACAAGTTATCCCAGCCTCTCCCCCTCCCAATTCCCCTAACTAACTAAGTAAAAGCTCTGGGGTTTCAGGGGCCATGCTCACCAATCCCCTTTTGACAGTTCCAACTCTGGTGTTCGCCTTAGTTGTCCACGTTCTGTAGTCTGTATCCCTTGGTAGCGTAGGACCAGCTTGTAGAGTGGAAAATCTTCGGTTTTTCTTTGGTTTTGTCGGGTTGGTTCTGGTTGACTGGTTGGTCATGATGGCCTGCAACTTTCCGATAGTAATTTTGACAGCCTGTTTGCTGTTGTGGTGCTGTCCTTCTGGGTTTTAGAGATTCCTTTCGCCGATGTTTCGGGGTCCCACTTTTCGAGGCTGGTGTAAAACTTATGCAACGAGATTGCTAACTTAATAGTGTCTTGAGAAGCACACCTAACTGCCAGAACAGGCCTTCAATTATACTAAAACAGGCTTCCTTATTTTTGCGTCAAATCAGTTCTTGGGCTTTGTTTAAACTTTTCTGTCCATTGATTTTCAAATGTCTCCTTTGTCAGTGTATTTGGTGGGCTAGTCAGCAGTAACTCGATTAGGGTGTGATAATGTGCTATCACTGGTTTTGCATTGTTTTAGGATTGTCCAGTTTTCTGACCATCTAGTTGGGCCCATGATTTCCATTGTGCTTGATTGGGTAATTTGATTATCTCTTAGGGGGTGAATTGGTGTTGCATAGTTCCCCCAGACAGTCTGAGATTCTTAATACACGAATTTGCTTCACAGAGGTTAGTCCCACCTCCTGCATTCGGTAACTCTTTTTCGCAGCCAAAATGTTGTAGAATCTTAAAATTGATATGCTCCTTGCCATAGATGTTTAGGGGATCTCAGACTTCTGTAATTTAGGTCCATTTTGAATTCTCTTTTCAAAAAGTCCAAACATTGGGAGGGGGTGCGGGTGGTCTCCATGAATGCACCCCCTTTTATCCCCTGCAGGCTTCGTTTCCCCCTTTAAAACTCATTTGTGTTCCAAAGTTTTTCCTTCCATTTGAAAAGTCCAGAAAGGGATTCTTCTCCTCTGCAGGAGAAAGGTACCAGGAATCTTTGCGAAATATTGGTAAATTCTACATTCCCCCTGTGATACCATATCACTTATGGTATCATCTTCCAGGTGAGCAAAGTTCCTGACTCCCGAGAGATAACCTTCCCCGTAAATTAACTAAACTAATACCCAAAATATGCATTATACTTATGCAACATCACCATAGATACACACTTTTCCCTTTACAGGTACAAACTTTTTACATTTACACCCTCCCAGCTTGGAGGGGGGTTCAATCACTACAATTGCATTTGAGCACAGTTACATTTAATTTCAATTACATTATGTTCACCAGCATGTAGGCAACGTACAACCACATTACAGAAGGAAGAACATAGATTAAGATTAAACAACATCAATTTGTCTCCTGAGGTTTGTCCATCACCCGGTAATGTCTGGATCGTGCCCTTGAGAACTGCTCTCAGGCTGGCTGACACATAAGACCAACTCAAAACAATCACCGAAACATTACTGCAACATTAGCCTTAATTCTAAACTAAACTTAAAATGTAAGATGGTGCAGTCAGCTGCCTTAAACTAAAAATTAGAACTATGTACAATCGCCACCCGTCTCCAGGTGGCTTAGTTAATCCCTGTCAGGCCCAAGTCCTGTGTGGCCTGATAGCCGCCTGGATGCTAGGGTTTCCCCGCAGCCGGTGAGCTGGATCCCTTGTCTCTGGGACAGCTCATTGCTACTGCTCCTGTGAGACCCTCACCGCTGGAGGCAGCTGGCTGGGGGTCCTACTCTGAGCGGCCTCTGTACTTCTGACCTTTGGCCTTCCCTGTCAGGCTGCCCTTCTCCTAGGGTAGAATCGCTGAGGCTCTGATGCCGGTGACCATGGTATCTTTGGCTGTGGTGTATGGAGGGTCCTTCTCAGGGCTTGGGTTACTGGGGGTACGTCCGAATCCCAAACGATGGGTGGGATAGCCCCTCCAGTAGTGCAATAGGCACGGTTTCTGAGCCTGCCACATTCCCTGTGGGTCCTCCACCGTCGGGGGTGGCCAACGGAGGGTCCCTGTCCTGAGGACGGTTCACCCCTCCCGGCTGCCCTCTGTGCTTGGCTGATCCTGGGTTGTACAGCTTGCACTGGTTGATGTGGAACCACTTAGTATGGCGGGGCAGCTTTATGGCATAGACCATTGGGCTTGCCTTGTCCACAATGCTGTATGGCCCCATATATAATGCTTCAAAAACCCCAACCTGAGCATAGTTCCTCACCATGACCTGGTCCCCTATCTCCCATTCGTGGTGTTTGCTGGGTTCTAGCAGCAATCGGTTACTCTGATGCTGTCTGCCCATGTTACTAGCAGCCTGCCAGTGAATCTGCCTGAGGTGTTCAAACAGGTTCCTGACAAACTGGTCCCGGTTCACCTCTCTGAGCTGACCTTCTGTGAGCACCGGGGCTAGGACATGAGTGGGGGTCCGCATTATCATGCCAGTCATGAGCTTGTATGGGGAATATCCCGTGCTCTTTGACTGGTTGGCTCGGATTCCCATTAGGAGCAACAGTAAGACCTCCACCCACTTTTGGGGTGAGTCTCCCATCTCCTTCCGCAGCCTTTCTTTAATAGTGCGGTTTAAATGCTCCACAATACCCGATGACTGTGGGTTGTGGGCAAAGTGTCATTTCCCCTCAATGCCGAGCACCTTAAGGGTTGCTTGCATTACCTGCCCGGTAAAATGGCTCCCCTGGTCCGACTCCACATACTGTGGGAGTCCCCACCGGGAGAACACTTCCCTCACTAGAATCTTAGCTGTCCCTAGTGCGGTGGCTGTTCGGCAGGGGAAGGCTTCAACCCATTTTGAGAACACGTCCACCAGGACTAGGCAGTATTTGTAGCCTCCCTGGACAGTGGGTAGGGGCCCGATGTAGTCAATTTGGATTGACTGCCATGGTCCCTCTACCCTCCTGACGTGTCCTAGGGACACCATCCTTTTCTGGGGGTCAGGGTTGTTCGCAGCACACACCAGGCAGTTCGCACAGAACTCGCGGACGTCCTCCCTGAGTCCCGGCCACCATTCTGCCTGTTCCACCCATTGCCAGGTGGTCTCAGGCCCGGGGTGTCCCGCTCCTGGACCCTCATGGGCCAGTTTTAGGAATTCCCTCTGGTGCTGCTGTGGCACGACCCATTGTCCCTCTTTAAACAGCATGCCTTCCTTAACGGTAATGGCTGCTGTGCCGCACGGACCTTCTACTCTCTCTCCTCTAGCTAGCGCATTCAGGACAGCTTTCAGGACTGGGTCCTGTGCCTGAACTGTTTTTAAGTCCGGGTCTAAAGCTATCCCTGTACTCTCTGCTGTCCTGTTCTTATTCTTGACCGCTGCTATGCGGCCGGTGTCATAGGGGTCCCAGAACTTTCCCATGCGGGCACCTTCTTTGGCCAGTTTGTCAGCCTGTTGGTTTCCCTCTGCAAGGGGTTCGGTTTTTGAATGGGCCTTCACCTTATGTATGTAGACCTTTCCCTCTTCCCCCACCGCTGTCATGATTTTCTCCAGCAGGGGCTTGATTGCCAGGGGTCTCCCGTCAGCGGACGTGTATCCGTGACGGGACCAAATAGCCAGGTACTCCGTACATGAATTGCAGGTGAACATACTGTCCGAGCAAATCATGTACGGGGTTGGGAATTCCTCGGGATGGCTCACCACGTACATTACGGCGGACAGTTCAGCATGCTGTGCGCTCATGGTGATGGGGAGCTTGATTGCCAGGGCAATACCTGCCCTTGGGTCATAGACTCCGCACCCAGTGAGTCGCTCGCCAGCAGATACTGTGCTGGACCCGTCCACGTAGATGTCCTGGCCTGTGGGGTGTAACCCAGCCCAAAGGCCAATGTTCACCTCCCATACCCCTTCTATGGAGCACCTGTGGGCTTTCACTGGGTAGATTAGGTTGGCTGCGAGCCTTGGCTCGCGGGGGCCTTCTACTCTGAGGTCCATCTGGGAGAGGAGCAGGGTCCAGTGAGCAATGCGGGCACTGCTCACCGTTCCGTCCTTAATCCTCCCATCTAGGAACATCTGAGTAGATGTGTGGTGGGTTAGGGGTGTTAGAGGAGACCCTCCCGTGAAGATCAAGGATCTTTTCACTGCCCAATGTGTGGCTAAGAGGTGTCTCTCTCAGTTGGAGTACCCCTTCTCCACATCTGTGAGGATCCTGGAGGAGCTCTTGAAGCAGCACTGAGCTTAAACTGTCCCCGCTGGCTGCCACCTCCAGGAAAAACTCCTTTCCTACATCTGTCGCTCCTCAGGTTGGCGCGGTCTGCAAGTCCTTCTTGAGCTGATTAAATGCTGCCTCGCAACCCTTATCCCAGTCCCACTCTACACTCTTGTGTAGGAGTCTGAGCAGAGGGGCTGCGGTGGCTGCATAATCCTCAATTAAGTCTCTGCAGGACCCGGTGAGTCCGAGAAAGGATCTTTCCCCTGTTACTGTGTTGGGGGCTGGTAACTCCTGAACTGCCTCCCTTCTAGCGTTATCTATGGCCCTTTCCCCAGCGCGCACAGTCTGCCCCAGGAATTTGACTTCCTTCTGGCCGATCTGTGCCTTCTTGACGTTTACTTTAAACCCTTCTTCTTTTAGCAGCTCCAGCAGCTCGGCCAGCAGTGGGCCATGCTCCTCCCCCTGATCGGTAAACAGGAGCAGGTCATCCACATACTGCACCAACTGCTGGGGTCTGCTAAAGCCCTTTAAACAGTTCGCCATGCATTGGTGAAAAATGCTGGAGCTGTTGTGGAAGCCCTGGGGAAGACAGTTCCACGTGTATTGTTGGCCCTTGAAGGTAAAGGTGAACTTGTACTGGTCCTCCCATTTTAAAGGAATAGACCAGAACCCATTTGAAATGTCCAGCAATGTGAAAGTGGTCGCGGATGCTGGAATACTCTCCGTGAGATCCGCTACGGCTGCTACAGTGGGTGCACAGGCAGGGATATTTTTATTTAGTACTCGATAGTCCACGGTGGTCCTCCATGAGTTGTCCGGTTTCTTGACTGGCCACAGTGGAAAGTTCACATGGATAGCTATCGGTCTTAACACCCCTTGCTCTACCAGTGATCCTAGCGCCGTTGTCAGGTCTGCCTCTGCCTCCCTGGGGAAGTTATATTGCTTTTGTGGTCGGGTCATGGGGTCCCCTTTTATACTAACTTCCACCCCCGTTGCCCGACCACAGTCATGTTTGTGGGTGGCGAATGCTGCAAGGTGTGCCCGTACATATGCCTGGTACTCCACTGGGGTGTTACTGACCAGTAATTCCAAGTCATAACCCTCCTTTGGCTTCACGGTATACAATGTTCCCTTGGCCCCTTTTTCTGGAATCACTGCCACCTCACCTTCCCTGTCTGTCCCTATGGCTCCCCATAGACAGTGGTTCCTGAGATCCACTAGGATCTGGTGGCCAATGATAAAATCAGCCCCCAGGATCCCTTTTCCCTTCTGCTCCCATTTCATCGAGCCACCATCCTGCCTGTTCCACCCATTGCCAGGTGGTCTCAGGCCCGGGGTGTCCCGCTCCTCATGGGCCAGTTTTAGGAATTCCCTCTGGTGCTGCTGTGGCACGACCCATTGTCCCTCTTTAAACAGCATGCCTTCCTTAACGGTAATGGCTGCTGTGCCGTACGGACCTTCTACTCTCTCTCCTCTAGCGAGCGCATTCAGGACAGCTTTCAGGACTGGGTCCTGTGCCTGAACTGTTTTTAAGTCCGGGGCCAAAGCTATCCCTGTACTCTCTGCTGCCCTGTTCTTATTCTTGACCGCTGCTATGCGGCCGGTGTCATACGGGTCCCAGAACTTGCCTGTTGGTTTCCCTCTGCACGGGGTTCGGTTTTTGAATGGGCCTTCACCTTATGTATGTAGACCTTTCCTTCTTCCCCCACCGCTGTCATGATTTTCTCCAGCAGGGGCTTGATTGCCAGGGGTCTCCCGTCAGCGGACGTGTATCCGCGACGGGACCAGATAGCCAGGTACTCCGTACATGAATTGCAGGTGAACATACTGTCCGAGCAAATCGTGTACGGGGTAGGGAATTCCTCGGGGTGGGTCACCACGTACATTACGGCGGACAGTTCAGCGTGCTGGGCGCTCATGGTGCTGGGGAGCTTGATTGCCAGGGCAATACCTGCCCTTGGGTCATAGACTCCGCACCCAGTGAGTCGCTCGCCAGCTACTGTGCTGGACCCGTCCACGTAGATGTCCCGGCCTGTAGGGTGTAACCCCGCCCGAAGGCCAATGTTCACCTCCCATACCGCTTCTATGGAGCACCTGTGGGCTTTCCCTGGATAGATTAGGTTGGCTGCGAGCCTTGGCTCATGGGGGCCTTCTACTCTGAGGTTCATCTGGGAGAGGAGCAGGGTCCAGCGAGCAATGCAGGCACTGCTCACCGTCCCGCCCTTAATCCTCCCATCTAGGAGCATCTGAGTAGATGTGTGGTGGGTTAGGAGTGTTGGAGGAGACCCTCCTGTGAAAATCAAGGATCTTTTCATTGCCCAATGTGTGGCTAGGAGGTGTCTCTCACAGTTGGAGTACCCCTTCTCCACATCTGTGAGGATCCTGGAGGAGTAAACCACCGGCTTCAGGTGGCTGTGCCGCTCTTGAAGCAGCACTGAGCTCAAACTGTCCCCGCTGGCTGCCACCTCCAGGAAAAACTCCTTTCCTACATCTATTGCTCCTAAGGCTGGCGCGGTTTGCAAGTCCTTCTTGAGCTGGTTAAATGCTGCCTCGCAACCCTCATCCCAGTACCACTCTACACCCTTGTGTAGGAGCCTGAGCAGAGGGGCTGCGGTGGCTGCATAATCCTCAATGAAGTCTCTGCAGTACCCGGTGAGCCCTAGAAAGGATCTTACCCCTGTCACTGTGTTGGGGGCTGGTAACTCCTGTACTGCCTCCCTTCTAGCCTTGTCTATGGCCCTTTCCCCAGCGTGCACAGTCAGCCCCAGGAATTTGACTTCCTTCTGGCCGATCTGTGCCTTCTTGGGGTTTACTTTAAACCCTTCTTCTTTTAGCAGCTCCAGCAGCTCAGCCAGCAGTGGGCTATGCTCCTCCCCCTGATCGGTGAACAGGAGCAGGTCATCCACATACTGTACAGGCTGCTGGGGTCTGCTAAAGCCCTTTAAACAGTTCGCCATGCATTGGTGAAAAATGCTGGGACTATTGTGGAAGTCTTGGGGAAGACAGTTCCACGTGTATTGTTGGCCCTTAAAGGTAAAGGCGAACTTGTACTGGTCCTCCCGTTTTAAAGGAATGGACCAGAACCCATTTGAAATGTCCAGCACGGTGAAAGTGGTCGCGGATGCTGGAATACTCCCTATGAGGTCCACTACGGCTGCTACAGTGGGTGCACAGGCAGGGATATTCTTATTTAGTACTCGATAGTCCACGGTGGCCCTCCATGAGTTGTCCGGTTTCTTAACCGACCACAGTGGAGAGTTCACATGGGTAGCTATTGGTCTTAACACCCCTTGCTCTACCAGTGATCCCAGCGCCGTTGTCAGGTCTGCCTCTGCCTCCCTGGGGAAGTTATATTGCTTTTGTGGTCGGGTCATGGGGTCCCCTACTATACTAACCTCCACCGCCGTTACCCTACCACAGTCATGTTTGTGGGTGGCGAATGCTGCAAGGTGTGCCCGTACATATGCCTGGTACTCCACTGGGGTGTTACTGACCAGTAATTCCAAATCATAACCCTCCTTTGGCTTCACGGTACACAATGTTCCCTTGGCCCCTTTTTCTGGGATCACCGCCACCTCCCCTTCCCTGTCAGTCACTATGGTTCCCCATAGATAGTGGTTCCTGAGATCCACTAGGATCTGGTGGCTAATGGTGAAATCAGCCCCCAGGATCCCTTTTCGCTTCTGCTCCCATTTCATCAGGACACACTTCCATTTGGTTTTGAGTGTCCCTAACTGAATGGTGAGCGGGATGGAAAACGAACCAGTTTGCTCATTGCCTGTGAACCCCAATAGACTGTACGGGACCCTGTTCGATAGAGGTGAGGTAGCTGGGTTATCTGCATATACAAGGGTGCTGGAAGCACCAGTATCTAGCAGGTAGGTCCCTTTCACTTTCTCCACCTCCATCGTAACGCACGGTCTCTTCCAGGCATCGTACTCTAGGGAACACAGGTACACAGGCTGCGCTGGCTCTAGTCATGCATCTGGGTGGGTTGGAGCAGAGGTTTTTACCGTACCGGCTACTGCACCAGTTGCAATAGCTACTGCTCCCTGTCCGTTTATGAGTGTCTGTAGGGCGGCTACGAGTGTCTCATATGAGTCAGGTGTTCCTGCCCCGGCCTTACGGGCTAGGGCTGAAGTGGCCTTTCCCTTAGTCTCTTTCCATGGGTTCCTACAGTCCTTCCTCCAGTGCCCACTTTTCCCACACCCAAAACATTCGCCTCCTTTGTGGGGAGGGTTCACACCTTCCTGATGCCACTCTCTCTTGCCTTGGCTGGGTTTAATCTCATGGACCCTCCCTTTAGAGGAGGACTCCTCTGTCCCTCTACCGTTCCGGTAAGCCAGTGTCAACTGTCTGACCACTGTCTCCTCGGTGGTTCTTGGATCTCCTGGATCGAACCAGACCTCGGCTTTTGCCTTTACTCCAGGTAGGCTGTTTGCCACCAGGCTGCGGAGCCAGTGAGCCAGCTCATTAGGGTTCAGGTGAGCCCGGTCAAGAACCCCACTACAGGCCTTTTCGTAGACCGGCCACAACCTGTCGCCGAAAGTCTGTGGCGTCTCCCCATAGAGCTGCACTGTTTTCTCCACTCGGGAGAAAGGACTCCCGTCATTCATACCCATGGCCTCTAGAACCTCCTCCTTAACCGTAGCGTACGTGTTTCGCCCCTTTCTGCTGTCTGCAGAGAGGGAATGGCACAGCTTGGTGTCCAGCGAGAAGAGCAACAGCTTAGCCTGCTCCGAATCATCGCACCCGTTAATATCCCCTGTGTGTTCCACTTCTAGGAAGTGTACCGAGGGATCCTCCGTTGGGGTTTTTGGGTATCGTGGGGGACTACGAATTTGCTTTCTAGGGGTCCTGCTGCCCCATTGGCATCAGGCAGGCCAAATTTCTGCTGCTGGACCGGGTGCATTGGCCCTGGTTCCGGCCCTTCTTGTATTGGCTCGTCCTCTTCCTCTTGCTGCCAAGCCGAGTTAAAACTCGGGGCTGCCGGTGTTGGTAGTTCGCAATCCTTGCCTGCCCCGCACTCTGGCTGACACCCCTGCTGCCCCGGGCCATTCCTGGGAGCTGCAGGCGGTGACAGAGGGGTTTCTCCTTGCCTAACCAGGTGTTCCTGGGCTAAACCCCGGTTTATCAGGCACACCATGCCTTTAGCCCGGGATAGAGCAAGGTTCAAGCTCTGGATCTGCTGCTGGCAGGGGCCGTGGTCCCCTGCCTCAAATTCCCTGGTACTGGCTACCTTATAGGCTACCTGAATGTCTCTCACCCTCTCCCCATACTCTTTAACTTGCTTGGCGAGGCGGGAATTCTCTTCCCGCAATACCAGTTCGCTATTCTTGGCTTCAATAATCTGACACTGTAAAAGGTCCAGTTGGGTTTTGTACCTTTCTTTAGTGAGCTCTCTACTTTCCTTTAACTATCCCACCTCTGTCCACAGCCTTTCCCCGACTGTGGCCCTTGCGCTGGACCTCTCTTCTGCCTGTCTCAATACTCCCTTTAATTTTTCATTCTCCTCATCTAGAAGCCGGATCTGTTGGTGAAGGCAAATTAGCCAAACGGCCTTCTCTATCGACTTTTTATGGTCCTTGCTCTCGGTCCATTGAGCTGCAGCATCTTCTGGACGCTCAGCATACAATAGATCGAGTACCCACTCCTTAGCCACATTTACCCTCTTAAACACATACGAGGAAATCCCCTCTTCCATTTTGCTTCGTTTCCTGAAACCAATCTCTCTCTTATCACGTCTCTTGTAGCAGTGTCCCATCTGGGTCGCCATTATGTAAGGGGTGGTTTGCAGGGGGTCAGCTTTCCCTTCTGACCTTATATGAGCGGTTCCGAATCGCTCCCACACGCTTGGTTCTAGACACTGGAATTATGAAGGGACTGTGACAGACTTGGACAGTCAATCGGTTTCAAGGTAGGAAGCAGGTATGGCTTTATTGTGTTTAAAAAGGAAGTAAAAGGCACATCTTCAATAACACACACACAGACCAATACACACTGAAGGGTACAACCCATTGAATAAAATTGTCAAATTACAGCCGGTGGGGAAAAGAATGCAGCTTAAACTCTAAATGGGGTAAAGAGGAGAATGCAGATACATTTACACAAGTTATCCCAGCCTCCCACCCCTCCCCCCCTCCCAATTCCCCTAACTAACTAAGTTATAGCTCTGAGGGTTCAGGGGCTATGCTCACCAATCCCTTTAGACAGTTGCCAGTGAATCACGGTTTCGGGGTTCGCTGCACTTGGCTTTCTAGGCGAGCCGCACCCTGGACACAGGAGAGGACTTCGGACTGCGTAGTCTTCGGTTGGGGTGCATCCGTTGATGCGCTAATTTGCGTTTTGGATGTTTGGGGTAAGTACCCACTTTCTTTGGTTAGGAATAGTTTTAGTTAGTCCCTTTTGGTAATTTCTCACCCATTGGTCGTTCAGAAGTAGATTGTAGAGTGGAAATAAAGGTCGATTCTTTGGTTTTTGCTAAGTTGGTTTTGGTTGGTCGTTTCGCTGGTTGTGGTGACCCGGGTTGTCAATTTGGTTGCTGAAAACCTTCCGTTTCGTGGGCCTCGTGCCCGGTCGGTCCTTGACGATTTCTTGTAGTTTCCTTCACTACTCCATTTCTTCACTCCCCAGCTCCGGCTGCTTGTGTCTGTGTCTGTGTTCCACTCTCTGTGTTCTGCTAGTTTTGAGTTCTGCTAGTCTTTTCTTGTAAAACTGGGGGATAGATATATCCCAAAAAAGGCTCCGTTATCTCCCATCAAATCTCTTGGGCTCTGTTTAAACTGTCTGTCCATTGATTTTCAAATGTCTCCTTTGTCAGCAGTAACTTGATTAGGGTGTGAGAATGTGATATCACTGGTTTTGCATTGTTTTAGGATTGTCCAGTTTTTCTGACCATGATTTCCATTGTGCTTGATTGGGTAATTCGATTATCTCTTCGGGGGTGAATAGTTCCCCCAGACAGTCTGAGATCCTTAATACATGAATTTGGCCCCACCTCCTGTATTTGGTAACTCCTTTTCGCAGCCAAAATGTTGTAGAATCTTAACATTGATATGCTCCTTCCCATAGATGTTTAGGGGATCTCAAGCTTCTGTAATTTAGGTCCATTTTGAATTCCCTTTCCTATGAGTCCAAACACTGGGGGGGGGTCTCCATCAATGCATCCCCTTTTATCCCCCGTAGGCTTCGTCTGCCCCTTTAAACTCATTTTAAAAGCCCAGAAAGGGATTCTTCTCCTCTATAGGGGAAAGGTACCTGGAATCTTTGCGAGATATTGGTAAATTCTACAAGGCCAACATGCCATTTGCCTTCTTCACCACCTGCTGTACCTGCATGCCAACTTTCAATGACTGATCTACCATGACACCCAGGTCTCGTTGCACCTCCCCTTTTCCTAATCTGTCACCATTCAGATAATATTCTGCCTTTCTGTTTTTGCCACCAAAGTGGATAATCTCACATTTATCTACATTATACTGCACCTGCCATGCATTTGCCCACTCACCTAACTTGTCCAAGTCATCCTGCAGCCTCTTAGCCTCCTCTTCACAGCTCACACCGCCACCCAGCTTAGTGTCATCTGTAAACTTGGAGATATTACCTTCAATTCCTTCGTCTAAATCATTGATGTATATTGTAAATAGCTGGGGTCTCAGCACTGAGCCCTGCGGCACCCCACTAGTCACTGCCTGCCTTTCTGAAAAGGACCCATTTATCCCGACTCTCTGCTTCCTGTCTGCCAACCAGTTCTCTATTCATGTCAATATATTACCCCCAATACCATGTGCTTTAATTTTGCACACCAATCTCTTGTGTGGGACCTTGTCAAAAGCCTTTTGAAAGTCCAAATACACCACATCCACTGGTTCTCCCTTGTCCACTACTAGTTACATCCTCAAAACATTCTAGAACATTTGCCAAGCATGATTTCCCTTTCATTAATCCATGCTGACTTGGACCGATCCTGTCACTGCTTCCCAAATGCGCTGCTATTCCATCTTTAATAATTGATTCCAACATTTTCCCCACTACCGATGTCAGGCTAACCGGTCTATAATTCCCCGTTTTCTCTCTCCCTCCTTTTTTAAAATGTGGTGTTACATTAGCTACCCTACAGTCCATAGGAACTGATCCAGAGTCGATAGACTGTTGGAAAATGATCACCAATGCATACACTATTTCTAGGGCCACTTCCTTAAGTACTCTGTGATGCAGACTATCAGGCCCTGGGGATTTATCAGCCTTCAATCACATCAATTTCCCAAACATAATTTCCTGACTAATAAGGATTTCCTTCAGTTCCTCCTTCTCGCTAGACCCTCGGTTCCCTAATATTTCCGGAACGTTATTTGTGTCTTCCTTTGTGAAGACAGAACCAAAGTATTTATTCAGTTGGTCTGTCATTTCTTTGTTCCCCATTATAAATTCACCTGATTCTGACTGCAAGGGACCTACGTTTGTCTTCACTAATCTTTTTCTCTTCACATATCTATAGAAGCTTTTGCAGTCAGTTTTTATGTTCCCAGCAAGCTTCCTCTCATACTCTATTTCCCCCCTCCTAATTAAACCATTTGTCCTCTTCTGCTGAATTCTAAATTTCTCCCAGTCCTCAGGTTTGCTGCTTTTTCTGGCCAATTTATATGCTTCTTCCTTGGATTTAACACCATCCCTAATTTCCCTTGTTAGCCACGGTTGAGCCACCTTCCACGTTTTATTTTTACTCCAGTCAGAGATGTATAATTGTTGAAGTTTAAATGTGATCTTTAAATGTCTGCCATTGCCTATCCACCGTCAACCCTTTAAGTATCATTCGCCAGTCTGTTCTAGCCAATTCACGTCTCATACTATCGAAGTTACATAGAAACATAGAAACATAGAAAATAGGTGCAGGAGCAGGCCATTCAGCCCTTCTAGCCTGCACCGCCATTCAATGAGTTCATGGCTGAACATGAAACTTCAGTACCCCCTTCCTGCTTTCTCGCCATAACCCTTGATCCCCCGAGTAGTAAGGACTTCATCTAACTCCCTTTTGAATATATTTAGTGAATTGGCCTCAACTACTTTCTGTGGTAGAGAATTCCACAGGTTCACCACTCTCTGGGTGAAGAAGTTTCTCCTCATCTCGGTCCTAAATGGCTTACCCCTTATCCTCAGACTGTGACCCCTGGTTCTGGACTTCCCCAACATTGGGAACATTCTTTCTGCATCTAACCTGTCTAAACCCGTCAGAATTTTAAACGTTTCTATGAGGTCCCCTCTCATTCTTCTGAACTCCAGTGAATACAAGCCCAGTTGATCCAATCTTTCTTGATAGGTCAGTCCCGCCATCCCGGGAATCAGTCTGGTGAACCTTCGCTGCACTCCCTCAATAGCAAGAATGTCCTTCCTCAAGTTAGGAGACCAAAACTGTACACAATACTCCAGGTGTGGCCTCACCAAGGCCCTGTACAACTGTAGCAACACCTCCCTGCCCCTGTATTCAAATCCCCTCGCTATGAAGGCCAACATGCCATTTGCTTTCTTAACCGCCTGCTGTACCTGCATGCCAACCTTCAATGACTGATGTACCATGACACCCAGGTCTCGTTGCACCTTCCCTTTTCCTAATCTGTCACCATTCAGATAATAGTCTGTCTCTCTGTTTTTACCACCAAAGTGGATAACCTCACATTTATCCACATTATACTTCATCTGCCATGCATTTGCCCACTCACCTAACCTATCCAAGTCACTCTACAGCCTAATAGCATCCTCCTCGCAGCTCACACTGCCACCCAACCTTTTGTTAAGTTCAGGACCCTTGTCTCTGAATTAACTGTGTCACTCTCCATCTTAATTAAGAATTCTACCATATTATGGTCACTCTTCCCCAAGGGGCCTCGCACAACAAGATTGCTAATTAGTCTTTTCTCATTATACATCACCCAGTCTAGGATGGTAGCCCTCTAGTTGGTTCCTCGACATATTGGTCTAGAAAACCATCCCTAAAACACTCCAGGAAATCCTCCTCCACCGTATTGCTACTAGTTTGGATAGCCCAATCTATATGTAGACTAAAGTCGCCCATGATAACTGCTGTACCTTTATTGCACGCATCCCTAATTTACACTTCTATGTTGACAGGTAAAAAAAAGTTGAACTTTATTATTGATTTTGACAGTGTTCTTGACTCCCTCCAAAATCTTCGATTTAAAAGCAATGGCGTCTTTCAGCGCAGATTTGTGAATGTGCGCTTGGTTTTCTTAACATGAGGGAACGCCCCCATGATGTTAAAAAAAAACTGGCCTAGAAAAAGCTTTTGCAGTAGAATTGTCCCAACCTTTTATCGTGGGCATACCATAGAGACTTGGGTGGGTGGGGGTTGGTCGGAATGGGGGGGGGGGGGGGGTGGGGGTGGGGGCACAGTGATTTGTGAATGTTTCAGACCATAGACCTCGGTATTCTGAGTTAGGATGTACCCACCAATGAGACCAAAGCCACAGCTGGAGTACTGCATGTAGTTCTGGTCACCACATTACAGGAAAGATGTGATTGCGCTAGAGAGGGTACAAAGGAGATTTACCAGGATGTTGCCTGGACTGGAGAACATTAATTATGAGGAAAGATTGGATAGGCTGGGTTTATTTTCTTTGGAACAGAGGAGGCTGAGGGGAAACTTGACTGAGGTGTATAAAATGACGAGGGGCCGGGATAGAGTGGATAGGAAGGACCCTTAGCAGAGGGGGCATAAATTTAAAGTAATTGGTAGGTTTAGAGGGGTTTTGAGGGGAAATTTCTTCACCCAGAGGGTGGTGGAGATCTGGAACTTACAGCCTCAAAGGGCAGTAGAGGCAGAAACCCTCATTGCATTTAAAAAGTACTTGGATGTGCATCTTGAAGTGCCATAACCTACAGGGCTACGGACCTTGTTATGTCTGTAATGCACTTATGAATGACTCCACGAGGCAATGTGTTGTACTCAAATTGTAGTGACCGTGGTCCTTTATTCATAAAGGAGTGAGGCACAAGCATGGTGGGCAGCCTTTTATACTGGGCCCTGCACACCTATGCAGGTGACCCTCAGGTCTCCCACTGCAGTGCCCTCTGGTGGACAGCCTCTGCCACAGGGGCAGGAAACCCTGGTCTCCACCAGTTGCATCCTCTAGTGGTGCCAGCATAGTATATACACAGTGTAAACCTTATTGATAGTACATCAGGTAACAAGTCTCCATCTTATGCAACGATACAGTGACTACACAGAGAGTATATCTATAGTCTGCATATACAACAGACCTAGTGCTGGACAGTGGGATGAGGCTGGATAGCTTTTTGTCGCCGGCGCGGACACAATGGGTCAAAATGGCCTACTTCCATGCTGTAAAAATCTGTGATTCTAAAGCCCTTCTCAAACCTCCTGGCCCAAACACCAAATTCAAAACATGACAAACCAGCGAGTGATGAGTTTTGGAACTTAAATGTGCTTAGTTTGCCAGAGTGTTTTGGGGATTGTCGGGGCTCGGGTGTTGCTGATGGTCCATTGACTGCGATTTGGACGCCCCTGTCTTGCAGTAAAATGCAGGGTGCAAAATGTGAAAGTACAAAAAAATGTTTTTGAATCATATTTTACTCTTTATGTTCCAGTGGTGTTTATTTCCTGTACAGCTTATCTCACTATTATTGCTTCCTCCCTTTAGTCTGCCCACTGGTTTCACTGTTTGGGGTCAGAGTTGACAGCCAAGTAACCTGGTCTCAGACCTCTGCCTGTCCCATGTTGTGCTGGGAGATGTTTGTGAACTGTGTTGAATAGGTTTGTTGAGCCTTTTAGAATTGTAACATCTTATAGCACAAAAGGCCCATCGTGCCTGTGCCGGCTCTTTGAACGAGCTGTTCAATTACTTCCGACTCCCCCATTCTTTTCCTGTAGCCTTATAAATTGTTCCCTTTCACATATCTATCCTTTTGAAAGTTACTATGGAATCTGCTCCACTGCCCTTTCAGATCTCAACAACAACTTGTATTTATACAATGCCTTTAACGTAGTGAAACGTCCCAAAGTGCTTCACAGGAGTATTATGAGATTTTAAAAACTCGCTGTGTAAAAATAAATTCTCATCTTCTTCCTGGTTATTTTGCCAATTATATTAATATAATGCAACAGTAGCATAGTGGTGATGTTATGGGACTAATAATCCAGAGACTTGGACTAATGATCCAGAGACATGAGTTCAAATCAGTAATGGTGACCATGAAACTACCAGATTGTCGTAAAAATCAATCCATCTCAAACTCCACCTCATCTGCTTCACTAATGTCCCTTTATGGAAGGAAATCTGCCGTCCTTACCCGATCTGGGCCTATATGTGACTCCAGACTCACAGCAATGTGGTTGACTCTTAACTGCCCTTGGAAATGGCCCAGCAAGCCACTCAGTTGTAGCATCCCCAGCATCGAAGCACTGACCACACTCACTCAGCTCCGCTGGGCAGGCCACATTGTTCGCATGCCCGACACAAGACTCCCAAAGCAAGCGCTCTACTCGGAACTCCGACACGGCAAGCAAGCCCCAGGTGCGCAGAGGAAATGTTTCAAGGACATCCTCAAAGCCTCCTTGATAAAATGCAACATCCCCACCGGCACCTGGGAGTCCCTGGCCCAAGACTGCCCTAAGTGGAGGAAGAGCACCTCGAGTCTCGACGCCGAGAGCATGCAGAAAGCAAGTGCAGGCAGCGGAAGGAGCGTACAGCAAACCAAACTCCCCACCCACCCTTTCCTTCAACCACTGTCTGTCTCACCTGTGACAGAGACTGTAATTCCCGTATTGGACTGTTCAATCACCTGAGAACTCACTTTTAGAGTGGAAGCAAGTCTTCCTCGATTTCGAAGGACTCCCTATGATGGTGATGATGATGATAATGTAACAAACTGCGAGGGGGAAAAAAGCACCACATGGACTGCAGCGGTTCAAGAAGGCAGTTCACCACCACCACCTTCTCAAAGGCAATTAGAGATGGGTAATAAATGCCGGCCTGGTCAGCGACGCCCATGAATTAATGACAAAAAATCTTAAATTCTTTTAGATTGAATTGTAATACAAATTTGAATCGTCTGGATGATTACAGTAAAAAGATGACCAATATTTTCATCATCCTCATAGGCAGTCCCTCAGAATTAAGGAAGACTTTCTTCCACTCTTAAAATGAGTCCTTAGGTGGCTGAACAGTCCAATACGAGCACGACTGTCCTTGTCACAGGTGGGACAGATAGTGGATGAAGGTAAGGGTGGGTGGGACTGGTTTGCCGCACGCTCCTTCCGCTGCCTGTGCTTGATTTATGCATGCTCTCGGCGATGAGACTCGAGGTGCTCAGCGCCCTCACGGATGCACTTTCTCCACTTAGGGCGGACTTTGGCCAGGGACTCCCAGGTGTCAGTGGGGATGTTGCACTTTATCAGGGAGACTTTGAGGTTGTCCCTGTAACGTTTCCTCCGCCCACCTTTGGATCATTTGCCAATATTTTATGGTAGTTTTAAAAGGGGCTTTCAGCAATATAGCTGTACAGTGGCACATGGTGGGTGGTGGAGGCAGATTCAATCGTGGCTTTCAAAAGGGGATTGGATAAGTACCTGAATGAAAAAAATTTGCAGGGCTACAGGGAAAGAGCGGGGGAGTGGAACTGGCTCAAGTGCTCTTGCAGAGAGCCGGCATGGGTCTCCTTCTGTGCTGTAACCATTGAATGGTTCTATGATAAACATAGGAACATAGAAACATAGAAAATATGTGCAGGAGTAGGCCATTCGGCCCTTCGAGCCTGCACCACCATTCAATAAGATCATGGCTGATCATTCCCTCAGTACCCCTTTTCTGCTTTCTCTCCATATCCCTTGATCCCTTTAGCCGTAAGGGCCATATCTAACTCCCTCTTGAATATATCCAATGAACTGGCATCAGCAACTCTCTGTGGTAGGGAATTCCATAGGTTAACAACTCTCTGAGTGAAGAAGTTTCTCCTCAACTCAGTCCGAAATGGCCTCTCATACTCTATTTTCCCCCTCCTCTAGTTGGTTCCTCGACATATTGGTCTAGAAAACCATCCCTAATACACTCCAGGAAATCCTCTTCCACCGCATTGCTACCATTTTGGTTAGCCCAGTCAATATGTAGATTAAAGTCGCGCATGGTAACTGCTGTACCTTTATTGCATGCATCCCTAATTTCTTGTTTGATGCTGTCCCCATCCTCATTACTACTGTTTGGTGGTCTGTACACAACTCCCACTAGCGTTTTCTGCCCTTTGGTATTCCGTAGCTCCACCCATACAGATTCCACATTATCCAAGCTAATGTCCTTCCTTACTATTGCATTAATTTCCTCTTTAACCAACAACGCCACCCCACCTCATTTTCCTTTCTGTCTATCCTTCTTAAATGTTGAATATCCCTGGATGTTGAGTTCCCAGCCATGGTCACCCTGGAGCCATGTCTCCGTGATGCCAATTACATTATACCGTTAACTGCTATCTGCGCAGTGAATTTGTCCACCTTATTCCGAATACTCCTTGCATTGAGGCACAGAGCCTTCAGGCTTGTCTTTTTAACACCCTTTGCCCCTTTAGATTTTGCTGTAATGTGGCCCTTTTTGCTTTTTGCCTTGGGTTTCTCTGCCTTCCACTTTTACTTTTCTTCTTTCTATCTTTTGCTTCTGCCCCCATTCTACTTCCTTCTGTCTCCCTGTATAGGTACCCATCCCTCTGCCATATTAGTTTAACTTCTCCCCAACAGCACTAGCAAACACTCCCCCTAGGACATTGGTTCCGGTCCTGCCCAGATGCAGACCATCCGGTTTGTACTGGTCCCACCTCCCCCAGAATCGGTTCCAATGCCCCAGGAATTTAAATCCCTCCCTTCTGCACCACTCCTCAAGCCACGTATTCATCAGAGCGATCCTGCGATTCCTACTCTGACTAGCACATGACACTGGTAGCAATCCTGAGATTACTACTTTTGAGGTCCTACTTTTTAATTTAGCTCCAAGCTCCCTAAATTCGTCTTGTAGGACTTCATCCTGTTTTTTACCTATATCGTTGGTACCTTAAAACCAGTGAGTTGGGGAAAAAATGTTCGGGTTAAGGTATTCTTCATGTGTAGAACATAAGGAATAGGAGCAGGGGGTTGACCATTTGGCCTCTCGAGCCTGCTCCACAATTCAATAGGATCATGGCTGATCTGATCATAGACTCAGGTCCACTTCCCTGCTCTCTCCCCATGACCCTTCACTCCCTTATCATTCAAAACTCTGTCTATCTCCGCCTTAAATATATTCAATGACCCAGTCTCCACAGCTCTCTGGGGCAGAGAATTCCAAAGATTCATGACCCTCTGAGAGAAGAAATTTCTCCTTATTCTGAAACTATGGTCCCTAGTTCTAGATTCCCGCATGAGGGGAAACATCCTCTCTGCATCTACCCTGTATCCTTCATGTGTGCAAAGTTACAATCTCTTTCCATTCCACTTGCTGATAGTCCTTTTTTGCCCACATCAGATCAGCCAAATGATCAGATAATGCCTTGATTAGCAAAATAGCAGTATTAGGTAGTATTTACAGAACAGAAACAGGCCATTTGGCCCAACAGGGCTATGTTGGTGTTTATGCATCACACAAGCCTCCTTCCACCCTTCTTCATCTCACCCCATATAGACCTCACTAAATTCCTAAACTGCACCTCACCCAGAATGCCAATTAGTTGAAAGGTAAGTTATGAAATGGGTTGGAAGGCAGCAAGGTCACCTGATTATTTGCCTCTTATATACAGTCAGATGTTGCAATTCTGAGTAACACTGTTTGAAAGTCCAGATGAAAGTTCATAGCAGGGCAGATTAGAACAGAGAAACTGAGTCCAGAAGAAACATCTTCTAATAATTAACCTCAGATTGCTGTTTTAGTCAGTGCTGGAATAGACATTGCATTTTTTTTTTAATCAATCTGAAATGACACGGACCCACAAAGTTCATCGGCAGCCCGCTTCGATGCAAAATAAATCAATTTGTGTCATTGGTAAGCAAACTAAAACAGAATCATTCTCCCCATCATGTCCCAACAACCCCCTGCACCCCCCCCCCACCTCCCAAAACAAAATGTTAAATAACACTGATATAATGAAGTGGTGGGAGTTAAAGATTAACGGGGTGGGGTCGGGTATTCAGACAGCGTCCAGCACTCCTTAGGCTAGAAGATTATTGTTGTTTTCCTCAACGTGCCACCCCCAACCCTGCTCATTATTTTTTTTGACCAGTCATGGTTTAGGTCACTCTTTTATTTGAGGCTGAGTCATTTTATTGCACCGTCGCATTGTGTAATAGTCCTTCCGAGCGCACCGTGCAGTGAGAGAGGGAGAGTGAGGCATGTCGTTGGCACTGGACGAGTACTGCGGCTCCACATTTTGGGTGAGTGGCACTGTGTTTTTACCCATGTCGATCCGTGTCTTCAAAGTGTCTGGCTGGGGCTAAGGTTGACGATTACAGCAATAGATATAGCAACATAAAAGAACTTTGCATTTCTACAGCGCCTTTCACCCACCTCAGGAAGTCCTAAAGCGCTTCGCAGCCAATGAGGTACTTGTTGAAGTGCAGTCACCACTGTGATGTTGAAAACGCGGCAGCCAATTTATGCGCAGCAAGCTCCCACAAACAGCAATGTGATAAATGACCAGATAATAAGAACATAAGAAAGAGGAACAGGAGTAGGCCATGCGGCCCCTCGAGCCTGCTCCGCCATTCAATAAGATCATGGCTGATCTGATCATGGACTCAGCTCCATTTCCCCGCCCGCTCTCCATAACCCCTTATCCCCTTATCGGTTAAGAAACTGTCTATTTCTGTTTTAAATTTATTCAATGTCCCAGCTTCCACAGCTCTCTGAGGCAGCGAATTGCACAGATTTACAACCATCTGAGAAAAAAAATTCCTCCTCATCTCAGTTTTAAATGGGCGGCCCCTTATTCTAAGATTATGCCCCCTAGTTCTAGTCTCCCCCATCAATGGAAACATCCTCTCTGCATCCACCTTGTCAAGCCTCCTCATAATCTTATACGTTTCAATAAGATCACCTCTCATTCTTCTGAATTCCAATGAGTAGAGGCCCAACCTACTCAACCTTTCCTCATAAGTCAACCCCCTCATCCCCGGAATCAAACTAGTGAGCCTTCTCTGAACTGCCTCCAAAGCAAGTATATCCTTTTCATCTGTTTTTTTTTAAGTAATGTCGGTCGAGGGATAAATATTGTTCAAAGGACTCCGGGGATAACTTCCCTGTTCTTCTTCGAAATAATACCATGGGAGCTTTTACGTATAACTGAGAGAGCAGACTCGGTTTAACATCTCATCCGAAATATGGCACCTCCGACAGTGCAGGACTCTGTCAGCACTACACTGAAGTATCAGCCTAGATTTCTGTAGCACCTTTCATGACCACTAGACATCCCAAAGCGTTTACGGTCAATGAAGTACTTTTTGAAGTGCAGACACTGTTATAATGTAGGAAACACAGCAACTAATTTGTGCGCAGCAAGATCCCATAAGCAGCAGTGTGAGAACCAGATAATCTCTTTTGGTAATGTTGATTGAAGGATAAATATTGACCCCAGGATACCGGGGAGAACTCCCCTGCTCTTCTTCGAAATAGTGCCATGGGATCTTTTACCTCCACCTGAGAGAGCAGACGGGACCTTGGTTTAACATCTCATCCAAGAGATGGCATCTTCACCAGTACAGCACTCCCTCAGCACTGCATTGGGAGTGTCAGCCTGGATTTTTGTGCTCAAGTCTCTGGAGTGGGACTTGAACCCACAACCTTCTGACTCAGGCGTGATTGCTGTCCACTGAGCCACGGCTGACAATTCAGCTGTGTGACTTCAGTGTTCAGGATAGGAAAGGATGAATATTCTGGATTGGTGAGACTACACCAAGAGATGGCGGAAGTTATAGCAGATGCATTCGTTATAATCTACCAAAACTCTCTGGACTCTGGGGAGGTGCCAGCGGATTGGAAAGCAGCTAATTTAACGCCTCTGTTTAAAAAGGGGGGGAGACAAAAGGCAGGTATCTATAGGCCAGTTAGTTTAACATCTGTAGTGGGGAAAATGCTTGAAGCTATCATTAAGGAAGAAATAGCGGGACATCTGGATAGGAATAGTGCAATCAAGCAGATGCAACATGGATTCATGAAGGGAAAATCATGTTTAACTAATTTACTGGAATTCTTTGAGGATATAATGAGCATGGTGGATAGAGGTGTACCTATGGATGTGGTATATTTAGATTTCCAAAAGGCATTCGATAAGGTGCCACACAAAAGGTACTGTAGAAGATAAAGGTACGCGGAGTCAGAGGAAATGTATTAGCATGGATCGAGAATTGGCTGGCGAACAGAAAGCAGAGAGTCGGGATAAATGGGTCCTTTTCGGGTTGGAAATCAGTGGTTAGTGGTGTGCCACAGGGACCACAACTGTTTAAAATATACATAGATGACCTGGAAGAGGGGAGAGAGTGTAGTGTAACAAAATTTGCAGATGACACAAAGATTAGTGGAAAAGCGGGTTGTGTAGAGGACACAGAGAGGCTGCAAAGAGATTTAGATGGGTTAAGCGAATACAATGTCGGAAAAAGTGAGATCATCCAGCTTTGAAAAAAAAACAGTAAAAGGGCATATTATTTGAATGGGGAGAAATTACAACATGCTGCGGTGCAGAGGGACCTGGGGGCATTGTGCATGAATCCCAAAAAAGTTATTTTGCAGGTGAGCAGGTAATCAGGAAGACGAATGGAATGTTGGCCTTCATTGCGAGAGGGATGGAGTACAAAAGCAGGGAGGTCCTGCTGCAACTGTATAGGATATTGGTGAGGCTGCACCTGGAGTACTGCGTGCAGTTTTGGTCACCTTACTTAAGGAAGGATATACTAGCTTTGAAGGGGGTACAGAGACGATTCACTAGGCTGATTCTGGAGATGAGGGGGTTACCTTATGATGATAGATTGAGTAGACTGGGTCTTTACTCGTTGGAGTTCAGAAGGATGAGGGGTGATCTGCTAGAAACATTTAAAATAATGAAAGGGATAGACAAGATAGAGGCAGAGAGGTTGTTTCCACTGGTCGGGGAGACTAGAACTAGGGGGCACAGCCTCAAAATACAAGGGAGCCAATTTAATACCGAGTTGAGAAGGAATTTCTTCTCCCAGAGGGTTGTGAATCTGTGGAATTCTCTGCCCAAGGAAGCAGTTGAGGCTAGCTCATTGAATGTATTCAAATAGAAACATAGAAACATAGAAACATAGAAAATAGGTGCAGGAGTAGGCCATTCGGCCCTTCTAGCCTGCACCGCCATTCAATGAGTTCATGGCTGAACATTCAACTTCAGTACCCCATTCCTGCTTTCTCGCCATATCCCTTGATCCCCCCAGCAGTAAGGACCTCATCTAACTCCTTTTTGAATATATTTAGTGAATTGGCCTCAACAACTTTCTGTGGTAGAGAATTCCACAGGTTCACCACTCTCTGGGTGAAGAAGTTCCTCCGCATCTCGGTCCTAAATGGCTTACCCCTTATCCTTAGACTGTGACCCCTGGTTCTGGACTTCCCCAACATTGGGAACATTCTTCCTGCATCTAACCTGTCTAACCCCGTCAGAATTTTATATGTTTCTATGAGGTCCCCTCTCATTCTTCTGAACTCCAGTGAATACAAGCCCAGTTGATCCAGTCTTTCTTGATAGGTCAGTCCCGCCATCCCGGGAATCAGTCTGGTGAACCTTCGCTGCACTCCCTCAATAGCAAGAATGTCCTTCCTCAGGTTAGGAGACCAAAACTGTACACAATACTCCAGGTGTGGCCTCACCAATGCCCTGTACAACTGTAGCAACACCTCCCTGCCCCTGTACTCAAATCCCCTTGCTATGAAGGCCAACATGCCATTTGCTTTCTTAACCGCCTGCTGCACCTGCATGCCAACCTTCAATGACTGATGTACCATGACACCCAGGTCTCTTTGCACCTCCCCTTTTCCTAATCTGTCACCATTCAGATAATAGTCTGTCTCTCTGTTTTTACCACCAAAGTGGATAACCTCACATTTATCCACATTATACTTCATCTGCCATGCATTTGCCCACTCACCTAACCTATCCAAGTTGCTCTGCAGCCTCATAGCATCCTCCTCGCAGCTCACACTGCCACCCAACTTAGTGTCATCCGCAAATTTGGATGAAATCCGCAAATCACAGATAAATAGATTTTTAACCAATAAGGGAATTAAGGGTTATGGGGAGCGGGCGGGTAAGTGGAGCTGAGTCCACGGCCAGATCAGCCATGATCTTGTTGAATGGCAGAGCAGGCTCAAGTGGCTAGATGGCCTACTCCTGTTCCTAATTCTTATGTTCTTATGTACTGTGTACAATTTTGGTCTCCGTATTTAAGGAAGGATATACTTGCATTGGAGGCTGTTCAGAGAAGGTTCACTGGGTTGATTCCTGAAATGAAGGGGTTCACTTATGAAGAAGCGGGAGCAGAGAGGAGCGGATGGTCACTGAGGCGTGAGTCCGGGGATCAGCAGAGGCCTATAAAGGCCGCGAGAGGCAGCGGGATTTCGTGGTCGCTGAGGCGTGAGTCTGGGGATCGGCAGAGGCCTATGAAGGCCGTGAGAGGCAGCGGGAGTTCGTGGTCGCTGAGGCGTGTGGGGATCGGCAGAGGCCTATAAAGGCCGCGAGAGGCAGCGGGAGTTCGTGGTCGCTGAGGCGTGAGTCCGGGGATCGGCAGAGGCCTATAAAGGCTGCGAGAGTCAGCGGGAGTTCGTGGTCGCTGAGGCGTGAGTCCGGGGATCGGCAGAGGCCTATAAAGGCCGCGAGAGGCAGCGGGAGTTCGTGGTCGCTGAGGCGTGGGTCCGGGGATTGGCAGAGGCCTATAAAGGCCGCGAGACGCAGCGGGAGTTCGTGGTCGCTGAGGTGTGAGTCCGGCGATCGGCAGAGGCCTATAAAGGCCGCAAGAGGCAGCGGGAGTTCGTGGTCACTGAGGCGTGAGTCCGGGGATCGGCAGAGGCCTATAAAGGCCGCGAGAGGCAGCGGGAGTTCGTGGTCACTGAGGCGTGAGTCCGGGGATCGGCAGAGGCCTAAAAAGGCCACGAGAGGCAGCGGGAGTGCGTGGTCGCTGAGGCGTGAGTCCGGGGATCGGCCGAGGCCTATAAAGGCCGCGAGAGGCAGCTACAGGGAAAAGGCAAAAAAGAAGTAGAAAGAAAGTGAAAGGTGACATCACAGCCAAGGTGGTAAGTGATTGGCTGGTGATTGGCAAGTAGTTTTTCCTTTTCTTTCTTTATCAGTAAGTAACCTTCAACATTGTTGTTACCCAATTAAGTTAATCTAAGGGTTAAGTCATGGCAGGAGAGCTCGGACACATGTTATGCTCCTCCTGTACTATGTGGGAACTCAAGGATGATTCCGGTGTCCCTGATGACTACGTGTGCGGGAAGTGTATCCGCCTGCAGATCCTGACAGACCGCATTGTGGCACTGGAGCTGTGGGTGGATTCACTCTGGAGCATCCACGATGCTGAGAATGATGTGAATAGCACGATTAGTGAGTTGGTCACACTGCAGGTAAAGGGTACACAGCCAGATAGGGAACAGGTGACCAACAGGAAGAGTAGTGCAAGGAAGGTAGTGCAGGGGTCCCCTGTGGTCATCCCCCTGCAAAACAGATACACCGCTTTGAGTACTGTTGAGGGGAATGACTCATCAGGGGAAGGCAGCAGCAGCCAAGTTCATGGCACTGTGGCTGGCTCTGCTGCACAAGAGGGCAGGAAAAAGAGTGGGAGAGCGATAGTGATAGGGGATTCAATTGTAAGGGGAATAGATAGGCGTTTCTACGGCTGCAACCGAGACTCCAGGATGGTATGTTGCCTCCCTGGTGCAAGGGTCAAGGATGTCTCGGAGCGGGTGCAGATTATTCTGAAAAGGGAGGGTGAACAGCCAGTTGTCGTGGTGCACACTGGTACCAACGATATAGGTAAAAAACGGAATGAGGTCCTACGAGACGAATTTAGGGAGCTAGGAGCTAAATTAAAAAGTAGGACTTCAAAAGTTGTAATCTCAGGATTGCTACCAGTGCCACGTGCTAGTCAGAGTAGGATTCGCAGGATAGCTCAGATGAATACATGGCTTGAGGAGTGGTGCAGAAGGGAGGGATTCAAATTCCTGGGGCATTGGAACCGATTCTGGGGGAGGTGGGACCAGTACAAACCGGACGGTCTGCACCTGGGCAGGACCGGAACCAATGTCCTAGGGGGAGTGTTTGCTAGTGCTGTTGGGGAGGAGTTAAACTAATATGGCAGGGGGATGGGAACCTATGCAGGAAGGCAGAGGGAAATAAAAGGGAGACAGAGGCAAAAGATAGAAAGGAGAAGAGTAAAAGTGGAGGGCAGAGAAACCCAAGGCAAAAAACAAAAACGGCCACATTGCAGCAAAATTCTAAAGGGGCAAAGTGTGTTAAAAAAACAAGCTTGAAGGCTCTGTGCCTCAATGCGAGGAGTATTCGGAATAAGGTGGACAAATTAACTGCGCAGATAGCAATTAATGGATTTGATGTAATTGGCATCACAGACACATGGCTCCAGGGTGACCAAGGCTGAGAACTCAACATCCAGGGGTATTCAACATTTAGGAAAGATAGACAGAAAGGAAAAGGAGGCGGGGTGGAGTTGGTGGTTAAAGAGGAAATTAATGCATTAGTAAGGAAGGACATTGGCTTGGATGATGTGGAATCGGTATGGGTGGAGCTACGGAATACCAAAGGGCAGAAAACGCTGTTGGGAGTTGTGTACAGACCACCAAACAGTAGTAGTGAGGTTGGGGACAGCATCAAACAAGAAATAAGGGATGTGTGCAATAAAGGTGCAGCAGTTATCATGGGCGACTTTAATCTACATATTGATTGGGCTAACCAAACTGGTCGCAATGCGGTGGAGGAGGATTTCCTGGAGTGTATTAGGGATGGTTTTCTTGACCAATATGTCGAGGAACCAACCAGAGAGCTGGCCATCCTAGACTGGGTGATGTATAATGAGAAGGGACTAATTAGCAATCTTGTTGTGCGAGGCCCCTTGGGGAAGAGTGACCATAAAATGGTAGAATTCTTTATTAAGATGGAGAGTGACACAGTTAATTCAGAAACTAAAGTCCTGATCTTAAGGAAAGCTAACTTCGACGGCATGAGGCATGAATTGGCAAAAAAAAGACTGGCAAAGGATACTTAAAAGGTTGACGGTGGATAGGCAATGGCAAACATTTATAGATCACATGGATGAACTTCAACAAGTGAACATCCCTGTCTGGAGTAAAAACAAAACAGGGAAGGTGGCTCAACCATAGCTAACAAGGGAAATTAATGATCATGTTAAATCCAAGGAAGAGGCATATAAATTGGCCAGAAAAAGCAGCAAACCTGAGGACTGGGAGAAATTTAGAATTCAGCAGAGGAGGACAAAGGGTTTAATTGGGAGGGGGAAAATAGAGTACGAGAGGAAGCTTGCCGGGACATAAAAACCGACTGCAAAAGCTTCTATAGATATGTGAAGAGAAAAAGATTAGTGAAGACAAACGTAGGTCCCTTGCAGTCGGACTCAGGTGAAATTATAATGGGGAACAAAGAAATGGCAGACCAATTGAACAAATACTTTGGTTCTGTCTTCACGAAGGAAGACACAGATAACCTTCCGGAGGTACTAGGGGACCGAGGGTCTAGTGAGAAGGAGGAACTGAAGGATATCCTTATTAGGCGGGAAATTGTGTTGGGGAAATTTATGGGATTGAAGGCTGATAAATCCCCAGGGCCTGATTGTCTGCATCCCAGAACACTTAGGGAAGTGGCCCTAGAAATAGTGGATGCATTGGTGATCATTTTCCAACATTCTATAGACTCTGGATCAGTTCCTTTGGACTGTAGGGTAGCTAATGTAACACCACTTTTTATAAAAGGAGGGAGAGAGAAAACGGGTAATTATAGACCGGTTAGTCTGACATCAGTAGTGGGGAAAGTGTTGGAATCAATTATTAAGGATGAAATAGCAGCGCATTTGCAGAGCAGTGACAGGATTGGTCCAAGTCAGCACGGATTTATGAAGGGGAAATCATGCTTGACAAATCTTCTGGAATTTTTTGAGGATGTAACTAGTAGAGTGGACAAGGAAGAACCAGTGGATGTGGTGTATTTGGACTTTCAAAAGGCCTTTGACAAGGTCCCACATAAGAGATTGGTGTGCAAAATCAAAGCATATGGTATTGGGGGTAATGTCGTGATGTGGATAGAGAATTGGTTGGCAGACAAGAAGCAGAGTCGGGATAAACGGGTCCTTTTCGGAATGGGAGGCAGTTACTAGTGGGGTGCCGCAGGGCTCAGTACTGGGACCCCAGCTCTTTACAATATCCATTAATGATTTGGATGAAGGAGTTGAGTGTAATATCTCCAAGTTTGCAGATGACACTAAACTGGGTGGCGGTGTGAGCTGTGACGAGGATGCTAAGAGGCTGCAGGGGACAGGTTAGGTGAGTGGGCAAATGTATGGCAGATGCAGTATAATGTGGATAAATGTGAGGTTATCCACTTTGGTGGCAAAAACATGAAGGCAGAACATTATCTGAATGGCGGCAGATTAGAAAAAGGGGAGATGCAACGAGACCTGGGTGTCATGGTTCATCAGTCATTGAAAGTTGGCATGCAGGTGCAGCAGGCAGTATGAAGGAAAATGGCATGTTGGCCTTCATAGCTAGGAGATTTGAGTATAGGAGCAGGGAGGTCTTACTGCAATTGTACAGAGCCTTGGTGAGGCCGCACCTGGAATATTGTGTTCCGTTTTGGTCTCCTAATCTGAGGAAGAACGTTCTTGCTAGAGAGGGAGTGCAGCGAAGGTTCACCAGACTGATTCCAGGGATGGCTGGACTGACATATGAGGAGAGACTGGATCAACTGGGCCTTTATACACTGGAGTTTAGAAGGATGAGAGGGGATCTCATAGAAACGTATAAGATTCTGACGGGATGTTGGGGAAGTCCAAACCAGGGGACATAGTCTTAGGATAAGGGGTAAGCCATTTCGGACTGAGATGAGGACAAACTTCTTCACTCAGAGAGTTGTTAACCTGTGGAATTCCCTGCCGTAGGGAGTTGTTGAGGCCAGTTCATTGGATATATTCAAGAGGGAGTTAGATATGCCCCTTACGGCTAAAGGGATGAAGGGGTATGGAGAGAAAGCAGGAAAGGTGTACTGAGGTGAATGATCAGCCATGATCTTATTGAATGGTGGTGCAGGCTCGAAGGGCCGAATGGCCAACTCCCGCACCTATTTTCTATGTTTCTATGTTTCTAAGAAATGTTGAGCAGGTTGGACCTGTACTCATTGGAGTTTAGAATACTGAGGTGATTTTATTGAAACATATAAGATCTGAAAGGGTTTGACAAGGTAGATGCAGAGAGGATGGTTCCCCTCGTGGGGGAATCTAGAACTAGAGGGCATAGTTTCAGAATAAGGGGGTCGTCCATTTAAAATAGAGAAGAGGAGGAATTTCTTCTCTCAGAGGGTCGTGAGTCTGTGAAATTCTCTGCCCCAGAGAGCTGTGGAGACTAGGTCATTGAATATATTCAAGGTGGAGATAGACAGAATTTTGAACGATAAGGAGTCAAGGGTTATGGGGAACGATTTCCCTGGGTCTTTTCCCTTCCCTAGGAGTTGCCAATAGCTGAGGAGGAGGGAGAGGTGCACATGGTTACATCGTCCAATGGATGGGTGGAGTATCATCATCATAGGCAGTCCCTCGGAATCGAGGAAGACTTGCTTCCATTTTAAACATGAGTCCTTAGGTGGCTGAACAGTCCAATACGAGCACCACAGTCTCTGTCACAGGTGGGGCAGATAGTCATTGAGGGTAAGGGGTGGGTGGGACAGGTTTGCCACACGCTCTTTCCACTATCTGCGCTTGCTTTCTGCATGTTCTCGGCGATGAGACTCGAGGTTCTCAGTGCCCTCCCGGATGCTCTTCCTACACTTAGGGCGGTCTTTGACCAGGGACTCCCAGGTGTTGGTGGGGATTTTGCACTTTATCAGGGAGGCTTTTGCTGGTGTCCTTGTAACGTTTCCTCTGCCCACCTTTGGCTTATTTGCCGTGAAGGAGCTCCGAGTAGAGCGTTTGCTTTGGGAGTCTCGTGTCTGGCATGTGGACAATGTGGCCTGCCCAGCGGAGCTGATCAAGTGTGGTCAGTGCTTCAATGCTGGGGATGTTGGCCTGGTCGAGGATGGGTAGAACATGAGGGTCGAATGGCCAGCTCTCACCCTTCATTTCATGTGTTTGCTTGACAACGTTGGGGAATCAAGGTATTTCCTTCATTGGACTGTGCATAGCATCCAATGAACTTCCTCACAGATCCTGTCCCCTGACCCGGGAGGTGAGACAGGACGAGCAGGATCCACCACAGTGTAGAGTGTACAGGAGCAGTGGAAAAAGTCGGCTTGTATACAGTTTTGGATACACTTGCCAGTGAGGGAGTCCTACAAAGGTTCACCAGGCTGATTCCTGGGATGGGGGGATTGTTCAATGAGGAGAGATTGAGCAGACTAGGCCTATATTCTCTAGGGTTTAGAAGAATGAGAGGTAATCTCATTGAAACATACAAAATTCTTGCCGGGCTTGACAGGGTAGATGCAGGGAGGATGTTTCCCCTGGCTGGGGAGACAAGAACCAGGGGTCACAATCTCAGAATAAGGGGTCGCCCTTTAGGACAGAGAAGAGAAAAATTGCCTTCACTCAGAGGGTGGTGAATCTCTGGAATTGTCTTCCCCAGAGGGCTGTGGAGGCTTAGTCGTTGAGTATATTCAAGACAGAGATCGATAGATTTTTGGATATTAATGTAATGAAGGGACTTGGGGATAGTGCAGGAAACTGGAGTTGAGGTAGAAGATCAGCCATGATCTCATTGAATGGCAGAGCAGGCTCGAGGGGCCGAATGGCCAACTCCTGCTCCTATTTCTTATATTCTTAAATGGCATTTCCCCATTTAATATTTTCATATTTTCTTACTGTTCCTGTGGGTGGAAAAATTCGGTTGCATCCTGTTTGAGGTGGTAACATTTGCTAGACGGGACTTTTTGCGCCAGGAGCAGAAGCCCCGCCCCAGCTCACGAAATTGGGGTTACCGCCCCTGAGAGGAAATGAGGCGCAAAGGAATGCACTCCACTTCCCCTCTGGGGCGCTAATGGGGCGGAGGCAGCGGGAGTGGGGCGTAGAAGGGGCTTTGCCCTTCATTAAAGGGAGGTCCCAAGCTGCCGACTCTGCGGGGGGCCCTACCTGGACCACCGGGGAGTGGGTGTGTACCGCGCCAACTGCCCGACACGCAAGCTGGAGCGCTGGGCTGACAGATCGCGGCACGGACCCCGTGTTCAAAACTCTGATGGCATTAATTTCCAAGATGGCCGCCGCCTCCCCTTTGACCTGCGCCCCACGAGCCTCCTCGTTCACGTCCTCGGACGCTGTTGCTGTCATCGCCCGGCGCTGCCAATGTTTGCTCCAAGGCGGAAACGGGGCACCGCACACGGTGCTGACGCCGTCACCGCCAGCAGAACGGGGCCGCTATGGGTCGCCGCTAAACTCCCGCGGAGTTCAGCAAAAAGCCGTCGGCGCTAGCCTGAGTTTGTGCGAGGCACAAACGAGACCCAATTTCTCCCCCTCATAATCTTTGTTTGGAATAGAGGCCTGATTTTCCTGGTCCTGTTCACCTCTGCTTTTGCCCTGGAGGGGCGGCAATGGTGGCGGGCGGGCGGTCAGCCTCCAGCGCCCCGCCGGGGTTTTCTGAGGCCGGTTTCGCCTGGAAGAGGAAGAGGTGAGCAGTGTGCAATGGCCCTGGTTGCGACATCGGCTCGCTTTTTGAGTCCTGCCCGATCCATAGCGCTCCGTAGAGCGCCTCCTGCTGGGGCCACCTGTGAAAGCGGGCAGTGCGACCTATACTGGCTGCAGTGAGGTAAGTAATGTCGACTTCAGGTAAGTGTGATTGTTTATTGTTTGCGATCTATGTTGTGGTGGACCGGGCTGTGTATTGGAAATGTTTTTGGATGTTCTTTTTCTCCCAAGGCCTCTCACAGAGCACTCTCAGGCCGACTCTTTAACGGGATTTTTTACATTCTCAGCCGGCTTAGCGCCCTGAGAGAGGTGTGTAACGCCTCCCTTGGCTCCCCGCCCCACACTCAGGGTCCAGCTGCCCAATTTTGCTGACTGAGGCGCAAACTGTTCCCGGGCGCAAACTTTACCACCCCACCGCCATTACCGCCCCGACATCAGCAAAGCCGAAAATCCAGCCCATAAAGTCAGGTTATATATTTCTGTATTTTTAGTCTCAATAGAGTTTACAACATGCAAACAGGCCATTCGGCCCATCCAGTCCATGTTGGTATCTGTCCTCCATGTGAGCTTAAAAGTTCTAATCACATTTACTTCGCTGTTTCCAAATCCCTTAATCTCCTTTTTCCTTCATCCCTTTATCCAAGCTAACCTTTGAATGTTGACACACTTTCTGCCTCAACCACTCACTGTGGAAGCGAATCCCACAGCCTCACAACTCTCCTTCCCTCTCTTCTAAATCTCTCGCATTTAATCTTGTGTCTGTGGCCCCTTGTTCTGGAACCCTCAACGACCGGAAACAATCCAGCTTCCATCCACCCTGCCCCGTCCTTTCAGCATTTTATACACTTCATCCATATCTGCGTTGTTTGAACAAATAAAAAACAAAACAATTTTTCCTCGTGTTTGTATCTGCTCTTACCAGGTAGCATCCAAGTGAATCTGCGCTGTACCCTCTCTAAACCCTCCATTCTTCAAAATGATTTTCTCTTTGCTTCTTTGCAATGCTGAGGGAGTGCTGCACTGTCGGAGGTGCCATCTTTTGGATGAGACATTAAACCTAGGCCCCGTCTGCTCTCTCGGGTGGATGTAAAAGATCCCATTGCCACTATTTCGAAGAAGAGCAGGGGAGTTCTCCCCGGTGTCCTGGGGCCAATATTTAGCCCTCAATCGACATCACTAAACACAAACAGCAATGTGATAATGACCAGATAATCTGTTTTCAGTGATGTTGATTGAGGGATAAATATTGGCCCTGGGGAGAACTCCCCTGCTCTTCTTTGAAATAGTGCCGTGGGATCTTTTACACCACCTGAGAGGGCAGAGGAAGCCTCGGTTTAACGTCTCATCCGAAAGACGGCACCTCTGACAGTGCAGCACTCCCTCAGTACTGCCCCTCCAACAGTGCAGCATTCCCTCAGTACTGCCCCTCTGACAGTGCAGCACTCCCTCAGCATTAAAACATAAGAACATAAGAATTAGGAACAGGAGTAGGCCATCTAGCCCCTCGAGCCTGCTCCGCCATTCAACAAGATCATGGCTGATCTGGCTGTGGACCCGCCCGCTCCCCATAACCCTTAATTCTCTTATTGGTTAAAAATCTATCTATCTGTGATTTGAATACATTCAATGAGCTAGTCTCAACTGCTTCCTTGGGCAGAGAATTCCACAGATTCACAACCCTCTGGGAGAAGAAATTCCTTCTCAACTCGGTTTTAAATTGGCTCCCCTGTATTTTGAGGCTGTTCCCCCGAGTTCAGTCTCCCCGACCAGTGGAAACAACCTCTCTGCCTCTATCTTGTCTATCCTTTTCATTATTTTAAATGTTTCTATAAGATCACCCCTCATCCTTCTGAACTCCAACGAGTAAAGACCCAGTCTACTCAATCTACCATCATAAGGTAACCCCCTCATCTCCGGAATCAGCCTAGTGAATCGTCTCTGTACCCCCTCCAAAGCCAGTATATCCTTCCTCAAGTAAGGTGACCAAAACTGCACGCAGTACTCCAGGTGTGGCCTCACCAATACCCTGTGCAGTTGCAGCAACACCTCCCTGCTTTTGTACTCCATCCCTCTCGCAATGAAGGCCAACATTCCATTCGCCTTCCTGATTACCTGCTGCACCTGCAAACTAACTTTTTGAGATTCATGCACAAGGACCCCCAGGTCCCTCTGCACCGCAGCATGTTGTAATTTCTCTCCATTCAAATAATATGCTCTTTTAATGTTTTTTTTTCCAAGTTGGATGACCTCACATTTTCCGACATTGTATTCCATCTGCCAAACCTTAGCCCATTCGCTTAACCTATCTAAATCTCTTTGCAGCCTCTCTGTGTCCTCTACACAACCCGCTTTCCCACTAATCTTTGTGTCACCTGCAAATTTTGTTACACTACACTCCGTCCCCTCTTCCAGGTCATCTATGTATATTGTAAACAGTTGTAGTCCCAGCACCGATCCCTGTGGCACACCACTAACCACCGATTTCCAACCCGAAAAGGAACCATTTATCCCGACTCTCTGCTTTCTGTTAGCCAGCCAATTCTCGATCCATGCTAATACATTTCCTCTGACTCTGCGTACCTTTATCTTCTGCAGTAACCTTTTGTGTGGCACCTTATCGAATGCCTTTTGGAAATCTAAATACACCACATCCATCGGTACATCTCTATCCACCATGCTCATTATATCCTCAAAGAATTCCAGTAAATTAGTTAAGCATGATTTCCCCTTCATGAATCCATGTTGCGTCTGCTTGATTGCACTATTCCTATCTAGATGTCCCGCTATTTCTTCCTTAATGATAGCTTCAAGCATTTTCCCCACTACAGATGTTAAACTAACCGGCCTATAGTCTGCCCCCTTTTTTAAACAGAGGCGTTACATTAGCTGCTTTCCAATCTGCTGGTACCTCCCCAGAGTCCAGAGAATTTTGGTAGATTATAACGCATGCATCTGCTATAACTTCCGCCATCTCTTTCAAGACCCTGGGATGCATTTCATCAGGACCAGGGGACTTGTCTACCTTGAGTCTCATTAGCCTGTCCAGCACTACCCCGCTAGTGATAGTGATTGTCTCAAGGTCCTCCCTTCCCACATTCCCGTGACCAGCAATTTTTGGCATGGTTTTTGTGTCTTCCACTGTGTCTTCCACCGAAGCAAAATAATTGTTTAAAGTCTCAGCCATTTCCACATTTCCCATTTTTAAATCCCCCTTCTCATCTTCTAAGGGACCAACATTTACTTTAGTCACTCTCTTCCGTTTTATATATCGGTAAAAGCTTTTACTATCTGTTTTTATGTTTTGCGCAAGTTTACTTTTGTAATCTATCTTTCCTTGCTTTCTTAGTCATTCTTTGCTGTCGTTTAAAATTTTCCCAATCTTCTAGTTTCGCACTAACCTTGGCCACCTTATACGCATTGGTTTTTAATTTGATACTCTCCTTTATTTCCTTGGTTATCCACGGCTGGTTATCCCTTCTCTTACCGCCCTTCTTTTTCACTGGAATATATTTTTGTTGAGCACTATGAAAGAGCTCCTTAAAAGTCCTCCACTGTTCCTCAATTGTGCCACCGTTTAGTCTGTGTTCCCAGTCTACTTTAGCCAACTCTGCCCTCATCCCACTGTAGTCCCCTTTGTTTAAGCATAGTACGCTCATTTGAGACACTACTTCCTCACCCTCAATCTGTATTACAAATTCAACCATACTGTGATCACTCATTCCGAGAGGATTTTTTACTAGGAGATCATTTATTATTCCTGTCGCCCCTCCGACAGTGCAGCGCTTCCTTAGTACTGCCCCTCTGATAGTGCAGCGCTCCCTCGGTACTGCCCTTCCGACAGTGCAGCACTCCCTCAGCGCTGCCCCTCCGACAGTGCAGTGCTCCCTCAGTACTGTCCTTCTGACAGTGCGGCGCTCCCTCAGCACTGCCCCGCCGAAAGTGCAGCGCTTCCTCAGTACTGCCCCTTCGATAGAACAGCGCTCCCTCAGTATTGCCCCTCTGACAGTGCGGTACTCCCTCAGTACTGCCCCTCCAACAGTGCGGTGCTCCCTCAGTTCTCCCCCTCTGACAGTGCGGCGCTCCCTCAGTACAGCCCCTCCGACAGTGCGGCGCTCCCTCAGCATTGCCCCTCCGACAGAGCAGCGCTCCCTCAGTACTGCCCCTCTGACAGTGTGGCGCTCCCTCAGTACTGTCCCTCCGACCGTGCGGCGCTCCCTCAGTAGTGCCCCTCTGACAGAGCAGCGCTCCCTCGGTACTGTCCCTCCGACAGTGTGGCGCTCCCTCAGCACTGCAGTGGAGTGTCAGCCTAGATTTTGGTGTTCAAGTCTCTGGAGTGGCAGTGCAACCCAGCTTAAGGAGAGAGTCTCAGTCTCGATTCGCCTTGAAATAGCAATAAAAGACAGTTTCTCCCTAAGTGACATTGCTCTTGCTCACTGGGGGAGGTACAGAAACAGATCCCGCACCCACCCCGCCCTCTTTAGAAGACATACTTATGGTACCACTTTGCTTCAGTAAAGAAGGCATTGTTCTTCAGGACAAAAATTTCTAGCAACAGGAAGAGAAATCAATCATTTTAAAGTTGAGATTTGTAAGGGGAGCTTGGGGTGTGGTTTCGAATCCACACTCCCCTTGGGTTCTGTACGTGCGATTTATGATGGTGGGTGAGTAATGAGGCACCAGACACAGTGGGTAAGAGTACAAAATGGCTAATGTTGTTTATTTAGAATAGCAAACACAAAGATAGAGGGCATAGGAAGAGGTCATAAAATAGCAGTAAAGGCAAAATCTCATTCAACAACTTGAAAAATCTTGCAACAGGGAAAGGGAAAACAAGAGGTTAAAACATTCCACTCACACACAACCACACCTCCCACTCCCACCCTTCCGACCAACTCCTATCCTAAATTGAGTCTGTGAGGGGATTTGGGCTAAACTCACAATCCTATCAACTCCGGGGTTCTGTAGCACTTATTTCAGCTCGGGGTCCCTCTGGGTTTTATGTTGTTGTTCGATTTTCCTCTTCGATATTGCGTTGGTTTCTTCTATCTGCCTCTCGGTTATCGTCAAACTACAGCTGTGAATCCAGGTTATTGAACCAGGTGTCCAGGTCTGCACAGCTCTGCGTGCCCCAGCCTGATGCTTCGGCTATTCTCACCCTGTCCAGTGTGTTCAGGGCTAACAGCAGCACCTGCTGCCACTTACCAACCAGGAGGTTGGCTTGTGAGTTTTTAGTCTCGACCAAAATCAAAGTTTGCAAAACTCTCTCAGCTCCTTTCCCCCCAGCAGCTAGCAGTCCTTTCAAGAACTGACCCCAAACAGTTTTTCCTACTGCTCCAGCTGCATTCCCCCTCCAGCAGCCAGCTGCCTTTTCAAGAACTGACCCCAAACTGTTTTTCTCCACAACTCCTGCAAGTCTTTTCCTCTCCACACCTTTCCTCCCCTGTGAACTCTGCCCACAACTCTTTTTGGTCCACAACTCCTTTTCTCCACAACCTTTTTCTGGTCCACAACCCTATCTGGTCCACAACTGTTTTTGGTCCACAACCCCCTTTTCCTGGTGGTTCTGTGTCCTATATTTGTATTCAATTAGTTCTGGTCTTTTCGTGCTCAAACCCAGTGGGTGGTCCATTGTGTAAGTTTAGGGAGATAGCTTTGAATATTTAATCAGAAGATGTCACAGGTACACGCAGGTGTGAGGACCAGGGTATTGTTACGGGGCACATAGGTGCCTGAAAGTCTGTCGGTCCTTTGTTATAGTCCTGGGAGTCAGTGGGCCATTCCTGCAGTGATTCATAGTTTTGATTCAGAGCTATTGTCCATATTAATTAGGTAGATAATGGCCCACATTCGTAGTTTGATTTGGGGGAGAAGTCATTTTCAAACTGGGCCGGGGAGTCCTTATTGGTTGAAGGTTTCCCCACTTCAGGCCCGACTCGACCCCTGATTGGCCTGCACTTTTCCCCCATTGGCCAGTGCCTCTGTCTCGCTTGTGAGCCAGACTCCACAATGTCTGTATCCGCCCACACGTTTTCCCAGCCTGCTTTTACTTGGCCAAAAATGTTCATTTAGTGTATGGAACGATCCCATGTTAGTTTTCTTGACCTTAGGGTGTTTCAAATGCGGCCGTGGATTTTCGAACCTTACAGATTGATAGATTTTTGCTAGCCAAGGGTATGAAAAAATATGGAGCCAAGGCATAAGAACACAAGAACATAAGAAATAGGAGCAGGAGTCGGCCACTTGGCCCTTCGAACCCGCTCCGCCATTCAATAATATCATGGCTAATCTGATCATGGACTCAGCTCCACTTCCCTGCCCGCTCCCCATAACCCTTTACTCCCTTATCGCTCAAAAATCTGTCTATCGCCACCTTAAATATATTCAATGACCCAGCCTCCACAGCTCTCTGGGGTAGAGAATTCCAAAGATTCACGACCCTCTGAGAGAAGAAATTCCTCTTCATCTCAGTTTTAAATGGGCAACCCCTTATTCTGAGACTATGCCCCCTAGACCTAGTTTCCCCTATGAATGGAAATATCCTCTCTGCATTCACCTTGTCGAACCTCCTCATTATCTTATATGTTTCGATAAGATCACCTCTCATTCTTCTGATGAGTATAGACCCAACCTACTCAACTTATCTTCATAATACTCATCACTGGAATCAACCCAGTGAACCTTCTCTGAACAGCCTTCAATGCAAGTATATCCTTCCTTAAATACGGAGACCAAAACTGTACGCAGTACTCCAGGTGTGGCCTCACCAATACCCTGTGCAGTTGCAGCAACACCTCCCTGCTTTTGTACTCCATCCCTCTCGCAATGAAGGCCAACATTCCATTCGCCTTCCTGATTACCTGCTGCACCTGCAAACTAACTTTTTGAGATTCATGCACAAGGACCCCCAGGTCCCTCTGCACCGCAGCATGTTGTAATTTCTCTCCATTCAAATAATATGCTCTTTTAATGTTTTTTTTTCCAAGTTGGATGACCTCACATTTTCCGACATTGTATTCCATCTGCCAAACCTTAGCCCATTCGCTTAACCTATCTAAATCTCTTTGCAGCCTCTCTGTGTCCTCTACACAACCCGCTTTCCCACTAATCTTTGTGTCACCTGCAAATTTTGTTACACTACACTCCGTCCCCTCTTCCAGGTCATCTATGTATATTGTAAACAGTTGTAGTCCCAGCACCGATCCCTGTGGCACACCACTAACCACCGATTTCCAACCCGAAAAGGAACCATTTATCCCGACTCTCTGCTTTCTGTTAGCCAGCCAATTCTCGATCCATGCTAATACATTTCCTCTGACTCTGCGTACCTTTATCTTCTGCAGTAACCTTTTGTGTGGCACCTTATCGAATGCCTTTTGGAAATCTAAATACACCACATCCATCGGTACATCTCTATCCACCATGCTCATTATATCCTCAAAGAATTCCAGTAAATTAGTTAAGCATGATTTCCCCTTCATGAATCCATGTTGCGTCTGCTTGATTGCACTATTCCTATCTAGATGTCCCGCTATTTCTTCCTTAATGATAGCTTCAAGCATTTTCCCCACTACAGATGTTAAACTAACCGGCCTATAGTCTGCCCCCTTTTTTAAACAGAGGCGTTACATTAGCTGCTTTCCAATCTGCTGGTACCTCCCCAGAGTCCAGAGAATTTTGGTAGATTATAACGCATGCATCTGCTATAACTTCCGCCATCTCTTTCAAGACCCTGGGATGCATTTCATCAGGACCAGGGGACTTGTCTACCTTGAGTCTCATTAGCCTGTCCAGCACTACCCCGCTAGTGATAGTGATTGTCTCAAGGTCCTCCCTTCCCACATTCCCGTGACCAGCAATTTTTGGCATGGTTTTTGTGTCTTCCACTGTGTCTTCCACCGAAGCAAAATAATTGTTTAAAGTCTCAGCCATTTCCACATTTCCCATTTTTAAATCCCCCTTCTCATCTTCTAAGGGACCAACATTTACTTTAGTCACTCTCTTCCGTTTTATATATCGGTAAAAGCTTTTACTATCTGTTTTTATGTTTTGCGCAAGTTTACTTTTGTAATCTATCTTTCCTTGCTTTCTTAGTCATTCTTTGCTGTCGTTTAAAATTTTCCCAATCTTCTAGTTTCGCACTAACCTTGGCCACCTTATACGCATTGGTTTTTAATTTGATACTCTCCTTTATTTCCTTGGTTATCCACGGCTGGTTATCCCTTCTCTTACCGCCCTTCTTTTTCACTGGAATATATTTTTGTTGAGCACTATGAAAGAGCTCCTTAAAAGTCCTCCACTGTTCCTCAATTGTGCCACCGTTTAGTCTGTGTTCCCAGTCTACTTTAGCCAACTCTGCCCTCATCCCACTGTAGTCCCCTTTGTTTAAGCATAGTACGCTCATTTGAGACACTACTTCCTCACCCTCAATCTGTATTACAAATTCAACCATACTGTGATCACTCATTCCGAGAGGATTTTTTACTAGGAGATCATTTATTATTCCTGTCGCCCCTCCGACAGTGCAGCGCTTCCTTAGTACTGCCCCTCTGATAGTGCAGCGCTCCCTCGGTACTGCCCTTCCGACAGTGCAGCACTCCCTCAGCGCTGCCCCTCCGACAGTGCAGTGCTCCCTCAGTACTGTCCTTCTGACAGTGCGGCGCTCCCTCAGCACTGCCCCGCCGAAAGTGCAGCGCTTCCTCAGTACTGCCCCTTCGATAGAACAGCGCTCCCTCAGTATTGCCCCTCTGACAGTGCGGTACTCCCTCAGTACTGCCCCTCCAACAGTGCGGTGCTCCCTCAGTTCTCCCCCTCTGACAGTGCGGCGCTCCCTCAGTACAGCCCCTCCGACAGTGCGGCGCTCCCTCAGCATTGCCCCTCCGACAGAGCAGCGCTCCCTCAGTACTGCCCCTCTGACAGTGTGGCGCTCCCTCAGTACTGTCCCTCCGACCGTGCGGCGCTCCCTCAGTAGTGCCCCTCTGACAGAGCAGCGCTCCCTCGGTACTGTCCCTCCGACAGTGTGGCGCTCCCTCAGCACTGCAGTGGAGTGTCAGCCTAGATTTTGGTGTTCAAGTCTCTGGAGTGGCAGTGCAACCCAGCTTAAGGAGAGAGTCTCAGTCTCGATTCGCCTTGAAATAGCAATAAAAGACAGTTTCTCCCTAAGTGACATTGCTCTTGCTCACTGGGGGAGGTACAGAAACAGATCCCGCACCCACCCCGCCCTCTTTAGAAGACATACTTATGGTACCACTTTGCTTCAGTAAAGAAGGCATTGTTCTTCAGGACAAAAATTTCTAGCAACAGGAAGAGAAATCAATTTTAAAGTTGAGATTTGTAAGGGGAGCTTGGGGTGTGGTTTCGAATCCACACTCCCCTTGGGTTCTGTACGTACGATTTATGATGGTGGGTGAGTAATGAGGCACCAGACACAGTGGGTAAGAGTACAAAATGGCTAATGTTGTTTATTTAGAATAGCAAACACAAAGATAGAGGGCATAGGAAGAGGTCATAAAATAGCAGTAATGGCAAAATCTCATTCAACAACTCGAAAAATCTCGCAACAGGGAAAGGGAAAACAAGAGGTTAAAACATTCCACTCACACACAACCACACCTCCCACTCCCACCCTTCCGACCAACTCCTATCCTAAATTGAGTCTGTGAGGGGGTTTGGGCTAAACTCACAATCCTATCAACTCCGGGGTTCTGTAGCACTTATTTCAGCTCGGAGTCCCTCTGGGTTTTATGTTGTTGTTCGATTTTCCTCTTCGATATTGCGTTGGTTTCTTCTATCTGCCTCTCGGTTATCGTCAAACTACAGCTGTGAATCCAGGTTATTGAACCAGGTGTCCAGGTCTGCACAGCTCTGCGTGCCCCAGCCTGATGGTTCGGCTATTCTCACCCTGTCCAGTGTGTTCAGGGCTAACAGCAGCACCTGCTGCCACTTACCAACCAGGAGGTTGGCTTGTGAGTTTTTAGTCTCGACCAAAATCAAAGTTTGCAAAACTCTCTCAGCTCCTTTCCCCCCAGCAGCTAGCAGTCCTTTCAAGAACTGACCCCAAACAGTTTTTCCTACTGCTCCAGCTGCATTCCCCCTCCAGCAGCCAGCTGCCTTTTCAAGAACTGACCCCAAACTGTTTTTCTCCACAACTCCTGCAAGTCTTTTCCTCTCCACACCTTTCCTCCCCTGTGAACTCTGCCCACAACTCTTTTTGGTCCACAACTCCTTTTCTCCACAACCTTTTTCTGGTCCACAACCCTATCTGGTCCACAACTGTTTTTGGTCCACAACCCCCTTTTCCTGGTGGTTCTGTGTCCTATATTTGTATTCAATTAGTTCTGGTCTTTTCGTGCTCAAACCCAGTGGGTGGTCCATTGTGTAAGTTTAGGGAGATAGCTTTGAATATTTAATCAGAAGATGTCACAGGTACACGCAGGTGTGAGGACCAGGGTATTGTTACGGGGCACATAGGTGCCTGAAAGTCTGTCGGTCCTTTGTTATAGTCCTGGGAGTCAGTGGGCCATTCCTGCAGTGATTCATAGTTTTGATTCAGAGCTATTGTCCATATTAATTAGGTAGATAATGGCCCACATTCGTAGTTTGATTTGGGGGAGAAGTCATTTTCAAACTGGGCCGGGGAGTCCTTATTGGTTGAAGGTTTCCCCACTTCAGGCCCGACTCGACCCCTGATTGGCCTGCACTTTTCCCCCATTGGCCAGTGCCTCTGTCTCGCTTGTGAGCCAGACTCCACAATGTCTGTATCCGCCCACACGTTTTCCCAGCCTGCTTTTACTTGGCCAAAAATGTTCATTTAGTGTATGGAACGATCCCATGTTAGTTTTCTTGACCTTAGGGTGTTTCAAATGCGGCCGTGGATTTTCGAACCTTACAGATTGATAGATTTTTGCTAGCCAAGGGTATGAAAAAATATGGAGCCAAGGCATAAGAACACAAGAACATAAGAAATAGGAGCAGGAGTCGGCCACTTGGCCCTTCGAACCCGCTCCGCCATTCAATAATATCATGGCTAATCTGATCATGGACTCAGCTCCACTTCCCTGCCCGCTCCCCATAACCCTTTACTCCCTTATCGCTCAAAAATCTGTCTATCGCCACCTTAAATATATTCAATGACCCAGCCTCCACAGCTCTCTGGGGTAGAGAATTCCAAAGATTCACGACCCTCTGAGAGAAGAAATTCCTCTTCATCTCAGTTTTAAATGGGCAACCCCTTATTCTGAGACTATGCCCCCTAGACCTAGTTTCCCCTATGAATGGAAATATCCTCTCTGCATTCACCTTGTCGAACCTCCTCATTATCTTATATGTTTCGATAAGATCACCTCTCATTCTTCTGATGAGTATAGACCCAACCTACTCAACCTATCTTCATAATACTCATCACTGGAATCAACCCAGTGAACCTTCTCTGAACAGCCTTCAATGCAAGTATATCCTTCCTTAAATACGGAGACCAAAACTGTACGCAGTACTCTAGGTGTGGCCTCACCGATACCCTGTACAGTTGTAGCAGATCTCCCCGGTGTTCTGGGGCCAATATTTATCCCTCAATTACCATCCCTAAAACAGATTATCTGCTCATTATCACATTTCTGTTTGTGGGAGCTTGCTGTGCGCAAATTAGCTGCCATGTTTCCTACATTACAACAGTGACTACACTCCAAAAAGTACTTAATTGGCTATGAAGCGCTTTGGGACGTCTGCTGGTCGTGAAAGGCATTATAGAAATGCAAGTCTTTTTTTTCTATGATTCTAAGATCGGAAATCATGTTGGTCACTCTTTGCAAACTTTTGGGGGGGGGCAATTGTTGAACTATTAACAGAGATCACCTATGAGGTCATTGTGAGCTCAACTCAGCGTATAGTATCTCCTGTAGCGACTTCATTGGGGGGTCCCATTGTCAGTGCTACTGCTCAGATGTCCACAAACAACCATCACGAGTGTCCTCGATGAAGCATCAAAGAGAGTCTCTGGCATTTGATGACATTTGTGTTCAGAGCATGAGTCAGCGAGACCTTGACTATCAATAGAGATTAACTAGTCATTAACCCACTGAAGTAGATTAAGTTCAACACGTGCGTGGCTATCTTATCTCTCTCAAACTTTCAGGGTGAGTAATAGTGGCAGCCTCAGAGCAAACTTCACTTTGTGCTTGTTGATAAAGATGTCTTTTCATGTTGGACTCAGCACGATGAGCGTCTCCCTACACACACATATCGCAGTGTGGGCTGGCCCGTGCTGCCCCTGGGCCCTTGCCTCTTCTGGGCCCCGAACTCACGCCTCTCCTGGGCCCTGATCACATCCATCTATGAACTCTCGCCGCTCCTTCGCCCCGACCTCGCTGCTCCTGCTGCACCTGCCCGTACTGCAGTCAGCCGTCGCCCTCCTGCAGCAGCACGCGCTGCTCCCTGCAGTGGTATCCCGCCACACGCTGCTCCCTCTAATGGCCTGGCCTGCTGATGGTCTTGCAGGCCGAGACCGCGCCGAAAAAAAAAAGCTATACAAAGCCGTGGCTAGACCACATCTAGAGCACTGTGTACAGTTCTAGGTGTTATGTTTGGAATAACTCCACAAGACTGAGTACTGTAAGCTTAAACTGATGTGACCTTAGTCTCTTTAATAAAACTCCAGAGTGCCAAAGCAGCATAGCAGACAACCTTTTATACTCGCTTGCATGAGGTGTGAAGGTGACCCATGGGCCTCCAACAGGTGTGCCCTCTGGTGGCAAGTCTTACACAGTTATAATGTTTACATACATAACATCACTCCCCCCCCCCCCCCAAAAGTCTTTAATACAAGTTATTTACAAGTTGAGGTGGTCCGGGGGCCTTCGTTCCCCGGTTGAACACCTGAGTTCGAACCCTGGCGTGGGTGAGTTGGTCAGGCCATTGCTGCACTGCAGCGCGGCTGGTCTGACCGGACTGTTGGGAATGGTGGGTTCATCCTCGTGATTGACGGTGAGGTCGATTGCTGGTTGAGTGTGTGTTGGTGGATCATTGATGGTAATGTCCTCTTCAAGTTGTTTTTGGTTGTCAGTGAATCGCAGTTTGGTCTGATTCAAATGCTTTCTGCATGTTTGTCCATTACATAGTTTGACAATAAACACTCTATTCCCCTCCTTGGCCAAGACAGTGCCAGCAACCCATTTGGGACCATAACTGTAATTCAGGACAAACACAGGGTCGGTAACATCAATGTCACGTGAAACAGCCGCGTGATCGTGGTACATGTTTTGCCGGTGAAGCTGGGTTTCCACATGATCATTAAGCTCCGGGTGGACTAAGGAGAGCCTGGTTTGGAGCGCTCTCTTCATTAACACTTCCGCCGGGGGAACCCCGGTAAGCGAGTGGGGTCGCGTCCGGTAGCTGAGCAAAACCCGAGATAAACGGGTCTGCAGGGAGCCGTCCATCACATGTTTCAAGCTCTGCTTGATAGTTTGGACTGCCTGTTCCGCTTGACCGTTGGATGCAGGCTTAATCTGGGCAGACCTGACATGCTTAATGCCATTGCGGGTCATAAACTTGTTGAATTCCGAACTGATGAAATACGGTCCATTTTCACTGACAAGGACGTCGGGCAAGCAAGCCATGGGTGGCGAACATGGCTCGGACACTTTCAATGGTGGCAGTGGATGTGCAGGATGACATGATTACACATTCAATCCATTTAGGGTAAGTGTCCACTACTACTAAGAACATCTTTCCTAGAAGGGGGCCAGCAAAATCTACGTGGATCCTGGACCACGGTTTGGAGGGCCATGACCACGGACTCAGTGGAGCCTCCCTTGGTGCATTGCTCAACCGTAAGCAAGTGTTACATTGGTGTATGCATGACTCCAAATCTGAGTCATTGCCGGGCCACCAAATGTGTGACCTGGCCTTCATCATGACTATGCCTGGGTGGGTACTGTATAGGTCGCGTATAAACGTTTCCATGCCTTTTTTTGGTAAAACCACATAAGAGACAATCCGACTAGATGGACATTTCATCTTTACGTCGGTGAAACAGCTTAATTTCATCTTGCATTTCCCCTGGAACAGCCGACCAGCTCCCATTGAGGACACAACTTTTTACTAGTGATAGCACAGGGTCCAGGCTAGTCCAGGTCCTGATCTGGTGAGCTGTGACCCCTTTGCTCTCAAAAACATCCATGGCCAGAAGCAAGTCTGCGGGTTGCGCCATTTCCACCCAGGTGGTGGGCAATGGTAGCCGACTGAGGGCATCAGCACAGTTCTCCATGCCCGGTCTGTGGCGGATAACATAGTCATAAGTGGATAATGTTAGTGCCCATCTTTGGATGCGGGACAAAGCATTGGTATTTATACCTTTGCTTTCTGCAAACAGCAAAATGAGCGGTTTGTGGTCGGTTTCAAGCTCGAACCAGAGTCAAAATAGGTATTGGTGCATTTTCTTAACCCCGTATACGCATGCTAACACCTCTTTCTCGACCATACCATAGACTCTTTAAGCCTTAGATAGACTTCTAGACGCATATGCAACCGGTTGCAGTTTGCCTGATACATTGATTTGCTGTAACACACACCCGACCCCGCACGAAGATGCATCACAATCTAGCAATAAATGTTTACACGGGTCATACAACACAAGTAACTTGTTAGAACATAACAGGTTCCAGCAAAGTGCTCAACCCGGTAGAAAGTTACCAAAATAGTTGAGGTGTCCCAGGAACGAACACAGCTCCATCACATTCTGTGGTCTGGGTGCATCCTTGATGGCCTCCGTCTTAGAGTCCGTGGGTCTGATGCCGTCTGCTGCAATCTTTCTCCCCAAAAATTCGACCTCTGGCACCAGGAAAACACACTTGGAGCATTTCAGCCTGAGTCCCACTCTGTCTAGTCAATTTAGAACCTCTTCCAGGTTGTGCAGGTGTTCGATGGTGTCACGACCAGTGATCAGGATGTTGTCTTGAAACACAACGGTGCACGGAACCGATTTCAGCATACTCTCCATTTTCATCTGGAAAATGGCAGCAGCCAAGCGGATCCCAAAAGGGCACCTATGATATATAAACAGTCTTTTGTGCGTGTTGATGCACGTCAATCTTTTCGAAGATTCAGCCAGCTCCTGTGTCATGTAAGCGGAGTTTAGATCCAATTTGGTGAACGACTTCCCCCCTGCTAACATTGCGAACAGGTCATCTGCTTTGGGTAGTGGATACTGGTCTTGTAACGAGACTCGGTTGATCGTTACCTTTGCAGATTCTGACCGTGCCATTGCTTTTCAACACCGGAACAATTGGGCTGGCCCACTCGTTGAGCTCAACTGGCGATATGATTCCCTCTCGTTGAAGTCTGTCCAGTTCGATCTCGACTTTCTCCCTCATAGTATATGGAACCGATCGAGCCTTATGATGAACAGATTGTGCATCAGGGACTAGATGGGTCTGCACCTTGGCGCCTGTGAAGTTGCTGATGCCTGGTTCAAATAGCAACGGAAATTTGTTCAGCACTTGAGCGCACGAGGTGTCATCCACTGAAGATAGTGCTTTGATGTCATCCCAGTTCCATCGAATCTTTCCTAGCCAGCTTCTAACGAACAGTGTTGGGCCATCGCCTGGTACAAACCACAGTGATAAGTGATGCACAGCTCCATCGTACGATACCTTCACTGACGCACTGCCAATGACTGGTATGAGCTCTTTGGTGTAAGTGCGCAGCTTTGTATAAATCGGGCTCAGTTTCGGCCTTTGTGCCTTGTTGCCCCACAGTTTCTCATAAGCCTTCTGGCTCATAATTGACTGACTCGTCCCCGTGTCCAACTCCATGGAAACTGAAATGCCATTTAATTTGACTTTCAGCATTATAGGAAGGTTCTTGGTGGTGAAGGTGTGTACCCCACACACTTCTTCCTCGGCTTCGGGTTGAGTTGCCTCTCTTACTCGTTCTGCGTTACCCGCTTCGGATCGACCATCTTCTGCCGACTCTGCCACGTTGTGTGTCGCAGCACGTTTGCACATTCGCTGGAGGTGCCCCATTGTTTCGCTGCCTTTGCACACGTAGTGCTTGAATCAACATTGATGGACTCTATGATTACCCCCGCAGCGCCAACATGGTGTTAATGGATTCGCATTCATGCCCTATGGTGGACTCTGAGTCATCCTAGGTCTTGCAGCTACAGACGTGTAGGGCCTCCCATGTACAGTTCTGCCTACTAACGGCGTTATTTTATGCACAGTACTTGCTGGTGAGCTTCGATGCTGAGAAGATATCAGTTTAGTACTAGCGTTCGTGGACATGAAAGCCTGGGCTATGGTGATGGCCTTGTTCAGGTCTGGGGATTTTGCAGACAGCAGCTTGCGAAGAATGACCTCGTGGCCGATTCCAAGCACGAAAAAGTCCCGCAGCATTTCCCCCAAATATCCAGCAAAATCGCAAGGTCCCGCAAGGCATCTTAGGTCGGCGACATAACTCGCCATGTCCTGGCCCTTGGAGCGATAGTGTGTATAGAAGTGATACCTGGCCATTAAGATGCTCTCCTTCGGCTTGAGGTGTTCCCGAACCAGCGTACACAACTCTGCATATGTTTTTTCCATTGGTTTCATCGGTGCTAGCAGATGTTTGATGAGGCCGTATGTTGTAGACCCACAAACGCTTAGGAGAATCACCCTGCACTTGATCGCTTTATCATTTGCATCCAGCTCGTTGGCCATGAAGTATTGGTCGAGACGTTCAACGAAGGCTTCCCAATCATCATCCTCTACAAATCGCTCAAGAATACCAATGGCAACCATAACCACGTGTAAGTTCGTGATCTGTTACTCATCACCAACTGTTATGTTTAGAATAACTCCACAAGACTGAGTACTGTAAGCTTAAACTGATGTGACCTTAGTCTCACTAATAAAACTCCAGAGTGCCAAAGCAGCATGGCAGACAACCTTTTATACTCGCTTGCATGAGGTGTGCAGGTGACCCTTGGGCCTCCAACAAGTGTGCCCTCTGGTGGCAAGTCTTACACGGTTATAATGTTTACATACATAACACCGCACCTCAGCAAAGCTATATTGGTCTTGGAAGGAGTGCAGTGCGGATTCAAGGGAATGTCCCCAGGGCTCCAAGGGTTATATTATGAGGATAGATTAGATAAATGAGGCCTGTATTACCTGGAATATAGATGGTTAAGGTGTGATTTGATTATTAAGGATTTTGAAGGAATTGCTGGGGTAGATAGAGAGAAACTTCTTCTGCTGGTGGGGGGAGTCTAGGATAAGGAGGACATAACCTTAAAACCAGAGCCGGGCCATTCAGGAGAGAAGTTAGGAAATGCTTCTTCATGCAAAGGGTGGTGTGAGTGTGGAACTCTCCCCCACAAAAAGCAGTAGACGCCGGTGCTCAATCATTTTAAATCTGAGATCGATTGCTTTTTACTAGCCAAGGGTATAAAAGGATATGGAGCCAAGCAGATGGACGGAGTTAAGATACAGATCATCATTGAATGGCAGAACAGGTTCGAGGGGCTGAATGGCCTCCTCTTGTTCCTATGTTAACAAGCTGAGCAATCAGAAGAATGCAGTTTTTTCTCAAAGTGACCAAGGCCAACATTCTTAATCTTTCCTCACATCTTAGATACAACAACAACTTGTATAGCGTATTTAACATAATGAAACGGCCCAAGGTGCTACACTGGAGTACTATGAGACAAAAACTTTGACACCGAGCCACATAAGGAGAAATTAGCACAGGTGACCAAAAGCTTGGTGAAAGAGGTTGGTTTTACGGAGCGTCTTGAAGGAGGAAAGAGAGGTGGAGAGGTTTAGACAGGGAGTTCCAGAGCTTGGGGCACAGGCAACAGAAGGCACGGCCACCGATGGTGGAGCGATTACAATCAGGGATGCTCAAGAGGGCAGAATTAGAGGAGCGCAGACATCTTGGGAGGTTGTGGGACTGGAGGAGATTACAGAGATAGGGAGGGGCGAGGGCCATGGAGGGATTTGAAAACAAGGATGAGAATTTTGAAATCGAGGTGTTGTTTAACCGGGAGCCAATGTAGGTCAGCGAGCACAGGGGGTGATGGGTGAACGGGACTTGATGTGGGTTAGGACACGGGCAGTGAGCACAGTGGGTGATGGGTGAGCGGGACTTGGTGCGAGTTAGGACACGGGGCAGCGAGCACAGGGGGTGATGGGTGAGCGGGACTTGGTGCGAGTCGGGACACGGGGGCCAGCCGAGTTTTGGATCGTCTCTAGTTTACGTCAGATCGAACGTGGGAGGCCAGCCAGGGAGTCAGGTTGGTCACTCACCTTTGTGACCTCCTGAGGGGGCAATTGTTCCTTTGGATAACTCGTAAATAATGCGATGAGTGACCAGCATTGCCCCGTGCCCATCCCTAACGTATGTCACTCGTTGAACATGGTGCATATATTTTGTTAACAATACTCTGCGAGAGACCATCAGCGGCAGGTCGGGGCCATGGGCAGCATGGAGGCGTCCACTGCAAGGTACAGCGCGAGTTGGTGCAGGAGGGTGATGGCAGCGAAGAGGGATGTCATCAAGATCCATGCCGGTGATTGGAGCGTGGGCAGGTACAGCAGGAGCGGCGAGGTCGGGCGAAGGAGCGGCGAGAGAATGTAAAGGGACGTGATCGGGGCCCAGGAGAGGTGTGAGTTTGGGCCCCAGTAGAGGGGCCAGCCCACACTGCGATATGTGTGCGCACTAGGTCTGTGCAGCAGAGCAGGTCTCCAGTCATCTTGGTTAATCCTTGTCACTCGACTAAGACCTAGCTCTGTCAAGCCGTTATGGTGGCTGGTGTGCAACGGTCACCCCACGTTAAAAAAAATCCACGCACAGGCAGCTTCCACCCTTCAAAATGTAGTTCGGGACCTGGAATATGAGGTCCTTCATTGAAACACCTGTGAACTCATCCTTTTTTGGCGTGGAAGCAAGTCATCCTCGTTTCAAGGGACTGCCCATGATGATGATAAAACCCAAGCCCATCTAAGAATTGGGTCGCCCATTTAAAACGGAGATGAGGAGGAATTTCTTCTCCCAGAGGGTTGTAAATCTGTAGAATTCTCTGTCCCAGAGAGCTGTGGAGGCTGGGTCATTGAATATATTTAAGGTGGAGATAGACAGATTCTTTGAACAATAAGGGAGTCAAGGGTTATGAGGAGCGGGCAGGGAAGTGGAGTTAAGGCCAAGATCAGATCAGCCATGATCTTATTGAATGGCAGAGCAGGTTCGCGGGGTCAAATGGCCGACTCCTGCTCCTATTTCTTATGTCCTTACATGGATGCAGCCATTCAGCCCCTCGAGCCTGCTCTGCCATTCAATTAGATCATGGCTGATCTGCACCTCAGCTCCAGTTTAACCGCCTTTGCTCCATATCCCTTGCTACTCCTTACCTAACAAGAATCTATCCATCTCAGTTCCAATTGTCCCAGCATCCACAGCCTTTTAGGGGAGTGAATTGTAGATTCCCACTCAGCCTTGTGTGAAGAAGTGCTTCCTGATTTCACTCCCAAATGGCCTGACACTAATTTTAAGGTTATGCATCCCCCCCTTGTTCTTGACTCCCCCACTAGAGGAAGTAATTTCTCCATTATCTACCTGATCGAACCCTTTTTATCATTTTAAACACCTTGATCAGATCACACCTCAACCTTCTAAACTCAAAGGATTACAAGCCAAGGCTATGCTACCTATCCTCATAATTCTCAAGTTCTCAAGTACCGAACCTGGTCTAGATTATTATGCTTGTACTGTACCTATGAATGACTCCACGAGGCAATGTATTGTACTCAAACTGTAGTGACCTTGGTCCTTTATTCCTAACTGCAGAGTGAGGCAGCTGCATGGTGGCTCCCCTTTTATACAGCCCCTGCCACCAGGGCAAGACAGGAAACTCCGGTCACCACCTGTTGCACCCTCTAGTGGTGCCAGCATGTATATACAGTGTAAACCTTATTGATAGTACATCAGGTAAATAAGTCTCCATCTTATGCAACTATACAGTGACTACACATAGAGTACATCCATAGTCTGCATATATAACATCACTCTCCCCCAAGTCCTTTGTGCCAATTACCTTTGCACTATGTGCTCTGACTTAGCTCTCCCCAGACTTAAGTGCCAATAGCCCTTGCACCTTGGCTGTGCTTTGGCTTGACTCTCTCCCTGTTAACCCCCAAGTCCCTTTGCTACAACATTGGGTGGTGGTTACCAGTTTGGATGGTTCGATGATGCAGTGGAGGTTCCAGTGGGTTCTGGGTGTGATCCATGTGTGTGCCCATAGCTACATACATCCATTTTCCGCGCCCCCTCCCCACCCCCACAGCGAGATCATGCAGCTGGCCCATTACATAAACATAGAAGATCAGACACAGTGCAAGCACAAAGAAAGGAAGAAAAAAAAACATTTTTTTTACAATTTGTATCGTGACACCTTGGTTCAGTGACTTACATTCGTTAAGTTTTACGGTTGTGCACCAGGATTGGATAGATTGCATAATTAGTTTAGTCATGGTCAGTACTGAGGAAACAGTACAGGTATGTGAGGATGCAGGTTCCAGAGCAGGTCCTAGGCGTTTGATGGTAGCGCTGCCCCCCCTGCTAGTGGGGTGGGCTTGGTTTGCTCATCTAGCCAGGACTCAGGGCCTTTGCTGTTGCCTAATGGTGGGCAAAGCCACAGATGTGTGTGGCCTCCCTGTCCACCTTTAAGGGCTACAGAATCTTCTGCCTGTTCGCTAACAGTGTTGGAAACCTGGCTGTTCCAGGTGATGTTTGGGAAACTCATTAGTTCTGACCTTTCGCTTCCGGACATGGCCGAGGTAGCGACTGGGTCTGGGGGCTGCGCCGTCTCCACCTGGGTGGTGGGCACCGATGGCCAACTGCGCATATTGGCTCCGTTTTCGTTTCCAGGTCTGTGGCGAATAATGCCATCCGGTGCCTGCAGCGTGGGATAGACCTGGGACAGGGTATCAGGCTCAGTGCTTTCACCTTCCTGAGGTCGCTGGCCTATAACTTGTGGGGACACCTGGGGCAGGGCATCTTTACCCCCCCCCCGAATTCGCTCACTTGCTACTTTTGGGGACACTCTGTTCCCGACATCTTGCAACATTTTGTTCTTGACATTCTTAATAGGTTTGTTACATTGATTGTCATGCATACAATGTCTCCTTAAGTTCAGTTGGTTGCAGTTCTCCTTTAAGAGAACTCTGCCATGCCATGTTGCTCCTCGCTGCAGCAGGAACGCCATCTTGCCTCTGTCCTCGAGGTTGACTGCCTTGATCCTTCTTTCCCGCGATTCTGCCACAAAAGCTGGAAGAGTGCCTGTGAATTCGATCTTCCTCCCCAGGAGTCCTGCCACTGGAGCTGGGAAGGTACTTTTAGGTCGTTCCGGTCGGATCATTGCCACGCAGTCATGATGAACGGTCTTGTGATATCTTCACAGAGCACAGCACACACAGCTCCTAACATGGCAGGCAGCTCTCTCGGAAGCCTCCGGAAATCTGCCTAGTTCTGTTTATTATTAACTCTGTAGTTGCAGTACACAATACGTCCACATCCACAGTGTGGAGCTACAAACATTACAAGCTTACAGACATTATACTTCTCCCTCCTTAATGAAGAAGTTATATCAAACATCATACATAACATGTTTATACATAACACAGGATATAAACTTATTTTTTTTCATATTTACAAATTTAACTTTACCACTTGTTTTCTGTTTCGAAGAGGATACCTTCGCTCTTGAACAGAACCTTCCAAACATGGTGTCGATTTCACACTCATTCGAGACTCATCCTGAGGATCGTTTTTCTCCATGGAATTTCCTTGATTTGCATTTGAACTCACTCTAACTTCAGGCTCTTTGTTTTCCTGACTCGGAATCAGACTTTCATTCTGATTCTCTCCTGGATTTGTTTCCAGTACATTGGATTTAGGATTTGCTACTAGTGTATCAAAACTATCTGATGAGTCAGAAATAATTGAATCATTCCCACCTTCAACTCCTTCCATGTCTGTAGGTAAAATATGATCAATATGAACAAACCTAACCTGTCCATTATCAAACATCTTTACCAAATATGTGCGAGGACCACATATCTTCACCACTCTTCCTGATAACCACTTTAACCATTTATGGTGATGGTTCTTCACTCTCACCTTCTGGTTTAATTTCACACTTCTCTCTTTTACTCGACCTCTATCATGATTCTCTTTCTGTCTTAATTGTGTCTCTTCTACGGACTGTGCCAAATTTGGTTTTAACAACAAGAATCTGGTTCGTGGCTGTCGTTTGAGAAACAACTCTGCTGGTGTTCTACCAGTAGTTGTATGAGGAGTATTTCGATATGTAATCAAAAAATTTGTCCAATGTCGTTTCCTTGGATTTGGATCTAACATTTGTTTTATGAGGGCACGTTTTACAATTTGTACAGTGCGCTCTGCTGCACCATTTGAAGCAGGATGGTATGGTGGAACCTTGGTATGTTTCACACCATTTTTGCTCGTGAATTGTGCAAATTCTTCTGAACAAAATTGTGGTCCATTATCCGAAACAATCTCTTCAGGGGGGCCAAATGAAGAAAATAATTTTCGTAAAATGTCCAATATTTTACTTGTTGTTATTTTCCACATTGGAAACACCTCAGCCCACTTCGAATGGCTATCAATCACAATGAACAATTGTTGTCCTTCTAACTCAGCAAAATCAATATGTAGCCTTCGCCACACCCTGGGAGGCCATTTCCATGGCTGTAATGTTACTGATGGTGGTTGCTTGCTTACTGATTGACATGTCGTACACTGACTCACGATGTACTCTATACCTTTATCAAGAACTGGCCACCATAAATAACTGCGTGCAAACCTCTTGGTCAAGCACATTCCCAGGTGCTGGTCATGGAGGTCTCCTAATAATTTGGACCTGAATTTATTTGGTATAGCCACTCTTGCACCCCACATGATACAATCTTTATCTTCTGATAATTCATTCCTGCGAATGAAGAATGGATGTGTATATTTGTCTGTTACCTGGTTTGGCCATCCATTTGCAATATACTCATACACTTTTGACATCACTGGTTCACGTTTGGTTGCTCTACCAATCTCTTCAGCTGTGACTGGCAGTTCATCAATGTATGAAAAATAAAACACTTCTTCCCTATCGGGTGTAACTTGTGATGGGGAAGACAATCTAGACATTGCATCAGCATTACTGTGATCAGCTGATCGTCTGTATTCAATATCATATGTATATGCTGACAAAATCAAAGCCCATCTCTGCATTCGGGCTGCTGCTAATGTTGGAACTGGGGACTTTGGATGGAGGATTGCTGTTAGGGGCTTATGGTATAACGATGGTAAACTTATGACCATACAAGTATTTGTGAAACTTCTTGACCCCAAAAATTAATGCCAAAGCTTCCCTTTCAATTTGCGCATAATTACTCTCACTGGCACTGAGAGTACGTGAAGCAAAAGCAATTGGTCTCTCCTCCCCACTACGTGATACACGAGAGATCACTGCCCCAACTCCATACGGAGAGGCATCACATGCTAGCTTAATCTCCTTAGATATATCATAGTGAACTAACATGGTGCTCTCTACCAATTTGCTTTTACACTCCTTGAATGCTGTATCGCATTTTTTTGACCACTTCCAATGGACCTGTTTTTTCAAAAGTTCATTCAGTGGATGTAATACTGTAGCCAAATTTGGTAGGAACTTCCCATAATAGTTCAAAAGACCCAAGAATGAACGAAGTTCAATGACATTCCTGGGAGTGGATGCATTTCTAATTGCATCCAATTTTTCCTTGGTTGGATGTAAACCATCTTTGTCTACTCTGTACCCTAAGTACTCCACTGAGTTTTTAAATAATACACTTACGAGCAGACACTCGTACTCTGTGCTTCTCTAGCCGTTTGAGGACTTCATTCAATATGTTATGAATTTGCCTATTTGGTGCTGAAATTAGTATGTCATCCAAATAACATACTACCCCTTCAATACCTTGCAAAATCTTGTTCATCGCCCCTTGGAATATGACAGAGGTGGAAGACACTCCAAACGGTAGCCTATTAAATTGATATAGGCCTAGATGAGTATTTAAAGTCAAACATGACTTGGACTCCTCATCTAGTTCAAGTTGTAAGTAGGCATTCGTAAGATCCAGTTTTGAGAAGATCTGACCACCTGTCAGTGTTGTGAACAAATCTTCTATATTCGGCAATGTATTGGGGACATTACCCTCTAGAACCTGGTTTACGGTTACTTTATAATCGCCACACAATCTTACCTTACCATCAGACTTAGGTACAACAACAATGCGTGTAGCCCAATTACATCAATCTATCTTACAAATAATGTTCTCAGTCTCTAGTCTTTTGAGTTCTTGCTCAACTTTCTCCTTGAGTGCATATGGTACAGAACGTGGCTTGTAGTAAACCGATCTAGCATCCTTCTGTACCCTGACACTCGCCTTGGAGCCTTGGATCGGACTGCCTGTTTCGCAGAATGCCTTCGTATTCTTCTTGATAACCTCATCCGTTGATGAAACTCTCGCTTCCACACAGAAAATCTTACTCCAATCCAGCTTCAGTGAGCTCAACCAATTTCTTCCTCGTAAGGCCAGCTTGTCTCCTTTCACTACTATTAGAGGCAAGTTCTGAAATTGATCTTTATATTTTACCGGTACAGTGATACGACCTATCACAGGAATTTTCTCTCCCGAGTAGTCTTGCAGCTCTATCTTGGATTTCTCCAGTTGCACACACAGCTCCTAACATGGCAGGCAGCTCTCTCGGAAGCCTCCGGAAATCTGCCTGGTTCTGTTTATTATTAATCCTGCACTTGCAGTACACAATATGTCCACATCCACAGTGTGGAGCTACAAATGAGTTCATGGCTGAACATGCAACTTCAGTACCCCATTCCTGCTTTCTCACCATACCCCTTGATCCCCCTAGTAGTAAGGACTTCATCTAACTCCTTTTTAAATATATTTAGTGAATTGGCCTCAACAACTTTCTGTGGTAGAGAATTCTAAAGATTCACCACTCTCTGGGTGAAGAAGTTTCTCCTCATCTCGGTCCTAAATGGCTTACCCCTTATCCTTAGACTGTGTCCCCTGGTTCTGGACTTCCCCAACATTGGGAACATTCTTCCTGCATCTAACCTGTCTAACCCCGTCAGCATTTTAAACGTTTCTATGAGGTCCCCTCTCATTCTTCTGAACTCCAGTGAATACAAGCCCAGTTGATCCAGTCTTTCTTGATAGGTCAGTCCCGCCATCCCAGGAATCAGTCTGGTGAACCTTCGCTGCACTCTCTCAATAGCAAGAATGTCCTTCCTCAGGTTAGGAGACCAAAACTGTACACAATACTCCAGGTGTGGCCTCACCAAGGCCCTGTACAACTGTAGCAACACCTCCCTGCCCCTGTACTCAAATCCCCTCGCTATGAAGGCCAACATGCCATTTGCTTTCTTAACCGCCTGCTGCACCTGCATGCCAACCTTCAATGACTGATGTACCATGACACCCAGGTCTCTTTGCACCTCCCCTTTTCCTAATCTGTCACCATTCAGATAATAGTCTGTCTCTCTGTTTTTACCACCAAAGTGGATAACCTCACATTTATCCACATTATACTTCATCTGCCATGCATTTGCCCACTCACCTAACCTATCCAAGTTGCTCTGCAGCCTCATAGCATCCTCCTCGCAGCTCACACTGCCACCCAACTTAGTGTCATCCGCAAATTTGGAGATACTACATTTAATCCCCTCATCTAAATCATTAATGTACAGTGTAAACAGCTGGGGCCCCAGCACAGAACCTTGCGGTACCCCACTAGTCACTGCCTGCCATTCTGAAAAGTCCCCATTTACTCCTACTCTTTGCTTCCTGTCTGACAACCAGTTTGCAATCCACATCAGCACACTACCCCCAATCCCATGTGCTTTAACTTTGTACATTAATCTCTTGTGTGGGACCTTGTCGAAAGCCTTCTGAAAGTCCAAATATACCACATCAACTGGTTCTCCCTTGTCCACTCTACTGGAAACATCCTCAAAAAATTCCAGAAGATTTGTCAAGCATGATTTCCCTTTCACAAATCCATGCTGACTTGGACCTATCATGTCACCTCTTTCCAAATGCACTGCTATGACATCCTTAATAATTGATTCCATCATTTTACCCACTACCGATGTCAGGCTGACCGGTCTATAATTCCCTGTTATCTCTCTCCCTCCTTTTTTAAAAAGTGGGGTTACATTGGCTACCCTCCACTCGATCGGAACTGATCCAGAGTCAATGGAATGTTGGAAAATGACTGTCAATGCATCCACTATTTCCAAGGCCACCTCCTTAAGTACTCTGGGATGCAGTCCATCAGCCCCTGGGGATTTATCGGCCTTCAATCCCATCAATTTCCCCAACACAATTTCCCGACTAATAAGGATTTCCCTCAGTTCCTCCTCCTTACTAGACCCTCTGACCCCTTTTATATCCGGAAGGTTGTTTGTGTCCTCCTTAGTGAATACCGAACCAAAGTACTTGTTCAATTAGTCCGCCATTTCTTTGTTCCCCGTTATGACTTCCCCTGATTCTGACTGCAGGGGACCTACGTTTGTCTTCACTAACCTTTTTCTCTTTACATATCTATAGAAGCTTTTGCAATCCGTCTTAATGTTCCCTGCAAGCTTCTTCTCGTACTCCATTTTCCCTGCCCTAATCAAACCCTTTGTCCTCCTCTGCTGAGTTCTAAATTTCTCCCAGTCCCCGGGTTCGCTGTTATTTCTGGCCAATTTGTATGCCACTTCCTTGGCTTTAATACTATCCCTGATTTTCCTTGATAGCCACGGTTGAGCCACCTTCCCTTTTTTATTTTTACGCCAGACAGGAATGTACAATTGTTGTAGTTCATCCATGCCCATCCACAGTCAACCCTTTAAGTATCATTTGCCAATCTATCCTAGCCAATTCACGCCTCATGCCTTCTGGACCATGGTCTCTGAATTAACTGTTTCATTCTCCATCCTAATGCAGAATTTCACCATATTATGGTCACTCTTCCCCAAGGGGCCTCGCACAACGAGATTGCTAATTAATCCTCTCTCATTACACAACATCCAGTCTAAGATGGCCTCCCCCCTAGTTGGTTCCTCAACATATTGGTCTAAAAAACCATCCCTTATGCACTCCAGGAAATCCTCCTCCACCGTATTGCTTCCAGTTTGGTTAACCCAATCTATGTGCATATTAAAGTCACCATTATAACTGCTGCACCTTTATTGCATGCACCCCTAATTTCCTGTTTGATGCCCTCTCCAACATCACTACTACTGTTTGGAGGTCTGTACACAACTCCCACTAATGTTTTTTGCCCTTTGGAGTTCTGCAGCTCTACCCATATAGATTCCACATCATCCAAGCTAATGTCCTTCCTAACTATTGCCTTAATCTCCTCCTTAACCAGCAATGCTACCCCACCTCCTTTTCCTTTTATTCTATCTTTCCTGAATGTTGAATACCCCTGGATGTTGAGTTCCTAGCCCTGATCATCCTGGAGCCACGTCTCCGTAATCCCAATCACATCATATTTGTTAACATCTATTTGCACAGTTAATTCATCCACCTTATTGCGGATACTCCTTGCATTAAGACACAAAGCCTTCAGGCTTGTTTTTTTAACACCCTTTGTCCTTTTAGAATTTTGCTGTACAATGGCCCTTTTTATTCTTTGCCTTGGGTTTCCCTGCCCTCCACTTTTCCTCATCTCCTTTCTGTCTTTTGCTTTTGCCTCCTTTTTGTTTCCCTCTGTCTCCCTGCATTGGTTCACATCCCCCTGCCATATTAGTATAACTCCTTCCCAACAGCACTAGCAAACATTCCCCCTCGGACATTGGTTCCGGTCATGCCCAGGTGCAGACCGTCCGTTTTGTACTGGTCCCACCTCCCCCAGAGCCGGTTCCAATGCCCCAGGAATTTGAATCCCTCCCTGCTGCACCACTGCTCAAGCCACGTATTCATCTGCGCTATCCTGCGATTCCTACTCTGACTAGCATGTGGCACTGGTAGCAATCCCGAGATTACTACTTTTGAGGTCCTACTTTTTAATTTAGCTCCTAGCTCCTTAAATTCGTTTCGTAGGACCTCATCCCTTTTTTTACCTATGTCGTTGATACTAATGTGCACCACGACAACTGGCTGATTTCCCTCCCTTTTTAGAATGTCCTGCACCCATTACAAGCTTACAAACATTACAAGCTTACAGACATTACAGGTCTGTGCCTCAGGTGCTGCGCTAGTCTGTTCTCTGGTGCCTGGCCCAAGTGAAGGTGAAGTTTTGCTCTGCCTCTGTGCACAGGGGACATCGATTGCTGGAGGGAAGTCGTCTTCCCATTTCCACTGGATCTTTCCCATCCACATTCTTCCGAGTAGCATTGGACCATCACCTGCAACAATCCGCAGAGGTAACTTGTGCACCACGCCATTATGGATTACACTTACATCCGCTCTACCAAGGACTGGGATTGGCTCCTTGGTGTAGGTGTGCAACTTTTCCTGTACTGGAACCAGCTCGGGTCATTTTTCGTTCCATAGCCTCTCAAAGGCATCCTGGCTCATCACTGACTGGCTCGCTCCCGTGTCCACTTCCATGAAGACTGGAACGCCGTTTGTCTCGACTTCCATCTTCACTGGAGGACAATCAGTTGTGCAGGTATAAACTCCATACACTTCTTCTTGGGGCTGAGCTGCCTCTCTGGCCAAATGATCATACTCTCCGCTGGATTTAAAGCCATCTACCGAGTCCTCTGCTAGACAGTGAGCCGTATTTCTTTTACACATACGCTGGAGGTGGCCCTTCATGTTACAGGCTTTGCATACATACTCAGCAAACTGACACTGTGAGCCCTATGGTTTCCTCCGCAACGCCGGCCTACTCGATTAGCACCCCTCGGCGAACTCTGAGTTCTGGAACCCTGAGGTCTGTGCTCTCTGTCCCGGGCAGAGCCATGTTCTACAGTCTTGCCTGTGAAAGGCACCATTCTGTGTACAGTACTTGCCGGGTTTGAGTCCACAGGATGAATAACTTGCTTGGTGCTGCAGGTCGAGGTCATGAACGCCTGACTGATGTTGATGGCCTTCTACAGGTTCTGTGGTGTCGGCAGATAATAGCTTGTGAAGGAGGCCCTTGTGGCCAATTCCTATAACGAAGATGTCTCGCAAGCTTCGTTGAGGTGCGTGCCGAAATCACACGGTGCCGCAAGTCTCCTGTCAGCTGCATATTTTGCAACCTCCTGGCCCTCAGGTCTGTGGTGAGTGTAGAATCTGTGCCTGGCCATGAGGATGCTCTCTTTTGGTTTAAGTTGGTCGCAAATTAGTTCAGTCAGCTCATCGTATGTCTTATCCTTGGCCTTCGTGGGTGCCAGCAAGTCCCTGACAAGGTGGTAGACCTCGGGCCCACAACTGGTCAGCAGTTTCTCCACCAATGTACCCGTCTCCCCTGCCAGATCATTTGCCACGAAATATAGCTTGAGCCTTTCCGTGAAGGCATCCCAATCATCACCCTCTGCGAAGTCTTTTAATGTGCCAAAGGTAGCCATAATATCGCGTGAAAGTCCTTATTCTTGTCGCCAGTTGTACTGTATCTATGAATGACTCCACGAGGCAATGTGTTGTGCTCAAACTGTATTGACATTGATCCTTTATTCCTAACTGCAGAGTGTGGCAGCCACATGGTGGCTCCCCTTATATACAGCCCCTGCCACCAGGACAGGACAGGAAACCCCGGTCTCCACCAGTTGCACCCTCTAGTGGTGCCAGCATGTATATACAGTGTAAACCTTATTGAAAGTACATCAGGCAAACACGTCTCCATCTTATGCAACTATACAGTGACGACACAGAGAGTATATCTATAGTCTGCATATACTCACACTTCGACACTTGGAGCACTGTGCACAGTTCCTGATCTCCATGTAAAGGATATAGAGGCCCTCAAAACTATCACCAACGATGCCTCCGCAAGATCCTACAAATCCCCTGGAAGGACAGACACACCAACATTAGCGCTCTCGACCAGGCCAACATCCCCAGCATTGAAGCACTGACCACAGTTGATCAGCTCCGCTGGGCAGGCCACATTGTCCGCATGCCAGGCACGAGACTCCCAAAGCAAGCGCTCTACTCGGAACTCCTTCACGGCAAACAAGCCAAAGGTGGGCAGAGGAAACATTACAAGGACACCCTCTGGAGTAAAAGTAAAAAGGGGAAGGTAACTCAACCGTGGCTAACAAGGAAAATTAGGGATAGTGTTAAATCCAAGGAAGAGGCATATAAATTGGCCAGAAAAAAGCAGCAAACCTGAGGACTGGGAGAAATTTAGAATTCAGCAGAGGAGGAAAAAGGGTCCAATTAAGAGGGGGGAAATAGAGTATGAGAGGAAGCTTGCAGGGAACATAAAAACTGACTGCAAAAGCTTCTATAGATATGTGAAGAGAAAAAGATTAGTGAAGAGCAATGTAGGTCCTTTGCAGTCAGAATCAGGTGAATTTATAATGGGGAACAAAGAAATGGCAGAAAAATTGAACAAATACTTTGGATCTGTCTTCACTAAGGAAGACACAAATAACCTTCCGGAAATACTAGGGGTTCGAGGGTCTAGCGAAAAGGAGGAACTGAAGGAAATCCTTATTAGTCAGGAAATTGTGTTGGGGAAATTGATGGGATTGAAGGCCGATAAATCCCCAGGGCCTGATATGCTGCATCCCAGAGTACTTAAGAAAGTGACCCGAGAAATAGTGGATGCATTGGTGATCATTTTTCAACATTCTATTGACTCTGGATCAGTTCCTATGGACTGGAGGGTAACTAATATAACATCACGTTTTAAAAAAGGATGGAGAGAGAAAACAGGGAATTATAGACCGGTTAGCCTGACATCGGTGGTGGGGAAAATGTTGGAATCAATTATTAAAGATGAAATAGCAGCGCATTTGGAAAGCAGTGATAGGATCGGTCCAAGTCAGCATGGATTTATGAAAGGGAAATCATGTTTGACAAATCTTTTAAATTTTTTGAGGCTGTAACTAGTAGAGTGGACAAGGGAGAACCAGTGGATGTGGTGTATTTGGACTTTCAAAAGGCTTTTGACAAGGTCCCACCCAAGAGATTGGTGTGCAAAATTAAAGCACATGGTATTGGGGGTATTGTATTGATGTGGATTGAAAACTGGTTGGCAGACAGGAAGCAGAGAGTCGGAATAAACAGGTCCTTTTCAGAATGGCAGGCAGTGACCAGTGGGGTGCCGCAGGGTTCAGTGCTGGGACCCCAGCTATTTACAATATACATCAATGATTTAGATGAAGGAATTGAATGTAATATCTCCAAGTTTGCAGATGACACTAAGCTGGGTGGCTGTGTGAGCTGTGAGGAGGATGCTAAGAGGCTGCAGGATGACTTGGACAGCTTAGGTGAGTGGGCAAATGCATGGCAGATGCAGTATAATGTGGATAAATGTGAGGTTATCCACTTTGGTGGCAAAAACAGGAAGACAGAATATTATCTGAATGGCGACAGATGAGGAAAAGGGGAGGTGCAACGAGACCTGGGTGTCATGGTACATCAGTCATTGAAAGTTGGCATGCAGGTACAGCAGACGGTGAAGAAGGCAAATGGCATGTTGGCCTTCATAGCTAGAGGATTTGAGTATTGGAGCAGTGAGGTCTTATTGCAGTTGTACAGAGCCTTGGTGAGGCCACACCTGGAATATTGTGTTCAGTTTTGGTCTCCTAATCTGAGGAAGGTCATTCTTGCTATTGAGGGAGTACAGCGAAGGTTCACCAGATTGATTCCTGGGACGGCAGGACTGACATATGAGGAGAGACTGGATCAACTGGGCTTGTATCCACTGGAGTTTAGAAGAATGGGAGGGGATCTCATAGAAACATCTAAAACTCTGATGGGATTGGACAGGTTAGAGGCAGGAAGAATGTTCCTGTTGCTGGGGAGTTCCAGAACCAGGGGTCACAGTCTAAGAATTATGGGTAAGCCATTTAGGACCGAGATGAGGAGAAACTTCTTCACTCAGAGAGTGGTTAACCTGTGAAATTCTCTACCACAGAAAGTTGTTGATGCCAGTTCGTTGGATATATTCAAAAGGGAGTTAGATATGGCCCTTTCAGCCAAACGGATCAAGGGGTATGGAAAGAAAGCAGGATAGGGGTACTGAGGTTGAATGATCAGCCATGATCTTATTGAATGGCGGAGCAGGCTCGAAGAGCCGAATGGCCAGCTCCTGCACCTAATTTCTATGTTTCTATGTTTCTAAAGCCTCTCTGAAAAAGTGCAACATTCCCACCGATACCTGGGAGTTCCTGGCCAAAGATCGCCCTAAGTGGAGGAAGTGCATCAGGGAGGGCGCTGAGCACCTTGAGTCTCATTGCCGAGAGCAAGCGGCAAACCAGTCCCACCCACCCTTTCCCTCAACGACGATCTGTCCCATCTGTGGCAGGGGCTGTGGCTCTTGATTAGGACTGTTCAGCCACCTAAGGACTCATTTTAAGAGTGGAAGCAATTGCGAGGGACTGCCTATGATGATGATGGATAGAGACACTACAAAAAAAATTCTCAGCGATTATACCAGAATTGAGAGATTATACCTATCAGGAAAGACTCAACAGGCTGGGGATTTTTTCTCTAGAAGTTATAAGACTGAGGGGTGACCTGATAGAGGTCATCAAGATAATGAAAGGGTTTGATAGGGTAGGAGTAGAGAAGATGTTTACACTTGCAGGTGAGATCAGAACTAGGCGCCATAAGATGGTCACTAATAAATCCAGGAGGCAATTCAGTTTAAACTTCTTTCTCCAAAGAGCAGTGAGAATGTGGAACTCGCTACCACAAGGAGTACTTGAAGTGAATAGCATAGATACATTTAAGGGGAAGCTGGATAAACACACAAGGGGGAAAGGAATAAAAACCCTCACCCATGTCTTTGTTACCTCTAGACTTGACTATTCCAACGCTGGCCTCCTACATTCTACTAGAAGTAAACTAGAAGTGATCCAAAACTCGGCTATGTCCTAACTCACACCAAGTCCCGCTCACCCATCACCTCTGTGCTCGCTGACCTACATTGTCTTTCGGCAACACCTCGATTTCAAAATTCTCATCCTTGTTTACAAATCCCTCCAAGGCCCTCACCCCTCCCTATCTCTGTAATCTCCTTCAGCACCACAACCCCCCGAGATGTCTGCGCTCCTCTAATCCTGCCCTCTTGAGCATTCCTGGAACTCCCTGCCTAAACCTCTCCGCCTCTCTACCTCTCTTTGCTCCTTCAAGCCGCTCCTTAAAACCTACCTCACCTGCCCTAATTTCTACTTATGCGGCTCGGTGTCAAATTTTTATCTCATGATACTCCTGTGAAGCGCCTTGGGGCATTAATGGCGTTATATAAATACAAGTTGTTGTTGTTTATATACTGATGGGGTGAGATGAAGAGGGGTGGGAGGAGGGCCGTGTGGAAAATAAAAGGAGGGGTGGAGCAGTTGGGCCGAATGGCCTGTTTCTGTACCATAGGCTCTGTGTAACCCGACTGTAAGCTGTTATTACTGTAAGACAGGGTGTTGAGATTCTGAGGCTGACTGCAATGCGTCTTCTCTTCCTGTTCAGAATGCTTCTTACGTGGACCGGCCAGACCCCGACCTCCCTGTGTGCTTGGAGCAGACTGTCCTCGTGTGGATCCCCCTGGGATTTCTGTGGATCTGTGCACCATGGCAGCTGCCGCCTTTATTCTGGTCCAGACAAAGAGGAGCCAGATATTCAAAACTCTACCTTGTCAAGCAGGTATCCAACTCGATCACTCTCCGCTGCTGTTACGTTCATGGTGTTGGTTGTCACTGCGACCAATTCGTTTTCGTTGTCAGGACTCTGTAAACAATCTTGTGACACAACCTGTACTAAGAAAATGACTTGTACTTTATTCAATTTAGTATTCTGTATTAGTTGCTCACGATGGGGTCTCCCAGGAAGGGGGTTATGCTAGAACTGTATGCAATACGAGTTAAGGCACAGCTAGAGTACTGCGTGCAGTTCTGATCATAAGCAGTCCCTCGGGATCGAGGAAGACTTGCTTCCACTCTTAAAATGAGTCCTTAGGTGGCTGAACAGTCCAATACGGGAACCACAGTCCCTGTCACAGGTGGGACAGATAGTCGTTGAGGGTAAGGGAGGGTGGGACAGGTTTACCGCACGCTCTTTCCGCTGCCTGCGCTTGATTTCTGCATGCTCTCGGCGATGAGACTCGAGGTGCTCAGCGCCCTCCCGGATGCATTTCCTGGTCACCACGTTACAGGAAGGATGTGATTGCACTAGAGAAGGTATAGAGGAGATTTACGAGGATGTTGCCAGGACTGGAAAACTTTAGCTAAGAGGAAAGATTGGATAGGCTGTCGTTGTTTTTCTTGGAACAGAGAAGGCTGAGGGGAGATTTAATTAAAGTGTATAAAATTGAGAGAGGCCTAGATAGGGTGGACAGGAAGGACCACTTTTCCTTAGCAGAGGGGTCAATAACCAAGGGACATAGATTTAAAGTAGTTGGAAGAAGGTTTAAAGGGAAGATGAGGAAACATTTCTTCACACAGAGAGTGGTGGGGGTCTGGAACTCATGGCCTGAAAGGGTGGTAGAGGCAGAAACCCTCCCCACATTTAAAAAGTACCTGGATGCGCACTTGAAGCGGCGTAACCTGCAGGGCTACGGACCCAGAGCTGGAAAGTGGGATTAGTAAGGATAGCACTTTTTCACCCAATACAGACATGATGGGCTGAATGGCCTCCTTCTGTCTTAATTTTCTATGACATTAGGGACCGCTTTGCGGAACACCTCCGTTCAGTCCGTAAGCATGACCCCAATCTTCCGGTCGCCTGTCACTTTAAATCCCCATTCCACTCCCTCTCTGATCTCTCCGTCCTCGGTCTCCTACACTGTTCCAACGAAGCTCAACACAAACTCAAGGAACAGCACCTCATCTTTCATTTAGGCACTTTACAGTCTTCTGGACTCAACATCGAGTCCATCAATTTCAGATCATAACTCCTGCCCCTATTTTTTGGACGGCAGCTGTTGATGATTCTGTTATTCCCATTTATACGTCCTCTAGACCCATCTTTTGCTTCTTTAAATGTTCCATTACCATCTCCTTTTGCTTTGCACCATCATCCCTTTTGTTATTTAATCTCTCTTGCCTCCCACCCTGTCACAGACCTTCCCTTAACGTTTCAGGTCCACGACCTTTTGTCAGAACTGGAAGAAGTCAGAGATATAACAGGTTTTAAATAAGTATAGAGGGGGTTGTGGGGCTGGAGGAGATTACAGAAATGGGGAAGGAGGAAAGAAGAAAAGGTAAGATCTGTGATAGTGTGGCAGGTAAAGCTGAATCTACACTGTCCCATGGAACACTCCCAGGGCAGGTACAGCACGGGTTCGATACAGAGTAAAGCTCCCTCTACACTGTCCCATCAAACACTCCCAGGGCAGGTACAGCACGGGTTCGATACAGAGTAAAGCTCCCTCTACACTGTCCCATCAAACACTCCCAGGGCAGGTACAGCATGGGTTAGATACAAAGTAAAGCTCCCTCTACACTGTCCCATCAAACACTGCCAGGGCATGTACAGCACGGGTTCGATACAGAGTAAAGCTCCCTCTACAGTGTCCCATCAAACACTCCCAGGGCAGGTACAGCATGGGTTAGATACAGAGTAAAGCTCCCTCTACACTGTCCCATCAAACACTCCCAGGGCAGGTACAGCATGGGTTAGATACAGAGTACAGCTCCCTCTACACTGTCCCATGGAACACTTAAAAAATGGTCACTTTGCGAGGCACCACAGGGCTACAGGTGCCTGTGGAACTACATACGGGCAAGGGTTGGTACCTTCACATCAGGACATGAAGGGAAATTATGAGGAAAGGTACTTTGGAGCCCGGGTTCTGCAGTATTCAACACCTACGAAAGGGAAGTTACTGAATGAGTAATGCTTAGTAATCTTGTTCTTTTCCCCTCCCAATAGATCCTTGCTGTCCTTCTGTTCCTGACCTCTGTGGCTGGGTTGGTTATCACAGTGATGGAAGACTTTGGGAGCTATATGGACCCTACTCCTGACAAACTGAACCCTGTGGTTCTCTATGCCAACCCCTCCATTTATGCAGCAACTTGGGTAAGAAGCAAAGGGGTTTTACATTGCATAAACCGAGTCATCCAAAGGAGGTGTCTCACCACAATGACCATTCGGCCCTTCTTGAGAGGGCGTCACTATCAGGATCTCCTTTAAATAAAGACAGACTTATATTTCCTAGCGCCTTTCACGATCACCAGACGTCTCAAAGCATTTTACAGCCAATGAAGTACTTTTGAAGTGAAGACACTGTTGTAATGTAAGAAACGCGTCAGCCAATTTGCGCACAGCAAGCTCCCACACACAGCAATGTGATAATGACCAGATAATCTGTTTTTTTTTGTTATGTTGATTGAGGGATAAATATTGGCCAGGACACCAGGGAGAACTCCCCTGCTCTTCTAAATAGTGCCAAGGGATCTATTACGCCCACTTGAGAGATCAGACGGGTCTTTGGTTTAACGTCTCATCTGAAAGAAGGCACCTCCGATAGTGCAGCGCTCCCTCAGTACTGCCCCTTCGACAGTGCAGCACTCCCTCAGTACTGCCCCTCCGACAGTGCAGCACTCCCTCAGTACTGCCCCTCCAACAGTGCAGCACTCCCTCAGTACTGCCCCTCCGACAGTGCAGTGCTCCCTCAGTACTGCCCCTCCGATAGTGCAGCGCTCCCTCAGTACTGCCTGTCTGATAGTGCAGCGCTCCCTCAGTACTGCCCCTCCGATAGTGCAGCGCTCCCTCAGTACTGCCTGTCTGATAGTGCAGCGCTCCCTCAGTATTGCCCCTCCGACAGTGCAGCACTCCTTCAGCACTGCACTGGGAGTGTCAGCCTAGATTTAGGTGCTCAAGTCCCTGGAGTAGGACTTGAACCCACAACTTTCTGACTCCGAGGCGAGAGTGCTGCCCACTGAGCTATGGCTGACACTGTGGTGTGGGTTGTCCAGATCTGCCTGCCATTTTGTCTTGTTACAACACACATGGCTAAAAGGCCTTGGAGAGGGTGCAGAGGAAATCTACCAGAATGGTACCAGGGATGAGGGTCTTTGGTTACGTGGAGGCACTGGTATAGCTGGGGTTGTTCTCCTTAGAGCAGAGAAAGTTAAGGGAAGATTTAATTGAGGTGTTCAAAATCATGAAGAGTTTTAATAGAGTAATTAAGGAGAAACTGTTTCTACTGGCAAGAGGGTCGGTAACAAGATGACACACATTTAAGATAATTGGCAAAAGAACCATAAGAAATAGGAGCAGGAGTCGGCCATTTGGCCCCTCGAGCCTGCTCCGCCTTTCAATAAGATCACGGCTGATCTGATCATGGACTCAGCTCCACTTCCCTGCCCGTTCTCTATAACCCTTGACTCCCTTATCGTTCAAAAATCTGTCGATCTCCACCTTAAATATATTCAATGACCCAGCCTCCACAGCTCTCTGGGGCAGAGAATTCCACAGATTCACCACCCTCAGAGAAGAAATTCCTTCTCATTCTGGTTTTAAATGGGTGACCCCTTACTCTGAAACTATGTCCCCTAGTTCTAGATTCTGCCACGAGGGGAAACATCCTCTCTGCATCTACCCTGTCAAGCCCCCTCAGAATCCTATACGTTTCAATACGGTCACCTCTCATTCTTCTAAACTCCAATGAGGACAGGTCCAACTTGCTCAACCTTTCTTCATAAGGCAACCCCTTCATCTCAGGAATCAACCTCGTGAACCTTTTCTGAACTGTCTCCAATGCACGTATATCCCTCATTAAATAAGGAGACTCCAGGTGTGGCCTCACCAAAACCCTGTACAGTTGTAGCAAAACTTCCCTACTTTTATACTCCATCTCCCTTGCAATAAAGGCCAACATTCCATTTGCCTTCCTAATTACTTGCCATACCTGCATGTTAACTTTTTGTGTTTCATGTACAAGGACCCCCAGGTCCCTCTGTACAGCAGCATTTTGTAATCTCTCCCCATTTAAATAATAATTTGCTTTTGTATTTTTCCTACCAAAGTGGATAATCTCGCACTTTCCCACATTATACTTTTACGCAGCAAGTTGTTGAGATCTGAACGCGCTGCCTGAAAGGGCGGTGGAAGCAGATTCAATAGTAACTTTCAAAAGTGAATTGGATAAATATTTGAAATGGAAAATTTGAAGGACAATGGGGATAGAGCAGGGGTGGGGAGGAGTGGGACTAATTGGATTGCACTTTCAAAGAGCCAGCGCAGGTATGATGGGCCGAATGGCCTCATTCTGTGCTCTACGATTCTGTGGAAAGCCATGCTATTTCCTGGGACTTAACTGTGAACAAAGGGGCCACGGAAGATTGCTAGCACTGCATTGCTGTGACTTGATGTTTTCCATTCACTGCCCGTTCGCTCCGTTTTGTAGCTGATGGTGATGTTGGTCCACGAGAGCAGAAGACGAGCCGATGACAAGAACTCCCCATACCTCTTCATTTTCTGGCTGCTGACCGTCCTGTGTGGCGTCTTTATGCTGCAGACTCTAATCAGGCTGACCATTGAACAGGTGGGAGCTCCTGGTATTATCTTGGCTATGGGGGTGGGGGGGAGAGAGGGGGGGGCGGTGGAGGAGGTAGGGGTGCAGGGCTGGGGTGGGGGGAGGAGGGGTTAGGGTATGGTGGTGGGGGGTGAGGGGCGGGATGAGGCAGGGGTTAGGGTAGGGGAGGAGGGGTTAGGGGTGAGGTAGGGGTGGGAGGAGGGGGTAGGGATACGGTGGAAGAAGTGGGTAGGGGTGGGACGGGGGGGGAGGAGGGGTGTGACGGGGGAGGAGGGGTGGGACGGGGTAGGGGTAGGGGTGGGTGGGGGGAGGAGGGGGTAGGGCGGGGAGGAGAGGTGTAGGGGTGGGGCAGAGGAGGAGGGGTTAATGGTGGGGAGGAGCGGTTTAGGGGTGGGGCGGGGGGGAGGGTTTAGTGGTGGGGTAGGGGGAGGAGGGGTTAGGGCTGGGTGGGGGGAGAGGGGGTAGGGGTGGGGTGGGGGGGAGGAGAGGTTAGTGGTGGGGTGGGAGGAGGAAGGGTGAGGGGTGGGGTGGGGGGAGGAGGGGTGGGGTGGGAGGAGGAGGGGTGGGGTGGGGGGGAGGGGTTAGGGGTGGGGTGGGAGAAGGAGGGGTGTGGTGGGCGAGGAGGGGTTAGGGGTGGGGTGGGGGAGGAGGGGTTAGGGGTGGGGTCAGGGGAGGAGGGGTTAGTGGTGGGGTGGATGGAGGAGGGATTAGAGGTGGGGAGGAGGGAGGAGGGGTGGGGTGGATGGAGGAAGGGTTAGGGGTTGGTCGGGGGAGGAGGCCTGGGGTGGGTGGAGGAGGGGTTAGGGGTGGGTTCGGGAGAGGAGGGGTTAGCGATGGGGAGGGGGGAGGAGGGCTGGGGTGGATGGAGGAGGGGTTAGGGGTGGGGAGGGGGGCGGAGGGCTGGGGTGGATGGAGGAAGGGTTAGGGGTGGGTTCGGGGGGAGAGGGGGTAGGGGTGGGGTGGGGGGGAGGAGAGGTTAGTGGTGGGGTGGGAGAGGAAGGGTGAGGGGTGGGGTGGGGGGAGGAGGGGTGGGGTGGGGGGGAGGGGTTAGAGAAGGAGGGGTGTGGTGGGCGAGGAGGGGTTAGGGGTTGGGTGGGGGGAGGAGGGGTTAGGGGTGGGGTCGGGGGAGGAGGGGTTAGGGGTGGGGTGGATGGAGGAGGGGTTAGTGGTGGGGAGGAGGGAGGAGGGGTGGGGTGGATGGAGGAAGGGTTAGGGGTTGGTCGGGGGAGGAGGGCTGGGGTGGGTGGAGGAGGGGTTAGGGGTGGGTTAGGCGGGAGGAGGGCTTAGCAATGGGGAGGGGGGAGGAGGGCTGGGGTGGATGGAGGAGGAGTTAGGGGTGGGGAGGGGGGCGGAGGGCTGGGGTGGATGGAGGAAGGGTTAGGGGTGGGTTCGGGGGGAGGAGGGGTTAGCGATGGGGAGGGGGGAGGAGGGCTGGGGTGGATGGAGGAGGGGTTAGGGGTGGGGAGGGGGCGGAGGGCTGGGGTGGGTGGAGGAGGGGTTAGGGGTGGGTTCGGGGGAGGAGGGCTTAGCGATGGGGAGGGGGGAGGAGGGCTGGGGTGGATGGAGGAGGGGTTAGGGGTGGGGAGGGGGACGGAGGGCTGGGGTGGATGGAGGAAGGGTTAGGGGTGGGTTCGGGGGGAGAGGTGGTAGGGGTGGGGTGGGGGGGAGGAGAGGTTAGTGGTGGGGTGGGGGGAGGAAGGGTGAGGGGTGGGGGGAGGAGGGGTGGGGTGGGGGGGAGGGGTTAGGGGTGGGGTGGGAGAAGGAGGGGTGTGGTGGGTGAGGAGGGGTTAGGGGTGGGGTGGGGGAAGGAGGGGTTAGGGGTGGGATGGATGGAGGAGGGGTTAGCGGTGGGGAGGAGGGAGGAGGGGTGGGGTGGATGGAGGAGGGGTTAGGGGTGGGGAGGGGGGGAGGAGGGGTGAGGGGTGGGGAGGGGGAGGAGGGCTGGGGTGGATGGAGGAGGAGTTAGGGATGGGGAGGGGGAGGAGGGGTTGGGGTGCGGGGTGGGGGGGTGGTGCGGGGGTTGGGAGGAAGGGGGAGAGGGGGAGAGCGTGGGGCCGCGGGGATGGGAGGGGAGCTGCTTTTGACTGTGGGCGGGACGGGGTGGGTGCGGAAAGCAGGTGGTGGCGAACTGATGGCGCGTTACAACCCCCTCCCGCCCGATCTCCCTTTCCACTGAAGTCATGGGCGGTCGGTCTGTTATAAAGAAATAAAAAGACTTGGATTTATATCGTGCTTTTCACGACCACTGGACGTCTCAAAGCGCTTTACAGCCAATGAAATACTTTTGGAGTGTGGTCACTGTTGTAATGTGGGAAACGCGGCAGACAATTTGCGCACAGCAAGCTCCCACAAAAACAACGTGTTAATGACCAGATCATCTGTTTCTTTGTTATGTTGATTGAGGGATAAATATTGATCCCAGGACAACGGGGATAAATCCCCTGCTCTTCTTCAAAATAGTGCCATGGGATCTTTTCCATCCATTTGAGAGAGCAAAGGGGGCCTCGGTTTAATGTCTCATCCAAAAGACAGCTCCTCCGACAGCGCAGCACTCCCCCAGCACTGCACTGGAAGTGCCAGCCTAGATTATTTTTGTGCTCAAGTCCCTGGAGTGGGATTATGAACCCACAACCTTCTGACTCAGAGGCGAGAGTGTTGCCCACTGAGCCACACTGTACACCCATTTTCAGTTCTCGTCACAAAATAAATCCACCCCGTTATTTAACGTGTCGAAGGAAGATGCTGTGTCATCCCTCAGTGACTGAATAGCTCAGAAACCCGCCGAGTTAGATCATCTTCCATCATCATAGGCAGTCCCTCGTATCGAGGATGACTTGCTTCCACGCCAAAAAAGGATGAGTTCGCAGGGGTTCCAATGAAGGACCTAATATTCCAGATCCTGATCTACATGTTGCAGGGTGGAAGATGTCTGTGCATGGATGTTTTTAACGTGTGGTGGCCGTTGCACACCAGCCACCACACGGGCTTGACAGAGCGAGGTCTTGGTCCAGTGGCAAGGGTTAACCAAGACGACTGGAGACCTACTGCACGGACCTAGTGTGCGCATATCGCAGTGTGGGCTGGCCCGTGCTGCCTCTGGGCGCCTGGCCCTGAACTCACGCCTCCCCTGGGCCCCGATCACGTCCCTCCACAGTCTCTCGTTGTACCTTTGCCCCGACCTCGCCGCTCCTGCTGTATCTGCCCACGCTCCAATCACTGACCTGGATCTTGATGGCGTCACTCGTGCTGCTCCCTGGAGTGGCCTCCACACTGCTCCCAGGCCGCTGCTCGCCACTCCTTTTATGGCCCCGACCTGCCGCTGGTGTTCTCACGCAGGTCGGGAAGCGGTTGGGATGTCAAAATTGTCCCTTGGCTAAGAGAAAGAAAACAAGCAGAGAAGGTTAAGCGGTGATTTGATAGAGTTGTTCAAAATCTGATAGAGTGAATAAAGAGCAACAGTTTCCAGTGGCAGGAGGGTCAGTAACCAGAGGACACAGATTGAAGAAAATTGGCAAAAGAACCAGAGGGGAGATGAGGAAAATAAATTCTACACTGTGAGTTGTGATCTGGAACGCGCTGCCTGAATGGGCGGTGGTCGCAGATTTAATCGTGACTTTCAAAAGGGAATTGGATAAATAATTGACGGAGAAGCATTTGCAGGGCTATGGGGAAAGAGCAGGGGGAGTGGGACTAATGGGATCTCTCTTTCAAAGAGCCTACAGGGCCACGATGGGTCGATTGGCCTCCTTCTGTGCTGTATCATGCTCATCATCATAGGCAGTCCCTCGGAATCGAGGAAGACTTGCTTCCACTCTAAAAGTGAGACCTTAGTTGGCTGAACAGTCCAATACGAGAACCACAGTTCCCTTTAACAGGAGGGACAGACAGTCGTTGAAGGAAAGGGTGGGTGGGACAGGTTTGCCACACGTTTCTTCCGCCGCCTGCGCTTGATTTCTTCATGCTCTCGGCGATGAGACTCGAGGTGCTCAGCGCCCCCCTGGATACACTTCCTCCACTTAGGACGGTCTTTGGCCAGGGACTCCCAGGTGTCAGTGGGGATGTTGCATTTTATCAGGGAGGCTTTGAGGGTGTCCCTGTAATGTTTCCTCTGCCCACCTGGGGCTCGCTTGCCATGAAGGAATTCCGAGTAGAGCGCTTGCTTTGGGAGTCTTGTGTCTGGCATGCGGACTATGTGGCCCACCCAGCGGAACTGATCAAGTGCTTCAATGCTGGGGATGTTGGCCTGGTCGAGGACGCTAACGTTAGTGCGTCTGTCCATCCAGGGGACATGCTATGATTCTAAGTACTGGTGTTTCTTTTCACCGCGGATGATGTTCAGCATTGATGTTGACTGACTGATTGTGTTTTCCCCCTGTCTCCCCCACCACCCCCTCTCCCCCCCCATCCCACCGCCCCCGCCACAGGGCAGTGTTCCTGACTTGCCACGGTTTTCGTTGTATTGCATCTCCTACGGTCTGGAATGCGTTTCATTCATTCTGTCCTGCAATTCCGACGTCTCTTCAGAAGAAAAAGCTGCTGCGGAGAAGGTTATTTTTCAAATATCACCGAATCTTTGCAAGCCTTGCATTTCCATAGCACCTGTCACCACCTCTGGAGGTCCCATAAACGCTTTACAGCCAATGAAGTACTTTTTTGGGAGTGCAGTCACTGTTGTGATGTTGGAATCGCAGCAGTTAATTTGCACACAGCAAGCATCCACAAATAGCAACATGATAATGAGCAGATAATCTGTTTTTGTTATGTTGATTGAGGGATAAATATTGGCCCCAGGACACCGGGAATAATTCCCCTGCTTTTCTTCGAATTGTGCCATGGAATCTTTTATGTCCACCTTATTTTCATCCGAAAGATGGCACCTCAGCACTGCACTGGGAGTGTCAGCCTGGATTTTGTGCTCAAGTCTCTGGAGTGGGGCTTGAACCCACAACCCTGAAATGAGCTTCCGACCACATATGCGCAACATAACTAAGATTGCCTATTTCCACCTCCATAACATCGCCTGTCTCCACCCCGCCTCAGCTCATCCGCTGCTGAAGCCCTCACCCATGTCTTTGTTACCTCTAGGCTTGACTATTCCAATGCACTTCTGGCTGGCCTCCCACATTCTACCCGATGTAAACTTGAGGTAATCCAAAACACAGCTGCACGTGTCCTAACTCACACCAAGTCCTGTTCATCCATCACCCCTGTGCTTGCTCCCGGTTAAGCAATGCCTTTGTTTTTAAAATTCTCATCCTTGTCTTCAAATCCCTCCATGGCCTTGCCTCTCCCTATCTCTGTAAACTTCTCCAGCCCTTCAACCCCCCGAGATGTCTGCGCTCCTCCAATTCTGCCCTCTTGAGCATCCCAGATTATAATCGCTCAACCATTGGTGGCCGTGCCTTCTGTTGCCTGGACCCCAAGCTCTGGAACTCCCTCCTTAAACCTCTCTGCCTCTCTACCTCTCCTCCTTTAAGATGCTCCTTAAAACCTACCTCTTTGACTAAGCTTTTGGTCACCCTAATTTCTCCTTATGTGGCTCGGTGTCAAATTTTTGTGGTATAATACTCCTGTGAAGCACCTTGGGACATATTAACCATGTTAAAGGCGCTATATAAATACAAATTGCTGTTGTTCTGACTCAGAGGTGAATGTGCTACCCATTGAACCACTGCTGCACTAGAGTTGCCAACTCTGATTGGGCGAGTTCCTGGAGGTTTCATCACATGACCTCCTGCAGCCAACTGCCCCGCCCCCATGCTCCCGCCATTGGCCCATCCTCATAGCACCCCACCATCCCACGGCCAATCGGAAAGTGAGCAGACACTTCCATCGCCCAATTGGAAGATTCTTGACTGTCAGTCAATGGCCATTCCTCCCAATGTCTGATATTTTGTAACCAATAAACAAAAGTGTTCAAAGGAGTTTTTAGCACCCCAATGACTTTTCTCTCCTGGTGTTGCTCGCAGCAGTCAGTGCCCAGGAGATTAATCTTTAATTCCTGGAGACTTCAGACCAATCCTGGAGGGTTGGTAACCCTGGCCATGTCCCAACACTCCTTGACACCTCATAGAATCATAGAAATTTACAGCACAGAAGGAGGCCATTTCGGCCCATAGTGTCCACGCCGGCCGACAAAGAACTATCCAGCCTAATTCCACTTTCCAGCTCTCGGTCTGTGACCCTGTAGGTTACGGCACTTCAAGTGCACACCCAAGTGCTTTTTAAATGTGGTGAGGGTTTCTGCCTCTACCACCCTTTCAAGCAGTGAGTTCCAGACACCCACCACCCTCTGGGTGAAGAAATTCTCCCTCAAATCCCCTCTAAGCCTCCCCCCAATTACTTTAAATCTATGCCTCCTGGTTGTTGACCCCTCTGCTAAAGGAAATAGGTCCTCCCTATCCACTCTATCCAGGCCCCTCATAATTTTTTCACCTTAATAAGGTCTCCCCTCATCCTCCTCTGTTCCAAAGAAAACAACCCAGCCTATCCAATCTTTCCTCATAGCTAAAATTTTCCAGTCCGGTCAACATCTTCATAAATCTCCTCTGTACCCTCTCTAGTGCAATCACATCTTACCTGTAAAGTGGTGACCAGAACTGCACGCAGTACTCTAGCTTTGGCCTAACTAGTGTTTTATACAGTTCAAACATAACCTCCCTGCTCTTGTATTCTATGCCTTGGCTAATAAAGGCAAGTATTCCGTATGCCTTCTTAACCACCTTATCAACCTAGCCTGCTACCTTCAGAATCTGTGGACCTGCACTCCAAGGTCCCTTTGTTCCTCCACACTTCTCAGTGACCTACCATTGCCTTGCCTTGTCAGCCCTCCCTAAATGCATTATCTCACACTTCTCTGGATTAACAGCAATTTGCCACTGTTCTGCCCACCTGATAAGCTGATTGATAGCTTCCTGCAGTCTACAGCTTTCTTCTTCATTGTCAACCACACAGCCAACTTTAGTATCATTTAGCAAACTTCATAATCATAACCCCTACATTTAAGTCTAAATCGTTGCTATATACCACAAAAAGCAAGGGACCTAGTACTGAGCCCTGCGGAACACCACTGGAAACAGCCTTCCAGTCACAAAAACACCCATCAACCATTACCTTTTGCCTCCTGCCTCTGAGCCAATTTTGGAGCCAACTTGCCACTTTGCCTTGGATCCCATGGACTTTTACTTTCGTGACCATTCTGCCATGTGGAACCTTATCAAAAGCCTTGCTGAAATCCACCTCAATGTATTGGGCCGCTACATGGCAATAAATTTGTTTAAATTCAAGAAGAGTTACAATACAAATTGTTTCTTGTGTTCTCTTTTCTTAGAATCCACAAGTGTCTGCATCCTTTCTCAGTCAAATAACGTTCAACTGGTTTAACCGGTAAGGGAAGCTCTCCGAATTTTACATCAAAGAATTTTTAGGATATAAGAAGATCATATTGTTAATGACATTGAAGCACCTGGGATTAAAGGATAGTGGAAGCAGATTCAAAATCATGAGGGGTCTGGACAGGGTAGATAGCGAGAAACTGTTCCCATTGGCGGAAGGGGCGAGAGCCAGAAGACACAGATTTAAGGTGATAAAAACAGAAAATGCTGGAAATCTCAGCGGGTCAGGCAGCATCTATGGAGAGAAAAACTGAGTTAACGTTTCAGGTCGATGACCCTTTAAGGTGATTAGCCAAAGAACGAAAGGCGACGTGAGGAAAATCTTCATTACGCAGCGAGTCAGTCGCTAAATTTGGGGGAATTAAGGGAAATGGGGATCTTGGCGGGAAGGTGGCATTGAGATATGAGCGGCTTATGGTCAGTTATGGTCAGTTTCTAACTCGAACTTAAGCCCAAACAGATATTGATGCATTTTTTTTACCCTGTAAACGCATGCCAGAGTTTCTTTTTCAATCATGCTGTAGGCCCTTTCGGCCTTGGACAAGCTCCTGGACGCATAAGCGACCGGTTGCAATGTTCCCGATTCGTTTGCTTGTTGTTATACACACCCGACCCCGTACGAAGACGCATCGCAAGCTAGCACTAAATGTTTAGAAGGATAATACAGAACAAGCAGTTTGTTGGAACATAACAGATTTTGGGCTTTCTCAAAAGCAGTCCCTTGTGATTTCCCCCATACCCAGTCATCTCCCTTGCGTAGCAACACGTCTAGAGGTTCTAGCAAGGTGCTTAACCCGGGTAGGAAATTACCAAAATAATTGAGGAATCCCAGGAACGACTGCAGCTCCGTCACGTTCTGTGGTCTCGGCGCGTTCTTGATGGCCTCCGTCTTGATGTCGGTGGGTCTGATGCCGTCTGCTGCGATTCTTCTTCCTAAGAACTTGACCTCTGACACCAGGAAAGCACACTTCGAGCATTTCAACCTGAGTCCCATACGATCTAGCTGACTTAGAACCTCTTCCAGGTTCTGTAAGTGTTCGATGGTGTCCCGACCTGTGACCAGTATGTCGTCCTGGAAAACCACGGTGTGCGGAACCGACTTTAGCAGACTCTCCATGTTCCTTTGAAAAATAGCCGCGGCCGATCGAATCCCAAACGGGCATCTATTGTAGATGAACAGACCTTTGTGTGTGTTGATGCAGGTGAGGCCTTTCGAAGATTCCGCCAGCTCCTGCGTCATGTAGGCCGAGGTCAGGTCCAACTTGGTGAATGTCTTTCCTCTTGCCAGTGTCGCAAATAGGTCGTCTGCCTTGGGTAGCGGGTACTGGTCCTGCAACGAAAAACGGTTAATCGTTACTTTATAGTCCCCGCAAATTCTGACTGTGCCATCGCCCTTGAGGACCGGAACAATCGGACTGGCCCACTCGTTGAACTCCACCGGCGTGATGATGCCCTCTCGTTGTCGCCTGTCTAGCCCGATCTACACTTTCTCTCTCATCATATATGGCACTGCCTGTGCCTTGTGGTGGATGGGTCGTGTACCGCGAATCAAGTGGACCTGCACCTTCGCTCCCGAGAAACTTCCGATGCCTGGCTCAAACAATGACTGAAACTTGCTCAGAACCTGTCTCGGAGCGGGTGTAGGACATGCTAAAAAGGGAGGGAGAACAGCCAGTTGTTGTGGTGCATATTGGTACCAACGACATAGGTAAAAAAAGGATGAGGTCCTACGAGACGAATTTAAGGAGCTAGGAGCTAAATTAAAAAGTAGGACCTCAAAAGTAGTAATCTGGGAATTGCTACCAGTTCCACGTGCTAGTCAGAGTAGGAATCGCAGGATAGCGCAGATGAATACGTGGCTTGAGCAGTGGTGCAGCAGGGAGGGATTCAAATTCCTGGGGCATTGGAACAGGTTCTGGGGGAGGTGGGACCAGTACAGACCGGACGGTCTGCACCTGGGCAGGACCGGAACCAATGTCCTTGGGGGAGTGTTTGCTAGTGCTGTTGGGGAAGAGTTAAACTAATATGGCAGGGGGATGGGAACCAATGCAGGGAGACAGAGGGAAACAAAAAGGAGACAAAAGCAAAAGACAGAAAGGAGATGAGTAAAAGTGGAGGGCAGAGAAACCCAAGGCAAAAAACAAAAATGGCCACTGAATATAAAGGGGCTGCAGGAGGGGTCAAAACTAAAAATCATGGTTTAAAAACTAGGATTAAAGCACTCTACCTGAATGCACGCAGCATTCGAAATAAAGTAAATGAGTTGATGGCACAAATCATTACAAATGGGTATGATTTGGTGGCTATTACAGAAACATGGTTGCAGGGTGGCCAAGACTGGGAATTAAACATAGAGGGGTATCTGACGATTCGGAAAGATAGACAAGAAGGGAAAGGAGGTGGGGTAGCTCTGTTAATAAAGGATGATATCAGGGCAGTTGTGAGAGACGATATTGGCTCTAATGAACAAAATGTTGAATCATTGTGGGTGAAGATTAGAGATAGTAAGGGGAAAAAGTCACTGGTGGGCGTAGTTTATAGACCCCTAAATAAAAACTTCACGGTGGGGCGGGCAATAATCAAGGGAATGTGAAAAAGGAACGGCAGTAGTCATGGGGGATTTTAACCTACATATCGATTGGTCAACTCAAATCGCACGGGGTAGCCTGGAGGAGGAATTCATAGAATGCATACGGGATTGTTTCTTAGAACAGTATGTAACAGAACCGACAAGGGAGCAAGCTATCTTAGATCTGGTCCTGTGTAATGAGACAGGAATAATAAACGATCTCTTAGTAAAAGATCCTCTCGGAATGAGTGATCACAGTATGGTTGAATTTGTAATACAGATTGAAGGTGAGGAAGTTGTGTCAGAAACGAGCATACTATGCTTAAACAAAGGGGACTACAGTGGGATGAGGGCAGAGTTGACTAAAGTAGACTGGAAACACAGACTAAACGGTGGCACAATTGAGGAACAGTGGAGGACTTTTAAGGAGCTCTTTCATAGTGCGCAACAAAAATATATTCCAGTGAAAAAGAAGGGCGGTAAGAGAAGAGATAACCAGCCGTGGATAACCAAGGAAATAAAGGAGAGTATCAAATCAAAGACCAATGCGTATAAGGTGGCCAAGGTTAGTGGGAAACTAGTGGATTGGGAAAATTTTAAATAACAGCAAAGAATGACTAAAAAAGCAATAAAGAAAGGAAAGATAGATTACGAAGATAAACTTGCGCAAAACATAAAAACAGATAGTAAAAGCTTTTACAGATATATAAAACGGAAAAGAGTGACTAAAATAAATGTTGGTCCCTTAGAAGATGAGAAGGGGGATTTAATAATGGGAAATGGCTGAGACCGTAAACAATTATTTTGCTTCGGTCTTCACAGTGGAAGACACAAAAACCATGCCAAAAATTGCTGGTCACAGGAATGTGGGAAGGGAGGACCTTGAGATAATCACTATCATTAGGGGGGTAGTGCTGGACAGGCTAAGGGACTCAAGGTAGACAAGTCCCCTGGTCCTGATGAAATGCATCCCAGGGTATTAAAAGAGATGGCGGAAGTTATAGCAGATGCATTCGTTATAATCTACCAAAATTCTCTGGACTCTGGGGAGGTACCAGCGGATTGGAAAGCAGCTAATGTAACGCCTCTGTTTAAAAAAGGGGGCAGACAAAAGGCAGGTAACTATAGGCCGGTTAGTTTAACATCTGTAGTGGGGAAAATGCTTGAAACTATCATTAAGGAAGAAATAGCGGGACATCTAGATAGGAATAGTGCAATCAAGCAGACGCAGCATGGATTCATGAAGGGGAAATCATGTTTAACTAATGTATTGGAATTCTTTGAGGATAAAACGAGCATGGTGGATAGAGGTGTACCGATGGGTGTGGTGTATTTCGATTTCCAAAAGGCATTCGATAAGGTGCCACACAAAAGGTTACTGCAGAAGATAGAGGTACGCGGAGTCAGAGGAAATGTATTAGCATGGATAGAGAATTGGCTGGCGAACAGAAAGCAGAGAGTCGGGCTAAATGGGTCCTTTTCGGGTTGGAAATCGGTGGTTAGTGGTGTGCCACAGGGATCGGTGCTGGGACCACAACTGTTTACAATATACATAGATGACCTGGAAGAGGGGACAGAGTGTAGTGTAACAAAATTTGCAGATGACACAAAGATTAGTGGGAAAGCGGGTTGTGTAGAGGACACAGAGAGGCTGCAAAGAGATTTGGATAGGTTAAGCGAATGGGCTAAGGTTTGGCAGATGGAATACAATGTTGGAAAGTGTGAGGTCATCCACCTTGGGAAAAAAAACAGTAAAAGGGAATATTATTTGAATGGGAAGAAATTACAACATGCTGAGGTGCAGAGGGACCTGAGGGCCTTTGTGCATGAAACTCTTTTAGAGTCTACCTGCAAAACATAAACATTAAACTGTGCCACCCGACCTGGGTGACACTCCAGACATTTACAAGGCCCTTTTTTTCCCCCCTTTTTTGTTTTTTTTGTGTTTTTTGTTTTTTTTTTGTTTTTTTTTTGGGCACTAAAATCACAATTTTTCCCCAGTGCCCCCTATAAAAGGGAAGGGGACACTAAAAGCACCGGCAATTAAAACAAATTAACTTTAAAACGTAAAATCAAATTAAAATTTGGTTGCCGGGCGTGATGATGCACTCCAGTCCCTCCGGTGCCCACCTCTCGCGGAAGGCCGCGAGCGTACCGGTGGACACCGCGTGCTCCATCTCCAAGGACACCCTGGACCGGATGTAAGAGCGGAAGAGAGGCAGGCAGTCAGGTTGAACGACCCCCTCGACCGCCCGCTGCCTGGACCGGCTGATGGCACCCTTGGCCGTGCCCAGGAGCAGTCCTACGAGGAGGCCTTCGGACCTACCCGCTCCCCTCCGCACAGGGTGCCCAAAGATCAGGAGAGTGGGACTGAAGTGCAGCCAGAATTTCAGGAGCAGCCCCTTCAAATAGTGGAACAGGGGCTGCAACCTCGTGCATTCAATAAAAACATGGAACACGGACTCCTCCAGACCGCAGAAATTGCAGGCGGCCTGGGAGTCCGTGAACCGGCTTAAAAATTTGTTGCACGGCACTGCTCCGTGCACCACCCTCCAGGCCAAGTCCCCGATGAATAGTGGGAGGACCCCTGCGTAGAGTGCCCTCCATCGGGGACCCCCGCCTCCTCCGGACGGCAAGATGGTACGCCATGGCGTGTCCGGACGGCCGGCGAGGATGGCAAAGTTGAGGGTGTGCAGGAGCAGCCCGTACAGGAAACCCCTCCGCGCGGAACTGAAAGGCACGGAGGGGATTTCCCCGAGGCGGCTCAAGTTGTGAGGCGCCGGCCCCCGAGGGAGGTTCCGGGGTTTGGCGCCGATGAGGAATTCCGTCCGGACGGGGGTCAGTTCGGACGGGATCTCCCCACGTGCTTGAGCCTCCTCGATGCACCTAACGGAGTCAGGGCCCAGAGCTGTTTTTAGCGACTCGATGGCATCGGCCGCGTGGCGGACATTGGCAGAATTTAGGCGCCGCGCCAGCGTGTCTGGCGCCATCCAGCCCGCTCCTCCGCCATCGAGCAGGTCCCTGACCCTGGTCACCTCACCAGCCACAGCCCTCTCTTCCGACCGCCACATAAAGCCTCGGCCGTGGAGGTACGGATTCCCGAGCAGCGGTTCCTGCAGGACGGCCGCCACTCCAGCCGGCGGAGAGCTGCGCTTGGTGGAGACTTTGTTCCAGACCCTGATGAGTTCCCTGTAAAAGACAGGCAGCTCCCGGAGGGCGGTCCTGGCACCCCCCAAGTTCACAAACAGGAGCTGCGTGTCATAATTGAGGTCGAGCTGCTGGCGGAAGAAATACCTCGCCAGAGCACACCACCTAGGAGGGGGCTCGACGTAAAGGTATCTCTGCAGGGTCTGAAGACGGAAAGTCGCGAGCTGGGCGCTGACGCACACCAACGACTGACCGCCCTCCTCAAGCGGGAGACTCAAGACCGCGGCAGAGACCCAGTGCTTCCTGTTGTTCCAGAAGAAGTCCACCAGCTTCTTCTGTATCTTGGCGACAAACGCAGGGGGAGGGGTCAAAGTGACCAGCCGGTACCACAGCATTGCGGCCACCAGCTGGTTTATGACTAGCGCTCGACCCCTGTAGGACAGCACTCGGAGCAGTCCTGTCCAGCGCCCTAGGCGAGCGGCGACCTTGGCCTCCAGCTCCTGCCAGTTCGCCGGCCAGGCTCCCTCGTCGGGGCTAAGGTAGACTCCCAGATAGAGGAGATGGGTCGTGCTCCAGGCAAAAGGCCTGAGCTCCTCCGGCAGGGAGTCCACCCGCCACTGACCCACCAGGAGTCCGGAACATTTCTCCCAGTTGATCCTGGCGGAGGACGCGGCCGAGTAAATCTCCTGGCACTCACGCATCCTCCGCAGGTCAGCGGGATCCTCTATCGCGAGGAGCACGTCATCGGCGTAAGCCGAGAGGACGACCTCCACGCCCGGCCCTTGCAGAGCCAGTCCCGTCAACCTCGTCCGCAAGAGGCGCAGGAAAGGCTCCACGCAAACGGCGTATAACTGGCCGGACATGGGGCATCCCTGGCGCACCCCTCTCCTAAAGCGAAGGGGCGCCGTCAAGGACCCGTTAACCTTAATCAGACACTCCGCGGCGGCGTACAAAAGTCGGATCCGGGCGACGAAATGCGTCCCGAACCCGAAAGCGCGCAGAGTTCCGAGCAGATAGTCGTGATCCACCCTGTCGAACGCCTTCTCTTGGTCGAGGGATAGGAAGGCGACCGACAGACCAGCCTCCTGGGAACAATGGATGAGGTCCCGGACCAGATGGATGTTATCGTGGATTGTCCGGCCCGGGACCGTGTATGACTGGTCGGGGTGGATCATGTGGTCCAGCACGGCACCAAGGCGAGCAGACATCGCCCTGGCGAAGATTTTGTAGTCCGTGCTGAGGAGGGAGACCGGGCGCCAGTTCTTAAGGAGGCGGAGATCGCCCTTCTTAGGCAGCAGGACGATGACTGCCCTGCGCCAAGAGAGGGGCATCTCCCCGGTCGCCAGACTTTCCCCCAGGACCCGCGCGTAGTCGCTCCCCAGGACGTCCCAGAACGCCCTGTGGAACTCCACGGTCAGCCCGTCCAGCCCCGGGGATTTTCCCCTCGAGAGCCGGGCGAGGGCACCGGTCAGCTCCGCCAAGCTTAGCGGAGCTTCCAGATTTTCGGCGCCCTCCGGGCTGACCTTCGGCAGGTCCTCCCACAAAACTCTACGCGCTTCCTCGCTGGACGGATCCGGAGAGAACAGAGCCCCGTAATATTCACGGACCCTGTTGTTGACGCCCTCCGGATCCGAGACGAGAGAGCCGTCGTCGGCCAGCAGCGTCAAGAGCTGCTTACGGACACTCTGCCTTTTTTCCAGCGAGTAGAAGAAGGGGGAGCCGCGGTCCAGATCCCGCAGGAACCGGATCCGCGACCTCACGTACGCGCCTCGGGACCCGACGAGCTGCAGGTCCTTCAGCGCGGCCTTCTTCGCTTCGTACACCGTCCGCAGGGCCGGGTCCTGGACGACTTGACCGAGACGGGCTTCCAGGTCGAGCACCTCTTTTTCTAGGCGCCCGACTCTGGCCGCCCGCCTCTTGGTCGACCCCCTCGCGTACTCTTGACAGAAGACGCGGACGTGAGCCTTGCCCACGTCCCACCATAGCCTCAAGGAGGGGAAGCCCCCCTGCTTCCTTCTCCAGTCGGACCAGAATCGACGGAACGAGTCCTGGAACCGCACGTCCTCCAGCAGCCGGTTGTTAAAGTGCCAGTACGCGGACCCCGTCCTCGCGCGGAGCGAAGCGAGCTCCGCCCACACCAGGTGGTGGTCCGAACACGGCACCGGCCGCATGGAGGCCGCCGGGACGCAGGAAACGTACGCCCGAGACACGTAAAGGCGGTCGACTCTAGACCATCCAACTCCAGGCCTCACCCAAGTAAAGGCGCTGGAGTCGGGGTGGAGATTTCGCCAGACGTCCACCAAGTCGAAGGACCCGACCAGGTCCCTCAACTTCTCCATCGCCGTCATGCACTGCGGGGCACCGGAGCGGTCCCTCGCCTCGAGGGTGCAGTTAAAATCCCCCCCGAGGACAATGCAGTCGCCGACGTCGACGGAGCCAAGAAGAGCGGACACCTCTTCAAAGAAGCGCGTTTGCTGCGGGCCGGGATGAGGGGCGTACACGTTCACGAGATGGAGCGGCACGTCCCCCAGGCGAACCGTTACGTGCAGCAAGCGGCCTGGCACGGGCTCCTCGACCCCCAAGATCTCCGGCTGAAAATGCGGGCCCAGCAAGATGGCCACCCCACTAGAAATGGCGGTGAGGTGGCTCATGCGGACCTCTCCCTGCCATTCCAGGAGCCACGTGGCTTCGTCTCCCGGAACGGTGTGGGTTTCTTGCAGGAAGCACACCGCATATTTCCCCTCCCGCAGGAGCGAAAAATTGTCAAATCTACGGCGTGCCCCTCTGCCGCCGTTGATGTTGAGGCTGGCTATGGTTATCTTCATGGCAAAAGCATAGTGCAACCTCTACCTTAACCTATTGTGGGGGAGGGAGCGGAGTCTTTTGTTGAACTCCGCTCCCTCCGCAGCCCAGCGAGGAGTCCCTCGAGCTCGCGCAGCTCAAGGTGCTGCTCCTTTGTCAAGGGCCCGCCCGCGGCCAAGGTTTTAACGGCGGCGCGGACGGACCCCTTGATCAGCTCCGGCTCGGACCATTTTTCCAGGGCCAGTCGGGCTTGGTCGCGGCGACCCCGGCTCTGGGCCAAAAAGTCCCGGAGTTCCTTTGCAGGAATGAGGAGGGCCTCAGCGGCGGCCGCGAGCAGATCCACCGCCTCCCTGGCGGTGGTCTCTAGTTCTTCTCCCGCGTCCCCCACCGAGTCCCCGTCCTCCTCCGGGAGGTGGCCGCCAGCAGCCGGCCCATCGACCGCACAAGGTACGGCAAATGAACCGGCCGCTCCAACCGGCCCTGGCTCTGCCCCGATCCCACCCCCAGGATCGTCGGCAGAGGAGTCCCCACTGGGCTCTTTTAAAAATGGTGCTGGGTCGGGAAATGACAGCGGAAGGGGTTCCCCCTCCGCCCCAGGAACCGGGGAACAAGGAGAGACCCGGCCATAGGAAATCCCCAGGCCCTCCAAGTGCACCAGCTCCAAAGTAAGGGGCGAGGGTGGGTGTTCCTCCCCCTCCCCGCTGCCACCCCCCGGCCCAGCATCTACAGTTTCATTAAAATCAATATATTGTGTTTCTGCCGGGTCGAGCAACTCCCGGGGGAAGTTGGGTAATAGCTGGGCGGGCTCAGGTTCGGCCTTTTCGGCCTCGCCCGCCTCAGTCCCCGGGACGCCCGGCCCGGCGGCTACGCATTCCTCCGCGGTCCCCACGCCCCCCACGACAGGCAGATCTTCCACTCCATCCCCGGGAGGCAGAGGCTGGGCAGCCTCAACTGTCTCACCCTCCCCGGGGAAAGACTCCTCGCGCCTGCAGCGCAATTTGGGGGCGCTGGTGGGGGACGCGGGACACGCGGCGGGCACCGACTCCTCCGCGGAGGGATGTTGTTCCCCCTCCGCGTCATTGGGGCGGTGCCTCTTTTTGTTCCTGGGGGCGCGCGGAGTCAGGGAGACCTCCATGTCTGCCGAGGCCTCCCGCTCCGCCCCCCCCTTTTCCTTTTCTTGCCCGCGCCCGGGCCCCTCTGTGGTGTTGTTCAAGGGCTCGGGCACGGGCTCGGGGCACCCCGCGCTCGCCGGTGACGGGGTTGGGCTGAGCGCGGTGGTCAAATTATCCGGCGCACTGAGGGGACCCGCCTCTTGATGTTTTGTCTTCTTCCGCGCCTTCTTTCCGGTCGGACGCTCTCCCTCCCCCCCGCCGGAGGCCCTGAAAACAAAGGCCTCCGACGATGCCCGCGCACCCATGGCTCCCGGCACGCGGACGCAACTAGGGGGAGGGGTGGCGGCGGCGCCAGCCTTGGCCGCCTTCGGTGGTTTGGCGGCCTTGGAGGCGGGGCAGTTCTTGCGAACGTGCCCCACCTCCCTGCAGGCATGGCACCGCACGCCGTCCGACGTCCAGAAGACGCGGTAGGCAGTCCCCTCGTGCACCACATTAAAAGATCCCTCCGTCGTCTCCTCCCGCGCCAGCCGGACAAAGAGCTGGCGGCGGAAGGAGAACACGTGGCGCAGGCTGTTCTCCCTGAGGCCGAGCGGTATGGGGTTGATCCCTGACCTTACCTCCCCCAGTTGTTGTAGGTGAGGGAGGAGGAGCTCAGCGGAAACAAAGGGCGGGACGTTTGAAATGATGACCCTCTGCGCGGTGGCCTCGAGAGGGTCCACCGGCAGGAACGTCCCGCCCACCGTGAGCCCCTTTTCAAGGGCCAGGGACACCGCCCGCTCCGACCCCAGGAAGAACACGGCCTTCCCAGACATCTTGGAGGCTGCGACAATGGCCGAGGGGCCGACTACCCCAGCCATCGCCCGCACGCACTCCTCGATGGTCATTGTGGGGTGAGTGTAGCTCTTGACCCCGTGTTTCCTGGTTATAAGTCTGAACGGTGGCAGGGCAGCGGGTGGCGCAGGAGGTGCCGTGGATGTGGACACCGCCTGCGCATACGTCCTTGCTGGCCCTGCCACCGGCGTGGATGGGGTCGCCATCACGGGGTCCCTTTAAGGGCTACACCCACCCCAAAGTCACAGGCCTTAATGGTCTTTAATGGCCTCGTATGTTAACTGAGCAGAGGAGCCCTTAACGAGGCACCTCTCCCCTCGTTGACAATTGGGGAGAGGCCTTGCTCCCTCTGCTCAGTTGTCTTAATAGGGTGTTTTTTTTTAAAAAAAATTCGGAAGAAAAGGGCTCTCAGAGAGAGAGGGGAGAAACAGAGAGTAACGGAGAAAGAGAGAGGGGGGTGGGAAGGGGGGGGGGGCTGCGAGGGCAGGTCTCCCCTCGCAGCTGTGGGTGGGTGCACTCCCCAGATGGCAAAACACAAAAGTCTTTGGGGTGGTCTTCAGGTGGGGGGAGAAGATGTCTTCACCTGGGGTAGCTGGAGCCACCAGGCACTCCTAACGATCTTTAATTGGGTGATTGAGAAAAACAACAATCTTCAGCCTGGTAGCTCCAGCTATCCCAGGCTAGGCAAATGTGGGGGGTGGGGGGGGTTCCAATTGTGGGGGGGGCCTAGTTGTAAGCAAGGCCCCCACACACACTACCACACACACACACACCCCCCGCGATGTTCCGGCCCTCAGTGGTCTTCTTTCCTCCCCCCACCGATACAACAAAGTCTGTTTGGGGAAATGCACCCACACCCACCTGTAGAATGTTGGGTCTCCCTCCTTCCACACTGGTTTGTTGTTGGTTTTTCCCCCTCTCTCCAACTCCTTGCAGAATGGTGAAGTTGTTCAAAGTTTTCTGCTTTTTCCTCCTCTCCCTCTGGATTAAAGTTGAAGGTGAAGCCCCTTCCTTCCTTCTCCTCCTGGGCTGGTCTCAGGGCTCTCCAGGCAGGAGCACAAGTTGCTAGCAGCTCCACTCACTGCTCACAGCTCCAACTGTGCAGGACACGCCTCCACTGCTTCACGATTGGTCCCTTGTGCATGAAACTCTTTTGAGTTCACCTGTGAAAACATAAAAACAATAAACGGTGCCACCCGACCTGGGTGACACTCCAGACATTTTCAAGGCCCTTTTTTTCCCCCCTTTTTTTGATTTTTTTTTTGTGTTTTTCTTTTTTTTTTGGTTTTTTTTTTGGGCACTAAAATCACAATTTTCCCCAGTGCCCCCTATAAAAGGGAAGGGGGACACTAAAAGCACCGGCAATTAAAACAAATTAAACTTTAAAACGTAAAATCAAATTAAAATTTGGTTGCCGGGCGTGATGATGCACTCCAGTCCCTCCGGTGCCCACCTCTCGCGGAAGGCCGCGAGCGTACCGGTGGACACCGCGTGCTCCATCTCCAAGGACACCCTGGACCGGATGTAAGAGCGGAAGAGAGGCAGGCAGTCAGGTTGAACGACCCCCTCGACCGCCCGCTGCCTGGACCGGCTGATGGCACCCTTGGCCGTGCCCAGGAGCAGTCCTACGAGGAGGCCTTCGGATCTACCCGCTCCCCTCCGCACAGGGTGCCCAAAGATCAGGAGAGTGGGACTGAAGTGCAGCCAGAATTTCAGGAGCAGCCCCTTCAAATAGTGGAACAGGGGCTGCAACCTCGTGCATTCAATAAAAACATGGAACACGGACTCCTCCAGACCGCAGAAATTGCAGGCGGCCTGGGAGTCCGTGAACCGGCTTAAAAATTTATTGCACGGCACTGCTCCGTGCACCACCCTCCAGGCCAAGTCCCCGATGAATAGTGGGAGGACCCCTGCGTAGAGTGCCCTCCATCGGGGACCCCCGCCTCCTCCGGACGGCAAGATGGTACGCCATGGCGTGTCCGGACGGCCGGCGAGGATGGCAAAGTTGAGGGTGTGCAGGAGCAGCCCGTACAGGAAACCCCTCCGCGCGGAACTGAAAGGCACGGAGGGGATTTCCCCGAGGCGGCTCAAGTTGTGAGGCGCCGGCCCCCGAGGGAGGTTCCGGGGTTTGGCGCCGATGAGGAATTCCGTCCGGACGGGGGTCAGTTCGGACGGGATCTCCCCACGTGCTTGAGCCTCCTCGATACACCTAACGGAGTCAGGGCCCAGAGCTGTTTTTAGCGACTCGATGGCATCGGCCGCGCGGCGGACGTTGGCAGAATTTAGGCGCCGCGCCAGCGTGACTGGCGCCATCCAGCCCGCTCCTCCGCCATCGAGCAGGTCCCTGACCCTGGTCACCTCACCAGCCACAGCCCTCTCTTCCGACCGCCACATAAAACCTCGGCCGTGGAGGTACGGATTCCCGAGCAGCGGCTCCTGCAGGACGGCCGCCACTCCAGCCGGCGGAGAGCTGCGCTTGGTGGAGACTTTGTTCCAGACCCTGATGAGTTCCCTGTAAAAGACAGGCAGCTCCCGGAGGGCGGTCCTGGCACCCCCCAAGTTCACAAACAGGAGCTGCGTGTCATAATTGAGGTCGAGCTGCTGGCGGAAGAAATACCTCGCCAGAGCGCACCACCTAGGAGGGGGCTCGACGTAAAGGTATCTCTGCAGGGTCTGAAGACGGAAAGTCGCGAGCTGGGCGCTGACGCACACCAACGACTGACCGCCCTCCTCAAGCGGGAGACTCAAGACCGCGGCAGAGACCCAGTGCTTCCTGTTGTTCCAGAAGAAGTCCACCAGCTTCTTCTGTATCTTGGCGACAAACGCAGGGGGAGGGGTCAAAGTGACCAGCCGGTACCACAGCATTGCGGCCACCAGCTGGTTTATGACTAGCGCTCGACCCCTGTAGGACAGCACTCGGAGCAGTCCTGTCCAGCGCCCTAGGCGAGCGGCGACCTTGGCCTCCAGCTCCTGCCAGTTCGCCGGCCAGGCTCCCTCGTCGGGGCTAAGGTAGACTCCCAGATAGAGGAGATGGGTCGTGCTCCAGGCAAAAGGCCTGAGCTCCTCCGGCAGGGAGTCCACCCGCCACTGACCCACCAGGAGTCCGGAACATTTCTCCCAGTTGATCCTGGCGGAGGACGCGGCCGAGTAAATCTCCTGGCACTCACGCATCCTCCGCAGGTCAGCGGGATCCTCTACCGCGAGGAGCACGTCATCGGCGTAAGCCGAGAGGACGACCTCCACGCCCGGCCCTTGCAGAGCCAGTCCCGTCAACCTCGTCCGCAAGAGGCGCAGGAAAGGCTCCACGCAAACGGCATATAACTGGCCGGACATGGGGCATCCCTGGCGCACCCCTCTCCTAAAGCGAAGGGGCGCCGTCAAGGACCCGTTAACCTTAATCAGACACTCCGCGGCGGCATACAAAAGTCGGATCCGGGCGACGAAATGCGTCCCGAACCCGAAAGCGCGCAGAGTTCCGAGCAGATAGTCGTGATCCACCCTGTCGAACGCCTTCTCTTGGTCGAGGGATAGGAAGGCGACCGACAGACCAGCCTCCTGGGAACAATGGATGAGGTCCCGGACCAGATGGATGTTGTCGTGGATTGTCCGGCCCGGGACCGTGTATGACTGGTCGGGGTGGATCATGTGGTCCAGCACGGCACCAAGGCGAGCAGACATCGCCCTGGCGAAGATTTTGTAGTCCGTGCTGAGGAGGGAGACCGGGCGCCAGTTCTTAAGGAGGCGGAGATCGCCCTTCTTAGGCAGCAGGACGATGACTGCCCTGCGCCAAGAGAGGGGCATCTCCCCGGTCGCCAGACTTTCCCCCAGGACCCGCGCGTAGTCGCTCCCCAGGACGTCCCAGAACGCCCTGTGGAACTCCACGGTCAGCCCGTCCAGCCCCGGGGATTTTCCCCTCGAGAGCCGGGCGAGGGCACCGGTCAGCTCCGCCAGGCTTAGCGGAGCTTCCAGATTTTCGGCGCCCTCCGGGCCGACCTTTGGCAGGTCCTCCCACAAAACTCTACGCGCTTCCTCGCTGGACGGATCCGGAGAGAACAGAGCCCCGTAATATTCACGGACCCTGTTGTTGACGCCCTCCGGATCCGAGACGAGAGAGCCGTCGTCGGCCAGCAGCGTCAAGAGCTGCTTACGGACACTCTGCCTTTTTTCCAGCGAGTAGAAGAAGGGGGAGCCGCGGTCCAGATCCCGCAGGAACCGGATCCGCGACCTCACGAACGCGCCTCGGGACCCGACGAGCTGCAGGTCCTTCAGCGCGGCCTTCTTCGCTTCGTACACCGTCCGCAGGGCCGGGTCCTGGACGACTTGACCGAGACGGGCTTCCAGCTCGAGCACCTCTTTTTCTAGGCGCCCGACTCTGGCCGCCCGCCTCTTGGTCGACCCCCTCGCGTACTCTTGACAGAAGACGCGGACGTGAGCCTTGCCCACGTCCCACCATAGCCTCAAGGAGGGGAAGCCCCCCTGCTTCCTTCTCCAGTCGGACCAGAATCGACGGAACGAGTCCTGGAACCGCACGTCCTCCAGCAGCCGGTTGTTAAAGTGCCAGTACGCGGACCCCGTCCTCGCGCGGAGCGAAGCGAGCTCCGCCCACACCAGGTGGTGGTCCGAACACGGCACCGGCCGCATGGAGGCCGCCGGGACGCAGGAAACGTACGCCCGAGACACGTAAAAGCGGTCGACTCTAGACCATCCAACTCCAGGCCTCACCCAAGTAAAGGCGCTGGAGTCGGGGTGGAGATTTCGCCAGACGTCCACCAAGTCGAAGGACCCGACCAGGTCCCTCAACTTCTCCATCGCCGTCATGCACTGCGGGGCACCGGAGCGGTCCCTCGCCTCGAGGGTGCAGTTAAAATCCCCCCCGAGGACAATGCAGTCGCCGACGTCGACGGAGCCAAGAAGAGCGGACATCTCTTCAAAGAAGCGCGTTTGCTGCGGGCCGGGATGAGGGGCGTACACGTTCACGAGATGGAGCGGCACGTCCCCCAGGCGAACCGTTACGTGCAGCAAGCGGCCTGGCACGGGCTCCTCGACCCCCAAGATCTCCGGCTGAAAATGCGGGCCCAGCAAGATGGCCACCCCACTAGAAATGGCGGTGAGGTGGCTCATGCGGACCTCTCCTTGCCATTCCAGGAGCCACGTGGCTTCGTCTCCCGGAACGGTGTGGGTTTCTTGCAGGAAGCACACCGCATATTTCCCCTCCCGCAGGAGCGAAAAATTGTCAAATCTACGGCGTGCCCCTCTGCCGCCGTTGATGTTGAGGCTGGCTATGGTTATCTTCATGGCAAAAGCATAGTGCAACCTCTACCTTAACCTATTGTGGGGGGAGGGAGCGGAGTCTTTTGTTGAACTCCGCTCCCTCCGCAGCCCAGCGAGGAGTCCCTCGAGCTCGCGCAGCTCAAGGTGCTGCTCCATTGTCAAGGGCCCGCCCGCGGCCAAGGTTTTAACGGCGGCGCGGACAGACCCCTTGATCAGCTCCGGCTCGGACCATTTTTCCAGGGCCAGTCGGGCTTGGTCGCGGCGACCCCGGCTCTGGGCCAAAAAGTCCCGGAGTTCCTTTGCAGAAATGAGGAGGGCCTCAGCGGCGGCCGCGAGCAGATCCACCGCCTCACTGGCGGTGGTCTCTAGGTCTTCACCCGCGTCCCCCACCGAGTCCCCGTCCTCCTCCGGGAGGTGGCCGCCAGCAGCCAGCCCATCGACCGCACAAGGTACGGCAAATGAACCGGCCGCTCCAACCGGCCCTGGCACTGCCCCGATCCCACCCCCAGGATCGTCGGCAGAGGAGTCCCCACTGGGCTCTTTTAAAAATGGTGCTGGGTCGGGAAATGACAGCGGAAGGGGTTCCCCCCCCGCCCCAGGAACCGGAGAACAAGGAGAGACCCGGCCATAGGAGATCCCCAGGCTCCCCAAGTGCTCCAGCTCCAAAGTAAGAGGCGAGGGTGGGTGTTCCTCCCCCTCCCCGCTGCCACCCCCCGGCCCAGCATGTACAGTATCATTAAAATCAATTGTTTCATTCTCTGCCGGGTCGAGCAAATCCCGGGGTAAGTTGTGTATTGGCTGGGCGGGCTCAGGTTCGGCCTTTTCGGCCCCGCCCGCCTCAGTCCCCGGGACGCCCGGCCCGGCGGCTACGCATTCCTCCGCGGTCCCCACGCCCCCCACGACAGGCAGATCTTCCACGCCATCCCCGGGAGACTGAGGCTGGGCAGCCTCAACTGTCTCACCCTCCCCGGGGACAGACTCTTCCCGCCTACGGCGCTGCTTGGGGGCGCTGGTGGGGGACGCGGGACACGCGGCAGGCACCGCCTCCTCCGCGGAGGGATGTTGTTCCCCCTCCGCCTCAACGGAGCGGCGCCTCCTTTTGTTGCTGGAGGTGCGCTGAGACAGGGAGACCTCCATGTCTGCCGAGGCCTCCCGCTCCGCCCCCCCCTTTTTCTTTTCTTGCCCACGCCCGGGCCCCTCTGCGGTATTGGTCAAGGGCTCGGGCACGGGCTCAGGGCACCCCGCGCTCGCCGGTGGCTGGGTTGGGCCGAGCGCGGTGGTCAATCTTTCTGGCGCACTGAGGGGACCCGCCTCTAGATGTTTCTTCTTGTTCCGCGCCTTCTTTCCGCTCGGACGCTCTCCCTCCCCCCCGCCGGAGGCCCTGAAAACAAAGGCCTCCGACGATGCCCGCGCACCTACGGCTCCCGGCACGCGGACGCAACTAGGGGGAGGGGTGGCGGCGGCGCCAGCCTTGGCCGCCTTCGGTGGTTTGGCGGCCTTGGAGGCGGGGCAGTTCTTGCGAACGTGCCCCACCTCCTTGCAGGCATGGCACCGCACGCCGTCCGACGTCCAGAAGACGCGGTAGGCAGTCCCCTCGTGCACCACATTAAAATCTCCCTCCGTCGTGTCCTCCCGCGCCAGCCGGACAAAGAGCTGGCGGCGGAAGGAAAACACGTGGCGCAGGCTGTTCTCCCTGAGGCCGAGCGGTATGGGGTTGATCCCCGACCTTACCTCCCCCAGTTGTTGTAGGTGAGGGAGGAGGAGCTCAGCGGGAACAAAGGGCGGGACGTTCGACACGATGACCCTCTGCGCGGTGGCCTCGAGGGGATCCACCGGCAGGAACGTCCCGCCCACCGTGAGCCCCCTTTCGAGGGCCAGGGACACCGCCCGCTCCGACCCCAGGAAGAACACGGCCTTCCCAGACATCTTGGAGGCTGCGACAATGGCCGAGGGGCCGACTACCCCAGCCATCGCCCGCACGCACTCTTCAATGCTCATTGTGGGGTGAGTGTAGCTCTTGACCCCGTGTTTTTTTGTTATAAGTGTAAATGGTGGCAGGGCAGCGGGTGGCGCAGGAGGTGCTGTGGAAGCGGTTGCCACCTGCGCATACGTCTTCGCTGGCCCTGCCACCGGCGTGGATGGGGTCGCCATCACGGGGTCCCTTTAAGGGCTACACCCACCCCAAAGTCACAGGCCTTAATGGTCTTTATTGGCCTCTTGTATAATGACTGAGCAGAGGAGCCCTTAATGAGGCACACCTCTCGCCTAGTTGGCAATTGGGGAGGGGCCTTGCTCCCTCTGCTCAGTTGTCTTAAATTGTTTTTTTTTTTTAAATTAAATTTGGAAGGAAGGGCTCTCAGAGAGAGAGGGGAGAAACAGAGTAACAGAGAAAAGAGAGAGGGGGGTGGGAAGGGGGGGGGGGCTGCGAGGGCAGGTCTCTCCTCGCAGCTGTGGGTGGGTGCACTCCCCAGATGGCAAAACACAAAAGTCTTTGAGGTGGTCTTCAGGTGGGGGGAGAAGATGTCTTCACCTGGGGTAGCTGGAGCCACCAGGCACTCCTAACGATCTTTAATTGGATGATTAAGAAAAACAACAATCTTCAGCCTGGTAGCTCCAGCTATCCCAGGCTAGGCAAATGTGGGGGGGGGTGGGGGGGGTTCCAATTGTGGGGGGGGGGCCTAGTTGTAAGCAAGGCCCCCACACACACTACCACACACACACACACCCCCCGCGATGTTCCGGCCCTCAGTGGTCTTCTTTCCTCCCCCCACCGATACAACAAAGTCTGTTTGGGGAAATGCACCCACACCCACCTGTAGAATGTTGGGTCTCCCTCCTTCCACACTGGTTTGTTGTTGGTTTTTCCCCCTCTCTCCAACTCCTTGCAGAATGGTAAAGTTGTTCAAAGTTTTCTGCTTTTTCCTCCTCTCCCTCTGGATTAAAGTTGAAGGTGAAGCCCCTTCCTTCCTTCTCCTCCTGGGCTGGTCTCAGGGCTCTCCAGGCAGGAGCACAAGTTGCTAGCAGCTCCACTCACTGCTCACAGCTCCAACTGTGCAGGACACGCCTCCACTGCTTCACGATTGGTCCCTTGTGCATGAAACTCTTTTGAGTTCACCTGTGAAAACATAAAAACAATAAACGGTGCCACCCGACCTGGGTGACACTCCAGACATTTTCAAGGCCCTTTTTTTCCCCCCTTTTTTTGATTTTTTTTTTGTGTTTTTCTTTTTTTTTTTGGTTTTTTTTTTGGGCACTAAAATCACAATTTTCCCCAGTGCCCCCTATAAAAGGGAAGGGGGACACTAAAAGCACCGGCAATTAAAACAAATTAAACTTTAAAACGTAAAATCAAATTAAAATTTGGTTGCCGGGCGTGATGATGCACTCCAGTCCCTCCGGTGCCCACCTCTCGCGGAAGGCCGCGAGCGTACCGGTGGACACCGCGTGCTCCATCTCCAAGGACACCCTGGACCGGATGTAAGAGCGGAAGAGAGGCAGGCAGTCAGGTTGAACGACCCCCTCGACCGCCCGCTGCCTGGACCGGCTGATGGCACCCTTGGCCGTGCCCAGGAGCAGTCCTACGAGGAGGCCTTCGGACCTACCCGCTCCCCTCCGCACAGGGTGCCCAAAGATCAGGAGAGTGGGACTGAAGTGCAGCCAGAATTTCAGGAGCAGCCCCTTCAAATAGTGGAACAGGGGCTGCAACCTCGTGCATTCAATAAAAACATGAAACACGGACTCCTCCAGACCGCAGAAATTGCAGGCGGCCTGGGAGTCCGTGAACCGGCTTAAAAATTTATTGCACGGCACTGCTCCGTGCACCACCCTCCAGGCCAAGTCCCCGATGAATAGTGGGAGGACCCCTGCGTAGAGTGCCCTCCATCGGGGACCCCCGCCTCCTCCGGACGGCAAGATGGTACGCCATGGCGTGTCCGGACGGCCGGCGAGGATGGCAAAGTTGAGGGTGTGCAGGAGCAGCCCGTACAGGAAACCCCTCCGCGCGGAACTGAAAGGCACGGAGGGGATTTCCCCGAGGCGGCTCAAGTTGTGAGGCGCCGGCCCCCGAGGGAGGTTCCGGGGTTTGGCGCCGATGAGGAATTCCGTCCGGACGGGGGTCAGTTCGGACGGGATCTCCCCACGTGCTTGAGCCTCCTCGATACACCTAACGGAGTCAGGGCCCAGAGCTGTTTTTAGCGACTCGATGGCATCGGCCGCGCGGCGGACGTTGGCAGAGTTTAGGCGCCGCGCCAGCGTGTCTGGCGCCATCCAGCCCGCTCCTCCGCCATCGAGCAGGTCCCTGACCCTGGTCACCTCACCAGCCACAGCCCTCTCTTCCGACCGCCACATGAAGCCTCGGCCGTGGAGGTACGGATTCCCGAGCAGCGGCTCCTGCAGGACGGCCGCCACTCCAGCCGGCGGGGAGCTGCGCTTGGTGGAGACTTTGTTCCAGACCCTGATGAGTTCCCTGTAAAAGACAGGCAGCTCCCGGAGGGCGGTCCTGGCACCCCCCAAGTTCACAAACAGGAGCTGCGTGTCATAATTGAGGTCGAGCTGCTGGCGGAAGAAATACCTCGCCAGAGCGCACCACCTAGGAGGGGGCTCGACGTAAAGGTATCTCTGCAGGGTCTGAAGACGGAAAGTCGCGAGCTGGGCGCTGACGCACACCAACGACTGACCGCCCTCCTCAAGCGGGAGACTCAAGACCGCGGCAGAGACCCAGTGCTTCCTGTTGTTCCAGAAGAAGTCCACCAGCTTCTTCTGTATCTTGGCGACAAACGCAGGGGGAGGGGTCAAAGTGACCAGCCGGTACCACAGCATTGCGGCCACCAGCTGGTTTATGACTAGCGCTCGACCCCTGTAGGACAGCACTCGGAGCAGTCCTGTCCAGCGCCCTAGGCGAGCGGCGACCTTGGCCTCCAGCTCCTGCCAGTTCGCCGGCCAGGCTCCCTCGTCGGGGCTAAGGTAGACTCCCAGATAGAGGAGATGGGTCGTGCTCCAGGCAAAAGGCCTGAGCTCCTCCGGCAGGGAGTCCACCCGCCACTGACCCACCAGGAGTCCGGAACATTTCTCCCAGTTGATCCTGGCGGAGGACGCGGCCGAGTAAATCTCCTGGCACTCACGCATCCTCCGCAGGTCAGCGGGATCCTCTATCGCGAGGAGCACGTCATCGGCGTAAGCCGAGAGGACGACCTCCACGCCCGGCCCTTGCAGAGCCAGTCCCGTCAACCTCGTCCGCAAGAGGCGCAGGAAAGGCTCCACGCAAACGGCGTATAACTGGCCGGACATGGGGCATCCCTGGCGCACCCCTCTCCTAAAGCGAAGGGGCGCCGTCAAGGACCCGTTAACCTTAATCAGACACTCCGCGGCGGCGTACAAAAGTCGGATCCGGGCGACGAAATGCGTCCCGAACCCGAAAGCGCGCAGAGTTCCGAGCAGATAGTCGTGATCCACCCTGTCGAACGCCTTCTCTTGGTCGAGGGATAGGAAGGCGACCGACAGACCAGCCTCCTGGGAACAATGGATGAGGTCCCGGACCAGATGGATGTTATCGTGGATTGTCCGGCCCGGGACCGTGTATGACTGGTCGGGGTGGATCATGTGGTCCAGCACGGCACCGAGGCGAGCAGACATCGCCCTGGCGAAGATTTTGTAGTCCGTGCTGAGGAGGGAGACCGGGCGCCAGTTCTTAAGGAGGCGGAGATCGCCCTTCTTAGGCAGCAGGACGATGACTGCCCTGCGCCAAGAGAGGGGCATCTCCCCGGTCGCCAGACTTTCCCCCAGGACCCGCGCGTAGTCGCTCCCCAGGACGTCCCAGAACGCCCTGTGGAACTCCACGGTCAGCCCGTCCAGCCCCGGGGATTTTCCCCTCGAGAGCCGGGCGAGGGCACCGGTCAGCTCCGCCAGGCTTAGCGGAGCTTCCAGATTTTCGGCGCCCTCCGGGCCGACCTTCGGCAGGTCCTCCCACAAAACTCTACGCGCTTCCTCGCTGGACGGATCCGGAGAGAACAGAGCCCCGTAATATTCACGGACCCTGTTGTTGACGCCCTCCGGATCCGAGACGAGAGAGCCGTCGTCGGCCAGCAGCGTCAAGAGCTGCTTACGGACACTCTGCCTTTTTTCCAGCGAGTAGAAGAAGGGGGAGCCGCGGTCCAGATCCCGCAGGAACCGGATCCGCGACCTCACGAACGCGCCTCGGGACCCGACGAGCTGCAGGTCCTTCAGCGCGGCCTTCTTCGCTTCGTACACCGTCCGCAGGGCCGGGTCCTGGACGACTTGACCGAGACGGGCTTCCAGGTCGAGCACCTCTTTTTCTAGGCGCCCGACTCTGGCCGCCCGCCTCTTGGTCGACCCCCTCGCGTACTCTTGACAGAAGACGCGGACGTGAGCCTTGCCCACGTCCCACCATAGCCTCAAGGAGGGGAAGCCCCCCTGCTTCCTTCTCCAGTCGGACCAGAATCGACGGAACGAGTCCTGGAACCGCACGTCCTCCAGCAGCCGGTTGTTAAAGTGCCAGTACGCGGACCCCGTCCTCGCGCGGAGCGAAGCGAGCTCCGCCCACACCAGGTGGTGGTCCGAACACGGCACCGGCCGCATGGAGGCCGCCGGGACGCAGGAAACGTACGCCCGAGACACGTAAAGGCGGTCGACTCTAGACCATCCAACTCCAGGCCTCACCCAAGTAAAGGCGCTGGAGTCGGGGTGGAGATTTCGCCAGACGTCCACCAAGTCGAAGGACCCGACCAGGTCCCTCAACTTCTCCATCGCCGTCATGCACTGCGGGGCACCGGAGCGGTCCCTCGCCTCGAGGGTGCAGTTAAAATCCCCCCCGAGGACAATGCAGTCGCCGACGTCGACGGAGCCAAGAAGAGCGGACACCTCTTCAAAGAAGCGCGTCTGCTGCGGGCCGGGATGAGGGGCGTACACGTTCACGAGATGGAGCGGCACGTCCCCCAGGCGAACCGTTACATGCAGCAAGCGGCCTGGCACGGGCTCCTCGACCCCCAAGATCTCCGGCTGAAAATGCGGGCCCAGCAAGATGGCCACCCCACTAGAAATGGCGGTGAGGTGGCTCATGCGGACCTCTCCTTGCCATTCCAGGAGCCACGTGGCTTCGTCTCCCGGAACGGTGTGGGTTTCTTGCAGGAAGCACACCGCATATTTCCCCTCCCGCAGGAGCGAAAAATTGTCAAATCTACGGCGTGCCCCTCTGCCGCCGTTGATGTTGAGGCTGGCTATGGTTATCTTCATGGCAAAAGCATAGTGCAACCTCTACCTTAACCTATTGTGGGGGAGGGAGCGGAGTCTTTTGTTGAACTCCGCTCCCTCCGCAGCCCAGCGAGGAGTCCCTCGAGCTCGCGCAGCTCAAGGTGCTGCTCCTTTGTCAAGGGCCCGCCCGCGGCCAAGGTTTTAACGGCGGCGCGGACGGACCCCTTGATCAGCTCCGGCTCGGACCATTTTTCCAGGGCCAGTCGGGCTTGGTCGCGGCGACCCCGGCTCTGGGCCAAAAAGTCCCGGAGTTCCTTTGCAGGAATGAGGAGGGCCTCAGCGGCGGCCGCGAGCAGATCCACCGCCTCACTGGCGGTGGTCTCTAGGTCTTCACCCGCGTCCCCCACCGAGACCCCGTCCTCCTCCGGGAGGTGGCCGCCAGCAGCCAGCCCATCGACCGCACAAGGTACGGCAAATGAACCGGCCGCTCCAACCGGCCCTGGCACTGCCCCGATCCCACCCCCAGGATCGTCGGCAGAGGAGTCCCCACTGGGCTCTTTTAAAAATGGTGCCGGGTCGGGAAACGACAGCGGAAGGGGTTCCCCCTCCGCCCCAGGAACCGGGGAACAAGGAGAGACCCGGCCATAGGAAATCCCCAGGCCCTCCAAGTGCACCAGCTCCAAAGTAAGGGGCGAGGGTGGGTGTTCCTCCCCCTCCCCGCTGCCACCCCCCGGCCCAGCATCTACAGTTTCATTAAAATCAATATATTGTGTTTCCGCCGGGTCGAGCAACTCCCGGGGGAAGTTGGGTAATAGCTGGGCGGGCTCAGGTTCGGCCTTTTCGGCCTCGCCCGCCTCAGTCCCCGGGACGCCCGGCCCGGCGGCTACGCATTCCTCCACGGTCCCCACGCCCCCCACGACAGGCAGATCTTCCACTCCATCCCCGGGAGGCAGAGGCTGGGCAGCCTCAACTGTCTCACCCTCCCCGGGGAAAGACTCCTCGCGCCTGCAGCGCAATTTGGGGGCGCTGGTGGGGGACGCGGGACACGCGGCGGGCACCGACTCCTCCGCGGAGGGATGTTGTTCCCCCTCCGCGTCATTGGGGCGGTGCCTCTTTTTGTTCCTGGGGGCGCGCGGAGTCAGGGAGACCTCCATGTCTGCCGAGGCCTCCCGCTCCGCCCCCCCCTTTTCCTTATCTTGCCCGCGCCCGGGCCCCTCTGTGGTGTTGTTCAAGGGCTCGGGCACGGGCTCGGGGCACCCCGCGCTCGCCGGTGACGGGGTTGGGCTGAGCGCGGTGGTCAAATTATCCGGCGCACTGAGGGGACCCGCCTCTTGATGTTTTGTCTTCTTCCGCGCCTTCTTTCCGGTCGGACGCTCTCCCTCCCCCCCGCCGGAGGCCCTGAAAACAAAGGCCTCCGACGATGCCCGCGCACCCATGGCTCCCGGCACGCGGACGCAACTAGGGGGAGGGGTGGCGGCGGCGCCAGCCTTGGCCGCCTTTGGTGGTTTGGCGGCCTTGGAGGCGGGGCAGTTCTTGCGAACGTGCCCCACCTCCCTGCAGGCATGGCACCGCACGCCGTCCGACGTCCAGAAGACGCGGTAGGCAGTCCCCTCGTGCACCACATTAAAAGATCCCTCCGTTGTCTCCTCCCGCGCCAGCCGGACAAAGAGCTGGCGGCGGAAGGAGAACACGTGGCGCAGGCTGTTCTCCCTGAGGCCGAGCGGTATGGGGTTGATCCCTGACCTTACCTCCCCCAGTTGTTGTAGGTGAGGGAGGAGGAGCTCAGCGGAAACAAAGGGCGGGACGTTTGAAATGATGACCCTCTGCGCGGTGGCCTCGAGAGGGTCCACCGGCAGGAACGTCCCGCCCACCGTGAGCCCCTTTTCAAGGGCCAGGGACACCGCCCGCTCCGACCCCAGGAAGAACACGGCCTTCCCAGACATCTTGGAGGCTGCGACAATGGCCGAGGGGCCGACTACCCCAGCCATCGCCCGCACGCACTCCTCAATGCTCATTGTGGGGTGAGTGTAGCTCTTGACCCCGTGTTTCCTGGTTATAAGTCTGAACGGTGGCAGGGCAGCGGGTGGCGCAGGAGGTGCCGTGGATGTGGACACCGCCTGCGCATACGTCCTTGCTGGCCCTGCCACCGGCGTGGATGGGGTCGCCATCACGGGGTCCCTTTAAGGGCTACACCCACCCCAGAGTCACAGGCCTTAATGGTCTTTAATGGCCTCGTATGTTAACTGAGCAGAGGAGCCCTTAACGAGGCACCTCTCCCCTCGTTGACAATTGGGGAGAGGCCTTGCTCCCTCTGCTCAGTTGTCTTAATTGGGTTTTTTTTTTTAAATTAAATTTGGAAGGAAGGGCTCTCAGAGAGAGAGGGGAGAAACAGAGTAACAGAGAAAAGAAAGAGGGGGGTGGGAAGGGGGTGGGAAGGGGGGGGGGCTGCGAGGGCAGGTCTCCCCTCGCAGCTGTGGGTGGGTGCACTCCCCAGATGGCAAAACACACAAAAAACACAGTCTTTGGGTTGGTCTTCAGGTGGGGGGAGAAGACGTCTTCACCTGGGGTAGCTGGAGCCACCAGGCACTCCTAACGATCTTTAATTGGGTGATTGAGAAAAACAACAATCTTCAGCCTGGTAGCTCCAGCTATCCCAGGCTAGGCAAATGTGGGGGGTGGGGGGGGGTTCCAATTGTGGGGGGGGCCCAGTTGTAAGCACGGCCCCCACGCACACTACCACACACACACACACCCCCCGCGATGTTCCGGCCCTCAGTGGTCTTCTTTCCTCCCCCCACCGATACAACAAAGTCTGTTTGGGGAAATGCACCAACACCCACCTGTAGAAGATGTAGAGTCTCCCTCCTTCCACACTGGATGTTGTTGTGGTTTTGTCCCCCTCTCTCCAACTCTTTGCAGAATGGTAAAGTTGTTTAAATGTTTTCTGTTCTCCTCCTCTCCCTCTGGATAGAAGTTGTAGTGAAGCCCCTTCCCTCCTTCTCTTCCTGGGCTGGTCTCAGGGCTCTCCAGGCAGGAGCACAAGTTGCTAGCAGCTCCACTCACTGCTCACAGCTCCAACTGTGCAGGACACGCCTCCACTGCTTCACGATTGGTCCCTTGTGCATGAAACTCTTTTGAGTTAACCTGCAAAAACATAAAACATGTATCCGTGCCACCCGACCTGGATGACACACACAAGACATTTACAAGGCCCCTTTTTTATTTATTTTTTTTGTGGTTTTTTTTTTTGGGGCACTAAAATCAAATTTTTCCTTTTTCCAGTGCCCCCTATAAAAGGAGAGGGGGACACTAAAAGCACCGGCAATTAAAACAAATTAAACTTTAAAACGTAAAATCAAATTAAAATTTGGTTGCCGGGCGTGATGATGCACTCCAGTCCCTCCGGTGCCCACCTCTCGCGGAAGGCCGCGAGCGTACCGGTGGACACCGCGTGCTCCATCTCCAAGGACACCCTGGATCGGATGTAAGAGCGGAAGAGAGGCAGGCAGTCAGGTTGAACGACCCCCTCGACCGCCCGCTGCCTGGACCGGCTGATGGCACCCTTGGCCGTGCCCAGGAGCAGTCCTACGAGGAGGCCCTCGGACCTACCCGCTCCCCTCCGCACAGGGTGCCCAAAGATCAGGAGAGTGGGACTGAAGTGCAGCCAGAATTTCAGGAGCAGCCCCTTCAAATAGTGGAACAGGGGCTGCAACCTTGTGCATTCAATAAAAACATGGAACACGGACTCCTCCAGACCGCAGAAATTGCAGGCGGCCTGGGAGTCCGTGAACCGGCTTAAAAATTTGTTGCACGGCACTGCTCCGTGCACCACCCTCCAGGCCAAGTCCCCGATGAATAGTGGGAGGACCCCTGCGTAGAGTGCCCTCCATCGGGGACCCCCGCCTCCTCCGGACGGCAAGATGGTACGCCATGGCGTGTCCGGACGGCCGGCGAGGATGGCAAAGTTGAGGGTGTGCAGGAGCAGCCCGTACAGGAAACCCCTCCGCGCGGAACTGAAAGGCACGGAGGGGATTTCCCCGAGGCGGCTCAAGTTGTGAGGCGCCGGCCCCCGAGGGAGGTTCCGGGGTTTGGCGCCGATGAGGAATTCCGTCCGGACGGGGGTCAGTTCGGACGGGATCTCCCCACGTGCTTGAGCCTCCTCGATACACCTAACGGAGTCAGGGCCCAGAGCTGTTTTTAGCGACTCGATGGCATCGGCCGCGTGGCGGACGTTGGCAGAATTTAGGCGCCGCGCCAGCGTGTCTGGCGCCATCCAGCCCGCTCCTCCGCCATCGAGCAGGTCCCTGACCCTGGTCACCTCACCAGCCACAGCCCTCTCTTCCGACCGCCACATAAAGCCTCGGCCGTGGAGGTACGGATTCCCGAGCAACGGTTCCTGCAGGACGGCCGCCACTCCAGCCGGCGGAGAGCTGCGCTTGGTGGAGACTTTGTTCCAGACCCTGATGAGTTCCCTGTAAAAGACAGGCAGCTCCCGGAGGGCGGTCCTGGCACCCCCCAAGTTCACAAACAGGAGCTGCGTGTCATAATTGAGGTCGAGCTGCTGGCGGAAGAAATACCTCGCCAGAGCACACCACCTAGGAGGGGGCTCGACGTAAAGGTATCTCTGCAGGGTCTGAAGACGGAAAGTCGCGAGCTGGGCGCTGACGCACACCAACGACTGACCGCCCTCCTCAAGCGGGAGACTCAAGACCGCGACAGAGACCCAGTGCTTCCTGTTGTTCCAGAAGAAGTCCACCAGCTTCTTCTGTATCTTGGCGACAAACGCAGGGGGAGGGGTCAAAGTGACCAGCCGGTACCACAGCATTGCGGCCACCAGCTGGTTTATGACTAGCGCTCGACCCCTGTAGGACAGCACTCGGAGCAGTCCTGTCCAGCGCCCTAGGCGAGCGGCGACCTTGGCCTCCAGCTCCTGCCAGTTCGCCGGCCAGGCTTCCTCGTCGGGGCTAAGGTAGACTCCCAGATAGAGGAGATGGGTCGTGCTCCAGGCAAAAGGCCTGAGCTCCTCCGGCAGGGAGTCCACCCGCCACTGACCCACCAGGAGTCCGGAACATTTCTCCCAGTTGATCCTGGCGGAGGACGCGGCCGAGTAAATCTCCTGGCACTCACGCATCCTCCGCAGGTCAGCGGGATCCTCTACCGCGAGGAGCACGTCATCGGCGTAAGCCGAGAGGACGACCTCCACGCCCGGCCCTTGCAGAGCCAGTCCCGTCAACCTCGTCCGCAAGAGGCGCAGGAAAGGCTCCACGCAAACGGCGTATAACTGGCCGGACATGGGGCATCCCTGGCGCACCCCTCTCCTAAAGCGAAGGGGCGCCGTCAAGGACCCGTTAACCTTAATCAGACACTCCGCGGCGGCGTACAAAAGTCGGATCCGGGCGACGAAATGCGTCCCGAACCCGAAAGCGCGCAGAGTTCCGAGCAGATAGTCGTGATCCACCCTGTCGAACGCCTTCTCTTGGTCGAGGGATAGGAAGGCGACCGACAGACCAGCCTCCTGGGAGCAATGGATGAGGTCCCGGACCAGATGGATGTTGTCGTGGATTGTCCGGCCCGGGACCGTGTATGACTGGTCGGGGTGGATCATGTGGTCCAGCACGGCACCAAGGCGAGCAGACATCGCCCTGGCGAAAATTTTGTAGTCCGTGCTGAGGAGGGAGACCGGGCGCCAGTTCTTAAGGAGGCGGAGATCGCCCTTCTTAGGCAGCAGGACGATGACTGCCCTGCGCCAAGAGAGGGGCATCTCCCCGGTCGCCAGACTTTCCCCCAGGACCCGCGCGTAGTCGCCCCCCAGGACGTCCCAGAACGCCCTGTGGAACTCCACGGTCAGCCCGTCCAGCCCCGGGGATTTTCCCCTCGAGAGCCGGGCGAGGGCACCGGTCAGCTCCGCCAGGCTTAGCGGAGCTTCCAGATTTTCGGCGCCCTCCGGGCTGACCTTCGGCAGGTCCTCCCACAAAACTCTACGCGCTTCCTCGCTGGACGGATCCGGAGAGAACAGAGCCCCGTAATATTCACGGACCCTGTTGTTGACGCCCTCCGGATCCGAGACGAGAGAGCCGTCGTCGGCCAGCAGCGTCAAGAGCTGCTTACGGACACTCTGCCTTTTTTCCAGCGAGTAGAAGAAGGGGGAGCCGCGGTCCAGATCCCGCAGGAACCGGATCCGCGACCTCACGAACGCGCCTCGGGACCCGACGAGCTGCAGGTCCTTCAGCGCGGCCTTCTTCGCTTCGTACACCGTCCGCAGGGCCGGGTCCTGGACGACTTGACCGAGACGGGCTTCCAGGTCGAGCACCTCTTTTTCTAGGCGCCCGACTCTGGCCGCCCGCCTCTTGGTCGACCCCCTCGCGTACTCTTGACAGAAGACGCGGACGTGAGCCTTGCCCACGTCCCACCATAGCCTCAAGGAGGGGAAGCCCCCCTGCTTCCTTCTCCAGTCGGACCAGAATCGACGGAACGAGTCCTGGAAACGCACGTCCTCCAGCAGCCGGTTGTTAAAGTGCCAGTACGCGGACCCCGCCCTCGCGCGGAGCGAAGCGAGCTCCGCCCACACCAGGTGGTGGTCCGAACACGGCACCGGCCGCATGGAGGCCGCCGGGACGCAGGAAACGTACGCCCGAGACACGTAAAGGCGGTCGACTCTAGACCATCCAACTCCAGGCCTCACCCAAGTAAAGGCGCTGGAGTCGGGGTGGAGATTTCGCCAGACGTCCACCAAGTCGAAGGACCCGACCAGGTCCCTCAACTTCTCCATCGCCGTCATGCACTGCGGGGCACCGGAGCGGTCCCTCGCCTCGAGGGTGCAGTTAAAATCCCCCCCGAGGACAATGCAGTCGCCGACGTCGACGGAGCCAAGAAGAGCGGACACCTCTTCAAAGAAGCGCGTCTGCTGCGGGCCGGGATGAGGGGCGTACACGTTCACGAGATGGAGCGGCACGTCCCCCAGGCGAACCGTTACGTGCAGCAAGCGGCCTGGCACGGGCTCCTCGACCCCCAATATCTCCGGCTGAAAATGCGGGCCCAGCAAGATGGCCACCCCACTAGAAATGGCGGTGAGGTGGCTCATGCGGACCTCTCCTTGCCATTCCAGGAGCCACGTGGCTTCGTCTCCCGGAACGGTGTGGGTTTCTTGCAGGAAGCACACCGCATATTTCCCCTCCCGCAGGAGCGAAAAATTGTCAAATCTACGGCGTGCCCCTCTGCCGCCGTTGATGTTGAGGCTGGCTATGGTTATCTTCATGGCAAAAGCATAGTGCAACCTCTACCTTAACCTATTGTGGGGGAGGGAGCGGAGTCTTTTGTTGAACTCCGCTCCCTCCGCAGCCCAGCGAGGAGTCCCTCGAGCTCGCGCAGCTCAAGGTGCTGCTCCTTTGTCAAGGGCCCGCCTGCGGCCAAGGTTTTGACGGCGGCGCGGACGGACCCCTTGATCAGCTCCGGCTCGGACCATTTTTCCAGGGCCAGTCGGGCTTGGTCGCGGCGACCCCGGCTCTGGGCCAAAAAGTCCCGGAGTTCCTTTGCAGGAATGAGGAGGGCCTCAGCGGCGGCCGCGAGCAGATCCACCGCCTCCCTGGCGGTGGTCTCTAGTTCTTCTCCCGCGTCCCCCACCGAGTCCCCGTCCTCCTCCGGGAGGTGGCCGCCAGCAGCCGGCCCATCGACCGCACAAGGTACGGCAAATGAACCGGCCGCTCCAACCGGCCCTGGCACTGCCCCGATCCCACCCCCAGGATCGTCGGCAGAGGAGTCCCCACTGGGCTCTTTTAAAAATGGTGCTGGGTCGGGAAATGACAGCGGAAGGGGTTCCCCCTCCGCCCCAGGAACCGGAGAACAAGGAGAGACCCGGCCATAGGAAATCCCCAGGCTCTCCAAGTGCTCCAGCTCCACAGCAAGAGGCGAGGGTGGGTGTTCCTCCCCCTCCCCGCTGCCACCCCCCGGCCCAGCATCTACAGTGTCATTAAAACCACTAAATTGTTTTTCTGCCGGGGCGAGCGACTCCCGGGGGAAGTTGGATAATAGCTGGGCGGGCTCAGGTTCGGCCTTTTCGGCCCCGCCCGCCTCGGTCCCCGGGACGCTCGACCCGGCGGCTACGCATTCTTCCACTGGCCCCACGCCCCCCACGACAGGCAGGTCTTCCACTCCATCCCCGGGAGGCAGAGGCTGGGCAGCCTCAACTGTTTCACCCTTCCCGGGGACAGACTCCTCCCGCCTACGGCGCTGCTTGGGGGCGCTGGTTGGGGACGTGGGACACGCGGCGGGCACCAACTCCTCCACGGAGGGATGTTGTTCCCCCTCCGTCTCATCGGAGCCGTGCCTCCTTTTGTTCCTGGGGGCGCGCGGAGTCAGGGAGACCTCCATGTCTGCCGAGGCCTCCCGCTCCGCCCCCCCCTTTTTCTTTTCTTGCCCGCGCCTGGGCCCCTCTGTGGTGTTGTTCAAGGGCTCGGGCACGGGCTCGGGGCACCCCGCGCTCGCCGGTGACTGGGTTGGGCTGAGCGCGGTGGTCAAACTTTCCGGCGCACCGAGGGGACCCGCCTCTAGATGTTTCTCCTTCTTCCGCGCCTTCTTTCCGCTCGGACGCTCTCCCTCCCCCCCGCCGGAGGCCCTGAAAACAAAGGCCTCCGACGATGCCCGCGCACCCATGGCTCCCGGCACGCGGACGCAACTAGGGGGAGGGGTGGCGGCGGCGCCAGCTATGGCCGCCTTCGGTGGTTTGGCGGCCTTGGAGACGGGGCAGTTCTTACGAACGTGCCCCACCTCCCTGCAGGCATGGCACCGCACGCCGTCCGACGTCCAGAAGACGCGGTAGGCAGTCCCCTCGTGCACCACATTAAAGTGCCCTTCTGTCATGTCCTCCCGCGCCAGCCGGACAAAGAGCTGGCGGCGGAAGGAGAACACGTGGCGCAGGCTGTTCTCCCTGAGGCCGAGCGGTATGGGGTTGATCCCTGACCTTACCTCCCCCAGTTGTTGTAGGTGAGGGAGGAGGAGCTCAGCGGAAACAAAGGGCGGGACGTTTGAAATGATGACCCTCTGCGCGGTGGCCTCGAGAGGGTCCACCGGCAGGAACGTCCCGCCCACCGTGAGCCCCTTTTCAAGGGCCAGGGACACCGCCCGCTCCGACCCCAGGAAGAACACGGCCTTCCCAGACATCTTGGAGGCTGCGACAATGGCCGAGGGGCCGACTACCCCAGCCATCGCCCGCACGCACTCCTCAATGCTCATTGTGGGGTGAGTGTAGCTCTTGACCCCGTGTTTCCTGGTTATAAGTCTGAACGGTGGCAGGGCAGCGGGTGGCGCAGGAGGTGCCGTGGATGTGGACACCGCCTGCGCATACGTCCTTGCTGGCCCTGCCACCGGCGTGGATGGGGTCGCCATCACGGGGTCCCTTTAAGGGCTACACCCACCCCAAAGTCACAGGCCTTAATGGTCTTTAATGGCCTCGTATGTTAACTGAGCAGAGGAGCCCTTAACGAGGCACCTCTCCCCTCGTTGACAATTGGGGAGAGGCCTTGCTCCCTCTGCTCAGTTGTCTTAATTGGGTTTTTTTTTAAATTAAATTTGGAAGGAAGGGCTCTCAGAGAGAGAGGGGAGAAACAGAGTAACAGAGAAAAGAGAGAGGGGGGTGGGAAGGGGGGGGGGGCTGCGAGGGCAGGTCTCCCCTCGCAGCTGTGGGTGGGTGCACTCCCCAGATGGCAAAACACACAAAAAACACAGTCTTTGGGTTGGTCTTCAGGTGGGGGGAGAAGACGTCTTCACCTGGGGTAGCTGGAGCCACCAGGCACTCCTAACGATCTTTAATTGGGTGATTGAGAAAAACAACAATCTTCAGCCTGGTAGCTCCAGCTATCCCAGGCTAGGCAAATGTGGGGGGTGGGGGGGGGTTCCAATTGTGGGGGGGGCCCAGTTGTAAGCACGGCCCCCACGCACACTACCACACACACACACACCCCCCGCGATGTTCCGGCCCTCAGTGGTCTTCTTTCCTCCCCCCACCGATACAACAAAGTCTGTTTGGGGAAATGCACCAACACCCACCTGTAGAAGATGTAGTCTCCCTCCTTCCACACTGGATGTTGTTGTGGTTTTGTCCCCCTCTCTCCAACTCTTTGCAGAATGGTAAAGTTGTTTAAATGTTTTCTGTTCTCCTCCTCTCCCTCTGGATAGAAGTTGTAGTGAAGCCCCTTCCCTCCTTCTCTTCCTGGGCTGGTCTCAGGGCTCTCCAGGCAGGAGCACAAGTTGCTAGCAGCTCCACTCACTGCTCACAGCTCCAACTGTGCAGGACACGCCTCCACTGCTTCACGATTGGTCCCTTGTGCATGAAACTCTTTTGAGTTCACCTGTGAAAACATAAAACAATAAACGGTGCCACCCGACCTGGGTGACACTCCAGACATTTTCAAGGCCCTTTTTTTTCCCCCCTTTTTTTTTGGGGGTTTTTTTTTTTGTGTTTTTCTTTTTTTTTTTGTTTTTTTTTTTTTTTGGGCACTAAAATCACAATTTTCCCCAGTGCCCCCTATAAAAGGGAAGGGGGACACTAAAAGCACCGGCAATTAAAACAAATTAAACTTTAAAACGTAAAATCAAATTAAAATTTGGTTGCCGGGCGTGATGATGCACTCCAGTCCCTCCGGTGCCCACCTCTCGCGGAAGGCCGCGAGCGTACCGGTGGACACCGCGTGCTCCATCTCCAAGGACACCCTAGACCGGATGTAAGAGCGGAAGAGAGGCAGGCAGTCAGGTTGAACGACCCCCTCGACCGCCCGCTGCCTGGACCGGCTGATGGCACCCTTGGCCGTGCCCAGGAGCAGTCCTACGAGGAGGCCTTCGGACCTACCCGCTCCCCTCCGCACAGGGTGCCCAAAGATCAGGAGAGTGGGACTGAAGTGCAGCCAGAATTTCAGGAGCAGCCCCTTCAAATAGTGGAACAGGGGCTGCAACCTCGTGCATTCAATAAAAACATGGAACACGGACTCCTCCAGACCGCAGAAATTGCAGGCGGCCTGGGAGTCCGTGAACCGGCTTAAAAATTTATTGCACGGCACTGCTCCGTGCACCACCCTCCAGGCCAAGTCCCCGATGAATAGTGGGAGGACCCCTGCGTAGAGTGCCCTCCATCGGGGACCCCCGCCTCCTCCGGACGGCAAGATGGTACGCCATGGCGTGTCCGGACGGCCGGCGAGGATGGCAAAGTTGAGGGTGTGCAGGAGCAGCCCGTACAGGAAACCCCTCCGCGCGGAACTGAAAGGCACGGAGGGGATTTCCCCGAGGCGGCTCAAGTTGTGAGGCGCCGGCCCCCGAGGGAGGTTCCGGGGTTTGGCGCCGATGAGGAATTCCGTCCGGACGGGGGTCAGTTCGGACGGGATCTCCCCACGTGCTTGAGCCTCCTCGATACACCTAACGGAGTCAGGGCCCAGAGCTGTTTTTAGCGACTCGATGGCATCGGCCGCGCGGCGGACGTTGGCAGAATTTAGGCGCCGCGCCAGCGTGTCTGGCGCCATCCAGCCCGCTCCTCCGCCATCGAGCAGGTCCCTGACCCTGGTCACCTCACCAGCCACAGCCCTCTCTTCCGACCGCCACATAAAACCTCGGCCGTGGAGGTACGGATTCCCGAGCAGCGGCTCCTGCAGGACGGCCGCCACTCCAGCCGGCGGAGAGCTGCGCTTGGTGGAGACTTTGTTCCAGACCCTGATGAGTTCCCTGTAAAAGACAGGCAGCTCCCGGAGGGCGGTCCTGGCACCCCCCAAGTTCACAAACAGGAGCTGCGTGTCATAATTGAGGTCGAGCTGCTGGCGGAAGAAATACCTCGCCAGAGCACACCACCTAGGAGGGGGCTCGACGTAAAGGTATCTCTGCAGGGTCTGAAGACGGAAAGTCGCGAGCTGGGCGCTGACGCACACCAACGACTGACCGCCCTCCTCAAGCGGGAGACTCAAGACCGCGGCAGAGACCCAGTGCTTCCTGTTGTTCCAGAAGAAGTCCACCAGCTTCTTCTGTATCTTGGCGACAAACGCAGGGGGAGGGGTCAAAGTGACCAGCCGGTACCACAGCATTGCGGCCACCAGCTGGTTTATAACTAGCGCTCGACCCCTGTAGGACAGCACTCGGAGCAGTCCTGTCCAGCGCCCTAGGCGAGCGGCGACCTTGGCCTCCAGCTCCTGCCAGTTCGCCGGCCAGGCTCCCTCGTCGGGGCTAAGGTAGACTCCCAGATAGAGGAGATGGGTCGTGCTCCAGGCAAAAGGCCTGAGCTCCTCCGGCAGGGAGTCTACCCGCCACTGACCCACCAGGAGTCCGGAACATTTCTCCCAGTTGATCCTGGCGGAGGACGCGGCCGAGTAAATCTCCTGGCACTCACGCATCCTCCGCAGGTCAGCGGGATCCTCTACCGCGAGGAGCACGTCATCGGCGTAAGCCGAGAGGACGACCTCCACGCCCGGCCCTTGCAGAGCCAGTCCCGTCAACCTCGTCCGCAAGAGGCGCAGGAAAGGCTCCACGCAAACGGCGTATAACTGGCCGGACATGGGGCATCCCTGGCGCACCCCTCTCCTAAAGCGAAGGGGCGCCGTCAAGGACCCGTTAACCTTAATCAGACACTCCGCGGCGGCGTACAAAAGTCGGATCCGGGCGACGAAATGCGTCCCGAACCCGAAAGCGCGCAGAGTTCCGAGCAGATAGTCGTGATCCACCCTGTCGAACGCCTTCTCTTGGTCGAGGGATAGGAAGGCGACCGACAGACCAGCCTCCTGGGAGCAATGGATGAGGTCCCGGACCAGATGGATGTTGTCGTGGATCGTCCGGCCCGGGACCGTGTATGACTGGTCGGGGTGGATCATGTGGTCCAGCACGGCACCAAGGCGAGCAGACATCGCCCTGGCGAAGATTTTGTAGTCCGTGCTGAGGAGGGAGACCGGGCGCCAGTTCTTAAGGAGGCGGAGATCGCCCTTCTTAGGCAGCATGACGATGACTGCCCTGCGCCAAGAGAGGGGCATCTCCCCGGTCGCCAGACTTTCCCCCAGGACCCGCGCGTAGTCGCTCCCCAGGACGTCCCAGAACGCCCTGTGGAACTCCACGGTCAGCCCGTCCAGCCCCGGGGATTTTCCCCTCGAGAGCCGGGCGAGGGCACCGGTCAGCTCCGCCAGGCTTAGCGGAGCTTCCAGATTTTCGGCGCCCTCCGGGCCGACCTTCGGCAGGTCCTCCCACAAAACTCTACGCGCTTCCTCGCTGGACGGATCCGGAGAGAACAGAGCCCCGTAATATTCACGGACCCTGTTGTTGACGCCCTCCGGATCCGAGACGAGAGAGCCGTCGTCGGCCAGCAGCGTCAAGAGCTGCTTACGGACACTCTGCCTTTTTTCCAGCGAGTAGAAGAAGGGGGAGCCGCGGTCCAGATCCCGCAGGAACCGGATCCGCGACCTCACGAACGCGCCTCGGGACCCGACGAGCTGCAGGTCCTTCAGCGCGGCCTTCTTCGCTTCGTACACCGTCCGCAGGGTCGGGTCCTGGACGACTTGACCGAGACGGGCTTCCAGGTCGAGCACCTCTTTTTCTAGGCGCCCGACTCTGGCCGCCCGCCTCTTGGTCGACCCCCTCGCGTACTCTTGACAGAAGACGCGGACGTGAGCCTTGCCCACGTCCCACCATAGCCTCAAGGAGGGGAAGCCCCCCTGCTTCCTTCTCCAGTCGGACCAGAATCGACGGAACGAGTCCTGGAACCGCACGTCCTCCAGCAGCCGGTTGTTAAAGTGCCAGTACGCGGACCCCGTCCTCGCGCGGAGCGAAGCGAGCTCCGCCCACACCAGGTGGTGGTCCGAACACGGCACCGGCCGCATGGAGGCCGCCGGGACGCAGGAAACGTACGCCCGAGACACGTAAAGGCGGTCGACTCTAGACCATCCAACTCCAGGCCTCACCCAAGTAAAGGCGCTGGAGTCGGGGTGGAGATTTCGCCAGACGTCCACCAAGTCGAAGGACCCGACCAGGTCCCTCAACTTCTCCATCGCCGTCATGCACTGCGGGGCACCGGAGCGGTCCCTCGCCTCGAGGGTGCAGTTAAAATCCCCCCCGAGGACAATGCAGTCGCCGACGTCGACGGAGCCAAGAAGAGCGGACACCTCTTCAAAGAAGCGCGTTTGCTGCGGGCCGGGATGAGGGGCGTACACGTTCACGAGATGGAGCGGCACGTCCCCCAGGCGAACCGTTACGTGCAGCAAGCGGCCTGGCACGGGCTCCTCGACCCCCAAGATCTCCGGCTGAAAATGCGGGCCCAGCAAGATGGCCACCCCACTAGAAATGGCGGTGAGGTGGCTCATGCGGACCTCTCCTTGCCATTCCAGGAGCCACGTGGCTTCGTCTCCCGGAACGGTGTGGGTTTCTTGCAGGAAGCACACCGCATATTTCCCCTCCCGCAGGAGCGAAAAATTGTCAAATCTACGGCGTGCCCCTCTGCCGCCGTTGATGTTGAGGCTGGCTATGGTTATCTTCATGGCAAAAGCATAGTGCAACCTCTACCTTAACCTATTGTGGGGGAGGGAGCGGAGTCTTTTGTTGAACTCCGCTCCCTCCGCAGCCCAGCGAGGAGTCCCTCGAGCTCGCGCAGCTCAAGGTGCTGCTCCTTTGTCAAGGGCCCGCCCGCGGCCAAGGTTTTAACGGCGGCGCGGACGGACCCCTTGATCAGCTCCGGCTCGGACCATTTTTCCAGGGCCAGTCGGGCTTGGTCGCGGCGACCCCGGCTCTGGGCCAAAAAGTCCCGGAGTTCCTTTGCAGGAATGAGGAGGGCCTCAGCGGCGGCCGCGAGCAGATCCACCGCCTCCCTGGCGGTGGTCTCTAGTTCTTCTCCCGCGTCCCCCACCGAGTCCCCGTCCTCCTCCGGGAGGTGGCCGCCAGCAGCCGGCCCATCGACCGCACAAGGTACGGCAAATGAACCGGCCGCTCCAACCGGCCCTGGCTCTGCCCCGATCCCACCCCCAGGATCGTCGGCAGAGGAGTCCCCACTGGGCTCTTTTAAAAATGGTGCTGGGTCGGGAAATGACAGCGGAAGGGGTTCCCCCTCCGCCCCAGGAACCGGGGAACAAGGAGAGACCCGGCCATAGGAAATCCCCAGGCCCTCCAAGTGCTCCAGCTCCAAAGTAAGGGGCGAGGGTGGGTGTTCCTCCCCCTCCCCGCTGCCACCCCCCGGCCCAGCATCTACAGTGTCATTAAAATCAATATATTGTGTTTCTGCCGGGTCGAGCAACTCCCGGGGGAAGTTGGGTAATAGCTGGGCGGGCTCAGGTTCGGCCTTTTCGGCCTCGCCCGCCTCAGTCCCCGGGACGCCCGGCCCGGCGGCTACGCATTCCTCCGCGGTCCCCACGCCCCCCACGACAGGCAGATCTTCCACTCCATCCCCGGGAGGCAGAGGCTGGGCAGCCTCAACTGTCTCACCCTCCCCGGGGAAAGACTCCTCGCGCCTGCAGCGCAATTTGGGGGCGCTGGTGGGGGACGCGGGACACGCGGCGGGCACCGACTCCTCCGCGGAGGGATGTTGTTCCCCCTCCGCGTCATTGGGGCGGTGCCTCTTTTTGTTCCTGGGGGCGTGCGGAGTCAGGGAGACCTCCATGTCTGCCGAGGCCTCCCGCTCCGCCCCCCCCTTTTCCTTTTCTTGCCCGCGCCCGGGCCCCTCTGTGGTGTTGTTCAAGGGCTCGGGCACGGGCTCGGGGCACCCCGCGCTCGCCGGTGACGGGGTTGGGCTGAGCGCGGTGGTCAAATTATCCGGCGCACTGAGGGGACCCGCCTCTTGATGTTTTGTCTTCTTCCGCGCCTTCTTTCCGGTCGGACGCTCTCCCTCCCCCCCGCCGGAGGCCCTGAAAACAAAGGCCTCCGACGATGCCCGCGCACCCATGGCTCCCGGCACGCGGACGCAACTAGGGGGAGGGGTGGCGGCGGCGCCAGCCTTGGCCGCCTTCGGTGGTTTGGCGGCCTTGGAGGCGGGGCAGTTCTTGCGAACGTGCCCCACCTCCCTGCAGGCATGGCACCGCACGCCGTCCGACGTCCAGAAGACGCGGTAGGCAGTCCCCTCGTGCACCACATTAAAAGATCCCTCCGTCGTCTCCTCCCGCGCCAGCCGGACAAAGAGCTGGCGGCGGAAGGAGAACACGTGGCGCAGGCTGTTCTCCCTGAGGCCGAGCGGTATGGGGTTGATCCCCGACCTTACCTCCCCCAGTTGTTGTAGGTGAGGGAGGAGGAGCTCAGCGGAAACAAAGGGCGGGACGTTTGAAATGATGACCCTCTGCGCGGTGGCCTCGAGAGGGTCCACCGGCAGGAACGTCCCGCCCACCGTGAGCCCCTTTTCAAGGGCCAGGGACACCGCCCGCTCCGACCCCAGGAAGAACACGGCCTTCCCAGACATCTTGGAGGCTGCGACAATGGCCGAGGGGCCGACTACCCCAGCCATCGCCCGCACGCACTCCTCGATGGTCATTGTGGGGTGAGTGTAGCTCTTGACCCCGTGTTTCCTGGTTATAAGTCTGAACGGTGGCAGGGCAGCGGGTGGCGCAGGAGGTGCCGTGGATGTGGACACCGCCTGCGCATACGTCCTTGCTGGCCCTGCCACCGGCGTGGATGGGGTCGCCATCACGGGGTCCCTTTAAGGGCTACACCCACCCCAGAGTCACAGGCCTTAATGGTCTTTAATGGCCTCGTATGTTAACTGAGCAGAGGAGCCCTTAACGAGGCACCTCTCCCCTCGTTGACAATTGGGGAGAGGCCTTGCTCCCTCTGCTCAGTTGTCTTAATTGGGTTTTTTTTTAAAAAAATTTCGGAAGAAAAGGGCTCTCAGAGAGAGAGTGGAGAAACAGAGAGTAACGGAGAAAGAGAGAGGGGGGTGGGAAGGGGGGGGGGCTGCGAGGGCAGGTCTCCCCTCGCAGCTGTGGGTGGGTGCACTCCCCAGATGGCAAAACACACAAAAAACACAGTCCTTGGGTTGGTCTTCAGGTGGGGGGAGAAGACGTCTTCACCTGGGGTAGCTAGAGCCACCAGGCACACAATCCCAAACGATCTTTAATAGGGTGATTTAAAGAATCTTCAGCCTGGTAGCTCCAGCTATCCCAGGCTAGGCAAATGTGGGGGGTGGGGGGGGTTTCAATTGTGGGGGGGGCCTAGTTGTAAGCAAGGCCCCCACACACACTACCACACACACACACACCCCCCGCGATGTTCCGGCCCTCAGTGGTCTTCTTTCCTCCCCCCACCGATACAACAAAGTCTGTTTGGGGAAATGCACCCACACCCACCTGTAGAATGTAGAGTCTCCCTCCTTCCTCACTGGATGTTGTTTGTCTTTTCCCCCTCTCTCCAACTCCTTGCAGGATGGTAAAGATGTAAAAAGTTTTCTGCTTCCTCCTCTCCCTCTGGGTAAAGTTGGTGGTGAAGCCCCTTCCTTCCTTCTCTTCCTGGGCTGGTCTCAGGCCTCTCCAGGCAGGAGCTCAAGTTGATGGCTGCTTCCCTCACTGATCACAGCTCCAACTGTGCAGGACACGCCTCCACTGCTTCACAATTGGTCCTTGTGCATGAAAAAAAAAAAAATTTTGGTCTGTTGGTCCTTGTGCATGAAACTCTTTTAGAGTCTACCTGCAAAACATAAACATTAAACTGTGCCACCCGACCTGGGTGACACACCAGACATTTACAATGCCCTTTTTTCCTTTTTTTGGTTTTTTTTGTTTTTTTTTTTTGTTTTTTTTTTGTTTTTTTTTGGGCACTAAAATCACAATTTCTCCGGTGCCCCCTATAAAAGGGAAGGGGACACTAAAAGCACCGGCAATTAAAACAAATTAAACTTTAAAACGTAAAATCAAATTAAAATTTGGTTGCCGGGCGTGATGATGCACTCCAGTCCCTCCGGTGCCCACCTCTCGCGGAAGGCCGCGAGCGTACCGGTGGACACCGCGTGCTCCATCTCCAAGGACACCCTGGACCGGATGTAAGAGCGGAAGAGAGGCAGGCAGTCAGGTTGAACGACCCCCTCGACCGCCCGCTGCCTGGACCGGCTGATGGCACCCTTGGCCGTGCCCAGGAGCAGTCCTACGAGGAGGCCTTCGGACCTACCCGCTCCCCTCCGCACAGGGTGCCCAAAGATCAGGAGAGTGGGACTGAAGTGCAGCCAGAATTTCAGGAGCAGCCCCTTCAAATAGTGGAACAGGGGCTGCAACCTCGTGCACTCCATAAAAACATGGAACACGGACTCCTCCAGACCGCAGAAATTGCAGGCGGCCTGGGAGTCCGTGAACCGGCTTAAAAATTTATTGCACGGCACTGCTCCGTGCACCACCCTCCAGGCCAAGTCCCCGATGAATAGTGGGAGGACCCCTGCGTAGAGTGCCCTCCATCGGGGACCCCCGCCTCCTCCGGACGGCAAGATGGTACGCCATGGCGTGTCCGGACGGCCGGCGAGAATGGCAAAGTTGAGGGTGTGCAGGAGCAGCCCGTACAGGAAACCCCTCCGCGCGGAACTGAAAGGCACGGAGGGGATTTCCCCGAGGCGGCTCAAGTTGTGAGGCGCCGGCCCCCGAGGGAGGTTCCGGGGTTTGGCGCCAATGAGGAATTCCGTCCGGACGGGGGTCAGTTCGGACGGGATCTCCCCACGTGCTTGAGCCTCCTCGATGCACCTAACGGAGTCAGGGCCCAGAGCTGTTTTTAGCGACTCGATGGCATCGGCCGCGCGGCGGACGTTGGCAGAGTTTAGGCGCCGCGCCAGCGTGTCCGGCGCCATCCAGCCCGCTCCTCCGCCATCGAGCAGGTCCCTGACCCTGGTCACCTCACCAGCCACAGCCCTCTCTTCCGACCGCCACATAAAGCCTCGGCCGTGGAGGTACGGATTCCCGAGCAGCGGCTCCTGCAGGACGGCCGCCACTCCAGCCGGCGGAGAGCTGCGCTTGGTGGAGACTTTGTTCCAGACCCTGATGAGTTCCCTGTAAAAGACAGGCAGCTCCCGGAGGGCGGTCCTGGCACCCCCCAAGTTCACAAACAGGAGCTGCGTGTCATAATTGAGGTCGAGCTGCTGGCGGAAGAAATACCTCGCCAGAGCGCACCACCTAGGAGGGGGCTCGACGTAAAGGTATCTCTGCAGGGTCTGAAGACGGAAAGTCGCGAGCTGGGCGCTGATGCACACCAACGACTGACCGCCCTCCTCAAGCGGGAGACTCAAGACCGCGGCAGAGACCCAGTGCTTCCTGTTGTTCCAGAAGAAGTCCACCAGCTTCTTCTGTATCTTGGCGACAAACGCAGGGGGAGGGGTCAAAGTGACCAGCCGGTACCACAGCATTGCGGCCACCAGCTGGTTTATGACTAGCGCTCGACCCCTGTAGGACAGCACTCGGAGCAGTCCTGTCCAGCGCCCTAGGCGAGCGGTGACCTTGGCCTCCAGCTCCTGCCAGTTCGCCGGCCAGGCTCCCTCGTCGGGGCTAAGGTAGACTCCCAGATAGAGGAGATGGGTCGTGCTCCAGGCAAAAGGCCTGAGCTCCTCCGGCAGGGAGTCCACCCGCCACTGACCCACCAGGAGTCCGGAACATTTCTCCCAGTTGATCCTGGCGGAGGACGCGGCCGAGTAAATCTCCTGGCACTCACGCATCCTCCGCAGGTCAGCGGGATCCTCTACCGCGAGGAGCACGTCATCGGCGTAAGCCGAGAGGACGACCTCCACGCCCGGCCCTTGCAGAGCCAGTCCCGTCAACCTCGTCCGCAAGAGGCGCAGGAAAGGCTCCACGCAAACGGCATATAACTGGCCGGACATGGGGCATCCCTGGCACACCCCTCTCCTAAAGCGAAGGGGCGCCGTCAAGGACCCGTTAACCTTAATCAGACACTCCGCGGCGGCGTACAAAAGTCGGATCCGGGCGACGAAATGCGTCCCGAACCCGAAAGCGCGCAGAGTTCCGAGCAGATAGTCGTGATCCACCCTGTCGAACGCCTTCTCTTGGTCGAGGGATAGGAAGGCGACCGACAGACCAGCCTCCTGGGAGCAATGGATGAGGTCCCGGACCAGATGGATGTTATCGTGGATTGTCCGGCCCGGGACCGTGTATGACTGGTCGGGGTGGATCATGTGGTCCAGCACGGCACCAAGGCGAGCAGACATCGCCCTGGCGAAAATTTTGTAGTCCGTGCTGAGGAGGGAGACCGGGCGCCAGTTCTTAAGGAGGCGGAGATCGCCCTTCTTAGGCAGCAGGACGATGACTGCCCTGCGCCAAGAGAGGGGCATCTCCCCGGTCGCCAGACTTTCCCCCAGGACCCGCGCGTAGTCGCTCCCCAGGACGTCCCAGAACGCCCTGTGGAACTCCACGGTCAGCCCGTCCAGCCCCGGGGATTTTCCCCTCGAGAGCCGGGCGAGGGCACCGGTCAGCTCCGCCAGGCTTAGCGGAGCTTCCAGATTTTCGGCGCCCTCCGGGCTGACCTTCGGCAGGTCCTCCCACAAAACTCTACGCGCTTCCTCGCTGGACGGATCCGGAGAGAACAGAGCCCCGTAATATTCACGGACCCTGTTGTTGACGCCCTCCGGATCCGAGACGAGAGAGCCGTCGTCGGCCAGCAGCGTCAAGAGCTGCTTACGGACACTCTGCCTTTTTTCCAGCGAGTAGAAGAAGGGGGAGCCGCGGTCCAGATCCCGCAGGAACCGGATCCGTGACCTCACGAACGCGCCTCGGGACCCGACGAGCTGCAGGTCCTTCAGCGCGGCCTTCTTCGCTTCGTACACCGTCCGCAGGGCCGGGTCCTGGACGACTTGACCGAGACGGGCTTCCAGGTCGAGCACCTCTTTTTCTAGGCGCCCGACTCTGGCCGCCCGCCTCTTGGTCGACCCCCTCGCGTACTCTTGACAGAAGACGCGGACGTGAGCCTTGCCCACGTCCCACCATAGCCTCAAGGAGGGGAAGCCCCCCTGCTTCCTTCTCCAGTCGGACCAGAATCGACGGAACGAGTCCTGGAACCGCACGTCCTCCAGCAGCCGGTTGTTAAAGTGCCAGTACGCGGACCCCGTCCTCGCGCGGAGCGAAGCGAGCTCCGCCCACACCAGGTGGTGGTCCGAACACGGCACCGGCCGCATGGAGGCCGCCGGGACGCAGGAAACGTACGCCCGAGACACGTAAAGGCGGTCGACTCTAGACCATCCAACTCCAGGCCTCACCCAAGTAAAGGCGCTGGAGTCGGGGTGGAGATTTCGCCAGACGTCCACCAAGTCGAAGGACCCGACCAGGTCCCTCAACTTCTCCATCGCCGTCATGCACTGCGGGGCACCGGAGCGGTCCCTCGCCTCGAGGGTGCAGTTAAAATCCCCCCCGAGGACAATGCAGTCGCCGACGTCGACGGAGCCAAGAAGAGCGGACACCTCTTCAAAGAAGCGCGTTTGCTGCGGGCCGGGATGAGGGGCGTACACGTTCACGAGATGGAGCGGCACGTCCCCCAGGCGAACCGTTACGTGCAGCAAGCGGCCTGGCACGGGCTCCTCGACCCCCAAGATCTCCGGCTGAAAATGCGGGCCCAGCAAGATGGCCACCCCACTAGAAATGGCGGTGAGGTGGCTCATGCGGACCTCTCCTTGCCATTCCAGGAGCCACGTGGCTTCGTCTCCCGGAACGGTGTGGGTTTCTTGCAGGAAGCACACCGCATATTTCCCCTCCCGCAGGAGCGAAAAATTGTCAAATCTACGGCGTGCCCCTCTGCCGCCGTTGATGTTGAGGCTGGCTATGGTTATCTTCATGGCAAAAGCATAGTGCAACCTCTACCTTAACCTATTGTGGGGGAGGGAGCGGAGTCTTTTGTTGAACTCCGCTCCCTCCGCAGCCCAGCGAGGAGTCCCTCGAGCTCGCGCAGCTCAAGGTGCTGCTCCTTTGTCAAGGGCCCGCCCGCGGCCAAGGTTTTAACGGCGGCGCGGACGGACCCCTTGATCAGCTCCGGCTCGGACCATTTTTCCAGGGCCAGTCGGGCTTGGTCGCGGCGACCCCGGCTCTGGGCCAAAAAGTCCCGGAGTTCCTTTGCAGGAACGAGGAGGGCCTCAGCGGCGGCCGCGAGCAGATCCACCGCCTCACTGGCGGTGGTCTCTAGGTCTTCACCCGCGTCCCCCACCGAGTCCCCGTCCTCCTCCGGGAGGTGGCCGCCAGCAGCCGGCCCATCGACCGCACAAGGTACGGCAAATGAACCGGCCGCTCCAACCGGCCCTGGCACTGCCCCGATCCCACCCCCAGGATCGTCGGCAGAGGAGTCCCCACTGGGCTCTTTTAAAAATGGTGCTGGGTCGGGAAATGACAGCGGAAGGGGTTCCCCCTCCGCCCCAGGAACCGGAGAACAAGGAGAGACCCGGCCATAGGAAATCCCCAGGCCCTCCAAGTGCTCCAGCTCCAAAGTAAGGGGCGAGGGTGGGTGTTCCTCCCCCTCCCCGCTGCCACCCCCCGGCCCAGCATCTACAGTTTCATTAAAATCAATATATTTTGTTTCTGCCGGGTCGAGCAACTCCCGGGGGAAGTTGGGTAATAGCTGGGCGGGCTCAGGTTCGGCCTTTTCGGCCTCGCCCGCCTCAGTCCCCGGGACGCCCGGCCCGGCGGCTACGCATTCCTCCGCGGTCCCCACGCCCCCCACGACAGGCAGATCTTCCACTCCATCCCCGGGAGGCAGAGGCTGGGCAGCCTCAACTGTCTCACCCTCCCCGGGGAAAGACTCCTCGCGCCTGCAGCGCAATTTGGGGGCGCTGGTGGGGGACGCGGGACACGCGGCGGGCACCGACTCCTCCGCGGAGGGATGTTGTTCCCCCTCCGCGTCATTGGGGCGGTGCCTCTTTTTGTTCCTGGGGGCGCGCGGAGTCAGGGAGACCTCCATGTCTGCCGAGGCCTCCCGCTCCGCCCCCCCCTTTTCCTTTTCTTGCCCGCGCCTGGGCCCCTCTGTGGTGTTATTCAAGGGCTCGGGCACGGGCTCGGGGCACCCCGCGCTCGCCGGTGACGGGGTTGGGCTGAGCGCGGTGGTCAAATTATCCGGCGCACCGAGGGGACACGCCTCTTGATGTTTTGTCTTCTTCCGCGCCTTCTTTCCGGTCGGACGCTCTCCCTCCCCCCCGCCGGAGGCCCTGAAAACAAAGGCCTCCGACGATGCCCGCGCACCCATGGCTCCCGGCACGCGGACGCAACTAGGGGGAGGGGTGGCGGCAGCGCCAGCCTTGGCCGCCTTCGGTGGTTTGGCGGCCTTGGAGGCGGGGCAGTTCTTGCGAACATGCCCCACCTCCCTGCAGGCATGGCACCGCACGCCGTCCGACGTCCAGAAGACGCGGTAGGCAGTCCCCTCGTGCACCACATTAAAGTGCCCTTCTGTCATGTCCTCCCGCGCCAGCCGGACAAAGAGCTGGCGGCGGAAGGAGAACACGTGGCGCAGGCTGTTCTCCCTGAGGCCGAGCGGTATGGGGTTGATCCCTGACCTTACCTCCCCCAGTTGTTGTAGGTGAGGGAGGAGGAGCTCAGCGGGAACAAAGGGCGGGACGTTCGACACGATGACCCTCTGCGCGGTGGCTTCGAGAGGATCCACCGGCAGGAACGTCCCGCCCACCGTGAGCCCCTTTTCGAGGGCCAGGGACACCGCCCGCTCCGACCCCAGGAAGAAAACAGCCTTCCCAGACATCTTGGAGGCTGCGACAATGGCCGAGGGGCCGACTACCCCAGCCATCGCCCGCACGCACTCCTCGATGCTCATTGTGGGGTGAGTGTAGCTCTTGACCCCGTGTTTTTTTGTTATAAGTGTAAATGGTGGCAGGGCAGCGGGTGGCGCAGGAGGTGCTGTGGAAGCGGTTGCCACCTGCGCATACGTCCTTGCTGGCCCTGCCACCGGCGTGGATGGGGTCGCCATCACGGGGTCCCTTTAAGGGCTACACCCACCCCAGAGTCACAGGCCTTAATGGTCTTTAATGGCCTCGTATGTTAACTGAGCAGAGGAGCCCAAACGAGGCACCTCTCCCCTCGTTGACAATTGGGGAGAGGCCTTGCTCCCTCTGCTCAGTTGTCTTAATTGGTTTTTTTTTGCAAATTTGGAAGGAAGAGGCCTCAGAGAGAGAGGGGAGAAACAGAGTAGCAGAGAAAGAGAGAGGGGGGTGGGAAGGGGGGGGGGGGGGACTGCGAGGGCAGGTCTCCCCTCGCAGCTGTGGGTGGGTGCACTCCCCAGATGGCAAAAACACAAAAGTCCTTGGGGTGGTCTTCAGGTGGGGGGAGAAGATGTCTTCACCTGGGGTAGCTGGAGCCACCAGGCACTCCTAACGATCTTTAATTGGGTGATTAATAACAATCTTCAGCCTGGTAGCTCCAGCTATCCCAGGCTAGGCAAATGTGGGGGGGGGGGGGGGTGGGGGGGGTTCCAATTGTGGGGGGGGGCCTAGTTGTAAGCACGGCCCCCACGCACACTACCACACACACACACACCCCCCGCGATGTTCCGGCCCTCAGTGGTCTTCTTTCCTCCCCCCACCGATATAACAAAGTCTTTTTGGGAAATGCACCAACACCCACCTGTAGAATTGTAGAGTCTCCCTCCTTCCACACTGGATGTTGTTGTGGTTTTTCCCCCTCTCTCCAACTCCCTGCAGAAATGGTAATAAAGATGGTTAAAGTTTTCTGTTCTCCTCCTCTCCCTCTGGATAGAAGTTGAAGGTGAAGCCCCTTCCTTCTTCCTCTTCCTGGGCTGGTCTCAGGGCTCTCCAGGCAGGAGCTCAAGTTGCTAGCAGCTCCACTCACTGATCACAGCTCCAACTGAGCAGGACATGCCTCCACTGCTTCACAATTGGTCCTTGTGCATGAAAAAAAAAAAAATTTTGGTCTGTTGGTCCTTGTGCATGAAACTCTTTTGAGTTAAACTGCAAAAACATAAAACATGTATCCGTGCCACCCGACCTGGATGACACACACAAGACATTTACAAGGCCCCTTTTTTATTTATTTTTTTTGTGGTTTTTTTTTTTTTTGGGCACTAAAATCAAATTTTTCCTTTTTCCAGTGCCCCCTATAAAAGGAGAGGGGGACACTAAAAGCACCGGCAATTAAAACAAATTAAACTTTAAAACGTAAAATCAAATTAAAATTTGGTTGCCGGGCGTGATGATGCACTCCAGTCCCTCCGGTGCCCACCTCTCGCGGAAGGCCGCGAGCGTACCGGTGGACACCGCGTGCTCCATCTCCAAGGACACCCTGGACCGGATGTAAGAGCGGAAGAGAGGCAGGCAGTCAGGTTGAACGACCCCCTCGACCGTCCGCTGCCTGGACCGGCTGATGGCACCCTTGGCCGTGCCCAGGAGCAGTCCTACGAGGAGGCCCTCGGACCTACCCGCTCCCCTCCGCTCAGGGTGCCCAAAGATCAGGAGTGTGGGACTGAAGTGCAGCCAGAATTTCAGGAGCAGCCCCTTCAAATAATGGAACAGGGGCTGCAACCTCGTACACTCAATAAAAACATGGAACACGGACTCCTCCAGACCGCAGAAATTGCAGGCGGCCTGGGAGTCCGTGAACCGGCTTAAAAATTTATTGCACGGCACTGCTCCGTGCACCACCCTCCAGGCCAAGTCCCCGATGAATAGTGGGAGGACCCCTGCGTAGAGTGCCCTCCATCGGGGACCCCCGCCTCCTCCGGACGGCAAGATGGTACGCCATGGCGTGTCCGGACGGCCGGCGAGGATGGCAAAGTTGAGGGTGTGCAGGAGCAGCCCGTACAGGAAACCCCTCCGCGCGGAACTGAAAGGCACGGAGGGGATTTCCCCGAGGCGGCTCAAGTTGTGAGGCGCCGGCCCCCGAGGGAGGTTCCGGGGTTTGGCGCCGATGAGGAATTCCGTCCGGACGGGGGTCAGTTCGGACGGGATCTCCCCACGTGCTTGAGCCTCCTCGATACACCTAACCGAGTCAGGGCCCAGAGCTGTTTTTAGCGACTCGATGGCATCGGCCGCGCGGCGGACGTTGGCAGAATTTAGGCGCCGCGCCAGCGTGACTGGCGCCATCCAGCCCGCTCCTCCGCCATCGAGCAGGTCCCTGACCCTGGTCACCTCACCAGCCACAGCCCTCTCTTCCGACCGCCACATGAAGCCTCGGCCGTGGAGGTACGGATTCCCGAGCAGCGGCTCCTGCAGGACGGCCGCCACTCCAGCCGGTGGAGAGCTGCGCTTGGTGGAGACTTTGTTCCAGACCCTGATGAGTTCCCTGTAAAAGACAGGCAGCTCCCGGAGGGCGGTCCTGGCACCCCCCAAGTTCACAAACAGGAGCTGCGTGTCATAATTGAGGTCGAGCTGCTGGCGGAAGAAATACCTCGCCAGAGCGCACCACCTAGGAGGGGGCTCGACGTAAAGGTATCTCTGCAGGGTCTGAAGACGGAAAGTCGCGAGCTGGGCGCTGACGCACACCAACGACTGACCGCCCTCCTCAAGCGGGAGACTCAAAACCGCGGCAGAGACCCAGTGCTTCCTGTTGTTCCAGAAGAAGTCCACCAGCTTCTTCTGTATCTTGGCGACAAACGCAGGGGGAGGGGTCAAAGTGACCAGCCGGTACCACAGCATTGCGGCCACCAGCTGGTTTATGACTAGCGCTCGACCCCTGTAGGACAGCACTCGGAGCAGTCCTGTCCAGCGCCCTAGGCGAGCGGCGACCTTGGCCTCCAGCTCCTGCCAGTTCGCCGGCCAGGTTCCCTCGTCGGGGCTAAGGTAGACTCCCAGATAGAGGAGATGGGTCGTGCTCCAGGCAAAAGGCCTGAGCTCCTCCGGCAGGGAGTCCACCCGCCACTGACCCACCAGGAGTCCGGAACATTTCTCCCAGTTGATCCTGGCGGAGGACGCGGCCGAGTAAATCTCCTGGCACTCACGCATCCTCCGCAGGTCAGCGGGATCCTCTACCGCGAGGAGCACGTCATCGGCGTAAGCCGAGAGGACGACCTCCACGCCCGGCCCTTGCAGAGCCAGTCCCGTCAACCTCGTCCGCAAGAGGCGCAGGAAAGGCTCCACGCAAACGGCGTATAACTGGCCGGACATGGGGCATCCCTGGCGCACCCCTCTCCTAAAGCGAAGGGGCGCCGTCAAGGACCCGTTAACCTTAATCAGACACTCCGCGGCGGCGTACAAAAGTCGGATCCGGGCGACGAAATGCGTCCCGAACCCGAAAGCGCGCAGAGTTCCGAGCAGATAGTCGTGATCCACCCTGTCGAACGCCTTCTCTTGGTCGAGGGATAGGAAGGCGACCGACAGACCAGCCTCCTGGGAGCAATGGATGAGGTCCCGGACCAGATGGATGTTGTCGTGGATCGTCCGGCCCGGGACCGTGTATGACTGGTCGGGGTGGATCATGTGGTCCAGCACGGCACCAAGGCGAGCAGACATCGCCCTGGCGAAAATTTTGTAGTCCGTGCTGAGGAGGGAGACCGGGCGCCAGTTCTTAAGGAGGCGGAGATCGCCCTTCTTAGGCAGCAGGACGATGACTGCCCTGCGCCAAGAGAGGGGCATCTCCCCGGTCGCCAGACTTTCCCCCAGGACCCGCGCGTAGTCGCTCCCCAGGACGTCCCAGAACGCCCTGTGGAACTCCACGGTCAGCCCGTCCAGCCCCGGGGATTTTCCCCTCGAGAGCCGGGCGAGGGCACCGGTCAGCTCCGCCAGGCTTAGCGGAGCTTCCAGATTTTCGGCGCCCTCCGGGCCGACCTTCGGCAGGTCCTCCCACAAAACTCTACGCGCTTCCTCGCTGGACGGATCCGGAGAGAACAGAGCCCCGTAATATTCACGGACCCTGTTGTTGACGCCCTCCGGATCCGAGACGAGAGAGCCGTCGTCGGCCAGCAGCGTCAAGAGCTGCTTACGGACACTCTGCCTTTTTTCCAGCGAGTAGAAGAAGGGGGAGCCGCGGTCCAGATCCCGCAGGAACCGGATCCGCGACCTCACGAACGCGCCTCGGGACCCGACGAGCTGCAGGTCCTTCAGCGCGGCCTTCTTCGCTTCGTACACCGTCCGCAGGGCCGGGTCCTGGACGACTTGACCGAGACGGGCTTCCAGGTCGAGCACCTCTTTTTCTAGGCGCCCGACTCTGGCCGCCCGCCTCTTGGTCGACCCCCTCGCGTACTCTTGACAGAAGACGCGGACGTGAGCCTTGCCCACGTCCCACCATAGCCTCAAGGAGGGGAAGCCCCCCTGCTTCCTTCTCCAGTCGGACCAGAATCGACGGAACGAGTCCTGGAACCGCACGTCCTCCAGCAGCCGGTTGTTAAAGTGCCAGTACGCGGACCCCGTCCTCGCGCGGAGCGAAGCGAGCTCCGCCCACACCAGGTGGTGGTCCGAACACGGCACCGGCCGCATGGAGGCCGCCGGGACGCAGGAAACGTACGCCCGAGACACGTAAAGGCGGTCGACTCTAGACCATCCAACTCCAGGCCTCACCCAAGTAAAGGCGCTGGAGTCGGGGTGGAGATTTCGCCAGACGTCCACCAAGTCGAAGGACCCGACCAGGTCCCTCAACTTCTCCATCGCCGTCATGCACTGCGGGGCACCGGAGCGGTCCCTCGCCTCGAGGGTGCAGTTAAAATCCCCCCCGAGGACAATGCAGTCGCCGACGTCGACGGAGCCAAGAAGAGCGGACACCTCTTCAAAGAAGCGCGTCTGCTGCGGGCCGGGATGAGGGGCGTACACGTTCACGAGATGGAGCGGCACGTCCCCCAGGCGAACCGTTACATGCAGCAAGCGGCCTGGCACGGGCTCCTCGACCCCCAAGATCTCCGGCTGAAAATGCGGGCCCAGCAAGATGGCCACCCCACTAGAAATGGCGGTGAGGTGGCTCATGCGGACCTCTCCTTGCCATTCCAGGAGCCACGTGGCTTCGTCTCCCGGAACGGTGTGGGTTTCTTGCAGGAAGCACACCGCATATTTCCCCTCCCGCAGGAGCGAAAAATTGTCAAATCTACGGCGTGCCCCTCTGCCGCCGTTGATGTTGAGGCTGGCTATGGTTATCTTCATGGCAAAAGCATAGTGCAACCTCTACCTTAACCTATTGTGGGGGAGGGAGCGGAGTCTTTTGTTGAACTCCGCTCCCTCCGCAGCCCAGCGAGGAGTCCCTCGAGCTCGCGCAGCTCAAGGTGCTGCTCCTTTGTCAAGGGCCCGCCCGCGGCCAAGGTTTTAACGGCGGCGCGGACGGACCCCTTGATCAGCTCCGGCTCGGACCATTTTTCCAGGGCCAGTCGGGCTTGGTCGCGGCGACCCCGGCTCTGGGCCAAAAAGTCCCGGAGTTCCTTTGCAGGAATGAGGAGGGCCTCAGCGGCGGCCGCGAGCAGATCCACCGCCTCACTGGCGGTGGTCTCTAGGTCTTCACCCGCGTCCCCCACCGAGACCCCGTCCTCCTCCGGGAGGTGGCCGCCAGCAGCCAGCCCATCGACCGCACAAGGTACGGCAAATGAACCGGCCGCTCCAACCGGCCCTGGCACTGCCCCGATCCCACCCCCAGGATCGTCGGCAGAGGAGTCCCCACTGGGCTCTTTTAAAAATGGTGCCGGGTCGGGAAACGACAGCGGAAGGGGTTCCCCCTCCGCCCCAGGAACCGGGGAACAAGGAGAGACCCGGCCATAGGAAATCCCCAGGCCCTCCAAGTGCACCAGCTCCAAAGTAAGGGGCGAGGGTGGGTGTTCCTCCCCCTCCCCGCTGCCACCCCCCGGCCCAGCATCTACAGTTTCATTAAAATCAATATATTGTGTTTCCGCCGGGTCGAGCAACTCCCGGGGGAAGTTGGGTAATAGCTGGGCGGGCTCAGGTTCGGCCTTTTCGGCCTCGCCCGCCTCAGTCCCCGGGACGCCCGGCCCGGCGGCTACGCATTCCTCCGCGGTCCCCACGCCCCCCACGACAGGCAGATCTTCCACTCCATCCCCGGGAGGCAGAGGCTGGGCAGCCTCAACTGTCTCACCCTCCCCGGGGAAAGACTCCTCGCGCCTGCAGCGCAATTTGGGGGCGCTGGTGGGGGACGCGGGACACGCGGCGGGCACCGACTCCTCCGCGGAGGGATGTTGTTCCCCCTCCGCGTCATTGGGGCGGTGCCTCTTTTTGTTCCTGGGGGCGCGCGGAGTCAGGGAGACCTCCATGTCTGCCGAGGCCTCCCGCTCCGCCCCCCCCTTTTCCTTTTCTTGCCCGCGCCCGGGCCCCTCTGTGGTGTTGTTCAAGGGCTCGGGCACGGGCTCGGGGCACCCCGCGCTCGCCGGTGACGGGGTTGGGCTGAGCGCGGTGGTCAAATTATCCGGCGCACTGAGGGGACCCGCCTCTTGATGTTTTGTCTTCTTCCGCGCCTTCTTTCCGGTCGGACGCTCTCCCTCCCCCCCGCCGGAGGCCCTGAAAACAAAGGCCTCCGACGATGCCCGCGCACCCATGGCTCCCGGCACGCGGACGCAACTAGGGGGAGGGGTGGCGGCGGCGCCAGCCTTGGCCGCCTTCGGTGTTTTGGCGGCCTTGGAGGCGGGGCAGTTCTTGCGAACGTGCCCCACCTCCCTGCAGGCATGGCACCGCACGCCGTCCGACGTCCAGAAGACGCGGTAGGCAGTCCCCTCGTGCACCACATTAAAAGATCCCTCCGTCGTCTCCTCCCGCGCCAGCCGGACAAAGAGCTGGCGGCGGAAGGAGAACACGTGGCGCAGGCTGTTCTCCCTGAGGCCGAGCGGTATGGGGTTGATCCCTGACCTTACCTCCCCCAGTTGTTGTAGGTGAGGGAGGAGGAGCTCAGCGGAAACAAAGGGCGGGACGTTTGAAACGATGACCCTCTGCGCGGTGGCCTCGAGAGGGTCCACCGGCAGGAACGTCCCGCCCACCGTGAGCCCCTTTTCAAGGGCCAGGGACACCGCCCGCTCCGACCCCAGGAAGAACACGGCCTTCCCAGACATCTTGGAGGCTGCGACAATGGCCGAGGGGCCGACTACCCCAGCCATCGCCCGCACGCACTCCTCAATGCTCATTGTGGGGTGAGTGTAGCTCTTGACCCCGTGTTTCCTGGTTATAAGTCTGAACGGTGGCAGGGCAGCGGGTGGCGCAGGAGGTGCCGTGGATGTGGACACCGCCTGCGCATACGTCCTTGCTGGCCCTGCCACCGGCGTGGATGGGGTCGCCATCACGGGGTCCCTTTAAGGGCTACACCCACCCCAGAGTCACAGGCCTTAATGGTCTTTAATGGCCTCGTATGTTAACTGAGCAGAGGAGCCCTTAACGAGGCACCTCTCCCCTCGTTGACAATTGGGGAGAGGCCTTGCTCCCTCTGCTCAGTTGTCTTAATTGGGTTTTTTTTTAAAAAAATTTCGGAAGAAAAGGGCTCTCAGAGAGAGAGGGGAGAAACAGAGAGTAACGGAGAAAGAGAGAGGGGGGTGGGAAGGGGGGGGGGGGCTGCGAGGGCAGGTCTCCCCTCGCAGCTGTGGGTGGGTGCACTCCCCAGATGGCAAAACACAAAAGTCTTTGGGGTGGTCTTCAGGTGGGGGGAGAAGACGTCTTCACCTGGGGTAGCTAGAGCCACCAGGCACACAATCCCAAACGATCTTTAATAGGGTGATTTAAAGAATCTTCAGCCTGGTAGCTCCAGCTATCCCAGGCTAGGCAAATGTGGGGGGTGGGGGGGGTTCCAATTGTGGGGGGGGCCTAGTTGTAAGCAAGGCCCCCACACACACTACCACACACACACACACCCCCCGCGATGTTCCGGCCCTCAGTGGTCTTCTTTCCTCCCCCCACCGATACAACAAAGTCTGTTTGGGGAAATGCACCCACACCCACCTGTAGAATGTTGGGTCTCCCTCCTTCCACACTGGATGTTGTTGGTCTTTTCCCCCTCTCTCCAACTCCTTGCAGAAATGGTAATAAAGATGGTTAAAGTTTTCTGCTTCCTCCTCTCCCTCTGGGTAGAAGTTGGTGGTGAAGCCCCTTCCTTCCTTCTCTTCCTGGGCTGGTCTCAGGCCTCTCCAGGCAGGAGCTCAAGTTGATGGCTGCTTCCCTCACTGATCACAGCTCCAACTGAGCAGGACACGCCTCCACTGCTTCACAATTGGTCCTTGTGCATGAAAAAAAAAAAAATTTTGGTCTGTTGGTCCTTGTGCATGAAACTCTTTTTGGAGTTCACCTGCAAAAACATAAAACATGTATCCGTGCCACCCGACCTGGATGACACACACAAGACATTTACAAGGCCCCTTTTTTATTTATTTTTTTGTGTTTTTTTTTTTGGGGCACTAAAATCAAATTTTTCCTTTTTCCAGTGCCCCCTATAAAAGGAGAGGGGGACACTAAAAGCACCGGCAATTAAAACAAATTAAACTTTAAAACGTAAAATCAAATTAAAATTTGGTTGCCGGGCGTGATGATGCACTCCAGTCCCTCCGGTGCCCACCTCTCGCGGAAGGCCGCGAGCGTACCGGTGGACACCGCGTGCTCCATCTCCAAGGACACCCTGGATCGGATGTAAGAGCGGAAGAGAGGCAGGCAGTCAGGTTGAACGACCCCCTCGACCGCCCGCTGCCTGGACCGGCTGATGGCACCCTTGGCCGTGCCCAGGAGCAGTCCTACGAGGAGGCCCTCGGACCTACCCGCTCCCCTCCGCACAGGGTGCCCAAAGATCAGGAGAGTGGGACTGAAGTGCAGCCAGAATTTCAGGAGCAGCCCCTTCAAATAGTGGAACAGGGGCTGCAACCTTGTGCATTCAATAAAAACATGGAACACGGACTCCTCCAGACCGCAGAAATTGCAGGCGGCCTGGGAGTCCGTGAACCGGCTTAAAAATTTGTTGCACGGCACTGCTCCGTGCACCACCCTCCAGGCCAAGTCCCCGATGAATAGTGGGAGGACCCCTGCGTAGAGTGCCCTCCATCGGGGACCCCCGCCTCCTCCGGACGGCAAGATGGTACGCCATGGCGTGTCCGGACGGCCGGCGAGGATGGCAAAGTTGAGGGTGTGCAGGAGCAGCCCGTACAGGAAACCCCTCCGCGCGGAACTGAAAGGCACGGAGGGGATTTCCCCGAGGCGGCTCAAGTTGTGAGGCGCCGGCCCCCGAGGGAGGTTCCGGGGTTTGGCGCCGATGAGGAATTCCGTCCGGACGGGGGTCAGTTCGGACGGGATCTCCCCACGTGCTTGAGCCTCCTCGATACACCTAACGGAGTCAGGGCCCAGAGCTGTTTTTAGCGACTCGATGGCATCGGCCGCGCGGCGGACGTTGGCAGAATTTAGGCGCCGCGCCAGCGTGACTGGCGCCATCCAGCCCGCTCCTCCGCCATCGAGCAGGTCCCTGACCCTGGTCACCTCACCAGCCACAGCCCTCTCTTCCGACCGCCACATGAAGCCTCGGCCGTGGAGGTACGGATTCCCGAGCAGCGGTTCCTGCAGGACGGCCGCCACTCCAGCCGGCGGAGAGCTGCGCTTGGTGGAGACTTTGTTCCAGACCCTGATGAGTTCCCTGTAAAAGACAGGCAGCTCCCGGAGGGCGGTCCTGGCACCCCCCAAGTTCACAAACAGGAGCTGCGTGTCATAATTGAGGTCGAGCTGCTGGCGGAAGAAATACCTCGCCAGAGCACACCACCTAGGAGGGGGCTCGACGTAAAGGTATCTCTGCAGGGTCTGAAGACGGAAAGTCGCGAGCTGGGCGCTGACGCACACCAACGACTGACCGCCCTCCTCAAGCGGGAGACTCAAGACCGCGACAGAGACCCAGTGCTTCCTGTTGTTCCAGAAGAAGTCCACCAGCTTCTTCTGTATCTTGGCGACAAACGCAGGGGGAGGGGTCAAAGTGACCAGCCGGTACCACAGCATTGCGGCCACCAGCTGGTTTATGACTAGCGCTCGACCCCTGTAGGACAGCACTCGGAGCAGTCCTGTCCAGCGCCCTAGGCGAGCGGCGACCTTGGCCTCCAGCTCCTGCCAGTTCGCCGGCCAGGCTTCCTCGTCGGGGCTAAGGTAGACTCCCAGATAGAGGAGATGGGTCGTGCTCCAGGCAAAAGGCCTGAGCTCCTCCGGCAGGGAGTCCACCCGCCACTGACCCACCAGGAGTCCGGAACATTTCTCCCAGTTGATCCTGGCGGAGGACGCGGCCGAGTAAATCTCCTGGCACTCACGCATCCTCCGCAGGTCAGCGGGATCCTCTACCGCGAGGAGCACGTCATCGGCGTAAGCCGAGAGGACGACCTCCACGCCCGGCCCTTGCAGAGCCAGTCCCGTCAACCTCGTCCGCAAGAGGCGCAGGAAAGGCTCCACGCAAACGGCGTATAACTGGCCGGACATGGGGCATCCCTGGCACACCCCTCTCCTAAAGCGAAGGGGCGCCGTCAAGGACCCGTTAACCTTAATCAGACACTCCGCGGCGGCGTACAAAAGTCGGATCCGGGCGACGAAATGCGTCCCGATCCCGAAAGCGCGCAGAGTTCCGAGCAGATAGTCGTGATCCACCCTGTCGAACGCCTTCTCTTGGTCGAGGGATAGGAAGGCGACCGACAGACCAGCCTCCTGGGAGCAATGGATGAGGTCCCGGACCAGATGGATGTTGTCGTGGATTGTCCGGCCCGGGACCGTGTATGACTGGTCGGGGTGGATCATGTGGTCCAGCACGGCACCAAGGCGAGCAGACATCGCCCTGGCGAAGATTTTGTAGTCCGTGCTGAGGAGGGAGACCGGGCGCCAGTTCTTAAGGAGGCGGAGATCGCCCTTCTTAGGCAGCAGGACGATGACTGCCCTGCGCCAAGAGAGGGGCATCTCCCCGGTCGCCAGACTTTCCCCCAGGACCCGCGCGTAGTCGCTCCCCAGGACGTCCCAGAACGCCCTGTGGAACTCCACGGTCAGCCCGTCCAGCCCCGGGGATTTTCCCCTCGAGAGCCGGGCGAGGGCACCGGTCAGCTCCGCCAGGCTTAGCGGAGCTTCCAGATTTTCGGCGCCCTCCGGGCCGACCTTCGGCAGGTCCTCCCACAAAACTCTACGCGCTTCCTCGCTGGACGGATCCGGAGAGAACAGAGCCCCGTAATATTCACGGACCCTGTTGTTGACGCCCTCCGGATCCGAGACGAGAGAGCCGTCGTCGGCCAGCAGCGTCAAGAGCTGCTTACGGACACTCTGCCTTTTTTCCAGCGAGTAGAAGAAGGGGGAGCCGCGGTCCAGATCCCGCAGGAACCGGATCCGCGACCTCACGTACGCGCCTCGGGACCCGACGAGCTGCAGGTCCTTCAGCGCGGCCTTCTTCGCTTCGTACACCGTCCGCAGGGCCGGGTCCTGGACGACTTGACCGAGACGGGCTTCCAGGTCGAGCACCTCTTTTTCTAGGCGCCCGACTCTGGCCGCCCGCCTCTTGGTCGACCCCCTCGCGTACTCTTGACAGAAGACGCGGACGTGAGCCTTGCCCACGTCCCACCATAGCCTCAAGGAGGGGAAGCCCCCCTGCTTCCTTCTCCAGTCGGACCAGAATCGACGGAACGAGTCCTGGAACCGCACGTCCTCCAGCAGCCGGTTGTTAAAGTGCCAGTACGCGGACCCCGTCCTCGCGCGGAGCGAAGCGAGCTCCGCCCACACCAGGTGGTGGTCCGAACACGGCACCGGCCGCATGGAGGCCGCCGGGACGCAGGAAACGTACGCCCGAGACACGTAAAGGCGGTCGACTCTCGACCATCCAACTCCAGGCCTCACCCAAGTAAAGGCGCTGGAGTCGGGGTGGAGATTTCGCCAGACGTCCACCAAGTCGAAGGACCCGACCAGGTCCCTCAACTTCTCCATCGCCGTCATGCACTGCGGGGCACCGGAGCGGTCCCTCGCCTCGAGGGTGCAGTTAAAATCCCCCCCGAGGACAATGCAGTCGCCGACGTCGACGGAGCCAAGAAGAGCGGACACCTCTTCAAAGAAGCGCGTTTGCTGCGGGCCGGGATGAGGGGCGTACACGTTCACGAGATGGAGCGGCACGTCCCCCAGGCGAACCGTTACGTGCAGCAAGCGGCCTGGCACGGGCTCCTCGACCCTCAAGATCTCCGGCTGAAAATGCGGGCCCAGCAAGATGGCCACCCCACTAGAAATGGCGGTGAGGTGGCTCATGCGGACCTCTCCTTGCCATTCCAGGAGCCACGTGGCTTCGTCTCCCGGAACGGTGTGGGTTTCTTGCAGGAAGCACACCGCATATTTCCCCTCCCGCAGGAGCGAAAAATTGTCAAATCTACGGCGTGCCCCTCTGCCGCCGTTGATGTTGAGGCTGGCTATGGTTATCTTCATGACAAAAGCATAGTGCAACCTCTACCTTAACCTATTGTGGGGGAGGGAGCGGAGTCTTTTGTTGAACTCCGCTCCCTCCGCAGCCCAGCGAGGAGTCCCTCGAGCTCGCGCAGCTCAAGGTGCTGCTCCTTTGTCAAGGGCCCGCCCGCGGCCAAGGTTTTAACGGCGGCGCGGACGGACCCCTTGATCAGCTCCGGCTCGGACCATTTTTCCAGGGCCAGTCGGGCTTGGTCGCGGCGACCCCGGCTCTGGGCCAAAAAGTCCCGGAGTTCCTTTGCAGGAACGAGGAGGGCCTCAGCGGCGGCCGCGAGCAGATCCACCGCCTCCCTGGCGGTGGTCTCTAGGTCTTCACCCGCGTCCCCCACCGAGTCCCCGTCCTCCTCCGGGAGGTGGCCGCCAGCAGCCGGCCCATCGACCGCACAAGGTACGGCAAATGAACCGGCCGCTCCAACCGGCCCTGGCACTGCCCCGATCCCACCCCCAGGATCGTCGGCAGAGGAGTCCCCACTGGGCTCTTTTAAAAATGGTGCTGGGTCGGGAAATGACAGCGGAAGGGGTTCCCCCTCCGCCCCAGGAACCGGAGAACAAGGAGAGACCCGGCCATAGGAAATCCCCAGGCCCTCCAAGTGCTCCAGCTCCAAAGTAAGGGGCGAGGGTGGGTGTTCCTCCCCCTCCCCGCTGCCACCCCCCGGCCCAGCATCTACAGTTTCATTAAAATCAATATATTTTGTTTCTGCCGGGTCGAGCAACTCCCGGGGGAAGTTGGGTAATAGCTGGGCGGGCTCAGGTTCGGCCTTTTCGGCCTCGCCCGCCTCAGTCCCCGGGACGCCCGGCCCGGCGGCTACGCATTCCTCCGCGGTCCCCACGCCCCCCACGACAGGCAGATCTTCCACTCCATCCCCGGGAGGCAGAGGCTGGGCAGCCTCAACTGTCTCACCCTCCCCGGGGAAAGACTCCTCGCGCCTGCAGCGCAATTTGGGGGCGCTGGTGGGGGACGCGGGACACGCGGCGGGCACCGCCTCCTCCGCGGAGGGATGTTGTTCCCCCTCCGCCTCATTGGGGCGGTGCCTCTTTTTGTTCCTGGGGGCGCGCGGAGTCAGGGAGACCTCCATGTCTGCCGAGGCCTCCCGCTCCGCCCCCCCCTTTTCCTTTTCTTGCCCGCGCCTGGGCCCCTCTGTGGTGGTATTCAAGGGCCCGGGCACGGGCTCGGGGCACCCCGCGCTCGCCGGTGACTGGGTTGGGCTGAGCGCGGTGGTCAGACTTTCCGGCGCACCGAGGGGACCCGCCTCTAGATGTTTCTCCTTCTTCCGCGCCTTCTTTCCGCTCGGACGCTCTCCCTCCCCCCCGCCGGAGGCCCTGAAAACAAAGGCCTCCGACGATGCCCGCGCACCCATGGCTCCCGGCACGCGGACGCAACTAGGGGGAGGGGTGGCGGCAGCGCCAGCCTTGGCCGCCTTCGGTGGTTTGGCGGCCTTGGAGGCGGGGCAGTTCTTACGAACATGCCCCACCTCCCTGCAGGCATGGCACCGCACGCCGTCCGACGTCCAGAAGACGCGGTAGGCAGTCCCCTCGTGCACCACATTAAAGTGCCCTTCTGTCACGTCCTCCCGCGCCAGCCGGACAAAGAGCTGGCGGCGGAAGGAGAACACGTGGCGCAGGCTGTTCTCCCTGAGGCCGAGCGGTATGGGGTTGATCCCTGACCTTACCTCCCCCAGTTGTTGTAGGTGAGGGAGGAGGAGCTCAGCGGGAACAAAGGGCGGGACGTTCGACACGATGACCCTCTGCGCGGTGGCCTCGAGAGGATCCACCGGCAGGAACGTCCCGCCCACCGTGAGCCCCTTTTCAAGGGCCAGGGACACCGCCCGCTCCGACCCCAGGAAGAACACGGCCTTCCCAGACATCTTGGAGGCTGCGACAATGGCCGAGGGGCCGACTACCCCAGCCATCGCCCGCACGCACTCCTCAATGCTCATTGTGGGGTGAGTGTAGCTCTTGACCCCGTGTTTCCTGGTTATAAGTCTGAACGGTGGCAGGGCAGCGGGTGGCGCAGGAGGTGCCGTGGATGTGGACACCGCCTGCGCATACGTCCTTGCTGGCCCTGCCACCGGCGTGGATGGGGTCGCCATCACGGGGTCCCTTTAAGGGCTACACCCACCCCAAAGTCACAGGCCTTAATGGTCTTTAATGGCCTCTTATGTTAACTGAGCAGAGGAGCCCTTAACGAGGCACCTCTCCCCTCGTTGACAATTGGGGAGAGGCCTTGCTCCCTCTGCTCAGTTGTCTTAATTGTTTTTTTTTGTAGATTTGGAAGGAAGAGGCCTCAGAGAGAGAGGGGAGAAACAGAGTAGCAGAGAAAGAGAGAGGGGGGTGGGAAGGGGGTCTGCGAGGGCAGGTCTCCCCTCGCAGCTGTGGGTGGGTGCACTCCCCAGATGGCAAAACACAAAAGTCTTTGGGGTGGTCTTCAGGTGGGGGGAGAAGACGTCTTCACCTGGGGTAGCTGGAGCCACCAGGCACACAATCCCAAACGATCTTTAATAGGGAGATTAATGACAATCTTCAGCCTGGTAGCTCCAGCTATCCCAGGCTAGGCAAATGTGGGGGGTGGGGGGGGTTCCAATTGTGGGGGGGGGCCTAGTTGTAAGCAAGGCCCCCACACACACTACCACACTCACACACACCCCCCGCGATGTTCCGGCCCTCAGTGGTCTTCTTTCCTCCCCCCACCGATACAACAAAGTCTGTTTGGGGAAATGCACCCACACCCACCTGTAGAGTAGTTGAGTCTCCCTCCTTCCACACTGGATGGTTGTTTGTCTTTTCCCCCTCTCTCCAACTCTTTGCAGAAATGATAAAGATGTTTAAAGTTTTCTGCTTTCTCCTCCTCTCCCTCTGGATAGAAGTTGGTGTGAAGCCCCTTTCTTCCTTCTTTTCCTGGGCTGGTCTCAGGGCTCTCCAGGCAGGAGCACAAGTTGCTAGCTGCCTCTCTCACTGCTCACAGCTCCAACTGTGCAGGACACGCCTCCACTGCTTCACAATTGGTCCTTGTGCATGAAAAAAAAAAAAATTTTGGTCTGTTGGTCCTTGTGCATGAAACTCTTTTGAGTTTATCTGTGAAAACATAAAAACATTAAACGGTGCCACCCGACCTGGGTGACACTCCAGACATTTACAAGGCCCATTTTTTTTTTTTCCCCCTTTTTTGTGTTTTTTTTTTTGTGTTTTTTTCTCTTTTTTTTTTGTTTTTTTTTTGGGCACTAAAATCACAATTTTTCCCCAGTGCCCCCTATAAAAGGGAAGGGGACACTAAAAGCACCGGCAATTAAAACAAATTAACTTTAAAACGTAAAATCAAATTAAAATTTGGTTGCCGGGCGTGATGATGCACTCCAGTCCCTCCGGTGCCCACCTCTCGCGGAAGGCCGCGAGCGTACCGGTGGACACCGCGTGCTCCATCTCCAAGGACACCCTGGACCGGATGTAAGAGCGGAAGAGAGGCAGGCAGTCAGGTTGAACGACCCCCTCGACCGCCCGCTGCCTGGACCGGCTGATGGCACCCTTGGCCGTGCCCAGGAGCAGTCCTACGAGGAGGCCTTCGGACCTACCCGCTCCCCTCCGCACAGGGTGCCTAAAGATCAGGAGAGTGGGACTGAAGTGCAGCCAGAATTTCAGGAGCAGCCCCTTCAAATAATGGAACAGGGGCTGCAACCTCGTGCATTCCATAAAAACATGGAACACGGACTCCTCCAGACCGCAGAAATTGCAGGCGGCCTGGGAGTCCGTGAACCGGCTTAAAAAATTGTTGCACGGCACTGCTCCGTGCACCACCCTCCAGGCCAAGTCCCCGATGAATAGTGGGAGGACCCCTGCGTAGAGTTCCTTGTGCATGAATCCCAAAAAGTTAGTTTGCAGGTGCAGCAGATAATCAGGCAGGCGAATTGAATGTTGGCCTTCATTGCGAGAGGGATGGAGTACAAAAGCAGGGAGGTCCTGCTGCAACTGTATAGGGTATTGGTAAGGCCGCACCTGGAGTACTGCGTGCAGTTTTGGTCACCTTACTTAAGAAAGGATATACCGGCTTTGGAGGGGGTACAGAGACGATTCACTAGGCTGATTCCGGAGATGAGGGGGTTACCTTATGATGATAGATTGATTAGACTGGGTCTTTACTCGTTGGAGTTCAGAAGGATGAGGGGTGATCTGATAGAAACATTTAAAATCATGAAAGGGATAGACAAGATAGAGGCAGAGAGGTTGTTTCCACTGGTCGGGGAGACTAGAACTAGGGGGCACAGCCTCAAAATACGGGGGAGCCAATTTAAAACCGAGTTGAGAAGGAATTTCTTCTCCCAGAGGGTTGTGAATCTGTGGAATTCTCTGCCCAAGGAAGCAGTTGAGGCTAGCTCATTGAATGTATTCAAGTCACAAATAGATAGATTTTTAACCAATAAGGGAATTAAGGGTTACGGGGAGAGGGCGGGTAAGTGGAGCTGAGTCCACAGCCAGATCAGCCATGATCTTATTGAATGGCGGAGCAGGCTCGAGGGGCTAGATGGCCTACTCCTGTTCCTAATTCTTATGTTCTTATGTTCTTATGTATAAAGCGTCGTCAACGGATAAAAACACTCGGATGTCAGCCCAGTTCTAGCAGATCTTTCCCAGCCAGCTTCTGACGAACAGTGTGGGGCCATTTGCTGGTACTATCCATAGTGGTAGTTCATGCACTGCTCCATCATTGGAGACTTTTACTGCTGCACTGCCAATTACAGGGATCAGCTCTTCAGTGTAAGTTCTCAGCTTGGTGTGAATGGGGCTCAGCTTGGGCCTGCGAGCCTTGTTGTACCACAGCCTGTTGAAGGCCTTTTTGTTCATGATGGACTGACTCGCACCCGTTATGTATTCCATGGATACTGGAATTCCATTCAGTTCAACTTTTAAAATGTTTGCTGGACATTTTGTGGTGATGGTGTGTATCCCGTACACTTCTGACTCCTCGGTTCGAGTCTCTAGTTCAGTTTGACCCGCCATGGATCGGTCTTCCTCTGCAACGTGGTGGTTTGCAGGGTTTGCAGCTCGTCTGCACATTTGCTGGAGGTGTCCCATTGTTCCACAGCCTTTACACGCATAGTTTTGTTTGTTGGTTTCACCGGAGCAAGAAGATTCTTCATGAGGCCATAGGTTGTTGCCCCGCAGACAGTGAGGAGGATCGCCCTTCGTTTGGCAGCGTTCTCATTCCCTTCCAGCTCATTGGCCATGAAGTATTGGTCGAATCACTTCACGAAGGCCTCCCAATCGTCACCTTCTGAGAATTTCTCCAGGATACCAACAGTTCTCTGCATTTTCACGTGATGGTTCGTTATCTCTTCGCCAGTTGTTATGTCCGGAATAAAGTAATGTGATTGAGTACTGTAGACGTGAGTAAGTGTGACCTTAGTCTCTTTATTCTAACTCCAGAGTGTTGGTACAGCATGGGAGGCCTGCTTATATACAGTGCTCTCAAGGGATGCTGGGATCTATTGGGGCTCCAACAGGTACGCCCTCTGGTGGCAGTAAATTGCTGGTTACATGGGGTTGCATACAAAATAGTATGATTCTATCATTGAAGCCAACAAGCCACTTTGGAGAGATATCACAAAGTGAGTACGAGCAGGCACCTGTAGAATAGTTTCACAACACGAAGGGAAGGGTCGAGAAATGGCAAGGGAAGGGCGGGGGTTCGAAACAAAATTAAAAGACTGATCAATCACTCGGGGAGTTAAGACCAAGTATAGTCTTCAGGTGAAGCAGGGATAGAGGGCGGTAGAATCATTGTACCAGCACGCAGACGTAATTAAGCCCCCACTTTCATAGAATAATACAGCACAGAAAGAGGCCATTCGGCCCATCGTGCCTGTGCCCGCTCTGTGAAAGAGCTATCCAATTAGTCCCGCTCCCCCTTCGCTCTTTCCCCACAGTCCTGGAAATGTCTCCTTTTCAAGTATTTATGCAATTACATTCTGTCCTTATTTGTACATAATATACTCTGATATTGTATTATTATTCATTGTTAAATAATAAAATTGACACCAGTTTTTGGAATCAGAAGATTAGTGTCAGGTTGGCGCACAGGAGCCTCCGGGGTGGGGGGGGTCACAGAGCTGAGGTGCTATGGCGCCACCACTGGTGGGAGGGTGTAATTGCAGCGTGATGCGTTAACATATGAATTTCTAACAGGAAAAATGTGGCATAAAAGTGTGACATACAGGAAATAAGGTTTTGCCGACAGCAAGTACACCCGGCTGTAAGATATTTTTATCATGCTATACATTTTACGACAGGCTGCGATTAACTTGTTGACACATTGTGGCAGGATGATGGTGAAGGGGTACCAAAAACCCCTGGAGACAAAGGACTTGTGGGAATTGAACGAGGTTGATAAAACGCAAAACATTCACGCGGAGCTGGAGCAGCACATGGTGCGAGGCCTGAGGGAGGCGCAGAGGAAAATGGATGGAGAGCGGAAACGAGCAGGTCACAAGGAGAACGGCTTCAGCAGGGCGGCCAGTCAGGACATCTTAATCATGGTACATTGCGGGGGTGGAGGGGAGGTACAAAACCTCATCTTATGTACTCTGTGCAACTCTCTGGACCTAGTGTGTAAAGGTACGCGTACCTAGTGTGGCACTGAGCCACAGGGACCAGAATCTACATAGGATATACGGCACAGAAGCAAGGCCATTCGGCCCAACCAGTCCATGCCAATTTCTTGCGTTCCATTTTGGTTGAGTTGATTGATTTCACTCAGAGAAAAATTGGTGATTTTTTGTCGTATTCATTCCCGGGATGCAGGCATCCCTGGCAAGGCCGGCATTTATTGCCCATCCCTAATTGCTCTCGAGAAGGTGATGGTGGGCCACCTTCTTGAACCTCTGCAGTCCGTGTAGTGAAGTGTAATGTATTTGCTTCATGGGTTCTTTGCTTAAGAATTCATAGCAGCACATTGCTATTAATAACTAGTTGGTTTATTAGCAAAAGGTTTAACAATCACACTACACATTACCGGTTCATCCACCAGGCTCACAACCACCTGCCTCATCGTGGATCCCCCGAACCCAACTGGTGGGGTTTTATTGAGTGTTGTGAACATCACATGACTGGCTAAGCCACTCCCAACTCAACAGTTCCATAAACCTGTGAGCATCCTCACAGGTGCCTACATGACATGGAGGTGCTCCCACAGAGCTGTTAGGGAGGGAGTTCCAGGATTTTGACCCAGAAATGACAAAGGAGGGGAACTTGCAGGTGGTGGCGGCCCATCGCCTGCTGTCCTGGTCCTTCTAGGTGTGGAGGTCGCAGGTTTTGGAGGTGCTGTCAAAGAAGCCTTGGCGAGTTGCTGCAATGCATCATCTTCATAGGCGGTCCCTCGAGCGAGGATGACTTGTTTCCACATGAGCTCACAGATGTTTCAATGAAGGACCCATGTTCCAGTCCTGAACTCCAGGGGTGGAAGATGCCTGTGCGTGAATTTTTTTAAACGTTAGGTGACCATTGCACCTCAGCCACCACACGGGCTTGACAGAGCTAGGCTTTTATCCAGTGGCAAGGGTTAACCAGGATGACTGGAGACCTGCTCTGCTGCACGGACCTAGTGAGCACTAGGTCAATGCCCTCCAGGCAACCAAGGACAACATAAACTGCCTTGCAATGTTGCCTTCATCCCAAGAACAAATGTTTAACAATTGCATCTTGTAGATGGTACACACTGCAGCCACGGTGCACTGGTGGTGGAGGGAGTGAATATTGATGGTGGTGGATGGGGTGTCAATCAAGTGGGCTGCTTTGTCCTAGATGGTGGGGAGCTTGTCGAGTCATGACTACATTTGTCCTTGGGGTCTAAGGGGTTAGAAGTGAAAATCAATCAGGTTATCTTGTGCTTATCTCTGTCCAGTGACTCATCAAACCTTACAGCACAGAAGGAAGCCATTCGGCCCATTGTGCCTGTGCCGGCTCTTTGAAAGAGCTATGCAATTAGTCCCCCTCCCCCTGCTCTTTCCCCACAGCCCTGCAAATGTTTCCCCTTCAAGTATTGATCCAATTCAGTTTTGAAAGTTAACATTAAATCTGCTTCCACCGCCCTTTCAGGCAGTGCATTCCAGATCATAACAACTCGCTATGTAAATAAAATTCTGTTCATCTCCCCTCTGGTTCTTTTGCCAATGATCTGTGTCCTCTGGTTACTCATCGTCCTGCCAGTGGAAACAGATTCTCCTTATTGACTCAAAACCCCTCATCATTTTGAAGACCTCTATTCAATCTCCCCTCAACCTTCTATATAGAAACATACAAATTAGGAGCAGGAGTAGGCCATTCGGCCCCTCGAGCCTGCACCGCCATTCAACAAGATCACGGCTGATCATTCCAGCTCAGTACCCCTTACCTGCCTTCTCACCATACCCCTTGATCCCTTTGGCCGTAAGGGCCGTATCTAACTCCCTCTTGAATATATCTAACGAACTGGCCTCAACAACTTTCTCCGGTAGAGAATTCCACAGGTTAACCACTCTCTGAGTGAAGAAGTTTCTCCTTATCTCAGTCCTAAATGGCTTACCCCTTATTCTTAGACTGTGACCCCTGGTTCTGGAATTCCCCAGCAACGGGAACATTCTTCCTGCCTGTAACCTGTCCAATCCCGTCAGAATTTTATATGTTTCTATGAGATCCCCTCTCATTCTTCTAAACTCCAGTGTATAAAGGCCCAGTTGATCCAGTCTCTCCTCATATGTCAGTCCTGCCATCCCTGGAATCAGTCTGGTGAACCTTTGCTGTACTCCCTCAATAGCAAGAATGTCCTTCCTCAGATTAGGAGACCAAAACTGAGCACAATATTCCAGGCGTGGCCTCAGCAAGGCCCTGTACAACTGCAGTAAGACCTCCCTGCTCCTATACTCAAATCCCCTAGCTATGAAGGCCAACATGCCATTTGCCTTCTTCACCACCTGCTGTACCTGCAAGCCAAACTTCAATGACTGATGTACCATGACACCCAGGTCTCATTGCACCTTCCCTTTTCCTAATCTGTCACCATTCAGATAATATTCTGCCTTCCTATTTTTGCCACCAAAGTGGATAACCTCACATTTATCCACATTATACTGCATCTGCCATGCATTTGCCCAGTCACCTAACCTATCCAAGTCACCCTGCAGCCTCTTAGCATCCTCCTCACAGCTTACACTGCCACCCAGCTTAGTGTCATCTGCAAACTTGGAGATATTACACTCAATTCCTTCATCTAAATCATTGATGTATATTGTAAAAAGCTGGGGTCCCAGCACTGAAAACTGCGGCATCCCACTGGTCACTGCCTGCCATTCTGAAAAGGACCTGTTTATTCCGACTCTCTGCTTCCTGTCGACCAACCAGTTCTCTATCCACGTCAATACATTACCCCCAATACCATGTGCTTTAATTTTGCACACTAATCTCTTGGGTGGGATCTTGTCAAAAGCTTTTGAAAATCCAAATACACTACATCCACTGGTTCTTCATTGTCCACTCTCCTAGTTACATCCTCAAAAGATCCTAGAAGATTTGTCAAGCATGATTTCCCTTTCATAAATCCATGCTGACTTGGACCGATCCTGTCACTGCTTTCCAAATGCACTGCTATTTCATCTTTAATAATTGATTCTAACATTTTCCCCACCACCGATGTCAGGCTAACCGGTCTATAATTCTCCAGTTTCTCTCTCCCTCCTTTTTTAAAAAGTGGTGTTACATTAGCTACCCTCCAGTCCATAGGAACTGCTCCAGAATCAATAGAATGTTGGAAAATTATCACCAATGCATCCACTATTTCTCAGGCCACTTCCTTAATACTCTGGGATGAAGCCTATCAGGCTCCGGCGATTTATCGGCCTTCAATCCCATCAATTTCCCCAACACAATTTCCTGACTAATAAGGATTTCCTTCAGTTCCTCCTTTTCGCTAGACCCTCGAACCCCTAGTATTTCCGGAAGGTTATTTGTGCCTTCCTTAGTGAAGACAGATCCAAAGTATTTGTTCAATTGTTCTGCCATTTCTTTCTTCCCCATTATAAATTCACCTGATTCTGACTGCAAAGGACCTACGTTGGTCTTCACTAATCTTTTTCTCTTCACATATCTATAGAAGCTTCTGCAGTTAGTTTTTATGTTCCCTGCAAGCTTCCTCTCATACTCTATTTTCCCCCTCCTAATTAGACCTCTGCTGAATTCTAAATTTCTCCCAGTCCTCAGGTTTGCTGCTTTTTCTGGCCAATTTATATACCTCTTCCTTGGATTTAACACTATCCCTAATTTCCCTTGTTAGCCACGGTTGAGCTACCTTCCCCGTTTTATTTTTACTCCAGACAGGAATGTACAATTGTTGAAGTTCATCCATGTGATCTTTAAATGTCTGCCATTGCCTATTCACTGTCAACCCTTTAAGTTTCATTTGCCAGTCTATCCTAGCCAATTCACGTCTCATACTATCGAAGTTACCTTTCCTTAAGTTCAGGACCCTAGTCTCTGAATTAACACTGTCGCTCTCCATCTTAATAAAGAATTCTACCATATTATGGTCACTCTTCCCCAGGGGGCCTCGCACAACAAGATTGCTAATTAGTCCTCTCTCATTGCACAACACCCAGTCTAGGATGGCCAGCTCTCTAGTTGGTTCCTCGACATATTGGTCTAGAAAGCCATCCCTAATACACTCCAGGAAATCCTCCTCCACCGCATTGCTACCAGTTTGGTTAGCCCAATCTATATGCAGATTAAAGTCGTCCATGATAACTGCTGTACCTTTATTGCATGCATCCCTAATTTCTTGTTTGATGCCACCCCCAACCTCACTACTGTTTGGTGATCTGTACACAACTCCCACTAGCATTTTCTGCCTTTTGGTATTCCGCATCTCTACCCATACAGCTTCCACATCATCCAAGCTGATGTCCTTTTTTATTATTGCGTTAATTTCCTCTTTAACCAGCAACGCTATCCCACCTTCTTTTCCTTTCTGTCTATCCTTCCTGAATGTTGAATACCCCTGGATGTTGAGTTCCCAGCCTTGGTCACCCTGGAGCTATGTCTTCCTAATCCCAATTATATCATAATCGTTAATAGCTGCATGCACAATTAATTCATCCACCTTATTATGAATACTCCTCGCATTGAGGCACTGAGCCTTCAGTCTTGTCTTTTTAACACTCTTTGTCCCTTTAGAATTTTGCTGTAATGTGGCCCTTTTTGATTTTTGCCTTGGGTTTCTCTGCCCCCCCCCCACTTTTACTATTCTCCTTTCTATCTTTTGCTTCTGCCCCCATTTTATTTCCCTCTGTCTCCCTGCATAGGTTGCCATCCCCCTGCCATATTAGTTTAACCCCTCCCCAACAGCACTAGCAGACACTCCCACTAGGACATTGGTTCTGGTCCTGCCCAGGTGCAGACCGTCAGGTTTGTACTGGTCCCACCTCCCCCAGAACCGGTTCCAATGTCCCAGGAATTTGAATCCCTCCCTCTTGCACCACTCCTCAAGCCACGTATTCATCTTAGCTATTCTGCTATTTCTATTCTGACTAGCACGTGGCACTGGTAACAATCCTGAGATTACTACCTTTGAGGTTCTACTTTTTAATTTAATTCCTAGCTCCCTAAATTCAGCTTGTAGGACTTCATCCCGCTTTTGGTCTATATCGTTGGCACCTATATGCACCACGACAACTGGCTGTTCACCCTCCCCCTCCAGAATGCTCTGCAGCCGCTCCGAGGCATCCTTGACCCTTGCACCAGGGAGGCAACATACCATCCTGGAGTCTTGGTTGCGACCGCAGAAACGCCTATCTATCCCCCTTACAATAGAATGCCATACAACTATCACTCTCCAACTCGTTTTCTTGCCCTCCTGTGCAACAGAGCCACCCATGGTGCCATGAACTTGGCTGCTGCTGCCTTCCCCTGGTGAGCCATCTCCCCCAACAATATCCAAAGCGGTATATCTGTTTTGGAGGGAGATGACTGCAGGGGACTCCTGCACTACCTTCCTACTCCTGCTCTGCCTGATGGTCACCCATCCCCTATCTGCTTTTGTAACCTTTACCTGCGGTGTGACCAACTCACTAAACGTGCTATCCACGACATCCTCAGCATTGCGCATGCTCCAGAGTGAATCCATCCGCAGCTCCAGTGCCATCATGCGGTCTAACAGGAGCGGCAGCTGGATACATTTCCTGCACACATAGTCGTCAGGGACACTGGAAGCGTCCCTGATTTCCCACATGGCACATGAGGAGCATGACATGGGTCTGGGCTCTCCTGCCATGATTTAACCCTTAAAATAACCTAATTTGGCAACAATGCAAAGATTTCTTACTGACAAGAGAAGGAAAAAAGAAAAACTACTCACCAATCAACCAGCAAATCACTTACTCTCTTCCTGTGAGGTCACACTTCGTTTTCTTTTCCTCCCAGGTCGGGGAGTCAGCACTGGTGGGGAAAACAAGACAAAGCAACACCTCCTGCTCCCACTTGCCCGAACTCTCCTACTTACCAAACTCTTACCTTTGCACTCTGGCTGTTGCTGCTGCTCTAAAGAGAACAATCCCAGCTTCTCCTGGGACTTGAGCACTTAAAATCTAAGCTGACATTTCCAGTGCAGTGCCGAGGGAGCGCTGCATTGTCGGAGGTGCCGTCTTTCGGATGAGACGTTAAACCGAGGTCCCGTCTGCCCTCTCAGGTGGATGTAAAAGATCCCACGGCACTATTTCGCAGAAGAGCAGGGGAGTTATCCCCGGTGTCCTGGGACCAATATTTATCCCTCAATCAACATAACAAAAAAACAGATTATCTGGTGATTATCACATTGCTGTGTGTGGGGGCTTGCTGTGCGCAAATTGGCTGCCGCATTTCCCACATTACAACAGTGACTGCACTTCAAAAGTACTTAATTGGCTGTCAAGCGCTTTGAGACATCCGGTGGTCGAGAAAGGCGCTATATAAATGCAAGTATTTTCTTTCCAATGAGGTTTTGCTGTCAATGCACCTGAAGTATTATTGAATGTAAAAGTTGCTGCTGTAACTTCCCAACGAGCCTGGGGAGCACCGTCTTCAGGCATGCGTTCCAGTCGCGGGGCCCCGTTTTCCGGCGCTAACCCAAACCTCTTGGCCCACGGGGAGCAACTGACGTGTGGATCTCGTGTTTTCATTCGTGCATGGTGAGTCATTTTATTTTTTGTTCCTCGCGTCGTTTAGGAAGAAAATAACAGGAGAGGCAAAAAGCCTAAGCCCAAGACGGAGGAGTCAAGCGCGCGGGCGGCTGAGGGCTGGCTGGTGCTGGCCATCATGAAAACCTACCGGCACATCCTCGTCAAGACCGCCGTGTTTAAGCTCTGCCACGACCTGCTGCTGTTTGCCAGCCCACAGCTGCTGAAGTGAGTATTCATGGCACAGAAACAGGCTGTGCGGCCCAACTGGTCTGCTCTCTCTGCGGGGCGCCGACTGACCTGCCTCGTGCGCCCACCTTAATAAGAACATAAGAGACAGGAGCAGGAGTAGGCCATACGGCTCCTCGAGCCTGCTCCGCCATTTAATACGATCATGGCTGATCCGATCATGGACTCAAGTCCACTTCCCTGCCCGCTCCCCATAACCCCTTATTCCCTTATTGGTTAAGAAACTATCTATCCCTGTCTTAAATCTATTCAATGACCCAGCTTCCACAGCTCTCTGAGGCAGCAAATTCCACAGATTTACAACCATCTGAGAAAAGAAATTCCGACTCACCTCAGTTTTAAATGGACGGCCCCTTATTCTAAGATTATGGCCCCTAGTTCTAGTCTCCCTTATCAGTGGAAACATCCTCTCTGCATCCACCTTGTCAAGCCCCCTCATAATCTTATACTGTTTCGATAAGATCACCTCTCATTTTTCTGAATTCCAATGAGTAGAGGCCCAACCTACTCAACCTTTCTTCAGAAGTCAACCCTCTCATCCCTGGAATCAACCTAGTGAACCTTCTCTGAACTGCCTCCAAAACAAGTATATCCGTCCTTAAATATGGAAACCAAAACTGCACACAGTATTCCAGGTGTGGCCTCACCAATACCCTGTTTAACTGTACGCAGTATTCCAATTGTTCTTTGTTGCAGCTGGCCAGCAGGCTGCTACATTTCGCTGCTCACTCAATTGTCCACCCAAACGCTCTCCGTAGTTTTTGAGATCATCGTGTTGCCCTCGGCGGTTAGAGAGTCAGGACTTGCATTTACACGAGAACCCGCGGCAAGTGATGAGGTGGACGACCTGTTTAGATTTACCAGGACGTTGCCCTGGACTTTGAGAATTTTAGCTATGAGGAAAGATCTGGTAGGCTGGGGTTGTTTTCTTTGGAACAGAGGAGGCTCAGGGGAGACATTTTATTGAGGTGTATAAAATTATGAGGGGCCTAGATAAAGTGGATAAGAAGGACCTATTTCCCTTAGCAGAGGGGTCAACAACCAGGGGGCATAGACTTAAAGTAATTGGGGGGAAGTTTAGAGGGGATCTGAGGGGAAATTTCTTCACCTAGAGGGTGGTGGGGGTCTGGAACTCACTGCCTGAAAGGGTGGTAGCCGAGGAACTCTCACCACATTTAAAAAGTACTTGATGTGCACTTGAAGTGCCATAGCCTACAGGGCTACCGACCAAGAGCTGGAAAGTAGGATTAGATTGGGTAGTTCTTTGTCGGCCAGCACGGACACAATGGGCAGAATGGCCTCCTTCTGTGCTGTAAATGTCTATGATTCTATGAGGCTCAATCGCACGTGCGGAATACTTGATGGGGCAGCGGCTAATGTTTCCCCCCGAAGGCACGTGGCCGCTCACCGATCTCGAGGACCTGCGCAGGCGGCCCGCCAGCCGCTGCCACCGGAAGAGATACGGCGCATGTGCGGGTGTGCAGCCAATTTAAATGGCCCATGTAGGGAAAAGATATTCAAGATCATTGGCAGCGCTTCTGCAATATGTCGGCTAAAACAACACCATTCACACTGTGGGCCACCCCGATCTGTGTGAGAATACTACCGCAGGTCGGGGCTATAAATAGAGCTAGAGCGCCAGGCCCTGGAACATCGTGGGCGGAGGTGCGGCGAATGAGGTTATGGGGCTCAGAAGAGGCGAGGGCGCAGGGGCAGCAAGGGCCAGCCCACACTGCGATATGTGTGCGCACTAGGTCCGTGCAGCAGAGCAGTCTCCAGTCGTCCTGGTTAACCCTTGCCACTGGACCAAGACCTAGCTCTGTCGAGCCCGTGTGGTGGTTGGTGTGCAACGGTCACCCCACGTTAAAAAAATCCACACACAGGCATCTTCCACCCCCTCAATTGGAGTTCAGGACTGGAACATCGGGTCCTTCATTGAAACATCTGTGAAATCTCGTGGAAGCAAGTCATCCTCGTTTGAGGGACCGCCTATGATGATGATTTACACTGTGAGGACCTGCAGACAGTGATGAGGTGAAGGACCCGTTGAGTTAGGTTGCGAGAGGAATGTTGGCCAGGAATACTCCTTTCCCTTCATTTAACAATGTCGCTGGATGTTTCACAGAACCGTGCAGCGTAGAAGGAGGCCATTCAGCCCATCGTGCCTGTGCCGGCTGTATGAAAGAGTGATCCAATTAGTCATACTCCCCCTGCTCTTTCCCCACAGCCATGCAAATTTTTCCCCTTCAAGTATTTATCCAATATGAAAGTTACTATTGAATCTGCTTCCACTGCGGTCCAGCTCACAACAACTCGCTGCTTGGTTGGATCACTCCCTCAACCGTCTAAACTCGAGGGAATACAATCCAAGTCAATGCAACCTGCCCTCACAATTTAACTCTTTTAACCCTGGTATCATTCTGGTGAATCTGTGCTGCTCCCCCTCCGAGGACAATATATCCTTCCTGAGGTGCAGGGCCCAGAACTGGGCGTAGTTATTCCAGATGGGGTCTGACCAAGGCTGTGGGAAGTGGTGTCAATCCGGACAGTGGTGGCTACGTGTGAATGCCTGGGGTCAGAGAGCAAGCGTACTGCTGGTAAATTGCAATGGGTCGGAAGAACCTGTTGCAAAAAAAATTGCTCATCTCTCTTCTTTTTTTAAGATAGATCTGTGGTAAGGTGTGACTGCCTGCTTCATGGGTTCTTTGCTTAATAATCCATAGCAACACATTGCTATTTAGAACTAGTTGGTTTATTAGCAAAAGATTTAACAATCACACTACACATTACAAGTTCGTCCACCAGGCTCACAACCACCTGCCTCATCATGGATCCTGGGGTTTTATTAAGTCTTGTGAACATCACGTGACTGGCTAAGCCACTCCCAACTCAACAGCTCTACCAACCTGTGAGCATCCTCACAGGTGCATACATTACAGGCAACATGCATTTGCCTTCCTCATTGCTTGCTGATGGTCTGATGAAACATTAACCCAGCTTTTCTGTCGACACCAACCTGTGGCATCTTTACCCTGCATTTTCCATTTCTGTTCTTTATAAAAAAAATTTTTATTGTTCCCTTTTTTAATAAACAGACTGATGGTTTCCTTCACCGAGGACCCATCTATTTACACGTGGATGGGGTATCTGTATGCCGTGCTGCTGCTGGTCACTGCCATCATTCAGTCTCTGTTGCTGCAGCAATATTTCCACTGCTGTTTCGTGCTGGGGATGCGGGTCCGGACAGCCATCACTACAGCTGTCTACAAGAAGGTGCGGTACCACAGAACGGCTCGCACCCCGGGATATTGGAGGGGAGGCATTGTGCAATTGAAACCGGGGATATTTCTGGCAGTCGATTTGTGGGGTGGGGGGCGGGGGAGCTGAGGCAGGGGCGGAGACAAGCGATGTTACAGAGGTGGAAATAGGTGGTCTTAGTTATGCTGCGGTCATGTGCTCGAAAGCCTCCAGTGCGCCAGTGCAGCCTTAGGCCACCTGAGGAAAACCTGTTCGAAGACCAGGCCCTCAAATCTACCACTAAGCTCATCGTCTACAGAGCTGTAGTAATATCCGCCCTCCTGTATGGCTCAGAAACATGGGCCATGTATAGTAGACACCTCAAGTTGCTGGAGAAATACCACCAACGATGTCTACGCAAGATGCTACAAATCCTCTGGGAGGACAGACGGACCAACATTAATGTCCTCGACCAGGCTAACATCCCCAGCATTGAAGCACTGACCAAAGTTGATCAGCTCCGTTGGGCAGGCCACATTGTCTGCATGCCTGACATGAGACTCCCAAATCGGAGCTACTTCATGGCAAACGAGCCAAAGGTGGGCAGAGGAAATGTTACAAGGAGACCCTCAAAGCCTCCCTGATAAAGTGCAACATTCCCATCGACACCTGGGAGTCCCTGCCCTAAGTGGAGGAAGTGCATCCGGGAGGGCGCTGAGCACCTCGAGTCTTGTCGCCGAGAGCATGCAGAAATCAAGCACAGGCAGCGGAAAGAGCGTGTGGCAAACCTGTCCCACTGTCCCTTACCCTCAACGACTATCTGTCCCACCTGTGACAGGGACTGTGGCTCTCGTATTGAACTGTTCAGCCACCTAGGGACTCATTTTAATAGTGGAAGCAAGTTTTCCTCGATTCCGAGGGACCGCCTATGATGATAATGATCGAAAGCTAATTTCAGGGTCAAAGGTTGCGAAAAAATAGGAGCAAACATCATGGTGGGAAGGAGTGGGTGGAGGGGCGGGAAATCGGGCGAGGGCGTAAAATGAACATGTTCCCACCGGGCGTAATTAGATTAAAATCGGGGCTCCATTAAGAGTTTAAAAAAAATGTAATATCTCCGACAGGCCCTGATCGTGTCCAATGCGGCCCGCAAGGAATTTGCGGCGGGTGAGATTGTGAACCTGATGGCCGTGGACGCACAGCGGTTCAACGATGTCACGAACTTCATCCACTTGATGTGGTCAGCCCCGCTGCAGATTGTGATCGGCATCACCTTCCTGTGGCAGGAGCTGGGGCCCTCTGTCCTGGCCGGCATGGGAGTCATGGTTCTGTTGATCCCCATCAATGCTGTGCTGGCAAGCAAATCCAAGACCCTGCAGGTAACGACACCTTCCTAAAACTGTCTTCCTCAAAATTATTTCAGGATGTCAAGGGACTTTGGAGAGGGTGCAGAGGGACGATTTATTAGAATGGTACCTGTAATGCATTTGCTTCATGGGTTCCTTGCTTAAGAATTCATAGCAACACATTGCTGTTATGAACGAGTTGGTTTATTACTTGGAAATCCTTCACGGCAAGCGAGCCCCAGGTAGGCAGAGGAAACGTTACAAGGACACCCTCAAAGCTTCCCTGATAAAGTGTAACATCCCCACTGACACCTGAGAGTCCCTGGCCAAAGACCGCCCTAAGTGGAGGAAGTGCATCCGGGAGGGTGCAGAAATCAAGCGCAGGCAGTGGAAAGAGCGTGCGGCAAACCATTCCCACCCTCCCTTATCCTCAACGACTATCTGTCCCACCTGTGACAGGAACTGTGGTTCTAGTATTGGACTGTTCAGCCACCTAAGGACTCATTTTTAGAGTGGAAGCAAGTCTTCCTCGATTCCAAGGGACTGCCTATGATGATGATGTTGGTTTATTAGCAAAAGGTTTAACAATCACACACTACACATTACCAGTATATCCACCAGGCTCACAGCCACCTGCCTCATTGTGGTCCCCTATACCCAACTGGCTGAGGTTTTATTGAGTCTTGTGGCTAAGCCACTCCCAATTCAACAGCTCTACAACTCTTTAGTTGTAAAACAAAAATAAACGTGAAATCAAGTGCCCCCTTATTAAAGGGAGGGGGGGGGGGGGTGACACACCAAACACTTTTCAGGTGCCCTTTTTTTTTGTTTTTTTGTGGGTTTTTTTTTAGGGCATCAAATGGCAAATTATACAAGGGGGCACACTAAAACTGGCAATAAAACAAATTAAACTTTAAAACATATAAATTCAAATTCAAATTTGGTTGCCGGGGGTGACGATGCACTCCAGTCCCTCCGGCGCCCATCTCTCGCGGAAGGCCGTGAGCGTACCAGTGGACACCGCGTGCTCCATCTCCAGGGACACCCTGGCTCGGATGTAAGCGCAGAAGAGAGGCAGGCAGTGGGGATGAATGACCCCCTCGAATGCCTGCTGTCTGGACCAGCTGATGGCACCCTTGGCTGTGCCCAGGATCAGTCCTATGCTACGGCGTGTCCGGGCGGCAGGCGAGGATGGCAAGGTGGTGAGTGTGCAGGAGCAGCCCGTACAGGAAAACCCTCTGTGCAGAACTGAAAGGCACGGAGGGGATTTCCCCGAGGCGGCTCAAGTTGTGAGGCGCCGGCTCCCGAGGGAGGTTTTGGGGCTTGGCGCCGGTGAGGAATTCCGTCCGGACAGGGGTCAGTTCGGATCAACAGCTCTACAACTCTTTTGAAGAAACATAATTAATTAAATCATGTGCCCCCTAATCCGGGGGACACTCCAACCACTTAACAATGCCCTTTTTTTTTTTGTGTTTTTTGTGGGGGGTTTTTGGGCACTAAAAGCATAAATAGAAACAAGTGCTCCCTATAAAAGAGGAGGGGGACACTAAAACCGGCAATTAAAACAAATTAGACTTTAAAACATATAAAATCAAATTAAAATTTGGTTGCCGGGGGTGATGATGCACTCCAGTCCCTCCGGCTGATGGCACCCTTGGCTGTGCCCAGGTGCCTACGAGGAGGCCCTCGGATCTACCCGCTCCCCTCCGCACAGGGTGCCCAAAGATCAGGAGTGTGGGACTGAACTGCAACCAGAATTTCAGGAGCAGCCCCTTTAAATAATGGAACAGGGGCTGCAACCATGTGCATTCAATAAAAACATGGAACATGGACTCTTCCAGACTGCAGAAATTGCAGGCGGCCTGGGAGCCCGTGAACCGGCTTAAAAATTTATTGCACGGGACTGCTCCGTGCACCACCCTCCAGGCCAAAGCCCCGATAAATAGTGGGAGGACTCCCGCGTAGAGTGCACTCCATCGGAGACCCCCGCCTCCTCCGGACGGCAAGATGGTGCGCCATGGCGTGTCCGGACGGCAGACGAGGATGGCAAGGTTGAGAGTGTGCAGGAGCAGCCCGTACAGGAAACCCCTCCGCGCAGAACTGAAAGGCACAGAGGGGATTTCCCCGAGGTGGCTCAAGTTGTGAGGCGCCGGCTCCCGAGGGAAGTTTCGGGGCTTGGCGCCGATGAGGAATTCCATCCGGACAGGGATCAGTTCGGATCAACAGCTCTATAACTCTTTTGGGGGGGGACAAAATAGACAGTTAGATCAAGTGCCCCCCAATCTGGGGGACACTCCAGACACTTTTCAAATGCCCTTTTTTTGGTTTTTGTTTTGTTTTGTGTTTTCTTTTGGGCTTTAAAATCATAAATTTTACAAGTGCCCCCTATAAAAGGGGAGGGGGACACTAAAACCCGGCAATTAAAACAAATTAAACTTTAAAACATATAAAATAAAATTAAAATTTGGTTGCCAGGGGTGATAATGCATTCCAGCCCCTCCGGCGCCCACCTCTCGCGGAAGGCCGCGAGCGTACCAGTGGACACCGCATGCTCCATCTTCAGGGACACCCTGGCTCGGATGTAAGTGCGGAAGAGAGGCAGGCAGTCAGGCTGAACGACCCCCTCGACCGCCCGCTGCCTGGACCGGCTGATGGCACCCTTGGCCGTGCCCAGGAGCAGTCCTACGAGGAGGCCTTTGGACCTACCCGCTCCCCTCCACACTTGGTGCCCAAAGATCAGGAGTGTGGGACTGAAGTGCAACCAGAAATTGAGGAGCAGCCCCTTTAAATAATGGAACAGGCGCTGCAACCTCGTGCATTCAGTAGAAACATGGAACACGGACTCTTCCAGACCGCAGAAATTGCAGGCGGCCTGGGAGCCCATGAACCAGCTTAAAAATTTATTGCACTGAGCACCACCCTCCAGGCCAAGTCCCCGATAAATAGTGGGAGGACTCCCGCGTATAGTGCGCTCCATCGGGGACCCCCGCCTCCTCCGGACGGCAAGATGGTATGCCATGGCGTGTCCGGACGGCAGGCGAGGATGGCAAGGTGGTGAGTGTGCAGGAGCAGCCCGTACAGGAAACCCCTCCACGCAGAACTGAAAGGCACGGAGGGGATTCCCCCGAGGCGGCTCAAGTTGTGAGGCTCCGGCTCCCGAGGGAAGTTTCGGGGCTTGGCGCCGATGAGGAATTCCGTCCGGACAGGGGTCAGTTCGGATCAACAGCTCTACAACTCTTTTGGGGGGGGGGAACAAAATAAACATTAGATCAAGTGCCCCCCCAATCTGGTGGACACTCCAGACACTTTTAACTGCCCTCTTTTTTTATATTTTTTTTTTGTTGTTTTTTTTGTGTTTTTTTTAGATTTTTTTTGGGGGGCATTAAAATTATATATTTTTTTACAAGTGCCCCCTATAAAAGGGGAGGGGGACACTAAAAACACGGCAATTAAAACAAATTAACTTTAATCAACAGCTCTAGAAACCTGTGAGTATCCTCACAGCTGCATACATTACTGTGCCCAGAAATGAGAGACTTCAGTTGTGTGGATGGACTGGAGAAGGTGGGTTGTTCTCCTTAGTGTCAGCTGTGGCTCAGTGGGCAGCGCACTCACCTCTGAATCAGAAGGTTGTGGGTTCGAGTTCCACTCCAGGGACTTGAGCACAAAAACTTTAGGCTGACACTCCCACTGCAGTGCTGAGGGAGTGCTGCACTGTCGGAGGTGCCGTCTTTTGGATGAAACGTTAAACCGATGCCTTGTCTGCTCTCTCAGGTGGGTGTAAAAGATCCCAGGGCACTATTTTGAAGAAGAAGAGTTCACAAAGGGAGGAGTTGCTGTTCCCAGGACAGATTGAATAGATTGGGACTCTTCTCTCGAAAACAAAGGTTGAGGGGTGACCTGACGGAGGTCTTTAAAATTACAAAAGGGTTCGATAGGGTAGATGTAGAGAAGGTGTTTCCACTCGTGGTCGAGACCTAAACTAGGGACCATCAATATAAGATAGTCACTGATAAATCCAATCGGGAATTCGGGCGAAACTTCTTTACCCAGAGAGTGGTGAGAATGTGGAACTCGCTACAAAAAGGAGTAGTTAAACTGAATGACATAGATTTATATCAGAGGAAGCTAGCTAAACACATGAGGGAGAAAGGAATGGAAGGATATGGTGATGGAGTGAGATGGAAAGGGTGGGAGGAGGCTCATGTGGAGCAAAAACACCGACACAGAGCAGTTGGGCCGAATGGCCTGTTTCTGTGCAGTACGTTCCATATCAGAACCCATGAAACCATGCCCCAGTAAAGCCTCAAAGAAAACGAGGGCAGTAAACTCATTGCAAGAAAATGTTAAGCTGACCTTTTCTTTCTACAGGTGCTGAACATGAAACACAAGGACCAAAGGATGAAATTAATGAACGACATTCTGAATGGAATAAAGGTAATTTCTATGTATGGGTACAGGAAGCTCTGATTGGAAGAGTGACATTGGATGGGCAAGTATGGGAGTTGGCAAGGGGCGGGCGTGGGGGGGGGGCGGGTGTGGGAGCGAGAGGGTCTGGAGCATTTAGGGTCAGGGTGCTAAGGAGCTCCGACTGCCTGATGTATGTAGCTTGCAGATGAAATTCAGTGTTCGCACCAAACATACAAAACATTCCCATTTACAGCTCCTCTAGGCCCATCTTTTCTTTCTTTACTTGTGTCATTACCGTCTCCTTTCACCTCGCACCATCACCCCTTTTGTCATTTAATCTCCCCTGCCTTCCACCCTGTCACAGACTTTCCCTTTTGTTCTTTTCTCCCTGCCCCGTTTTCCCTGCCTCTGCACTTGCTTAAAACCTGTTTCATCTCCAACTTTTTCCAATGACCAGTCAAATTTGTTTTGGTGATGCTCCTTGCAGGAGGCACGCTACCTGCGGGAACTTGCGAGGGATCAGGCGGGAAAGTAGAGCTGAGGTAGGGGGGATTGTCCTATGAGGAGAGATTGAGTAGACTAGACCTATATTCTCTAGAGTTTAGAAGAATGAGAGGTGATCTTATTAAAATATACGAAATTCTTACAGGGCTTGACAGGGTAGATGCAGGGAGGATGTTTCCCCCTTGCTGGAGAGTCTAGAACCACAGTCTCAGGATAAGGGGTCGGCCATTTCCATAAGAACATAAGAAATAGGAGCAGGAGTATGCCGTACGGCCCCTTGAGCCTGCTCCGCCATTTAATACGATCATGGCTGATCCAATCATGGACTCAGCTCCATCCTCATCATCATCCTAGGCAATCCCTTGAAACTGAGGAGGACTTGCTTCCAATCCCAAAGTGAGTTCTTTGATGGCTGACTCATCCGATACGAGAGCCACAGACCCTGTTGCAGGCGGGACAGACATTCGTCGAGGGAAGGGGTGGGTGGGGCTGGTTTGCTGCGCGCTCCTTCCGCTGTCTGCACTTGGCCTCTTCATGCTCTTTGTGTTGAGACTCGAAAAGCTCAATGCCCTCCCGGATGCACTTTCTCCACCTCGGGCGGTCTTCGGCCAGGGTCTCCCAGGTGTCAATGGTGATGTCGCACTTTACCAGGAAGGCTTTGAGGGTGTCCTTGTAACGTTTCTGCTGTCCTCCTTTGGCTCGTTTACCGTGAAGGAGCTCCGCATAAAGCATTTGCTTAGGGAGTCTCGTATCTGGCGAACTATGTGGCCTACCTAGCAAAGATGATCGAGTGTGGTCAGTGCTTCAATACTGGGGATGTTAGCCTGGTCGAGTACACTGATGTTGGTGCGCCTGTCCTCCCAGAGGATTTGCAGGATCTTGCGGAGACATCGTTGGTGATATATCTCCAGCAACTTGAGGTGCCTTCTATACATCGTCCATACCTCAGATCCATACAATAGGGAATTCAGAAGAATTACTACAGCCCTGTAGACCATGAGCTTGGTGGTAGATTTGAGGGCCTGGTCTTCAAACACGCTTTTCCTCAGACGGCCGAACTGGCGCACTGGAAGCAATGCTGAATCTCCGCAGCCTTTGTTGATAAGAGGCTCCCGAGATATGGGAAACGGTCCACGGTGTCCAGGGCCGTGCCGTAGATCTTGATGATTGGAGGGAAGTGCTGTGCGGCAGTGACAGGCTGGTGGAGGACTCAGCTCCACTTCCCTGCCCGCTCCCCATAACCCCTATTCCCTTATCGGTTAAGAAACTGTCTATTTTTGTCTTAAATTTATTCATGACCCAGCTTCCACAGCTCTCTGAGGCCGCGAATTCCACAAATTTACAACCCTCTGAGAGAAGGAATTCCTCCTCATCTCAGTTTTAAATGGGCGGCCCCTTATTCTAAGATTATGCCCCCTAGTTCTAATCTCCCTTATCAATGGGCTGAGATGAGGAGAAATGTCATTCAGAGAGTGGTGAACCTTTGGAATTCTCTACCCTGAAAGGCTGTGGAAGCTCAGTTGTTGAGTATATTCAAAACAAAGATCGATAGATTTTTGGATATTAAGAGAATCAAGGGATATGGGAATAATGCCAGAAAGTGGGGTTGAGGTAGAAGATCAGCCATGAATGACAGAGCAGGCTCGAGGGGCCAAGTGAACTACTCCTGATCCTTTTTCTTATGTCTTTAACTCCTTGTTCTTCTTTGAATATGGTTATGACACCTTTCGTATCCACCTGAGCAGGCAGCCAGGATAATGCTGCACTCTCTAAGTACTGAACTGAGTTAATCAGGCAGCCTGACAATGAGAAGGAAAAAGTTACGCGAATTCTGCAAAAAACTAACAGGGAAATAAAGAGGACCAGCATCGTTGGGTTCAATAAGTCACCAGATGTGATATTCTTTTATTCATTCATGGGATGTGGGCCCATCCCTAATTGCCCCTTGAGAAGGTGGTGGTGAGCCGTTTTCTTAAACCGCAGTCCGTGTGGTGAAGGTGCTCCCTAAGCGCTGTCAGGGAGGGAGTTCCAGGATTTTGACCCAGCGTCGATGAGGGAACGGCCGATATTTATTTCCAAGTCGGGATGATGTGTGATTTGGAGGGAACTTGGAGGTGATGGTGCTCCCATGCGCCTGCTGCCCTTGTCCCTCTGGTTGGTAGAGGTCGCGGATTTGGGAGGTTTCACACAAAGGGAAGTGAAAATCTGAGAGAAGCAATTGAGAGATATGGCGAGAAGGTGGGCTCAACATGGGATAACCTCTGTTGCTAAACATCACTTTTATTTTTGAAGGTTATGAAGTTTTATGCCTGGGAGTCATCATTTGAAGAGCAGGTGCTTGCAATAAGAGAGAATGAGTTAAAAGTGATGAAGAAATCTTCGTACCTGTTGGCCGTTGCTAATTTCCTCTTTACATGTACACCGTTCATGGTAAGTGTTGTGCCGATTATTGTATCAGATTTTCTCTTTTGGGAATCATCAAACTGAGGGTTGTCATCAACAACAGCAACTTGTATTTATATAGCGCCTTTAACGTAGTAAAACGTCCCAAGGCACTTCACAGGAGCGCTTATCAGACAAAATTTGACACCAAGCCACATAAGTGATATTAGCACAGATCAAAGAGGTAGGTTTTAAGAAGCGTCTTACAGGAGGAGAGAGAGGTAGAGAGGCGGAGAGGTTTAGAGAGGGAGTTCCAGAGCTTTGGGCCTAGGCAGCCGGAGGCACGACCACCAATGGTCGAGTGATTATAATCTGGGATGATCATGAGGCTAAAATCTAGAGGAGCGCAGTGATCTCGGAGGGGTTTAGGGCTGCAGGAGGTTACAGAGATAGGGAGGGGTGTAGGGCTGGAGGAGATTACAGCAATAGGGAGGGTTGAAGGGATGGAGGAGGTTACAGAGATAGGGAGGGGTGTAGGGCCGGAGGGGTTTCAGAGATAGGGAGGGGTGTAGGGCTGAAGGAGGTTACAGAGATCGGGAGGGGTGTAAGTCTGGAGGAGGTTACAGAGATAGGGAGGGGTGTAGGGGCTGGAGGGGGTTACAGAGATTGGGAGGGGTGTAGGGCTGAAGGAGGTTACAGAGATCGGGAGGGGTGTAAGTCTGGAGGAGGTTACAGAGATAGGGAGGGGTGTAGGGGCTGGAGGGGGTTACAGAGATTGGGAGGGGTGTAGGGCTGAAGAAGGTTACGGAGATCGGGAGAGGTGTAGGTCTGGAGGAGGTTACAGAGGTAGGGAGGGGTATAGGGCTGAAGGAGGTTACAGAGATAGGCAGTGCTGTAGGAGCTGGAGGAGGTTACAGAGATAGGGAGGGGTGTAGCGCTGGAAGAGGTTACAGAGATAAGGAGGGGTTAAGGCTGGAGATGGTTACAGAAATAGGTAGTGGTGTGGGGCTGGAGGAGGTTACAGAGATTGGGAGAGGTGTAGGGCTGGAGGAGGTTACAGAGGTAGGGAGGGGTGTAGGGCTGAAGGAGGTTACAAAGATAAGGAGTGCTGTAGGGGCTGGAGGAGATTACAGAGATAGGGAGGGGTGTAGGGCTGGAGGAGGTTACAAAGATAAGGAGGGGTTAGGGCTGGATACAGTTACAGAGATAGGTAGTGGTGTGGGGCTGGAGGAGGTTTCAGAGATAGGGAGGAGTGTAGGGACTGGAGGAGGTTACAGAGGTAGGGAGGTGTGTAGGGCCGGAGGAGGTTACAGAGATAAACATAAGAACATAAGGAATAGGAACAGGAGTAGGCCGTACGGCCCCTCGAGCCTGCTCCGCCATAACCCGTTATCCCCTTATTATTTAAGAAACTATCTATTTCTATCTTAAATTTATTCAATGTCCCAGCTTCCACAGCTCTCTGAGGTAGTGAATTCCACAGATTTACAGTACTCTGAGAGAAGAAATTTCTCCTCATCTCTGTTTTAAATGAGCGGCCCCTTATTCTAAGATCATGCCCTCTAGTTCTAGTCTCCCCTATCAGTGGAAACATCCTCTCTGCATCCACCTGGTCAAGCCCCCTCATAATCTCATATATTTCGATAAGATCACTTCTCATTCTTCTGAATTCCAATGAGTAGAGGCCCAACCTACTCAACCTTTCCTCATAAGTCAACCCCCTCATCCCCGGAATCAACCTAGTAAACCTTCTCTGAACTGCCTCCAAAGCAAGTATATCCTTTCGTAAATATGGAAACCAAAATTGCATGCAGTATTCCAGGTGTGGCCTCACCAATACCTTATATAGCTGTAGCAAGACTTCCCTGCTTTTATACTCCATCCCCTTTGCAATAAAAGCCAAGATACCATTGGCCTTCCTGATCACTTGTTGTACCTGCATACTATCCTTTTGCATTTCATGCACAAGTACCCCCAGGTCCCGCTGTACTGCGGCACTTTGCAATCTTTCTCCATTTATATAATAACTTGCTCTTTGATTTTTTTCTGCCAAAGTGAATGACCTCATACTTTCCAACATTATACTCCATCTGCCAAATTTTTGCCCACTCACTTAGCCTGTTTATGTCCTTTTGCAAATTTTTTGTGTCCTCCTCACACATTGCTTTTCCTCCCATCTTTGTATCGTCAGCAAACTTGGCTACATTACACTCAGTCCCTTCTTCCAAGTCGTTAATATAGATTGTAAATAGTTGGGGTCCCAGCACTGATCCCTGCCAACCAGAGAATGAACCATTTATCCCGACTCTCTGTTCTCTGTCAGTTAGCCAATCCTCTATTCATGCTAATATATTATCCCCAACCCCGTGAACTTTTATCTTGTGCAGTAACCTTTTATGTGGCACCTTGTCAAATGCCTTCTGGAAGTCCCCCTTATCCACCTGTTCGTTACATCCTCGAAGAACTCCAGCAAATTTGTCAAACTTAACTTCCCCTTCATAAATCCATGCTGACTCTGCCTGACCGAATTTTGCTTTTCCAAATGTCCTGCTACTGCTTCTTTAATAATGGACTCCAACATTTTCCCAATCACAGATGTTAGGCTAACTGGTCTATAGTTTCCTGCTTTTTGTCTGCTTCCTTTTTTAAATAGGGGCATTACATTTGCAGTTTCCAATCTGTTGGGACCTCCCCAGAATCCAGGAATTTTGGTAAATTACAACTAGGGAGAGGTGTAGGGCTGGAGGAGGTTAAAGAGATAGGGAAAACATAAGAACATAAGAATTAGGAACAGAAGTAGGCCATCTAACCCCTCGAGCCTGCTCTGCCATTCAACAAGATCATGGCTGATCTGGCAGTGGACTCAGCTCCACTTACCCGCCTGCTCCCCGTAACCCTTAATTCCCTTATTGGTTAAAAACCTATCTATCTGTGACTTGAATACATTCAATGAGCTAGCCTCAACTGCTTCCTTGGGCAGAGAATTCCACAGATTCACAACCCTCTGGGAGAAGAAATTCCTTCTCAACTCGGTTTTAAATTGGCTCCCCCGTATTTTGAGGCTGTGTTCCCTAGTTCTAGTCTCCCCGACCAGTGGAAACAACCTCTCTGCCTCTATCTTGTCTATCCCTTTCATTATTTTAAATGTTTCTATAAGATCACCCCTCATCCTTCTGAACTCCAACGAGTAAAGACCCAGTCTACTCAATCTATCATCATAAGGTAACCCCCTCATCTCCGGAATCAGCCTAGTGAATCATCTCTGTACCCCCTCCAAAGCTAGTATATCCTTCCTTAAGTAAGATGACTAAAACTGCACGCAGTACTCCAGGTGCGGCCTCACCAATACCCTATACAGTTGCAGAAGGACCTCCCTGCTTTTGTACTCCATCCCTCTCGCAATGAAGGCCAACATTCCATTCGCCTTCCTGATTACCTGCTGCACCTGCAAACTAAATTTTTGTGATTCATGCACAAGGACCCCCAGGTCCCTCTGCACCGCAGCATGTTGTAATTTCTCCCCATTCAAATAATATTCCCTTTTACTGTTTTTTTTTCCCAAGGTGGATGACCTCACACTTTCCGACATTGTATTCCATCTGCCAAACCTTAGCCCATTCGCTTAACCTATCCAAATCTCTTTGCAGCCTCTCTGTGTCCTCTACACAACCCGCTTTCCCACTAATCTTTGTGTCATCTGCAAATTTTGTTACACTACACTCTGTCCCCTCTTCCAGATCATTTATGTATATTGTAAACAGTTGTGGTCCCAGCACCGATCCCTGTGGCACACCACTAACCACCTCTATCCACATGCTCGCTATATCCTCAAAGAATTCCAGTAAATTAGTTAAACATGATTTCCCATTCATGAATCCATGTTGCGTCTGCTTGATTGCACTATTCCTATCTAGATGTCCCGCTATTTCTTCCTTAATGATAGTTTCAAGCATTTTCCCCACGACAGATGTTAAACTAACCGGCCTATAGTTACCTGCCTTTTGTCTGTCCCCTTTTTTAAACAGAGGCGTTACATTAGCTGCTTTCCAATCCGCTGGTACCGCCCCAGAGTCCAGAGAATTTTGGTAGATTATAACGAATGCATCTGCTATAACCTCTGCCATCTCTTTTAATACCCTGGGATGCATTTCATCAGGACCAGGGGACTTGTCTACCTTGAGTCCCATTAGCCTGTCCAGCACTACCTCCCTAGTGATAATGATTGTCTCAAGGTTCTCCCTTCCCACATTCCTGTGACCAGCAATTTTTGGCATGGTTTTTGTGTCTTCCACTGTGAAGATCGGAGCAATAATTATTTAAGGTCTCAGCCATTTCCACATTTCCCATTATTAAATCCCTCTTCTCATCTTCTAAGGGATCAACATTTACTTTAGTCACTCTTTTCCGTTTTTTATATCTGTAAAAGCTTTTACTATCTTTTTATGTTTTGCGTAAGTTTATCTTCGTAATCTATCTTTCCTTTCTTTATTGCTATCTTAGTCATTCTTTGCTGTTGTTTAAAATTTTCCCAATCTTCTAGTTTCCCACTAACCTTGGCCACCTTATACGCATTGGTTTTTAATTTGATACTCTCCTTTATTTCCTTGGTTATCCACGGCTGGTTACCCCTTCTCTTACCGCCCTTCTTTTTCACTGGAATATATTTTTGTTAAGCACTATGAAAGAGCTCCTTAAAAGTCCTCCACTGTTCCTCAATTGTGCCACCGTTTAGTCTGTGTTTCCAGTCTACTTTAGCCAACTCTGCCCTCATCCCACTGTAGTCCCCTTTGTTTAAGCATAGTACGCTCGTTTGAGACACTAATTCCTCACCCTCAATCTGTATTACAAATTCAACCATACTGTGATCACTTATTCCGAGAGGATCTTTTACTAGGAGATCGTTTATTATTCCTGTCTCATTACACAGGACCAGATCTAAGATAGCTTGCTCCCTTGTAGGTTTTGTAACATACTGTTCTAAGAAACAATCCCGTATGCATTCTATGAATTCCTCCTCCAGGCTACCCCGTGCGATTTGATTTGACCAATCGATATGTAGGTTAAAATTCCGCATGATTACTGCCGTTCCTTTTTCACATGCCTCCATTATTCCCTTGAGTATTGCCCGCCCCACCATGAAGTTATTATTTGGGGGCCTATAAACTACGCCCACCAGTGACTTTTTCCCCTTACTATCTCTAATCTCCACCCACAATGATTCAACATTTTGTTCATTAGAGCCAATATCGTCTCTCACAACTGCCCTGATATCATCCTTTATTAACAGAGCTACCCCATCTCCTTTCCCTTCTTGTCTATCTTTCCGAATTGTCAGATACCCCTGTATGTTTCATTCCCAGTCTTGGCCACCCTGCAACCATGTTTCTGTAATGCCCACCAAATCATACCATTTGTAATGATTTGTGCCGTCAACTCATTTACTTTATTTCGAATGCTGCGGAGGGGTATAGGGCTGGAGGAGGTTACAGAGCTAGGAAGGAGTGTAGGGCCGGAGGAGGTTACAGAGATAGGGAGGGGTATAGGACTGGAGGAGGTTATAGAGATAGGGAGTGGTGTAGGGCTGGAGGAGGTTACAGAGCTAGGGAGGGGCGAGCATACATGAAACTTGTTTTCATAAAATGGCTTTTATGCAAGGAAACGTCCCAAGGTTGTTGTGCCCGAAATGGGAGGGGTAGTTGAAGAGATTGGTTTTTGAGGGGTGGGGTTTAAGGAGTCTGGGGAGGCAGAAAAAAGGGAGGAGTTCATGAGGAGAATGCCAGAGTACAAGGAAAGGGATGGCTGAAGACTTTTCTATCAATAATGGACCAGATGCAGAGGGCACACAATAGACTGGAGATTGTTGGGAAGACTGCAGGGTTGGGTGGGGTGGGATGGACCGAAGAGGGATTGAAGTGAAGATGGGAAATGGACAGCCAGGAGACTGCCATGGACGTTGCATGGAATTTACAGCACAGAAATAGTCCATTGGGCTCAACTGCTCCGTGTCGGTGTTTATGCCCCACATGAGCCTCCTCCCACCTTACTTCATCTCATCCTATCAGCATATCCTTCTATAAGGATACGGTGACGTTATGGAGGTGTAAGTAGGTGACAACGGAAATGGAGCTTCTGAGGATATAGAGAGATACCCATAGAACAAGATAGTTCATCTGCTGCTGGGACCAAGGAGATCAACCAGCCAGGGTTTAATCATAGAATCATATGGCACAGATGAGCCCATTCCGCCCATCGTGCCTGTGCCGGTTCTTTGTAAGAGCTATCCCATTGGTGTCACTTCTTCTTGGGCAGTCACTCGGAGTCGAGGATGTCTTGCTTCCACACTAACATCAGTTCTCAGGTGGCTGATGAGCCCAATGAGAGACCTCCAGTCTCTGTCACAGGTGCGGCAGATGGTGGTTGGAGGGGCGGGTGAGTGGGGAGCTTGGTTTGCCGCACGCTCCTTCTGTTGTTTGCACTTGGCTTCCTCATGCTCCCGGCAAAGAAACTCGAGGTGCTCAGCACCCTCCCAGATGCTCTTCCTCCACTTAGGGCAGTCTTAGGCCAGGGATTCCCAAGTGTCAGTGGGGATGTTGCACTTTATCAGGGAGGCTTTGAGGGTGTCCTTGAAGCGTTTCCTCTGCCCATCTGGGGCTGGCTTGCTGTATTGGAGCTCCGAGTGGAGCGCATGTCCCACTGCCCCCCTGTTCTTTCCCCACAGCCCTGAAAATGGCTCTTTTTCAAGTACTTATCCTGTTCACTTTTTGAAAGTTACTATTGAATCTGCTTCCACCGCCCTTTCAGGCAGCACATTCGAGATCACAACAACTCGCCGAGAAAGAAATAACTTGCATTTATATAGTGCCATTCACAACCTCAGGACATCCCAAAGCGCTTTACAACCAATGGAGTAGTTTTTATTAAGTGCAGTCACTGTTATGATCTAGAAATGGAATCTTGGCCTTTATTGTAAAGGGGATGGAGTATAAAAGCAGGCAAGTCTTGCTACAGTTATACAGGGTATTGGTGAGGCCACACCTGGAATACTGCGTGCAGTTTTGGTTTCCATATTTACGAAAGGATATACTTGCTTTGGAGGCAGTTCAGAGAAGGTTCACTAGGTTGATTCCGGAGATGAGGGGGTTGGCGTTTGAGGAAAGGTTGAGTAGGTTGGGCCTCATTGAAATTCAGAAGAATGAGAGGTGATCTTATCGAAACGTATAAGATTATGAGGGGTCTTGATCAGGTGGATGCAGAGAGGATGTTTCCACTGATAGGGGAGACTAGAACTAGAGGGTATAATCTTAGAATAAGGGGCCGCCCATTTAAAAAAGAGATGAGGAGGAATTTCTTCTCTCAGAGGGTTGTAAATCTGTGGCACTCGCGGCCTCAGAGAGCTGTGGAAGCTGGGACATTGAATAAATTTAAGACAGAGATAGACAGTTTCTTAACCGATAAGGGAATAAGGGGTTATGGGGATCGGGCAGGGAAGTAGACCTGAGTCCATGATCGGATCAGCCATGATCGCATGGCCTACTCCTGCTCCTATTTTTTATGTTCTTATGAAGCGCAGCAGCTAATTTGCACACAGCAATGAAGGCCCATCACTACCTTCTCAGGGCAACTAGCGTTGGGCAATAAATGTCGGCGTTGCCAGTGGTGCCCGCATGAATGAATTAAAACCAATCAGCATTACTGCCCTCCTATTCTTTGTCAGTGGGGTTAGGAGATTGACATGGGGATATGCTATGTCAACCATAGGTCAGTGGGCAGCACTCTGCGGGTCACAGGGTCGTGGGTTCCAGTCCCACTCCCGAGACTTGAGCACAAAAATCTAGGCTGACACTCCCAGTGCAGTGCTGAGGAAGCGCTGCACTATCGGAGGTGCCGTCTTCTGGATGAGATGTGAAACTGACGCCCTGTCTGTTATATATGCAACCCTATATAACCAGCATTCTACAGCCATCAGAGGGCGCACCTGTTGGAGTCCCAAGGGATCCTAGCATCCCTTGGGGGCACTGCATCTAAGCCGGCCTCCCATGCTGTACCAACACTCTGGAGTCAGAATAAAGAGACTAAGGTCACACTTACTCACGTCTACAGTACTCAATCACATTACTTTATTCTGGACATAACAACTGGCGACGAGATGCAGAGAAAATGCAGAGAACTGTTGGTATCCTGGAGAAATTCTCAGAAGGGGACGATTGGGAGGTCTTGAGGAGCGACTCGACCAATACTTTGTGGCCAACGAGCTGGAAGGGAGTGTGAACGCTGCCAAACGAAGGGCGATCCTCCTCACCGCCTGTGGGGCAACAACCTATGGCCTCATGAAGAATCTTCTTGCTTCGGTGAAACCAACAACCAAATTGTATGAAGAACTGTGTACGCTGGTCCGGGAGCACCTAAATCCGAAGGAGAGCGTTCTGATGGCAAGGTATCGATTTTACACATATCAACGGTCTGAAGGCCAGGAAGTAGCGAGCTACATTGCCGAACTAAGGCGCCTTGCAGGACATTGCGGATTTGATGGATTCCTGGAGCAAATGCTAAGAGATATTTTTGTGCTTGGCATTGGCCATGAGGTTATCCTTCGCAAAGTATTGACTGTTGAAACAACAAACTTGAGCAAAGCCATAACGATAGCTCAGGCATTTATGTCCACCAGCGATAACACCAACAAATTTCACAGCATAAAGATGCTTCGGCAAGCACTGTACACAAAGTAACGTCGTTTTCAGGCAGGAATGCATAAGGCAGATGTAAAGTTCTGTCCCCTCAGTACAGATTCACACGAGGCATGTAGTGAAGTCAAGGTCACTCTGGACCTGCACCTTTATTTCACAGCTCTGGAATGCTGCACTTGCCTGAGACCTGTCCTTATATACCTGTCTCTTGCAAGTGCACCCCTGGTGGTAAGGTATGCTGGTGATTACAGGTCATATCTTATTACAGTCATGTATAGCATGTTAGGATACAGTTATATATAATAATGTAAGATACATGACATCACCCTCCCCCAAGGTCTTATTGTCTTTATAGGTTCAGTCTCTCAGGAGGTCTACACTCTCGCATGGAGCGTCTGAGTTGTGGTTCAATTGTTTGCCTTGGTGTCTGTTTTTCTTTGGGTGTGGTTGCTGGTATCTCGCCTGGGCTATCTGTTTCGATTGGTGTGATTGTTGTTGACTCGCCTGGGCTGTCTGTTGGGATTGCTCTTTGCTCAGGTTGTTCCCTCTGTCTGTCCACCAGGTGTGGTGCGAGTTCCACATTGTAGTCTGCCTCTGGTTCCGCAGTGTTGTTAGTAAATCTGCTTTTGACTTGGTCTACATGCCTATGGCAGGTTTTGCCATTGTCCATTTGTACTACCAGTAGCCTGTTTCCTTCCTTGCCCGTTACTGTTCCTGCAAACCATTTGGGACCTCTGCCATAGTTTAATACAAACACTTTGTCCCCTATCTCATTCCATCTCCCCCTTGAATTTCTGTCATGGTACTCAGTCAGCTTATGGCGCTTTGCCTCAACGATTTCGTGCATGTCTGGGAGAATTAATGAGAGCCTTGTTTTTAAAGTCCTTTTCATCAACAGTTGCACGGGGGGGATCCCAGTCAATGAGTGCGGACGAGATCTGTATGCCAGCAGCAGTCGCAACAGGCAACCCTGCAGCGTGGGACCTTGGATTTTAAGCATGCCTTGTTTAATGATTTGCACTGTTCTCTCCACCTGGCCGTTGGAGGCCGGCTTGAACGGTGCTGTCTTGACGTGATTTATGCCGTGGTCAATTATAAAGTCTTGGAATTCTGCGCTGGTGAAGCACGGACCATTGTCACTGACCAATATGTCAGGGATTCCGTGCATTGCAAACATGGTTGCGAGGCTCTCCACAGTGGTGGAGGTTGTGCTCGAGTTTAAAATGGTGCATTCGATCCACTTTGAAAATGCATCTACAACTACGAGGAACATTTTGCCCATGAATGGGCCCGCATAGTCTACGTGCACCCGCGACCACGGTTTGGTAGGCCAGGGCCAGGGGTTCAGTGGAGCCTCCCTGTGGGCATTGCTGAGTTGGGCACAAATGGTGCACCTTCGGACGCAGAGCTCCAAGTGCACGTCAATACCAGGCCACCAGACGTGGTATCTGGTTATGGCCTTCATGAGAACGATCCCCGGGTGCTCGCGGTGGAGCTCCCGGACAAATGCCTCTCTGCCTCGCAGAGGCATGACTACTCGGCTGCCCCACATCAGGCAGTCTGCTTGTAGTGATAGCTCATGCATGCGCCTGTGAAAGGGTTTTAATTCCTCGGGCCAGGCATTGCGAGCCTTTGCCCAGTCACCGGTTAGGACAAATCTTTTTACTAAGGATAACGTGGGGTCGCTGGCCGTCCAGGCTCTGATTTGGTGAGCCGTCATGGGCGAACCTGTGGACTCAAAGGCATTGATTGCCATGACTATCTCACAGTCCTGTTCGTCAGACCCTTCCGTGGTCGCCAGGGGTAGTCTGCTGAGCGCGTCGACACAGTTGTCTGTGCCTGGTCTGTGTCTTATTGTGTAGTCGTAGGATGCCAGCATGAGTGCCCACCGTTGAATTCGCGCTGAGGCGTTGGCGTTTATTGCCTTGCTCTCGGATAGGAGGGACGTGAGGGGCTTGTGGCCGGTTTCCAACGTGAACTTGGCCCCGAAAAGGTATTGGTGCATCTTTTTGACACCGTACATGCAGGCGAGCGCCTCCTTCTCTACCATTCCGTACCCGCGCTCCGCCCGCGAAAGTGACCTGGAGGCATAAGCTATGGGTTGTAATTTGCCCGCACTATTGACATGTTGCAAAACGCACCCGACCCCATACGCTGACGCATCGCATGTGAGAACTAGCTTTTTACCTGGGTCAAAGAAAGTCAAAACACTGTTGGAACACAGAAGGTTGCGTGCCTTATTGAAGGCGCGTTCCTGGGTGTCCCCCCAAAACCAATCGCACCCTTCCTTAGTAGCACGTGGAGAGGCTCCAGCAGCGTGCTTAAGTTCTGCATAAAGTTCCCAAAGTAATTGAGTAGCCCGAGAAAGGCGCGCAGTTCTGAGACATTCCGGGGCCTGGGTGCCAGGCGAATTGCTTCTGTTTTGGACTCTGTTGGGCGGATTCCATCAGCGGCAATCCTTTTGCCCAAAAATTCAACCTTGGGTGCGAGAAAAAGGCACTTGGATTTCTTGACTCGTAGACCCATCCGATCCAACCGCTTTAGTACTTCCTCCAAATTACGGAGATGGGAGTTGGTGTCCCTGCCCGTGATAAGTATGTCGTCTTGAAATACAACCGTCCCCGGGATGGACTTGAGCAGACTCTCCATGTTGCGCTGGAATATGGCAGCTGCTGACCTGATGCCGAATGGGCATCGATTGTACATGAAAAGGCCTCGACGTGTGTTGATGGTGGTGAGTAGCTTGGATTCCTCGGTCAATTCTTGCGTCATATACGCAGATGTGAGGTCTAATTTTGAGAAAAGTTTACCTCCAGCCAATGAGGCAAATAAGTCCTCCGCTCTGGGCAGCAGGTACTGGTCCTGTAGGGAGACTCTGTTTATGATAGATTTGTAGTCCCCACAAATTCGTACGGATCCATCAGGCTTCATGACTGGGACGATGGGACTTGCCCAGTCGCTAAATTCCACAGGTGATATAATGCCTTCCCGCAGAAGCCTGTCTAGTTCGTGTTCAATCTTTTCCCTCATCACATAGGGTACAGCTCTGGCCTTGTGATGGACCGGTCTAGCATCCTGTGTGATGTAGATTTTGACTTTGGCCCCTTTGAAAGTGCCCACACCTGGCTGAAAGAGATGTTCAAATCGCTTTATAATTGTTGAGCAGGAGGTCCGTTCCTCTGATGACATGGCATGGACATCATCCCATTTCCAGTTTAGTTTTGCCAGCCAGCTTCTCCCCAGCAGTGCTGGGGGGTCTCCGGGAACAATCCACAGGGGATTGTCGGTTCACTGTCCCTTTGTGTGTGACAGAGAGCATGGCGCTGCCGAGGACTGGTACGATTTCTTTGGTGTCGACCCTTGTGAGTTTTGGTCTGCCTCTTTTATGCGGCCACAGTTGTTCAAATTGTTGAGCACCCATGAGAGATTGACTCGCTTCCGTATCCAGCTCCATGTTGACAGGTATCCCGTTGAGTAGGACCCTCATCATTATAGGAGGCGTCCTGTTGTAGGAGCAGCGGCCATTGATCGTGTTGACCCGCTGTACATCGGTGTCCCGGGTACTGTCCCCACCATCTTCTGGTCCGCTTTCCGATCCATCCGATTCGTATACCAGCCGCGTTGCCATTTTTTTGTACATGCGGGCCAAATGTATATTCACAGTTCCTGCAAACAGCCTGCTGAAATCGACATCCCCTTGATGAGTGCACACCCCCACACCTCCAGCACAGACTGCTTCTATCAGTTTGTAGTTGATTGCTCGCATTGTGGGTTGATGAGGTGTGAACGGCCATTCCTGTAGCCCTTGATGGCTTTTGGCGCCACTGCTTGCTGTCGAGAGCCTGTTCTCCCGGTTTTGTCTGTGTGTGTGGGTAGCAGCTTGTTTAGTGCTGTGAACTCCTTGTTCCGATATTTCGTTAATTGTCGTACCTGCATTGTAAATCAACCTCGTTTTTTCTTCCCCTACCAAGAATGTCTGTGCAACCAGTGCTGCTGCCTCTAAGGTCAGGTTCTTGGTCTCTATGAGCTTTCGGAATATGCCTGCGTGGCCTATTCCTTCAATGAAAAAGTCTCTCAGCATTTCTCTCCTCAGTTCATCGGAGAACTCATTTAAACTAGCCAACCTCCGAAGTTCCGCCACGAAGTCGGGTATGCTCTGGCCCACACAGCGTCTGTAGTTGTAGAACCTGTGTCTGGCCATGTGTAGGCTGCTCGCTGGCTTCAGGTGGTCTCTTACCAGTGTGATCAATTCTTCAAACGACTTGCTTGCTGGTTTCTCGGGTGCCAACAGATCCTTCATTAAAGCGTATGTTTTCGAGCCACAGCTGGTCAAGAGATGGGCTCTTCTCTTGTCTGCCTTATCGTCGCCTAACCAGTCTTTGGTTACAAAGCTTTGCTGGAGCCTTTCTATAAAGTCCTCCCAATTGTCTCCAGCATTGTACTTTTCATCTGATCCGTTGTTCGCCATTCTGTGGATTCTGTAATCCCGTAACCTGTCGCCACTGTAAAGTCCTGTCCCCTCAGTACAGAGGCATGTAGTGAAGTCAAGGTCACTCTGGACCTGCACCTTTATTTCACAGCTCTGGAATGCTGCACTTGCCTGAGACCTGTCCTTAAATACCTGTCTCTTGCAAGTGCACCCCTGGTGGTAAGGTATGCTGGTGGTTACAAGTCATAGCTTATTACAGCATGTATAGCATGTTAGGATACAGTTATATATAATAATGTAAGATACATGACAGCAGAGCGTACATGCCTGCAGCTGCATGATCTCAGATGACTCAGAGTCTGCCATCAAGCGTTAATGCGAGGCAGTTAACACCTTGTTGGAGCTGCAAAGGTGATCATCGAGCCCATCAATGCCGCTTCAAACACTATACGTGCAAAGGCTGTGGAACAATGGGTCACCTCCAGCAAATGTGCAGACAAGCTGCAAACCCTGCAAACCACCATGTTGCAGAGGAAGACCGATCCATGGCGGATCAAACTGAATTAGAGACTCAAACCAAGGAGGCAGAAGTGTACGGGATACACACCTTCACCACGAAATGTCCACTGATCATGTTAACAGTTGAACTGAACAGAATTCCAGTATACATGGAATTGGACACTGGACAGTCCATCATGAGCAAAAAGGTCTTCGACAGGCTGTGGTGCAACAAGGCACACAGGCCCAAGCTGAGCCCCATTCACAACAAGCTGAGAACTTATACTAAAGAACTGATCCCTGTAATTGGCAGCGCAGCAGTAAAAGTCTCCTATGATGGAGCAGTGCACAAACTACCACTTTGGATAGTACCAGGAGATGGCTCCACACTGTTCAGCAGAAGTTGGCTGAAAAAATTCCACTGGAACTGGGACGACATCCGAGCGCTTTCGTCTGTCGACGATGCCTCATGTGCTCAGGTTCTGAGCAAGTCTCCGTCGTTGTTTGAGCCAAGCATCGGAAGCTTCTCAGGGGCGAAGGTGCAGATCCACTTGATTCCTGGTACATGACCCATCCACTACAAGGCAAGGGGGATGCCATATATGATGCGAGAGAAAGTGGAGATCGGGCTAGACAGGCTGCAAAGAGAGGGCATCATCGTGCCGGTGGAGTTCAACGAGTGGGCCAGTCCGATTGTTCCGGTTCTCAAGGGTGATGGCACAGTCAGAGTTTGCGGGGACTATAAAGTAACGATTAACCGTTTTTTGCTGCAGGACCAGTACCCGCTACCCAAGGCAGACGACCTATTTGCAATGCTGGCGGGAGGAAAGACGTTCACCAAGTTGGACCTGACCTCTGCCTACATGATGCAGGAGCTGGCGGAATCTTCGAAAGGCCTCACCTGCATCAACACGTGCAAAGCTCTGTTCATCTACAATAGATGCCCGTTTGGGATTCGATCGGCCGCGGCTATTTTTCAAAGGAACATGGAGAGTCTGCTAAAGTCGGTTCCGCGCACTATGGTTTTCCAGGACGACATACTGGTCACAGGTCGGGACACCATCGAACACCTACAGAACCTGGAAGAGGTTCTAAGTCGGCTAGATCGTATGGGACTCAGGTTGAAACCCTCAAATTGTGTTTTCCTGGTGCCAGAGGTCGAGTTCCTAGGGAGAAGAATCGCGGCAGATGGCATCAGACCCACTGACGCTAAGACGGAGGCCATCAAGAATGCGCCGAGACCACAGAACGTAACGAAGCTGCGGTCATTCCTGGGACTCCTCAATTATTTTGGTAATTTCCTACCTGGGTTAAGCACCTTGCTAGAACCTCTACATGTGTTGCTACGCAAGGGAGATGACTGGGTATGGGGGAAATCACAAGAGACTGCTTCTGAGAAAGCCCGAAATCTGTTATGTTCCAACAAACTGCTTGTCCTGTATGATCCTTCTAAACGGTTAGTGCTAGCTGGCAATGCGTCTTCGTACGGGGTCGGGTGTGTGTTACAACAAGCAAACGAATCAGGAACATTACAACCGGTCGCTTATGTGTCCAGGAGCTTGTCCAAGGCCGAAAGGGCCTACAGCATGATTGAAAAAGAAGCTCTGGCATGCGTTTACCGGGTAAAAAAAATGCATCAATATCTGTTTGGGCTTAAGTTCGAGTTAGAAACTGACCATAAGCCGCTCATATCGCTATTCTCAGAGAGCAAAGGTATCAATATCAATGCCTCTGCTTGCATCCAAAGATGGGCGCTCACGCTGTCTGCATATAACTATGTAATTCGCCACAGGCCAGGCACAGAAAACTGCGCTGACGCCCTCAGTCGGCTACCATTGCCCACCACCGGGGTGGAAATGTCACAGCCTGCAGACTTGCTCTTGGTGATGGATGCATTTGAAAACGAAAAGTCACCCGTTACGGCCCGCCAGATCAGGACCTGGACCAGCCAGGCTCCTTTACGGTCCAGCATCCCAGCAGAGATGCATGAAGAGATCAAGCCGGTCCAGCGGCGTAAAGACGAAATGTCCATACAAGCGGACTGTCTTTTGTGGGGTAATCGTGTGGTTTTGCTCAAGAAAGGCAGGGAAACGTTCATACGCGACCTACACATACCCACCCAGGCATAGTAATGATGAAAGCTATAGCTAGATCCCATGTGTGGTAGCCCGGCATCGACTCAGATTTGGAGTCTTGCGTGTGCCAATGCAACACTTGCTCTCAACTGAGCAATGCACCCAGGGAGGCACCGTTAAGTCTGTGGTCATGGCCCTCCAACCGTGGTCTTGGATCCACGTTGACTTCGCTGGCCCATTTCTAGGCAAAATGTTCTTGGTTGTTGTGGATGCTTATTCAAAGTGGATTGAATCTGTAATAATGTCTGTAAGCACGTCCACTGCCACCATCGAAAACCTACGAGCCATGTTTGCCATGCACGGCCTGCCTGATGTCCTTGTCAGCGACAATGGGCCGTGCTTCACCAGCGCTGAATTCAAGGAATTCATGACCTGCAATGGGATCAAGCACGTCACATATGTCCAGTTCAAGCCCGCATCCAATGGCCAGGCAGAACGTGCAGTCCAAACCATCAAGCAAAGCTTGAAACGTGTGTCGGAAGGCTCCCTGCAGACCCGCCTGTCCCGAGTTCTGCTCAGCTACCACACCAGACCCCACTCGCTCATCGGGGTTCCCCCAGCCGAGCTGCTTGTGAAAAGGGCACTCAAAACAAGGCTCTCTCTTGTCCACCTTGATCTCCATGATCAAGTCGAGGGCAGGAGGCATCAGCAAAGCATGTACCATGATCGCGCAAATTTGTCACGCGATATTGAAGTCAATGACCCCGTATTTGTACTCAACTATAGACATGGTCCCAAATGGCTTGCTGGCACTGTCATAGCCAAAGAAGGGAATAGGGTGTTTCAGGTCAAACTCGCAAACGGACTTGCAGAAAGATAGAAAGAAGAAAAATAAAAGTGGAGGGCAGACAAACCCAAGGCAAAAAGCAAAAAAGGCCACATTACAGCAAAATTCAAAAGGGGCAAAGTGTGTTAAAAAGACAAGCCTGAAGGCTCTGTGCCTCAATGTGAGAAGTATTCGAAATAAGGTGGATGAATTAACTGCGCAGATAGCAGTTAACGGATATGATGTAATTGGCATCAGGGAGACATGGCTCCAGGGTGACCAAGGCTGGGAACTCATCATCCAGGGGTATTCAACATTTAGGAAGAATAGACAGAAAGGAAAAGGAGGTGGGGTGGCATTGCTGGTTAAGGAGGAAATTAATGCAATAGTAAGGAAGGATATTAGCTTGGATGATGTGGAATCGGTATGGGTGGAACTACGGAATATCAAAGGGCAGAAAACCGCTAGTGGGAGTTGTGTACAGACCACCAAACTGTAGTAGTGAGGTTGGGGACAGCATCAAACAAGAAATTAGGGATGCGTGCAATAAAGGTACAGCAGTTATCATGGACGACTTTAATCTACATATTGATTGGGCTAACCAAACTGGTAGCAATGCGGTGGAGGAGGATTTCCTGGAGTGTATAAGGGATGGCTTTCGAGACCATTATGTCGAGGAACCAACTAGAGGGCTGGCCATCCTAGACTGGGTGATGTGTAATGAAAAAGAACTAATTAGCAATCTTGTTGTGCGAGGCCCCTTGGGGAAGAGTGACCATAATATGATAGAATTCTTTATTAAGATGGAGAGTGACACAGTTAATTCAGAGACTAAGGTCCTGAACTTAAGGAAAGGTAACTTCGATGGTATGAGACTTGAATTAGCTAGAATAGACTGGCGAGTGATACTTAAAGGGTTGACGGTGGATTGGCAATGGCAAACATTTAAAGATCACATGGATGAACTTCAACAAATGTACATCCCTGTCTGGAGTAAAAATAAAATGGGGAAGGTGGCTCAACTGTGGCTAACAAGGGAAATTAGGGATAGTGTTCAATCCAAGGAAGAGGCATAAACATTGACCAGAAAAAGCAGCAAACCTGAGGACTGGGGAGATTTTATAATACAACAGAGGAGGACAAAGGGTTTAATTAGGAGGGGGGATAATGAAGCATGAGAGGAAGCTTGCTGGGAACATAAAAACTGACTGCAAAAGCTTCTATAGATACGTGGAGAAAAAGATTAGTGAAAACAAACGTAGGTCCCTTGCAGTCAGATTCAGGTGAATTTATAATGGGGAACAAAGAAATGGTGAACCAGTTAAACAAATACTTTGGTTCTGTCTTCACGAAAGAAGACACAAATAACCTTCCGGAAATACTAGGGGACCGAGGATCTAGTGAGGAGGAACTGAAGGAAATCCTTATTAGGTGGGAAATTGTGTTAGGGAAATTGATGGGATTGAAGGCCGATAAATTCCCGGGGCCTGATAGTCTGCATCCCAGAATACTTAAGGAAGTAGCCGTAGACATAGTGGATGCATTGGTGATCATTTTCCAACAGTCTATCGACTCTGGATCGGTTCCTATGGACTGGAGGGTAGCTAATGTAACACCACTTTTTAAAAAAGGAGGGAGAGAGAAAACGGGTAATTATAGACCGGTTAGCCTGACATCAGTAGTGGGGAAAATTTTGGAATCAATTATTAAAATAGCAGCACATTTAGAAAGCAGTGACGGGATAGGTCCAAGTCAGCATGGATTTATGAAAGAGAAATCCTGCTTGACAAATGTTCTAGAATTTTTTGAGGATGTAACTGGTAGAGTGGACAAGGGAGAACCAGTGGATGTGGTGTATTTGGACTTTCAAAAGGCTTTTGACAAGGTCCCTGAAAGGGGGTTGGTCTCTATGAGTGGGTCAGGTTCCCTTCTGACCAACTTGAGCTTCCACTCTCTTGGGTTCTGTACTCTGGATTTATTTGGGGGATGTGACAAAAGTGCAAAGGACACTGGTTTGATGCAAAAGAACTTTGGTTTTATTACAGTCAAGGTAATACAAGCTTATTACTCTAGTGAGAGAATACAAGGCCAAACTTACAATCACTCGAATAAAGAATCATACACTACATATTCAAAGGGGGTTACAGTAAAATTACACCTCCCACCTCCCAATACCTAATTCTAGCTAGGTTAGACTCCAGGGCAGGCAGGGACTATGCTTACCAATCCTTTTGACAGTTAACGGTAGATCGCGGTTTCGGAGTTCGCTGGATGCGGTTGGGTCTGTTTGCCGTACCCCGAACGTCGGAGAAGACTTCTTGCTGTGCAATCTTCAGTTGGGTTGAGTCCGCTGATGTGGTAAGGCGCGTTTTGGATCTGTGAGGCAAGTACCCGTTTTCTTTGGTTGGAAATCGGTTTCTACAGTCTGTTGGGTAAGATTTTACCCGTTGATAGGTCAGGATTAGATTGTAGAATGGAAACTTTTCGATTCTTCGTTTTTTTCCCGTTGGAGTTTTTTACGAGTTTGGTCGATCGCGTTGGTTTTTCCATTGATACCACGTTGGCTGTGGTCGGTTGCTGCTGCGATGGTGATGTTCTTCCTTCCTTCAGGACTTCAGGACTTCGAGACTGGGGAAGTTAGTTTACAACTGTCGCATTTGTTTCTCTCCTTGTCTTGATGAAGTAGTAGCAACCTTGTAGCTACTTAGCAACCCAACCTCTGTTGAAAACAAGGGCCAGTGATACGATTTCAGTGGTTCTAATCTTGGCGCCAAATCAGTTCAAAATCCTTTGTATAAATTTGGCAGGCTTGGCTCTTCTTTGTAATATTTTGGCGGGTTCGTTAAAAATTGATATGCTTTGGGTAAGTTGATGTTTGAAAACTGTTACCTGATGGAAATATTAGTTTGGTAATTACAATGTCCTTTTGTGCTTAGTCTTTCGCATACATGCTGGATTGGACCTCTTTGTGATGTATATGCTGAAATGGGTTTCCAGACCCATGTTGATGGGTAGCTATCTCTGTGTGATTTTGTGATGTAAATGTTTCTTGTGGGGGAAGGATTCTCGAATACTCATCCCTCCACACAGGTTAACTTAGTCCTCCCACCCACGTAGCTTCACTTAATCAGACTGTCTCCTGCTAGTTCCTTAGGCCCGCCCACAGTCTTGAGTTTGTCTTTTAAAATCCAAAATTCTATTAAAGTTCATAGTTTCTTCCATAAACACTTTAGAGTTCCAAACTTGTCGGTATGTAGTCCCAAATTAAATTTCCTTTCGAATGAGCCCAAACACTGGGGGGTTCTTGTGAATTTTGCATCCGTCATCCCACACAAGAGATTGGTGTGCAAAATTAAAGCACATGGTATTGGGGGTAATGTATTGACGTGGATAGACAACTGGTTGGCAGACAGGAAGTAGAGAGTCGGGATAAACGGGTCCTTTTCAGAATGGCAGGCAGTGACTAGTGGGGGTGCTGCAGGGCTCAGTGCTGGGACTCCAGCTATTTACAATATACCTTAATGATTTGGATGAGGGAATTGAATGTAATATCTCCAAGTTTGCAGATGACACTAAGCTGGGTGGCGGTGTGAGCTGTGAGGAGGACGTTAAAAGGCTGCAGGGTGACTTGGACAGGTTAGGTGAGTGGGCAAACGCATGGCAGATGCAGTATAATGTGCATAAATGTGAGTTATCCACTTTGGTGGCAAAAACACGAAGGCAGAATACTATCTGAATGGCGTCAGATTAGGAAAAGGGGAGGTGCAACGAGACCTGGGTGTCATGGTACGTCAGTCATTGAAAGTTGGCATGCAGATACAGCAGGAGGTGAAGAAGCAAATGGCATATTGGCCTTCATAGCTAGGGGTTTTGAGTATAGGAGCAGGGAGGTCTTACTGCAGTTGTACAGGGTCTTAGTGAGGCCTCACCTGGAATATTCTGTTTAGTTTTGGTCTCCTAATCTGAGGAAGGACGTTCTTGCTATTGAGGGAGTGCAGCGAAGGTTCACCAGACTGATTCCCGGGATGGCAGGACTGACATATGAGGAGAGACTGGATCGACTGGGCCTGTATTCACTGGAGTTTAGAAGGATGAGAGGGGATCTCATAGAAACATATAAAATTCTGACAGGACTGGACAAGTTAGATGCAGGAAGAATGTTCCCGATGTTGGGGAAGTCCAGAACCAGGGGACACAGTCTAAGGATAAGGGGTAAGCCATTTAGGACAGAGATGAGGAGAAACTTCTTCACTCAGAGAGTTGTTAACCTGTGGAATTCTCTACCACAGAGAGTTGTTGATGCCAGTTCATTGGATATATTCAAGAGGGAGTTAGATATGGCCCTTACGGCTAAAGGGATCAAGGGGTATGGAGAGAAAGCAGGAAAGCGGTACAGAGGTGAATGATCAGCCATGATCTTATTGAATGGTGGTGCAGGCGCGAAGGGCCGAATGGCCTACTCCTGCACGTATTTGCTATGTTTCTATGTTTCTGAAGCATTTGGACCAAACCAAACTGCGATTCACAAACAGACACGAGCAAGCTGAAGAGGACACCACTAACTTCGACCCTCCCACACACACACAAGCGGCAACCGACATTACGGTTGACCACGAAGCTGAACTCATCATCCCTAACAGCCCAGCAAGGCCAGCTGCGCAGCAGCCCAGCGAAGAACCAACCAATTCACCTGCACCTGCATTTGTACCGAGATGATCGACTAGGGAGCGAAAAGCCCCAGATCGTCTCACCCTGTAAATAAGTGTACTATTGACTTTGGGAGGGAGTGATGTTCTGTATGCAACCCTATGTAACCAGCATTCTACCGCCACCAGAGGGCGTACCTGTTGGAGTGGAGTCCCAAAACATCCCAGAATCCCTTGGGAGCGCTGTATATAAGCAGGCCTCCCATGCTGTACCAACACTCTGGAGTTGGAATAAAGAGACTAAGGTACTCACGTCTACAGTACTCAATCACATTACTTTTAATATGTCCTTACTATACAGTATAAATGCACACGAGGCCCATACTTGAGAGAAGATCACTCTGTGACCTGTTGCCTTTATTACCAAGACCTTACGAGACAGACGGTGGGTGGAGCTTCCCCTTTTATACCGGAAAGTCCAGGTTAGGAGTGTCTCCCACAAGTTTGCCCCCTGTGGTCAGTGTTCTCAAGGTGTACAACTTAGGTCAGCTTATACATGGGTTACAATGAAAGTTGAATACATGACATCACCTCCCCCCAAAGTCTTATTGAGATCACAGGTTAAGTCTCTCTGGTGGTTTACGCTCCCTTGTTGAGCGCCTGAGTTGGGGCTCCGGTTGTTGGGCGCTGGCATGAGTGTCTGCTGTTTGCGGTGCCTCAGACCTGTCCGGACTGCCCACAGTGATGTTCGGTCACCTGTGGTGGAGTAAACTCTACGTCGTGTTCTTCCTCTGCTTCTTCTATGGAGTTGCTGAACCTCCTTTTAGTTTGATCCACGTGTTTGCGGCAGATTTGTCCATTGGTAAGTTTAACTATCAAAACCCTATTCCCCTCTTTGGCAATCACAGTGCCTGCAAGCCATTTGGGCCCTCCAGTGTAATTAAGGACAAAAACAGGGTCATTGACATCAATACATCGCGCCCTCGCATTCCTGTCATGGTAGTCACATTGTGACTGACGCCTGCTCTCAACAATTTCTTTCATAGTAGGATGTATAAAGGATAACCTGGTTTTGAGCGTCCTTTTCATTAGCAGCTCTGCGGGTGGAACCTCTGTGAGCGAGTGTGGTCGGGATCTATTGGCCAACAGGAGGCGTGATAAGCGGCTTTGTAGGAAACCCCCTTGGATTCTGAGCATCCTCTGTTTGATTAACTGCACTGCTCATCCCGCCTGGCCGTTTGAGGCCGGCTTGAACGGTTCCGTTCTGACATGGTTGATTCCATTGCCTGCCATGAACTCCTGGAATTCAGTGCTTGTGAAGCACGGGCCATTGTCGCTGACCAAGACGTCCGGTAGACCATGGGCGGCGAACATTGCCCGTAGACTTTCTACCGTGGCAGAGGATGTGCTTGAATTTAAAATGGCACACTCAATCCATTTGGAGTAGGCATCTACTACAACCAAAAACATTTTTCCCATGAAAGGACCTGCGTAGTCCACATGGATGCGTGACCAAGGCTTGGCGGGGCAGGACCAGGGGCTAAGGGGGGCTTCCATGGGTGCGTTGCCCAGCTGAGCACACGTGTTGCACCTGCGAACACAAAGTTCTAGGTCTGCATCTATCCCTGGCCACCAAACATGTGACCTGGCAATTGCCTTCATCATGACAATGCCTGGGTACTCTTTGTAAAGTTCTCTGATAAACACCTCCCTGCCCTTCTGGGGCATGACTACTTGGTTTCCCCACAGTAGGCAATCGGCCTGAATCGAGAGTTCATCCTTGCGCCTATGAAACGGTTTAAACTCTTCAGGGCATGCCCCGTACGTGGCTGCCCAGTCCCCATTCAGGACACATTTCTTAACTAAAGACAGTAGCGGGTCTTTATTTGTCCAGACTTTAATCTGACGGGCTGTCACAGGTGAGCCTTCGCTTTCGAAAGCTTCAACAGCCACGACCATCTCAGCATCATGCTCAGTTGCCCCCTTAATGGTGGCTAGTGGTGGCCTGCTGAGTGCATTGGCACAGTTTTCAGTGCCCGGTCTGTGCCGAATTGTGTAGTCATAGGCGGATAACGTAAGTGCCCACCTCTGTATGCGGGCCGATGCATTCGCATTTATGGCCTTGTTGACGGCCAAAAGGGATGTTAGGGGTTTGTGATCTGTCTCCAGCTCAAATTTCCTGCCAAACAGGTACTGGTGCGTTTTTTTTACTGCATATACACATGCTAGCACTTCCTTTTCTACCATTCCGTAGCCCCTTTCTGCCCGGAACAGACTTCTGGAGGCATAAGCTACCGGCTGTAACTGACCATTGGCATTCACATGCTGCAACACACATTCGACCCCATACGACGACGCATCACATGTTAAAACTAGTTTCTTACACGGATCATATCACGTTAACAGTTTGTTGGAGCATAACAAATTGCGTGCTCTATCAAAAGCCCTTTCCTGGCTGTCCTCCCAGATCCAATCGCGACCTTTGCATAGGAGCACATGTAGCAGCTCTAACAGCGTGTTCAATTTGAGAAGAAAGTTGCCAAAATAGTTCAGGAGCCCCAGGAATGAACGCAGCTACGTCGAGTTACGGGGTCTGGGTGCTCTCTGGATCGATTCTGTTTTGGACACAGTAGGTCTGATCCCGTCTGCTGCTACCCTCCTCCCCAGGAATTCTACCTCTGGAGCTAAGAAGACACACTTCACCTTTTTCAGTCACAGCCCTACCCGGTCCAGTCTGCGTAGCACCTCCTCCAGGTTGTGGAGGTGTTCTTCAGTATCGCGACCCGTGATGAGGATGTCGTCTTGAAAAACCACCGTCCTCGGAATCGACTTGAGGACACGTTCCATATTTCGCTGAAAGATCGCGGCGGCCGAACAAATCCCGAACGGACATCTGTTATACTCAAACAACCACTTGTGTGTCGTGATGGTGGTCAGCTTCTTCGACTCACTCGTCAGCTCCTGGATCATGTAAGCTGAGGTCAGGTCCAATTTTGAAAAAGGTTTGCCACCGGATAGCGTCGCAAAGAGGTCCTCCGCTCTCGGTAGCGGGTACTGGTCTTGGAGTGACACTCGATTGATGGTGGCCTTGTAATCGCAACATATCCTGACCGACCCATCCGCCTTGAGCACCGGCACGATCGGGCTCGCCCAGTCACTGAATTCGACTGGCGAGATGATGCCTTCCCTCAGCAAGCGGTCCAATTCGCATTCTATTTTCCCGCATCACGTACGGCACTGCTCTGGCCTGGCGTCCGGGTTTATGTGAATCACTACTTTGGCCCCCATGAAAGTGCCGATGCCGGGTTGAAATAATGAGTCAAATTTGTCCAGGACCTGTGAGCATGATACTCACTCCACAGAAGAAATTGCATTGACATTGCCCCATTTCCAGTTCATGACAGCAAGCCAACTCCTCCCCAGTAGTGCGGGACCGTCCCCCAGGACAATCCAGAGTGGCAACCTGTTCTCCGAATCGTTGTGGGTCACGACTACCGTGGCGCTGCCTAGCACCGGTATGATCTCCTTTGTATATGTCCATAGCAGTGCGTCAATCGGCAATAATTTTGGCCTCCTGACCTTGGATACCCACAACCTTTCGAACTGTTTGATACTCATCAGGGACTGGCTGGCCCCCGTGTCTAGCTCCATTGATACTGGGATGCCATTGAGGAGCACTTTCATCATTATCGGTGGCGTCCTGGTATATGAACTGTTTATATGTGGTCCACATGAACTCGGTGAACTACAGCTTCCAACGATTTCCCCCAGTATTTATTTAGCCTCGTAGGGCTTACATCGGGCCCGTCCTCCTCGTACATCAACCTGGCTGCAGGCTTCCTGCACATACACGCCAAGTGACCGCTGACATTGCAATTTCTGCAGGTATATTGCTGATACCTGCAAGCTCTGGCTGGGTGTTTGCCTCCACACCTCCAGCATTAGCTAGAGGCCCCATTGTCGGAAACAAAAGGTCCATTACCAGTCAATCGTCTCTGACTGTCTCTGTAACTGTCCTTAAGTGCACCATTAACAGGTGTTGATGGCTCCATTACTGGCCGCATTGTCCATTGCGATGGCATGTATCGTCGTTCAGCTAGTCATTGTCTCTGTTGAATTCCCCCTTTGGGTTCGACTACATGCTGGGGCATGTCCGATTGCCCTTGTCTGCCTAGAGAACTGTGTGCCGGGTTAACAATGTTGACTCCCTGGTCGTTTGCCGCATTTGAGCCAAGATTGTTGCCATAAATCATTCTGGTCTCTTCCTCCCCTGAGATAATTGTCTGGGCTATCATAGCCACTGCTTCCAAGGTCAAGTCTTTGGTCTCAATCAGTTTCCTGAAAATCCCAGCGTGCCCGACGCCCTTAATAAAAAAGTCTCGCAGCATCTCCGCTCTGCATGCATCTGGGAACTTACATAGGCTCGCCAGTCGCCGGAGGTCTGCCACGAAGTCTGGAACGCTTTGCCCTTCTCGCCGCCAGTGCATGTAAAACTGGTGTCTCGCCATGTGCATGCTGCTCGCCGGTTTAAGGTGTTCCCCAATCAACTTACTGAGCTCTTCGAATGTCTTGTCCACCGGCTTCTCTGGCGCTAGAAGGTCCTTCATCAGGGAGTGCGTTCTGGATCCACAAACCGTCAGGAGATGAACCCTGCGTTTGTCGGACGAATCCTGTCCCAACCATTTCTTAGTGACAAAACTTTGCTGTAGTCTCTCAATAAAGTCATCCCAATCATCACCAACACAGTACCTCTCTTCTGTGCTGCTAGTAGCCATGCTCGCGTGGTTTAAATCCCAGTTTCTTGTTGCCAATAATCTGTCCTTACTATACAGTATAAATGCACACGAGGCCCATACTTGAGATAAGATCACTCTGTGACCTATTACCTTTATTACCAAGACCTCAAGAGACAGACGGTGAGTGGTGCTTCCCCTTTTATACCGGAAAGTCCAGGTTAGGAGTGTCTCCCACAAGTTCGCCCCCTGTGGTCAGTGTTCTCAAGGTGTACAACTTAGGTCAGCTTATACATGGGTTACAAGGACAGTTGAATACATGACAACTTTATTCTGGACATAACACTGTCTACCGTATATAACATCCCGTGGCACTATTCAAAGAAGAGGCTGGGTCATTGAATGTATTTAAGGTGGATTTGGACAGATTTAATGATAAGGGAGTCAAGGGTTATGGGGAGCTGGCAGGGAAGTGGAGTTGAGGCCATGATCGGATCAGCCATGATCTTATTGAATGGCAGAGCAGGCTCGAGGGGCCAAATGGCCGACTCTTGCTCCTATTTCTTATGTTCTTATAAGAGCAGGGGAAGTTCTCCCCAGTGTCCTGGCCAATATTTATCCCTCAATCAACATAACAAAAGCAGATCGTCTGCTCATTATCTCACTCCTGTTTGTGGGAGCTTGCTGTGCGCAAATTGGCTGTCTAGTTTTTCTACATTCATCAACATCATCATAGGCAGTCCCTCGAAACGAGGATGACTTGCTTCCACGCCTAAAGGGATGAGTTCACAGGTGTTTCAATGAAGGACCTTATATTCCAGGTCCCGAACTACATCCTGAAGGGTGGAAGTTGCCTAAGCGTGGATTTTTTTAACGTGGGGTGGCTGTTGCACACCAGCCACCACACGGGCTTGACAGAGCCAGGTCTTGGTCCAGTGGCAAGGATTAACCAAGACGACTGGAGACCTGCTCTGCTGCACGGACCTAGTGCGCACACATATCGCAGTGTGGGCTGGCCTGTGCTGCCCCTGGGCCCTCGCCTCTTCCAGGCCCTGAACTCTCACCTCTCCTGAGCCCCCAATCATGTCGCTCCAAATTACAACAGTGACTACACTTCATAAAACACTTCATTGGCTGTAAAGTGCTTTGGGATGTCTGGTGGTCGTGAAAGACGCGATATAAATTCAAGTCTTTCTTTACTCCTGTTTATAATCCTCTCCGTGTATTCCCCCTTGTGTTGTGTAGGTGTCTCTAACAAGTTTTGCTGTCTATCTTGCGGTGGATCCGAACAATGTTCTGGATGCTGGAAAGGCTTTCACTTCTATCTCGCTGTTCAACATTCTGAGATTTCCTCTGGCGATGCTACCTATGCTTATCTCGTCAATGGTCCAGGTAAGATCGGGGTGATGGGGGAAGGGGGCAAGTAAAGAAATCTGTCACATCTGACATTCAGTGTTGTGAACCCTATTGATTTGAGCAGTAAATCCTCACTAATGCATTCCCCACTCCACCCAAACCCACCTGTGTGATTTCAAATTCCATCATGGAATTTTTTTAATTAAAAAAAATCCGGAAGTAAAGCTCCTGTAAGTAAAATGGTGAGCAGAGCTGTGTGTACCATCTACACGATACACTGCAGCACCTCCCAAGCCCATGACCTCTGCCATCTTGAAGGACAATGGCAGCAGGCGCATGGGAACACCACCACCTCCACGTTCCCATCCAAGATACACACCATCCGGACCTGGAACTATATCGGCCGTTCCTTCATCGTCACTGGGTCCAAATCCTATAACTCCCTCCCTAACAGCACTGTGGGAGCACCTTCACCACACGGACTGCAGCGGTTCAAGAAGGCGGCTCACCACCACCTTCACGAGGGGCAACTAGGAATGGCCAATAAATGCCAGCCTTGACAGTGATGCCCACATCGCAGGAATGAATTAAAAAAAACACAAATAAACACATGCAGTGAAATCAATATAGGTCTGAGTGTCCGAAATCCAGACTCCCCCGCCTCGGCCCGACCTCCTCCCCTTCACCTCTTATTCTTCTAAACTCCAATGAGTATAGGCCCAACCTGCTCAACCTTTCTTCATAAGACAAGCCCTTCATCCCAGGAATCAACCCATGAACCTTCTCTGAAATGCCTCCAATGCAAGTATATCCCTCCTGTTCCCAGGTTCCCAGCAACATCCTGGTGGCAGTCTTTCTCTCTCAGCATCTTTGCTCCCCTCTGCGCTTCTCTTGAAGCCATTGACTTCTTCATGGGTTCCCACACCTGAGAGAGCAGACGGGATCTCAGTTTAATGTCATCCGAAAGATGGCCCCTCCAACAGTGCAACGCTCCCTCAGTATTGCCCCTCTGACAGTGCGGTGCTCCCTCAGTACTGCACTGGGAGTGTCGGCCTAGATTTGTGTGCTCAAGTCCCTGGTGTGGGGCTTGAACCCACAACCTTCTGACTCAGAGGCGAGAGTGCTACCCACTGAGCCAAGGCCGAGCCTTTGAGCTATGAAGAGTCTACTGGTCTATGAGAGATGCCCGTAAAGCTGCGGAAGGAGACACTAATACACGTTTAATGCAACACACATCATTTGATTACTCGAGTTATTATTTCTTTTATCCATAGGCCGATATTTCCCGCAAACGGCTGGAGAAGTTCCTCGGGGGCGAAGACTTAGACATGTCAGCAATCCGACAGGATCCCAGCTGTGGTACGTGGGCTGAGAGGTGCTTGCGGGCAGCCTAGTTACCGCTGATGTATTAGGGCTGCAGTCAGGGTCGGGACATCCACCTTTTACAATGACCTTAGGTTAGAAGATTCTTGTCTTCGGCCAGAAACACGGAGATCTTGGTGAATCTCGACGAATACCGCAACTCTTCTATGTGCTGGTTATTGAGGTCAAGGGGTCCTGGTCATTGCAGCGGTGCAATGGCTTTCTACGTTTTGGACAGGATGGCGAGGGAGGGGGAGATAACCCGAACCTTGCCTTGTACATGCCACAAGTATAGAAGAAAGACTTTCATTTATATAGCGCCTTTCAAGACCTCTGAACGTCTCAAAGTGCTTTACAGCCAATGAAGTGCTTTTGAAGTGTAGTCACTGTTGTAATGTGGGAAACGCGACAGTCAATGTGTGCGCAGCAAGCTCCCACATACAGCAATGTGATAATGACCAGATAGTCTGTTTTAGTGGATGTTGATTGAGGGATAATTATTGGCCCCAGGACATTAGGGATAACTCCCCTGCTCTTCTTCGAAATAGTGGGCATGGGATATTTTACATCCACCTGAGAGAGCAGAGGGGGCCTCGATTTAACGTCTCATCCGGAAGACGGCATCCCGATGAGTGTTAGCCTAGATTATGTGCTCAACTCCCTGGAGTGGGACTTGAACTCACAACCTTCTGACTCAGAGACGAGAGTGCTGCCCACTGAGCCAGGGCTGACACTGTATGGCCACTGAGGTGTCTGAAGAGCTCTGCCGCTGGAGGGATGGAGGCCCTGTATGGCTCAGAGACATGGTCCATGTACAGTAGACACCTCAAGTCGCTGGAGAAATACCACCAACGACATCTCTGCAAGATCCTACAAATCCCCTGGGAGGACAGACGCACCAACATTAGTGGCCTCGACCAGGCCAACATCCCCAGCATTGAAGCACTGACCACACTCGATCAGCTTCGCTGGGCAGGCCACATTGTTCGCATGCCAGACACGAGACTCCCAAAACAAGCGCATTACTCGGAACGCCTTCACACCAAAGGTGGGCAGAGGAAATGTTACAGGGACACCCTCAAAGCCTCCCTGATAAAGTGCAACATCCCCACCAACACCTGGGAGTCCTTGGTCAAAGACCGCCCTAAGTGGAGAAAGTGCATCCGGGAGGGTGCTGAACACCTCCAGTCTCATCGCTGAGAGCTTGTAGAAATCAAGCGCAGGCAGCGGAAAGAGCGTGCAGCAAACCTGTCCCACCCTCCCTTACCCTCAACCACTGTCTGTCCCACCTGAGACAGAGACTGTAATTCTTGTATTGGACTGTTCAGCTGCCTAAGAACTCAATTTAAGAGTGGTAGCAAGTCTTCCTCGATTCCGAGGGACTACCTATGATGATGATGATGAAGAGCTCCCTTGGAAAGGAAATGGGAAGAACGCTTTGGATACATACTTTTTTATATATATATATATTAATGACCTGGACTTGTATGTACAGGGTATAATTTCAAAGCTTGCAGATGATATGAAACTTGGAAGTGTAGTAAACAGTGATGAGGATAGTAACAGATTTCAGGAAGACATAGACAGATACATGGCAGATGAAATTGAATGCAGAGAAATGTGGAGTGATACATTCTGGTAGGAAGACTGAGGAGAGGCAATATAAACTAAATGGTACAATTTTAAAGAGGTCACAGGAACAATGAGACCTAGGGGTGTAAGTGCACAAATCTTTGAAGGTGGAAAGGACAAGTTGAGAAAGCTGTTAAAAAAAAGTTTATGGAATCCATGGCTCTATTAATAGAAAAATAAGAGTACAAAAGCCATGGGTTATGCTAAACCTTTATAAATCACTGGTTAGGCCTCAGCTGGAGTATTGTGTCCAATTCTGGGCACCGCACTTTAGGAAGGATGTCACGGCCTTGGAGAGGGTGCAGAAGAGATTTACTAGAACAGTACCAGGGATGAGGGACTTCAATTATGTAGAGAGACTGGAGAAGCTGGGGTTGTTCTCCTCAGAGCAAGACCTCTCGGGTGGAAATAAATGACCCCAAGGCACGATTTCTAAGAAGAGCAGGGGGAGTTCTCCCTGTTGTCCCGAGCCAATATTTATCCCTCAAACATTACCAAAACAGATTATCTGGTCATTATCACATTGCTGTTTGTGGGAACTTACTGTGCGCAAATTGGCTGCTGCGTTTCCTACATTACAACAGTGACAGCGCTTCATAAGTACTTCATTGGCTGTAAAGCGCTCTGGGACGTCCCAAGGTTATGAAAGGTGCTACAGAAATGCCAAGTTATTCTTGGAGCAGAGGAGGTTAAGAGGAAATTTTATAGAGGTGTTCAAAATTATGAATGGTTTTGATAGAGTAAATAAGGAGAAATTGTTTCCACTGGCAGAAGGGTCGGTAACCAGAGGACACAGATTGAAGGTGAGTTGCAAAAGAACCAGAGGTGACTTGAGCAAACATTATTTTACGCAGCGAGATGTTGTGATCTGGGACGCGCTGCCTAAAAGGGCGGTGGAAGCAGATTGAATAGTGACTTTCAAAAGGGGAATTGGATAAATATGTGAAGGAAAAAAATTGCAGGGCTGCGGGGAAAGAGCAGGGGGAGTGGGACTAATTGGGCAGCTGTTTCAAAGGCACAGGCATGATGCTGTGCTGTATCTTTCTATGATTCCCTGTCCTCTATCCAGGGAGGCAGCCTTGTTGACATCTGTTAGCTCCCAAAGGAATAACGTTTCATCTTTTCTTTATGGACAGAGTTATTTGCAGTAGAAAAATGTTCTGATTGGCTCTCCATTATCACATGGCCTGATTGCTGATTGGTCCCCTTACAGGATAAGTCACACCCAGAAGTTTCTCTGAAACAAGTAATTCGAGCCGCCCAGCCCAAGTTCTAAGTGACTTTGCAAAGTGTAATTCGAGCCATTCTGACTTCAGAACCCAGAGAGGATAGAGCTCCCCACCCAACAAAAGCCTCCCAAGTTCCTGACCCCATCCCAGCCTAAGTTCCTGACCCCATCCCTCCTCCAACCGAAGTTTATTGCTTTTTCGAAAGCTAACCCAAAAGCCTCAGTATCTGCCAATAGTCACTGACCCAAACGACACGGAAATAATGTAAAAAATGTAATGAAATTTATCAACAATGAAAGACAATCAAGCACAGATGAATTTCTAGCAACACTACAAAACAAGCAAATGCGGTGACAGCTCGGTTTTGCGATTTTAGCGGTTGGAAGCTCCCAGCTTGGTCGGAACAACATGGTCGTTGCGGTTTTAGGTCCGAGGAGTCTGAGCATGCGCATGCGCAAGAGGCATCGGCGGTGGAGTGCAGAGGACGCTGGCGCAGAACAAAACACAGTGCACTTAGTCACTCTTTCTTTTTCCCTAGAGTCTGCTGTCAGCTTCTCAGATGCCTCCTTTTCATGGGAGAAAAATGAAGAACCAACCATCAAGAAGTGAGTTGTGTTTGTGTAGATGTAGCGTATATCTAACCATTAATGTCATAGACAGTCCCTCGAAACGAGGATGACTTGCTTCCACACCAAAAAAGGATGATTTCACAGGTGTGTCAATGAAGGACCTAATATCCTGAAGGGTGGAAGATGCCTGTGCGTGGAATTTTTTAACGTATGGTCGCCGTTGCACATCAGCCACCACATGGGCTTGACAGAGCTCGGTCTTGGTCCAGTGGTAAGGGTTAACCAAGACGACGGGAGACCTGCTCTGCTGCACGGACCTAGTGATCACACATATCGCAGTGTGGGCTGGCCTGTGCTGCCCCTGGGCCTCTGGCCCCGAACTCACGCCTTCCCTGGGCCCCGATCACATCCCTCCACAGTCTCTCGCCGCTCCTGCTGTATCTGCCCACATTCCAATCACTGACCTGGACCTTGATGATGTCACTCTTCACTGCCGTCGCCCTCCTGCACCAGCTCCCACTGCTCCCTGAAGTGGCCTCCACACTGCTCCCGGGCCGCCGCACCTCCGCTCCTTTTATGGCCCCGACCATTAATGCAGCTTTGATAGGCGGCTGGTTATTTCTGTGGATTATAACATCGTCTGCCCGTCGCATCAACCCGAGCTTTCAGTCTTCATCAGAAGACGTGGAAGAGGATGAACAAGCTAAGAGAGGCAAGGCCGGGATCTGTTGCAGTGGCTGTCTCCTTGGCATCTTGCCCAGGTGCCCCATTTCACAGCGGGTCAACTTCGACGGCCAACGCCAGCTCTTAGATTGTGGAGCCTGGTGTTGGCCTCACCATGGCTCAGTGGGTAGCACCCTCGCCTCTGGGTGGGCAGGTTGTGGGTAGCACCCTCGCCTCTGGGTGAGAAGGTTGTGGGTTCGAGTCCCCACTCCAGAGACTTGAGCACAAATTCCAGGCTGACACTCCCAGTGCAGTGCTGAGAGAGCGCTGCACTGTCATAGGGGCAGTACTGAGGCAGTGCCGCACTGTCGGAGGGGCAGTGCTGAGGGAGTGCCGCACTGTCGGAGGAGCAGTACTGAGGGAGTGCTGCGCTGTCGGAGGTGCCGTCTTTTGGATGAAGCGTTAAACCGAGACCCCATCTGCCCTCTCAGGTGGATATAAAATATCTCGTGGCCACTATTTCGAATAAGAGCAGAGGAGTTATACCCGGTGCCCTGGGGCCAATATTTATCCCTCAAACAACAGAACAAAAACAGATTATCTGGTCATTATCACGTTGATGTCTGTGAGAGCTTGATGTACGCAAATTAGCAGCCTTTTTTCCTACATTACAACAGTGACTGAACTTCAAAAAGTACTTCATTGGCTGTAAGGCGTTTTGGGACAGCCGGTGGTCGTGAAAGGCTCTATATAAATGCAAGTCTTTCTTTTTTCACCTGCGGTTCACACATTCCAGTGGGGAGGTCACTGACTATCAGGCCATGGATCAACCTAAAGAAAGACTTTCATTTATATAGCGCTTTTCATGTCCCCGGACTATCACAAAGCGCTTTACACCCAATGAAGTACTTTCTGAAATGTAGTCACTGTTGTAATGTGGGAACTCCCCTGCTCTTCCTCGAAATAGTGCCATGGGATCTTTTAAGTCCACCTGAGAGAGCAGACGGGGCCTTAAGACGCTCCTTAAAACCTACCTCATTGACCAAGCTTTGGGTCACCTGTCCTTATAAAACATAAGAACATAAGAACATAAGAATTAGGAACAGGAGTAGGCCATCTAGCCCCTCGAGCCTGCTCCGCCATTCAACAAGATCATGGCTGATCTGGCCGTGGACTCAGCTCCACTTACCCGTCCTCTCCCCGTAACCCTTAATTCCCTTATTGGTTAAAAATCTATCTATCTGTGACTTGAATACATTCAATGAGCTAGCCTCAGCTGCTTCCTTGGACAGAGAATTCCACAGATTCACAACCCTCTGGGAGAAGAAATTCCTTCTCAACTCGGTTTTAAATTGGCTCCCCCGTATTTTGTGCCCCCTAGTTCTAGTCTCCCCGACCAGTGGAAACAACCTCTCTGCCTCTATCTTGTCTATCCCTTTCATGATTTTAAATGTTTCTATAAGATCACCCCTCATCCTTCTGAACGCCAACGAGTAAAGACCCAGTCTACTCAATCTATCATCATAAGGTAACCCTCTCATCTCCGGAATCTACCTAGTGAACCGTCTCTGTACCCCCTCCAAAGCCAGTATATCCTTCCTTAAGTAAGGCGACCAAAACTGCGCGAAGTACTCCAGGTGCGGCTTTACCAATACCCTATACAGTTGCAGCAGGACCTCCCTGCTTTTGTACTCCATCCCTCTCGCAATGAAGGCCAACATTCCATTCGCCTTCCTGATTACCTGCTGCACCTGCAAAATAACTTTTTGGGATTCATGCACAAGGACCCCCAGATCCCTCTGCACCTCAGCATGTTGTAATTTCTCCCCATTCAAATAATATTCCCTTTTACTGTTTTTTTTCCCAAGGTGGATGACCTCACACTTTCCGACATTTTATTCCATCTGCCAAACCTTAGCCCATTCGTTTAACCTATCCAAATCTCTTTGCAGCCTCTCTGTGTCCTCTACACAACTCGCTTTCCCACGAATCTTTGAGTCATCTGCAAATTTTGTTACACTACACTCTGTCCCCTCTTCCAGGTCATCTATGTATATTGTAAACAGTTGTGGTCCCAGCACCGATCCCTGTGGCACACCACTAACCACCAATTTCCAACCCGAAAAGGAACCATTTATCCCGACTCTCTGCTTTCTGTTAGCCAGCCAATTCTCGATCCATGCTAATACATTTCCTCTGACTCCGCGTACCTCTATCTTCTGCAGCAACCGTTTGTGTGGCACCTTATCGAATGCCTTTTGGAAATCTAAATACACCACATCCATCGGTACACCTCTATCCACCATGCTCGTTATATCCTCAAAGAATTCCAGTAAATTAGTTAAACATGATTTCCCCTTCATGAATCCATGCTGCGTCTGCTTGATTGCACTATTCCTATCTAGATGTCCCGCTATTTCTTCCTTAATTATAGTTTCAAGCATTTTCCCCACTACAGATGTTAAACTAACCGGCCTCTTGTTACCTGCCTTTTGTCTGCCCCCTTTTTTAAACAGAGGCGTTACATTAGCTGCTTTCTAATCCGCTGGTACCTCCCCAGAGTCCAGAGAATTTTGGTAGATTATAACGAATGCATCTGCTATAACTTCCGTCATCTCTTTTAATACCCTGGGATGCATTTCATCAGGACCAGGGGACTTGTCTACCTTGAGTCCCAATAGCCTGTCCAGCACGACCCCCCTGGTGATAGTGATTGTCTCAAGGTCCTCCCTTCCCACATTCCTGTGACCAGCAATTTTTGGCATGGTTTTTGTGTCTTCCACTGTGAAGACCGAAGCAAAATAATTGTTTAAGGTCTCAGCCATTTCCACATTTCCCATTATTAAATCCCCCTTCTCATCTTCTAAGGGACCAACATTTACTTTAGTGCCTCAGGGTCAAATTTTGTCTGATTTATGCTCCTGTGAAGTACCTTGGGAGGGTTTGCAATGTTAAAGGTGCTGTCTCAATACAATTTGTTGTTGTGGGTCATGATTGACCAGGAACTGTACTCGACCAGCCACATGAATACCGTGGCTACAAGAACAGGTCAGAGGCTGGGTATTCTGCGGCGAGCGTCTCACCTCCTGACTCCCCTAAACCTTTCCACCTTCTACAAGAAAAGAAAGACTTGCATTTATATAGTGCCTTTCACAACCTCGGGCCGTCTCAATGTGCTTTACAGCCAATGAAGTATTTTTTCAAGTGTAGTCACTGTTGTAATGTAGGGAACGCGGCAGGCAATTTGCGCACAGCAAGATCCCACAAACAGCAATGTGATAATGACCAGATAATCTGTTTTAGTGATGTTAATTGAGGGATAAATATTGGCCCCAGGGCACAGGGGATAACTCCCCTGCTCATCTTTGAAATATTGGCCATGAGATCTTTTACGCCCACCTGAGAGAGCAGACGGGGCCTCGGTTTAACATCTCGTCCGAAAGACAACACCTCCAACAATGCAGCACTCCCTCAGCACTGCACTGGGAGTGTCAGCCGGGATTTTTATGCTCAAGTCTCTGGAGTGGGGACTTGAACCCACAACCTTCTGACTCAGTGGCAAGTGTGCTGCCCACTGAGCCACAGCTGACACCTAACCTTTGAAGTTGCTGTTCTGGTTAACCACCCTAAACCCATTGAGTTGTGTCGGGGAGGCTCGGCAGTGCCGTTTTGATGACTCCCAAAGCAAGTGCTCTACTCGGAACTCCTTCAAGGCAATCAAGCCAAAGGTGGGCAGAGGAAACGTTACAAGGACACCCTCAAAGCCTCCCTGATAAAGTGCAACATCCCCACCGACATCTGGGAGTCCCTGGCCCAAGACCTCCCTAAGTGGAGGAAGTGCATCCGGGAGGGCGATGAGCACCTCGAGTCTCATCGCCGAGAGCATGCAGAAATCAAGTGCAGGCAGCGGAAAGAGCGTGCGGTAAACCTGACCCATCCTCCCTTACCCTCAATGACGATCTGTCCCACCTGTGACAGGGACTGTGGCTCTCGTATTGGATTGTTCAGCCACCTAAGGACTCATTTTTAGAGTGGCAGCAAGTCTTCCTCGATTCCGAGGGACTGCCGATGATGATGATTTGATGTTAACTTGTGCTTTTTCCTGCAGTATTACGCTGGACATCAAGTCGGGAAGCCTGGTGGCCGTGGTGGGGCAAGTGGGATGTGGGAAATCGTCCCTGATGTCTGCGCTGCTGGGAGAGATGGAGAACATCAAAGGATTCATAAACGTAAAGGTACCAAAACATGTCAGCCACAAAATTCGTGCCTCTTCGACCCTGCCTCTAGACTTGACTATTCCAATGCACTCCTGGCCGGCCTCCCACATTCTACCCTATGTAAGCTAGAGGTGATCCAAAACTCGGCAGCCCATGTCCTAACTCGCACCAAGTACCGCTCACCCATCAGCCCCTGTGCTCGCTGCCCCGTGTCCTAACTCCCTCCAAGACCCTCTCACTCATCGCCCCATGTGCTCGCTGACCCGTGTCCTAACTCGCACCAAGTCCCGCTCACCCATCACCCCCTGTGCTCACTGACCCGTGTCCTAACTCGCACCAAATCCCGCTCACCCATCATCCGCTATGTTCGCTGATCTACGGTTCACTGGCTCCCGGTTAACATAGAAACATAGAAAATAGGTGCAGGAGTAAGCCATTCGACCCTTCGAGCCTTCACCACCATTCGATATGACCATGGCTGATCATTCACCTCAGTACCCCTTTCCTGCTTTCTCTCCATACCACTTGATCCCTTTAGCCATAAGGACCATATCTAACACCCTCTTGAATATATTTAACGAACTGGCATCAACAACTCTCTGTGGTAGAAAATTCTACAGGTGCACAGTTCTCTGAGTGAAGAAGTTTCTCCTCATCTCGGTGCTAAATGGCTTACCCCTTATCCTTAGACTGTGACCCCTGCTTCTGAACTTCCCCAACATTGGAACATTCTTCCTGCATCTAACCTGTCCAGTCCCGTCAGAATTTTATATGTTTCTATGAGATCCCCTCTCATTCTTCTAAACTCCAGTGAATACAGGCCCAGTCGATCCAGTCTCTCCTCATATGTCAGTCCTGCCATCCCGAGAATCAGTCTGATGAACCTTCGCTGCACTCCCTCAATAGCAAGAACATCCTTCCTCAGATTAGGAGACCAAACCGAACACAATATTCCAGGTGAGGCCTTGTACAACTGCAGTAAGACCTCCCTTCTACTATACTCAAAACCCCGAGCTATGAAGGCCAACATGCCATTTGCCTTCTTCACCGCCTGCTGTACCTGCATGCCAACTTTCAATGACCAATGTACCATGACACCCAAATCTCATTGTACCTCCCCTTTTCCTAATCTGCCGCCATTCAGATAATATTCTGCCTTCACGTTTTTACCACCAAAGTGGATAACCTCACATTTATCCACATTATATTGCATCTGCCATGCATTTGCCCACTCACCTAACCTCTCCAAGTCACCCTGCAGCCTCTTAGCATTCTCCTCACAGCTCACACTGCCACCCAGCTTAGTGTCATCTGCAAACTTGGAGATATTACACTCAATTCCTTCATCGAAATCATTGATGTATATTGTAAATAGCTGGGGTCCCAGCACTGAGCCCTGCGGCACCCCACTAGTCACTGCCTGCCATTCTGAAAAGGACCCGTTTATCCCGACTCTTTGCTTCCTGTCTGCCAACCAGTTCTCTATCCACGTCAATACGTTACCCCCAATACCATGTGCTTTAATTTTGCACAACAATCTCTTGTGTGGGACCTTGTCAAAAGCTTTTTGAAAGTCCAAATACACCACATCCACTGGTTCTCCCATGTCCACTCTCCTAGTTACATCCTCAAAAAATCCTAGAAGATTTGTCAAGCATGATTTCCCATTCATAAATCCATGCTGACTTGGACCCATCCTGTTACTGCTTTCCAAATGCGCTGCTATTTCATCTTTAATAATTGATTCCAACATTTTCCCCACTACCGATGTCAGGCTAACCGGTCTATAATTCCCCGTTTTCTCTCTCCCTTCTTTTTTAAAAAGTGGTGTTACATTAGCTACACTCCAGTCCATAGGAACTGATCCAGAGTCGATAAACTGTTGGAAAACTATCACCAATGCAGCCACCTGGGCAGGACCGGAACCAATGTCCTAGGGGGAGTGTTTGCTAGTGCTGTTAGGGAGGAGTTAAACTAATATGGCAGGGGGATGGAAACCAATGCAGGGAGAGAGAGGGAAACAAAATGGAGACAAAAACAAAAGACAGAAAAGAGATGAGTAAAAGTGGAGGGCAGAGAAACCCAAGGCAAAAAACAAAAAGGGCCACTGTACAGCAAAATTCTAAAGGGTCAAAGTGCAATAAAAAGGCAAGCATGAAAGCTCGGTGCCTCAATGCAAGGAGTATTCGGAACCCAGGAGAGGGCTCTGAGCTCGTTAGAGTGGGTGAGAACTCAGATGAACAGGACCCCAAGAAAGAATGCAAAAGGCAGGAGGCAACAGAGCAGAGTAGCACTGGGGTAAGTGTAAACCACAAGATGACAGGAAGGGACAATATGTATGAATATAAAGGGGCTGCAGGAGGGGTCAAAACTAAAAATCATGGTTTAAAAACTAGTATTAAAACACTCTACCTAAACGCACGCAGCATTCGAAATAAAGTAAATGAGTTGACGGCACAAATCATTACAAATGGGTATGATTTGGTGGCCATTACAGAAACGTGGTTGCAGGGGGGCCAAGACTGGGAATTAAACATACATGGGTATCTGACAATTAGGAAAGATAGACAAGAAGGGAAAGGAGGTGGGGTAGCTCTGTTAATAAAGGATGATATCAGGGCAGTTGTGAGAGACGATATTGGCTCTAATGAACAAAATGTTGAATCATTGTGGGTGGAGATTAGAGATAGTAAGGGAAAAAAGTCACTGGTGGGTGTAGTTTATAGGCCCCCAAATAATAACTTCATGGTGGGGTGGGCAATAATCAAGGGAATAATGGAGGCATGTGAAAAAGGAACAGCAGTAATCATGGGGGATTTTAACCGACATATCGATTGGTCAAATCAAATCGCATGGGGTAGCCTTGAGGAGGAATTCATAGAATGCATACGGGATTGTTTCTTAGAATAGTATGTTACAGAACCTACAAGGGAGCAAGCTATCTTAGATCTGGTCCTGTGTAATGAGACAGGAATAATAAACAATCTCCTAGTAAAAGATCTCTCGGAATGATCACAGTATGGTTTAATTTGTAATACAAATTGAGAGTGAGGAAGTAGTGTCTCAAACGAGCGTACTATGCTTAAACAAAGGGGACTACAGTGGGATGAGGGCAGAGTTGGCTAAAGTAGACTGGAAACACAGACTAAACGGTGGCACAATTGAGGAACAGTGGAGGACTTTTAAGGAGCTCTTTCATAGTGCTCAACAAAAATATATTCCAGTGAAAAAGAAGGGCGGTAAGAGAAGGGATAACCAGCCGTGGATAACTAAGAAAAAAAGGGAGAGTATCAAATTAAAAACCAATGCGTATAAGGTGGCCAAGGTTAGGGGAAACGAGAAGATTGGGAAAATTTTAAACGACAGCAAAGAATGACTAAGAAAGCAATAAAGAAAGGTAAGATAGATTACAAAAGTAAACTTGCGCAAAACATAAAAACAGATAGTAAAAGCTTTTACCGATATATAAAACGGAAAAGAGTGACTAAAGTAAATGTTGGTCCCTTAGAAGATGAGAAGGGGGATTTAATAATGGGAAATGTGGAAATAGCTGAGACCGTAAACAATTATTTTGCTTCGGTCTTCACAGTGGAAGACACAAAAACCATGCCAAAAATTGCTGGTCACGGGAATGTGGGAAGGGAGGACCTTGAGATAATCACTATCACTAGGGGGGTAGTGCTGGATAGGCTAATGGGACTCAAGGTAGACAAGTCCCCTGGTCCTGATGAAATGCATCCCAGGGTATTAAAAGAGATGGCGGAAGTTATAGCAGATGCATTCGTTATAATCTACCAAAATTCTGTGGACTCTGGGGAGGTACCAGTGGATTGGAAAGCAGCTAATGTAACGCCTCTGTTTAAAAAAGGGGGCAGACAGAAGGCAGGTAACTGTAGGCCGGTTAGTTTAACATCTGTAGTGAGGAAAACGCTTGAAGCTATCATTAAGGAAGAAATAGCGGAACATCTAGATAGGAATAGTGCAATCAAGCAGACGCAACATGGATTCATGAATGGGAAATCATGTTTAACTAATTTACTGGAATTCTTTGAGGATATAACGAGGTGTACCGATGGATGTGGTTTATTTAGATTTCCAAAAGGCATTCGATAAGGTGCCACACAAAAGGTTACTGCAGAAGATAAAGGTACGCGGAGTCAGAGGAAATGTATTAGCATGGATCGAGAATTGGCTGGCTAACAGAAAGCAAAGAGTCGGGATAAATGGGTCCTTTTCGGGTTGGAAATCGGTGGTTAGTGGTGTGCCACAGGGATCGGTGCTGGGACCACAACTGTTTACAATATACATAGATGACCTGGAAGAGGGGACAGAGTGTAGTGTAACAAAATTTGCAGATGACACAAAGATTAGTGGGAAAGCGGGTTGTGTAGAGGACTCAGAGAGGCTGCAAAGAGATTTAGATAGGTTAAGCGAGTGGGCTAAGGTTTGGCAGATGGAATACAATGTCGGAAAATGTGAGGTCATCCACCTTGGAAAAAAAAACAGTAAAAGGGAATATTATTTGAATGGGGAGAAATTACAACATGCTGTGGTGCAGAGGGACTTGGGGGTCCTTGTGCATGAATCACAAAAAGTTATTTTGCAGGTGCAGCAGGTAATCAGGAAGGCGAATGGAATGTTAGCCTTCATTGCGAGAGGGATGGAGTACAAAAGCAGGGAGGTCCTGCTGCAACTGTATAGGGTATTAGTGAGGCTGCACCTGGAGTACTGCGTGCAGTTTTGGTCACCTTACTTAAGGAAGGATATACTAGCTTTGGAGGGGGTACAGAGACGATTCACTCGGCTGATTCCGGAGATGAGAGGGTTACCTTATGATGATAGATTGAGTAGACTGGGTCTTTACTCGTTGGAGTTCAGAAGGATGAGGGGTGATCTTATAGAAACATTTAAAATAATGAAAGGGATAGACAAGCTAGAGGCAGAGAGGTTGTTTCCACTGGTCGGGGAGACTAGAACTCGGGGGCACAGCCTCAAAATACGGGGGAGCCAATTTAAAACCGAGTTGAGAAGGAATTTCTTCTCCCAGAGGGTTGTGAATCTGTGGAATTCTCTGCCCAGGGAAGCAGTTGAGGCTGGCTCATTGAATGTATTCAAATCACAGATAGATAGATTTTTAACCAATAAGGGAATTAAGGGTTACGGGGAGTGGGCAGGTAAGTGGAGCTGAGTCCATGGCCAGATCAGCCATGATCTTGTTGAATGGCGGAGCAGGCTCGAGGGGCTCGATGGCCTACTCCTGTTCCTAATTCTTATGTTCTTATGTTCTTATGTTCTTATTTCTAGAGCCAGTTCCTGAAGTACTCTGGGATGCAGACTATCAGGCCCTGGGGATTTATCGGCCTTCAATCCCATCAATTTCCCTAACACAATTTCCTGACTAATAAGGATTTCCTTCAGTTCCTCCTTCTCGCTAGATCCTCCATCCCCTAGTATTTCCGGAAGGTTATTTATGTCTTCCTTCGTGAAGACAGAACCAAAGTATTTGTTCAATTGGTCTGCCATTTCTCTGTTCCCCATTATTAATTCACCTGATTCTGGCTGCAAGGGACCTCCGTTTGTCTTCACTAATCTCTTTCTCTTTACATATCTATAGATGCTTTTGCAGTCAGTTTTTATGTTCATACTCTCATGCTCTATTTTCCCCCTCCTAATTAAACCCTTTGTCCTCCTCTGCTGGATTCTAAATTTCTCCCAGTCCTCAGGTTTGTTGCTTTTTCTGGCCAATTTATATGCCTCTTCCTTGGATTTAACACTATCCCTAATTTCCCTTGTTAGCCACGGTTGAGACACCTTCCCCGCTTTATGTTTATTCCAGACAAGGATGTACAATTGTTGAAGTTCATTTATGTGATCTTTAAATGTCTGCCATTGCCTATCCACTGTTAACCCATTCGCCAGTCTATTCTTGCCAATTCACGTCTCATACCATCGAAGTTACCTTTCCTTAAGTTCAGGACCCTAGTCTCTGAATTAACTGTGTCACTCTCCACCTTAATAAAGAATTTTACCATATTATGGTCACTCTTCCCCAAGGTGCCTCGCACAACAAGGTTGCTAATTAGTCCTTTCTCATTACACATCACTCAGTCTAGGATGGCCAGCCCTCTAGTTGGTTCCTCGACATATTGGTCTCGAAAACCATCCCTAATACACTCCAGGAAATCCTCCTCCACCGTATTGCTACCAGTTTGGTTAGCCCAATCTATATGTAGATTAAAGTCGCCCATGATAACTGCTGTACCTTTATTGCACGCATCCCTAATTTGTTGTTTGATGCTGTCTCCAACCTCACTACTACTGTTTGGTGGTCTGTACACAACTCCTACTATCATTTTCTGCCCTTTGGTATTCCACAGCTCTACCCATACAGATTCCACATCATCCAAGCTAATGTCCTTCCTTACTATTGTGTTAATTTCCGCTTTAACCAGCAACGCTACCCCACCTTCTTTTCCTTTCTATCTATCCTTCCTGAATGTTGAATACCTCTGGAGGTTGAGTTCCCAGCCTTGGTCACCCTGGAGCCATGTCTTCGTAATCCCAATTATATCATCATCGTTAATAGCTGCCTGCGCAGTTAATTCGTCCACCTTATTATGAATACTCCTCGCATTGAGGCACAGAGCCTTCAGGCTTGTCTGTTTAACACACTTCTCGATTTCAAAATTCTATCCGTGTTTACAAATCCTTCCCTCGCCCCTCCCTATCTTTGTAATATTCTCCAGCCCCACAACCCCCCGAGATGTCTGCGCTCCTCTATTTCTGCCCTCTTGAGCATCCCTGATTATAATCGCTCAACTTTGGTGGCCGTGCCTTCAACTGCCTAGGCCCTAAGCTCTGGAACTCCCACCCTAAACCTCTTTACTTCTTTCTCCTTTCAGATGCTCCTTAAAACATATCTCTTTGACCAAGCTGTTGGTCACCTGCCCTAATTTCTTCTCATCTGGTGTGAAATTATTATTATTTCTTTGTCTCATTGCACTCCTATGAAGCGCCTTGGGCCTTTTTACTACTTTAAAGGCGCTATATAAATACAAGTTGATGTTGCCCCATTCCAACCCGTGTGTTCTCATGTTCCTTGTGTGGTTTTAGGGTTCATTTGCCTATGTACCTCAGCAAGCATGGATCCAAAATGATACCGTCCAGAACAACATCTTGTTCGGTTTAAAGCTGGAAGAATCTCGATACCAGAAGATTCTGGAGGCCTGCGCCCTGCTACCGGATCTTGAGCTTCTACCCGCTGGAGATCAAACCGAGATTGGAGAGAAGGTATTGGGGAAAGACGAAATCGGCATGTTTGATCGGGGCTGGGTGTCGTACAACATCTTTCAAGCCGTGCGTTCCAATTTTCTTTACCGTTTTGCTGATATGTTGAGAGACTTGGAAACCAGGGCTATCTTCATTGGAATAGAAAAGGAAGGGGAGCAGAGGGACCTTGGAGTGCATGTCCCCAGAATCCTGAAGGTAGCAGGCCAAGTAGATAAGGTGGTTAAGAAGGCATACGGAATGCTTGCCTTTGTTAGCCGAGGCATAAAATACAAGAGCAGGGAGGTAAGCCTTTAATGCCCATCCCTAATTGTCCCCGAGAAGGTGGTGGTGAGCTGCCTTCGACGACAAGGGAGGTTATGCTTGAACTGTATAAAACACTGGTTAGGCCAGAGCTAGAGTACTGCGTGCAGATCTGGTCACCGCATCACAGGAAAGATGTGCTTGGGCTAGAGAGGGTACGGAGGAGATTTACGAGGATGTCACCTGGACTGGAGAATTTTAGCTATGGCAAAAGATTGGATAGGCTGGGGTTGTTTGCTTTGCAACAGAGGAGGCTGAGGGGAGACCTTATTGAGGTGTATAAAATTATGAGGGGCCTAGCTAGAGTGGTAGGACGGACTTATCTCCCTTTATCATCATCACAGGCAGTCCCTCGGAATCGAGGAAGACTTGCTTCCATTCAACATGAGTCCTCAGGTGACTGAACAGTCCAATATGGGAGCCACAGTCCCTGTCACAGGTGGGACAGAGAGTGGTTGAGGGAAAGGGTGGGTGGGGAGTCTGGTTTGTCACATGCTCCTTCCGCTGCCTGCGCTTGGATTCTGCATGCTCTCAGCGATGGGACTCGAGGTGCTCAGCGCCCTCCCAGATGCTCTTCCTCCACTTGAAACAGATTGGGAGTCCCTGACCAACGACCGCACTAAGTGGAGGAAGTGTTATTTTCTTTAGCAGAGGGGTCAACAACCAGGGAGCATAGATTTAAAATAATTGGTAGAAAGTTTAGAGGAGATTTGAGTGGAAATGTTTTCACCCAGAGGGTGGTGGGGTTCTGGAACTCACTGCCTGAAAGGGCAGTAGAGGCAGAAACCCTCAGCATTATTTAAAACGTACCTAGATGCGCACTTGAAGTGCCATAACCTACAGGGCTGCAGACCTCGAGCTGGAAAGTGGGATTAGGCTGGATAGCTCTTTGTCGGCCAGCGAGGACACGATGGGCCGAAATGGCTTCCTTCCGTGCTGTAAATTTCTGTGATTCTTGGAAGAGGGAAGATCTAATCGGTCTCAACCGTGACTCGGTGATAACCCACTCACCTCGGAGTGGGATAGGTCCTGGTTTTGAGCCTTACTCCAGAACCGAGAACATAACTCAAGCTGACACTCCCAGTAGTGAAGGACGCTGCACTGTCAGAGGTGCCGTCTTTCGGATAGAAACATAGAAAATAGGTGCAGGAGTAGGCCATTCGGCCCTTCGAGTCTGCACCACCATTCAATGAGTTCATGGCTGAACATGCAACTTCAGTACCCCATTCTTGCTTTCTCGCCATACCCCTTGATCCCCCTAGTAGTAAGGACTTCATCTAACTCCTTTTTGAATATATTTAGTGAATTGGCCTCGACAACTTTCTGTGGTAGAGAATTCCACAGGTTCACCACTCTCTGGGTGAAGAAGTTTCTCCTCATCTCGGTCCTAAATGGCTTACCCCTTATCCTTAGACTGTGACCCCTGGTTCTGGACTTCCCCAACATTGGGAACATTCTTCCTGCATCTAACCTGTCTAAACCCGTCAGAATTTTAAACGTTTCTATGCGATCCCCTCTCATTCTTCTGAACTCCAGTGAATACAAGCCCAGTTGATCCAGTCTTTCTTGATAGGTCAATCCCGCCATCCCGGGAATCAGTCTGGTGAACCTTCGCTGCACTCCCTCAATAGCAAGAATGTCCTTCCTCAAGTTAGGAGACCAAAACTGTACACAATACTCCAGGTGTGGCCTCACCAAGGCCTGTACAACTGTAGCAACACCTCCCTGCCCCTGTACTCAAATCCCTTCGCTATGAAGGCCAACATGCCATTTGCTTTCTTAACCGCCTGCTGTACCTGCATGCCAACCTTCAATGACTGATGTACCATGACACCCAGGTCTCGTTGCACCTCCCCTTTTCCTAATCTGTCACCACTCAGATAATAGTCTGTCTCTCTGTTTTTACCACCAAAGTGGATAACCTCACATTTATCCACATTATACTTCATCTGCCATGCATTTGCCCACTCACCTAACCTATCCAAGTCGCTCTGCAGCCTCATAGCATCCTCCTCGCAGCTCACACTGCCACCCAACTTAGTGTCATCTGCAAATTTGTACAGTGTAAACAGCTGGGACCCCAGCACAGAACCTTGCGATACCCCACTAGTCACTGCCTGTCATTCTGAAAAGTCCCCATTTACTCCTACTCTTTGCTTCCTGTCTGACAACCAGTTCTCAATCCATGTCAGCACATTACCCCCAATCCCATGTGCTTTATAACTTTGCACATTAATCTCTTGTGTGTGACCTTGTCAAAAGCCTTCTGAAAGTCCAAATACACCACACCAACTGGTTCTCCCTTGTCCACTCTACTGGAAACATCCTCAAAAAATTCCAGAAGATTTGTCAAGCATGATTTCCCTTTCACAAATCCATGCTGACTTGGACCTATCAAGTCACCTCTTTCCAAATGCGCTGCTATGACATCCTTAATAATTGATTGCATCATTTTACCCACTACTGATGTCGGGCTGACCGGTCTATAATTCCCTGTTTTCTCTCTCCCTCCACTTTTGTGAGGTTACATTGGCTACCCTCCACTCGATAGGAACTGATCCAGAGTCAATGGAATGTTGGAAAATGACTGTCAATGCATCCGCTATTTCCAAGGCCACCTCCTTAAGTACTCTGGGATGCAGACCATCAGGCCCTGGGGATTTATTGGCCTTCAATCCCATCAATTTCCCCAACACAATTTCCCGACTAATAAGGATTTCCCTCAGTTTCTCCTTCTTACTCGACCCTCTGACCCCTTTTATATCCGGAAGGTTGTTTGTGTCCTCCTCAGTGAATACCGAACCAAAGCACTTGTTCAATTGGTCTGCCATTTCTTTGTTCCCCATTATGACTTCCCCTGATTCTGACTGCAGGGGACCTACATTTGTCTCTACTAACCTTTTTCTCTTTACATATCTATAGAAGCTTTTGCAGTCCGTCTTAATTTTCCCTGCAAGCTTCCTCTCGTACTCTATTTTCCCTGCCTAATTAAACCCTTTGTCCTCTTCTGCTGAGTTCTAAATTTCTCCCAGTCCCCGGGTTTGCTGCTATTTCTGGCCAATTTGTATGCCACTTCCTTGGCTTTAATACTATCCCTGATTTCCCTTGATAGCCACGGTTGAGCCACCTTCCCTTTTTTATTTTTACGCCAGACAGGGATGTACAATTGTTGTAGTTCATCCATGCGGTCTCTAAATGTCTGTCATTGCCCATCCACTGTCAACCCCTTAAGTATCATTCGCCAATCTATCCTAGCCAATTCATGCCTCATACCTTCAAAGTTACCCTTCTTTAAGTTCTGGACCATGGTCTCTGAATTAACTGTTTCATTCTCCATCCTAATGTAGAATTCCACCGTATTATGGTCACTCTTCCCCAAGGGGCCTCGCACAACGAAATTGCTAATTAATCCTCTCTCATTACACAACACCCAGTCTAAGATGGCCTCCCCCCTAGTTGGTTCCTTGACATATTGGTCTAGAAAACCATCCCTTATGCACTCCAGGAAATCCTCCTCCACCGTATTGCTTCCAGTTTGGTTAACCCAATCTATATGCATATTAAAGTCACCCATTTTCACTGCTGCACCTTTATTGCACGCTCTCCTAATTTCCTGTTTGATGCCCTCCCCAACATCACTACTACTGTTTGGAGGTCTGTACACAACTCCCACTAATGTTTTTTGCCCTTTGGTGTTCTGCAGCTCTACCCATATAGATTCCAAGCTAATGTCCTTCCTAACTATTGCATTAATCTCCTCTATAACCAGCAATGCTACCCCACCTCCTTTTCCTTTTATTCTATCCTTCCTGAATGTTGAATACCCTTGGATGTTGAGTTCCCAGCCCTGTTCATCCTGGAGCCACGTCTCTGTAATCCCAATCACATCTTATCTGTTAACATTTATTTCACAGTTAATTCATCCAGCTTATTGCGGATACTCCTTGCATTAAGACACAAAGCCTTCAGGCTTGTTTTTTTAACACCCTTTGTCCTGTTAGAATTATGATTTAGAATTATGATTTAGAATTATGATGGGCCATTAAACCGAGGTCCATGTCTGTCCTCTCGGGTGGAATTAAAAGATCCCACGGCCAACATTTGGATAAAGAGCAGGGGAGTTTTCCCTGGTGTACTGGGGCCAATATTGTTGGTCAGGCCACATTGTTCGCATGCCTGACACAAGACTCCCAAAGCAAGCGCTCTACTCGGAACTCCTTCATGGCAAGCGAGCCCCAGGTGAGCAGAGGAAATGTTACAAGGACACCCTCAAAGCTTCCTTGATAAAGTGCAACATCCCCACCGACACCTGGGAATCCCTGGCCAAAGACCACCCTAAATGGAGGAAGTGCTTCCAGGAGGGCGCTAAGCACCTCGAGTCTCGTCGCCGAGCGCATGCAGAAAACAAGCGCAGACAGCGGAAAGAGTGTGCGGCAAACCAGTCCCACCCTCCCTTACCCTCAATGATTGTCTGTCCCACCTGTGACAGGGACTGTGGCTCTCGTATCGGACTGTTCAGCCACCTAAGGACTCATTCTAAGAGTGGAAGCAAGTCCTCCTCGATTCCGAGGGACTGCCTATGATGATGATGATGGGTATGGTCCCTCAACCAATCATCACTTAAACAGATATTCTGGTCATTATTACATTGCTGTTTCTGGGAACTTGCTGTGCGCAAATTGGGTTGTATCACGTTGGATCTGGAGGGTTGTTTGGATCGGGAACGCTCGCCCTGAAAAGGTGATTCCCTCAATAATTTTCAAAGGGGGCTGGACGGGTACTGGAGGGTGAGGAAAGCGGGGGATGTGGGACTAAGATTGACTGCTCTGTCAAAGAGCCAGCACTGGCTCGACGGGCCGAATGGCCTCTTTCTGTGCTGTGATTCTGTGTAAAGGAGACGGCCACTGGCTGATTGGATGGCTTTCTTTTCCAGGGTATCAACCTGAGCGGTGGGCAGAAGCAGCGGGTCAGCCTGGCGAGGGCAGTGTACAGTACGGCTGATATCTTCATCCTGGATGACCCTCTCTCTGCTGTGGATGCCCGTGTGGGCAAGCACATCTTCGACCAGGTCATTGGTCCGAGTGGCCTGCTAAACCACAAGGTGAGGTGTGGATTCCTGGAATGTATTAAAAAAAACATTGGTGAGCAGATAAATTAGTGCCAGTGTTTTTGCACCAAATCAGGTACAGCACAGGGTTAGATACAGAGTAAAGCTCCCTCTACACTGTCCCATCAAACACTCTCAGGGCAGGTACAGCACGGGGTTAGATACAGAGTAAAGCTCCCTCTACACTGTCCCATCAAACACTCCCAGGGCAGGTACAGCACGGGTTAGATACAGAGTAAAGCTCCCTCTATACTGTCCCATCAAACACTCCCAGGGCAGGTACAGCAAGGGTTAGATACAGAGTAAAGCTCCCTCTACACTGTCCCATCAAACACTCCCAGGGCAGGTACACCACGGGTTATATACAGAGTAAAGCTTCCTCTGCACTGTCCCATCAAACACTCCCAGGGCAGGTACAGCACGGGTTAGATACAGAGTAAAGCTCCCTCTACACTGTCCCATCAAACACTCCCAGGGCAGATACAGCACGGGTTAGATACAGAGCAGTCCGTACAAGGATGGGTTGGAATCCTGGCTGTATGTCCCTCTCCCTGACTCACAGGTGCGTAAGCTGACACTCACACCCCCGGAGCTTCGCTGGTTGATATCAGCCTACTCTGCACAGACTGGGGATTGAAACAGGGATCCTCCTGCTCTCTATGCCACAGCCTCATACTACTAAGAACCATAGAATCTTACAGCACAGGAGGAGTCCATTCGGCCCATCATGCCTGTGCCAGCTCTGTGAAAGAGCTCTCCAATCAGTCCCACTCTCCCTGCTTTTTCCTCGTAGCTCTGCACATTTCTCCTTTTCAAGTATTTATCCCATTCCTTTTGGGAAGGTACTATTGATTCTGCCTTGTACCGTTTCAACTGTTTTTTTCAAAGGGAGGATAATGTCCCTCTTTCAGTGGGCAGCACTCTCGCCACTAAGTCAGAAGGTTGTGTGTTCAAGTCCCACTCCAGGGATTGAACACCTAAATCCAGGCTAACACTCCCAGTGCAGTACTGAGGGAGTGCTGCACTGTCGGAGGTGCCGTCTTTCGGACGAGATGTTAAAATGAGGCCCCGTCTGCTCTCTCAGCTGGGTGTAAATTTCTCATGGCACTATTTCGAAGAAGAGCAGGGGAGTTATCCCTGATATCGTGGTCAATATTTATCCCTCAATCAGCATAACAAATACTGAAAATTCTGAATTTGCTGTTTGTGGGAGCTTGCTGTGCGCAAATTGATCGCCGCGTTTCCTACTTTACAACAATGACTACACTCCAAAAGAACTGCATTGGCTGTGAAGCGCTTTGAGATGTGCTGAAGTGGAGAAAGGCACTACCAAAATGCAAGTCTTTATTTCTGTATGCTCTTTCTGACTGCCACAGGGAGTGGCTGAGGCGAATAGCATAGATGCATTTAAGGGGGAAGCTGGATAAACACATGAGGCAGAAAGGAATAGAAGGACCTGCTGACAGGGTGAGATGGGGAGGGGCGGGAGGAGGCTGGTGTGGAGCCTAAACACCGGCACGGACCTGTTGAGCCGAATGGCCAGTTTCTGTGCTGTAAATATTGTGTAATTCTCTGACTGGCGGACACCTTGGGGTGGAAATTTGGTCGGCGTCTCAGTTAGCGGCCATAAGGGGCAGTAATGCGTGTGTAATCGCTTAGCGACCGGGCGCGTAGCTTGTAGCACCCCGCCGGAAAATTCAGTTGAGGCTCATCATCATAGGCGCCCCTCGGAGTCGAGGAAGACTTGCTTCCACTCTTAAAATGAGTCCTTAGGTGGCTGAACAGTCCAATACGAGAGCCACAGTCCCTGTCACAGGTGGGACAGACAATGGTTGAGGGCTGACTGGGGTGTGAAACGCTAACTATCTGTCCGATCATGACGTCGGACGGGTGCAACGCCCGCCACCAATCACGTCTGGAAAAAAAACAGTGGATACAGCCGTCCACAGTCGTTAACCAGTGGCTGCTTAACGGGATGAGGAAGCACTTCCCTCGGGAGGTCACAGTCAGCGCAACATTTTACACACAGCACAGTGCGTGAGCCTCTCGAGTTTGAAGCGGCAGACAGACATCACAGCGCGGCTTGAAAACAAGTGAAAATGGGTGCATTACTAGTCTGACAGTGGGATTTCAAATCAGACTTCGGAGCGTGCACAATGGATTCCAGAATTTAACATGAGGATTTCCGTTAACGCCCCCCCCCAGGTCAGGCATGTGATGGCTGATTTAGCCCTGTCAGCTCTTGGCCCGATTCAACCAAATTTATCAGCGGGATGCGCAGACTTTTTCAAGGGGCTCCACTTGCCGCTCCGCCTGGATTAATGCCTGAAAGTGGGCGGTAACAAATTTCCACCCCCATTATGTTTTTAAACAGACTCGAATTCTTGTGACGCACGGAGTCACATTCCTGCCTCAGACGGATGAGATCGTGGTGCTGGTCGATGGCGGTGTGTCTGAGGTGGGGGCGTACGCAACGCTAAAGGCCAACCAGGGGGCGTTCGCGGACTTCCTCCACACGTACGGTGACGAGAGGAGCAGGCAGGAGGACGAGGCGACCGGTACAGCCACCCAGCCACCCCCCAGCAGCCACCACCCCCCCGGCCACAGACGGATCCCTCTGCTCAGCTTCCGCGGTTACACACGACACGGGACGGGTCGGGCGTTTAAACCGCGTCTCCGGCACCGCTCCGCCTTTGCGCCGCGGACAGAGCGAATCCGCGGCATGGTGGGAACAAGGCGCACGACAACGCAGAACGGGGAACGATGCCCTTCATCTCGTCGGGCCAGCGCCTTTCGCGGCTCGTGCACGACTCGCTGACCACCACCCCCCTCCCCACCACCCACGCTCGAGATTCTCTGTGCCAATCAGATTTAACCTCAATTGCTTTTCTCGACAGTTAACAACTTGCGTTTATATAGCGCCTTTAACGTTGCTTAACCACCCCAAGGCGCTTCACAGGAACGATTATCGAACTAAACTTGACACTGAGCCGCATAAAGAGATATTAGGACAGGTGACCAAAAGCTTGGTCACAGAGGTAGGTTTTAAGGAGAGAGAGAGGCGCAGAGGTTTAGGGAGGGAATTACAGAGCTTGGGTCCCAGGCAGCTTAAGGCACAGCCGCCAATGATGGGGCGATTATAATCATGGATGCGTAAGAGGGCAGAATTAGAGGAGCGCAGAGATCTCGGAGGGTTACAGGGCTGGAGGGGGTTACAGAGATGGGGAGGGGCGAGGCCATGGAGGAATTTGAAAACAAGGATGAGAATTCTAAAATTGAGGTGTTGCTGGACCAGCAGCCAATGTAGGTTAGTGAGCACAGAGTGACAGGTGAACGGGACTTGGTGTAAGTTAGGACACGAGGCAGTGAGCACAGGGGGTGATGGGTGAGTGGGACTCGGTGCGAGTTAGGACACGGGACAGTGAGCACAGGGGGTGATGGGTGAGCGGGACTTGGTGCGAGTTAGGATACGGGGCAGTGAGCACAGGGGGTGATGGGTGAGCGGGACTTGGTACGAGTTAGGATACGGGGCAGTGAGCACAGGGGGTGATGGGTGAGTGGGTTTTGGTGCGAGTTAAGACAAGGGGCAGCAAGCACAGGGGGTGATAGGTGAGCGGGTCTTGGTGCGAGTTAAGATATGGATCCGCAGAGTTTTGGATGGGCTGAAGTTTATGGAGGGTGGAGGATGGGAGGCCGACCAGGTGAGTGTTGGAATAGTCAGGTCTGGAGATAACAAAGATGTGGATGAGGGTTTCAGCAGCAGATAGGCTGAGGCAGGGGTGGGGACAGACGATGTTACGGAGATGGAAGTAGGCGGCCTTAGTGAGCGTTTATGGAGGTCGGAAGCTCGGCTCAGGGTCGTATAGGGTGCAGAGGTTGTAAATGGGATGGTTCAGCCTCAGACAGTGATCAGCACAGTGTCTCAATCCTGGACCGAGAGTCTATCACACAAGCCCTTCAGACATCCGGTACTCCGCCGTTCTGGCACCGCCCGGCCCATTTTGCCTCGCCTGATTTCCTGGCACTTCCCACCCCCTCCCCCTTTACAAACACGTCTCATTCGGGACGTGTAACACACGCATTCTGTAAGGGGTGGTTTGCAGGGGGTCAGCTTTCCCTTCTGACCTTATATGAGCGGTTCCGAATCGCTCCCACACCCTTGGTTCTAGACACTGGAATTATGAAGGGACTGTGACAGACTTGGACAGACAATCGGTTTCAAGGTAGGAAGCAGGTATGGCTTTATTGTGTTTAAAAAGAAGTAAAAGGCACACCTTTAATAACACACACAGACCAATACACACTGAGGGGTACAACACATTGAATAAAATGTCAAATTGCAGCCTGTGGGGAAAAGAATACAGTTTAAACTCTAAATGGGGTAAAGAGGAGAATGCAGATACACAAGTTATCCCAGCCTCCCTCCCCCAATTCCCCTAACTAACTAAGTTATAGCTCTGTGGGTTCAGGGGCCATGCTCACCAATCCCCTTTTGACAGTTGCCGGTGAATCGCGGTTTCGGGGTTCGCTGCACTTGGCCTTCTAGGCGAGCCGCACCCTGGACACAGGAGAGGACTTCGGACTGCGTAGTCTTCGGTTGGGGTGCGTCCGTTGATGCGGTAAGTTGCGTTTTGGATGTATGGGGTAAGTACCCACTTTCTTTGGTTAGGAATAGTTTTAGTTAGTCCCTTTTGGTAATTTCTCACCCGTTGGTCGTTCCGAAGTAGATTGTAGAGTGGAAATAAATGTCGATTCTTCGGTTTTTGCTGAGTTGGTTTTGGTTGGTCGTTTCGCTGGTTGTGGTGGCCTGGGTTGTCAATTTGGTTGCTGACAACCTTCCATTTCGTGGGCCTCGTGCTCGGTCGGTCCTTGATGATTTCTTGTAGTTTCCTTCACTACTCTATTTCTTCACTCCCCACCTCCGGCTGCTTGTGTCTGTCTGTCTTTGAGTCTGTGTTCTGCTGTTCGAGTCTGTGTCCTGCTTTCTGTGTTCTGTTCCTTGGTAAAACTGGGAATAGATATACCCACAAAAGGCTTCCTTATCTCCCACCAAATCTAGCCCAGCTAACTGAAACTTGATTAAGTGGTTTTAATCTGGCGTTAATAGGCTTTTCGAAGTTGATGAGCTCTCCATTGTGCTAGTCTGGCCTGAGCCAGATATTTCTATGCCTGTTGAAAAGATGTTGGAATATGTATGTGGCATTTGGGTCCTTTGGGTGTGGTGGATAAACATTTCTTCCATCGTTGATTGTTTAAATGCTAATGTTTTCAAGGGGCAAGTTTCGAGGGTATACAGTTCCCAGACAATTTGATTAGTTCCAATGTCCAAACTGGCCCTTTAGATATTGACCCCACTCCTTTTCTTGCAGACCCAACATACACCTTTTAAAAATCCCAAATTCGATTAAAGTTCGTAGTTTCTTCCATGTGCACTTTAGGATTTCAAACTTTCTGGTAGATAGTTCCAAATTAAATTCCCTTTCCTATGAATCCAAACACTGGGGGGGGGGGGTCTCCATGAATGCACCCCCTTTTATCCCCTGCAGGCCTCGTCTGCCCCTTTAAAATTCATTTGTGTCCCAAAGTTTTCCTTCCATTTTAAAAGTCCAGAAAGGGATTCTTCTCCTCTGCAGGGGAAAGGTACCTGGAATCTTTGCGAGATATTGGTAAATTCTACAGTTCCGAGGCTCACACTTCCTGCACTTTGAACACAACCCTCCTGTTGGGCTAGCCGTGTTCTGATTCCGTCATCTCCAGCCCCGAAGTGCCACGGGAATGTGCACGGTGCAAACCGTTCTGGTCCCTGAACATCAGATGTCGTTGAGCAACTGAGAAAAACATGCATCACCCTAGGATTGGAGGATGAGTATGTATATATTGTGGGGTGTGTGTGCGTGAGTGAGTGGGTGTGTGAGTGTGTGTGTGCGTGTGCGTGTGTGTGAGTGGGTGAGTGAGTGCGGGTGAGTGAGTGTGTGTGAGTGAATGGATGTGAGAGTGTGAGTGGGTATGTAAGTGTGTGTGGTGTGTTGTGAATGTGAGTGTATGTGTTGTGAGTGGGTGTGTGTTGTGAATGTGTGAGTGTGTGTGAGTGAGTCTGTCTGCCTGTCTGTCTGTCTGTCTGTGTGTGTGAGTACAAACTCCAGTTGGTCTGAACACAAACCTTACTGCCATGGGCAGACACAACAATGGGGGAGCTAAAGAGCCAGCTATGGACGCCGTACCAAAAGGTAGTTCACCGCGCGAAAAGCCGTGAGACGATAACATAAAGTGAAAAGACAAATGTTTCTTCATTTCATAGTTTGCTCTTTCATGCTATTCAGAGCAGAGAAGGCTAGGAGGAAATTTAATAGAGATGTTCAAAACCATGAATGGTTTTGAAAGAGTAAATAAGGAGAAACAGTTTCCAGCGGCAGGAGGGTCAGTATCCAGAGGACACAGATTTAAGGTGATTGGCAAAAGAACCAGAGGGGGAGATGAGGGAAATAAATGTATGCAGTGAGTTGTTGTGATCTGGAACGCGCTGCCTGAAAGGGCGGTGGGAGCAGATTCAACAGTAACTTTCAAAAGGGAATTGGATAAATACTTGAACAAAAACATTTGCAAGGCAATAGGGAGAGAGCAGGGGGTTGGGACTGATTGAACAGCTCTACCAAAGAGCAGGTCGGCACGATGGACCGAATGGCTCCCTTCTCTGATACATCATTCTGTGATACGTCATTCTGTGATACTATGTGCTTTCAGTCAATGTGGTGATGGAGGAAGATCTTGCTCAGGGCGATGATCCGGAACCACAGGTGGACGAACATCCAGGGGATGCGGTGACCATGGCGCTGAAACGGGAGAACAGCGAGAGAGCGAGACGCAGGAAGGGGAGGTAAACGTCAAAAATAATACCCGCCACCAATGATTTCTTCTTCGAAAGGTGACTGCGAGATTAAATCTTCAATCTTTTTGGATATCAGAGTGAGGGGTGGCACTGTATGGAACAGATTATTTGCAGGGCTGTGGGGAGGAAGCAGAGGGAGTGCGACTAATCTATCAATGGGACGGCACATGTGCAATGGGCAGAACGGCCTCCTTCTGAGCTGTATGATTCTGTGGTTCTGTTGGGCTGATACACTATCGGACACTCCGAGCATGAACTGTCTCTCGCAGGGAGCGCGGATTGACGTTGAGGGGCTCACGTTTTTACACCCAAGAGAGCGCCTCTCGACATCACAAGCCTCCGATCATGGGATCAGTCCTCACGTTACAGCGTTTCTCATCCAGCACTAGCGTACCTTGCCCAGGAGCCATTTACACGCGAGCCTACACGATCGAGCCTGATCCTGTCCTCGCACACGCACACACACATACTGACACACACACTCACACACACACACATGCACACACAAGCACGCATACGAACGCACATACACACGCACAAATACTCACTCACTCTCACTCATGCACACACAAACACACACGCACTCACACTGAAACACACATGCACATGCATACACTGAATCACGCATACACACATGCCACACACATACATACACACACACATGCACACATATGCACACATGCACACACACATGCATACATTCACACACATGCATGCATGTGCACACACACACACATGCATGCATACACACATGCATGCACACACACACAGACATGCAAGCATGCACACACTGTCACACACACACAATCTCATACACACACTTACACACACACACTCACACACACATACGCACACATGTACGCACACACACACACACGAACATGCACAAACATGTACACACATGCACACACACTCAGAAACACACACACACACATGCTCATACACACACTGATACACGCACACACAAACATACACGCATTCATGTTCCAGCAGGAGTTACAGGATGGTGATCAGGAGCAAGAGCCCCGGCTAATTCTCTCTCCCTAGCTCAGGCAGGCCATTTGAAGTGTCCCTTTCATAACCTGTGGGAGCACTTTTGCCTCTGACTCAGAAGGTTATGGATTCAAGTCCCACTCCAGGAACTTGAGCACCTAATCTAGGCTGACACTCCAGTGCAGTACTGAGGGAGTGCTGCACTATCGGAGGTGCCGTCTTTCGGGTGAGACGTTACACCCTCTCAGGTGGACGTAAAAGAACCCATAGCATTATTCGAAGAAGAGCAGGAGGGTTATCCCTGATGTCCTGGGGCCAATATTTATCGCTCAACCAACATAACAAAAACAGATTATCTGGCCACTATCACATTGCTGTTTGTGGGAGCTTGCTGTGCGTAAATTGGCTGCTGTGTTTCCTACATTACAACAGTGACTATACTCCAAAAGTACTTCATTGGTTGTAAAGCGCTTTGAGACGTCCTGAAGTTGTGGGAAGCGCAATAGAAATTTTAAAAGAAGCAAGACTTGTATTTCTATAGCTGGAGTATTGTGTGCAGTTTTGGTCTCCTTACCTAAGGAAGAATATACTTGCCATAGAGGGAAACATAGAAACATAGAAAATAGGTGCAGGAGTAGGCCATTCGGCCCTTCGAGTCTGCACCACCATTCAATAAAATCATGGCTGATCATTCACCTCAGTACCCCTTTCCTGCTTTCTCTCCATACCACTTGATCCCTTTAGCCGTAAGGGCCATATCTAACTCCCTCTTGAATATATCCAATGAACTGGCATCAACAACTCTCTGCGGTAGAGAATTCCACAGGTTAACAACTCTCTGAGTGAAGAAGTTTCTCCTCATCTCAGTCCTAAATGGCTTACCCCTTATCCTTAGACTGTGTCCCCTGGTTCTGGGCTTCCCCAACATCGGGAACATTCTTTCTGCATCTAACCTGTCCAGTCCTGTCAGAATGTTATATGTTTCTATGAGATCCCCTCTCATCCTTCTAAACTCCAGTGAATACAGGCCCAGTCGATCCAGTCTCTCCTCATATGTCAGTCCTGTCATCCCGAGAATCAGTCTGGTGAACCTTCGCTGCACTCCCTCAATAGCAAGAACGTCCTTCCTCAGATTAGGAGACCAAAACTGAACACAATATTCCAGGTGAGGCCTCACCAAGGCCCTGTACAACTGCAGTAAGACCTCCCTGCTCCTATACTCAAATTCCCTAGCTATGAAGGCCAACATACTATTTGCCTTCTTCACCGCCTGCTGTACCTGCATGCCAACTTTCAATGACTGATGTACCATGACACCCAGGTCTCATTGCACCTCCCTTTTCCTAATCTGCCGCCATTCAGATAATATTCTGCCTTCACGTTTTTGCCACCAAAGTGGATAACCTCACATTTATCCACATTATACTGCATCTGCCATTCATTTTCCCACTCACCTAACCTGTCCAAGTCACTCTGCAGCCTCTTAGCATCCTCCTCACAGCTCACACCGCCACCCAGCTTAGTGTCATCTGCTAATTTGGAGATATTACACTCAATTCCTTCATCAAAATCATTAATGTATATTGTAAATAGCTGGGTTCCCAGCGCTGAGTCCTGCGGCACCCCACTAGTCACTGCCTGCCATTCTGAAAAGGACCCATTTATCCCGACTATCTGCTTCGGGAGTGCAACGAAGGTTCACCAGACTGATTCCTGGGATAGCAGGACTGCTGTATGAGGAGACATTGGGTCGACTAGGCCTGTATTCACTAGAGTTTAGTAGGATGAGAGGGGATCTCGTTGAAACGTATAAAATTCTGACTGGGTTGGACAGACTGGGTGCGGGCTGGGAAGTCTAGAACAAAGGGTCTCAGGATACGGGGTAGGAAATTTAGGACCGAGATGAGGAGAAATTGTTTCACTCAGAGGGTGGAAAACCTATGAAATTCTCTACCACAGCAAGCTGTGGAGGCCAAGCCACTGAATATATTTAAGAAGGAAATAGATAGATTTCCAGACACAAAAGGCATCAAGGGGTATGGGGGAAAAGTGGGAATATGGTGTTGAGATAGAGGATCAGTCATGATCAAAATGAATGGCGGTGCAGGCTCGAAGGGCCGAATGGCCTACTACTGCTCCTATTTTCTATGTTTCTTTCACCACCTCAGGACGTCTCAAAGCGCTTTACAGCCAATAAATGAATATTGAAGTGCAGTCACTGTTGTAATGTGAGAACATTGTCCACAAGCCAGACACGAGACTCCCAAAGCAAACGCTCTACTCGGAACTCCTTCACGGCAAATGAGCCAAAGGTGGGCGGAGGAAACGTTATGAGGACACCCTCAAAGCCTCCCTGATAAAGTGCAACATCCCCACCGACACCTGGGAGTCCCTGACCAAAGACCGCCCTAAGTGGAGGAAGTGCATCCGGGAGGGTGCTGAGCACCTCGAGTCTAGTCGCCGAGAGCAAGCAGAAATCAAACGTAGACAGCAGAAGGAGCGTGCGGCAAACCAGACTCCCCACCCAACCTTTCCCTCAATGACTGTCTGTCCCACCTGTGACAGGGACTGTGGCTCTCGTATTGGACTGTACATCATCATCATTATAGGCAGTCCCTCGGAATCGAGGAAGACTTGCTTCCACTCTTAAAATGAGTCCTTAGGTGGCTGAACAGTCCAATACGAGAGCCACAGACCCTGTCACAGGTGGGACAGATAGTCGTTGAGGGAAAGGGTAGGTGGGGAGTCTGGTTTGCCGCACACTCTTTCCACTGCCTGTACTTGATTTCTGCATGCTCTCGGCGATGAGACTCGAGGTGCTGAGTGTCCTCCCGGATGCACTTCCTCCACTTAGGGTGGTCTTTGGCCAGGGACTCCCAGGTGTCAGTGGGGATGTTGCACTTTATCAGGGAGGCTTTGAGGGTGTCCTTGCAACGTTTCCTCCGCCCACCTTTGGCTCGTTTGCCGTGAAAGAGTTCCGAGTAGAGCGCTTGCTTTGGTCACCTAAGGACTCATTTTTAGAGTGGAAGCAAGTCTTCCTCGATTCCGAGAGACTGCCTATGATGATGATGGGGTGGGAACATGCAGAGCCGATGTTTTCCCAGGCCTCTGTGGTGTAGTGTGACAGCGGGAAGCTCACGGACCAATTGAACATTCGGGAGGAGCAGCTGGCCAGAGGGGGTTTAAACCTGTAACTTTGGATCTTTCTTCAGCAGAAGCAGCATGAGAGTTTCTCTGAAGAAGGACACGAGAAACAAGGACCTGGGGTCGGAGAAGAAAGGACGTGCGGAAATGGTGACGGGTCAGAGGCTAATCGAGAAAGAGACTGTGGAAACAGGAAAGGTAACGTCCCAACTGCGTACGAGAGCAGGTGCGGTGGCCTGGCCTGGAAATCGGCGTGGTCCCGGCCTGCAAGACCATCAGCAGGCCAGGGCCATTAGAGGGAGCAGCGTGCGGCGGCATACCACTGCAGGGAGAGCGTGTGCTGCTGCAGGAGGGCGACAGCTACGAAGCCAGGTCGCTGATTGCAGTGCGGGCAGGCACAGCAGGAGTGACGACGGAGCAGCAAGAGTCCATACAGGGATGTGACCGGGGCCCAGGAGAGGCGCGAGTTCGGGGCCCAGAGAGGCGAGGGCCCAGGGTCAGCATGGGCCAGCCCACACTGCGATATGTGTGCCCGCTCGATCCATGCAGCAGAGCTGGTCTCCAGTCGTCTTGGGTAACCCTTGCCACTGGACAAGACCTAGCTCTGTCAAGCCCGTGTTAAAACAATCCACGCACAGGTATCTTCCACCCTCCAACATGTAGTTTGGGATCTGCAATATTAGTTCGGGATCTGTAACATTGAAACACCTGTGAACTCATCCCTTTTTGGCGTGGAAGCAAGTCATCCTCGCTTCGAGGGACTGCCTATGAATAAATGTTGAAGTTTGAAAACCATTGTCCTGTAGACTGATTATCAAAGAAAGCAGCTGGAGACAACGGGGTCCCAACTTTAGGAATGAGCGCAGTTGGTGATTATTGCAGCCCATTGGCGTAGTGCTTTTAAAAAATTTGTTCCTGGAATGTGGGCGTCGCCGGCAAGGCCAGCCTTTAATGCCCATTCCTAATTGCCCTCAAGAAGGTGGTGGTGAGATGCCTTTGAATACAAGAGCAGGGAGGTTGTGCTTGAACTGTATACAACACTAGTTAGGCCACAGCTGGAGTACTGCGTGCAGTTCTGGTCACCACATTTCAGGAAAGATGTGATTGCACTAGAAAGGGTACAGAGGAGATTTACTAGCTTGTTGCCTGGACTGTAAAACTTTAGTTCTGCGGACAGATTGGGTAGGCTGAGGTTATTTTCTTTGGACCGAGGAGGCCAAGGGGAGACCTCACTGAGGTGTATAAAATTATGAGGGGCCTGGACAGAGTGGATAGGAAGGACCTATTTCCCTTGGCAGAGGGGTCAACAACCAGGAGGCATAGATTTAAAGTAATTGGCCGGAGGTTTCGAGGGGATTTGAGGGGAAATTTCTTCACCCAGAGGTCTGGAACTCACTGCCTGAAAGGATGGTAGAGGCAGAAACCCTCACCACATTTAAAAAGTACTTGGATGAGCACTTGAAGTGCCATAACCTACAGGGCTACGGACCAAGAGCTGGAAAGTGGGATTAGGCTGGATAGCTCTTTGTCGGCCAGCGCGGACATGATGGGCCGAAATGGCTTCCTTCCGTGCTGTGAATTTCACAGCAGTAGTCCTTGTTGTGAAGGTACTCTCATATTGCTTTAGGGAGGGAGTTCTAAGATTTTGACCCAGCAATGATGAAGGAATGGCGATATATTTCCAAGTCAGGATGGTGTGTAACTTGGAGGGGAACTTGCAGGTGATAGTGTTCCAAAGCGCCTGCTGCCCTTGTCCTTCTAGGTGGTAGAGGCCGCTGGTTTTTGAGGTGCTGTAGAAGAAACTTTGGCGAGTTGCTGCAGTGCATCTTGTAGATGGTACACACTGCAGCCACGGTGCGCTGGTGTTGGAGGGAGTGGATGTTTAAGGTGGTGGATGGGGTGCCGATCAAGCAGGCTGCTTTGTTTTGGATGTTGTCGAGCTTCTCGAGCGTTGTTAGAGCTGCACTCATCCAGGCAAGTGAGAGTATTCCATCACACTCCTGACTTGTACCTTGCAGATGGTGGAAAGGCTTTGGGCAGTCAGGAGGTGATACACTCGCTGCAGAATACCCAGCCTCTGACCTGCTCTTGTTGCCACAGTATTAATATGGCTGGTCCAGTTAAGTTTCTGGTCAGTGGTGACCCCCAGGATATTGATGGTTTGTCAGTCATGGCCCCTTTAGACTGACTATCAAAGGTAACAGTTGGGGGGTGGTCCCAACTCTAGGGATGAGGGCAGTTGCCGATTGTTGCAGCCCATTGGCGCAGGGCTCAAAGTGGGTAGGACTGGGGTTATTTCAAGATCCTCTACAAGGTTAGTTCTCAGCCTTGCCAATACCCATCATCATCATAGGCAGTCCCTCAAAATCGAGGAAGACTTGCTTCCACTCTAAAAATGAGTTCTTAGGTGACTGTACAGTCTAATACGGGAATTACAGTCTCTGTCACAGGTGGGACAGATAGTCATTGAGGGAAAAGGTGGGTGGGGAGTCTGGTTTGCCACGCGCTCTTTCCGCTGCCTGCATCTAGTTTCTGCATGCTCTCGGTGACGAGACTCGAGGTGCTCAGCGCCCCCCCTGCACTTCCTCCACTTAGGGCGGTCTTTGGCCAGGGACTCCCAGGTATCGGTGGGGATGTTGCATTTTATCAAAGAGACTTTGAGGGTGTCCTTGAAACGTTTCCTCTGCCCACCTTGGGTTTGCTTGCCATGTAGGAGTTCCAAGTAGAGCGCTTGCTTTGGAATCTCCTGTCGGGCATGCGAGCATTGTGGCCCGCCCAGCAGAGCTGGTCAAGTGTGGTCAGCGCTTCAATGCTGGGGATGTTGGCCTGGTCGAGGATGCTAATATTGGGTGCATCTGTCCTCCCAGGGGATTTGCAGGATCTTGCGGAGACATCGTTGGTGGTATTTCTCCAGCGATTTGAGTTAATGGCCGATAAGGAGAAGGAAAGTCCTTTTCCCTGAATAGAACAGAAGACCAATGGATCAATGACTTATGGGAGAGTGGCTTTGAGGATGAAGATCAGCCATGATCTTATTGAATGGCGGAGCAGGCTCGAGAGGCTGAATGGCCGACTCCTGCTCCTATTTCTTATGTTCTTATGTATGTTCGTATGAGTAGGCCCTATGGCCCCTCAAACTCGCCCCATTCAATAAGTTCATGTTTGACCTCAACTCAACTTTCTCGCCTGATCCCCATATCCCTTGATTCCCCTTGAGTCCAAAATCTATCGATCTCAGTCTTGAATATAATCAGAGACTCAGCATCCACAGCCCTCTGGGGTAGAGAATTCCAAAGATTCACAGCCCTCTGAGTGAAGAAATTCCTCCTCATCTCAGTCCTAAATGACCGACCCCTTATCCTGAGACTGTGGCCCCTGGTTCTAGACTCTCCAGCTAGGGGGGGCACACACGACTTCTCAGCATCTACCCTGTCAATCGCCCTCAGAATCAATGAGATCACCTCTCATTCTTCTAAACTCCAGAGCATAGAGGCTCAGTCTACTCAATTTCTCACAGGACAACCCTCTCGTCCCAGGGGTCAGTCTGGTGAATAAGAGTGCGTTTGATTTTTGATTGACAGGTGAAGTTCTCGGTCTACTGGAAATACCTGCGGGCCATTGGCTGGCTATACTCCATGTTGATAATGCTGCTGTACTTCGCTCAGAACGTGGCGGCCATTGGGCAGAACCTATGGCTCAGCGACTGGACCAACGATGCCACCCGTTATGCCAACACCACCTACCCGGCATCTGCGCGGGATCAGCGTATTGTCATCTTTGGGGCTCTGGGACTCGCACAAGGTTGGTGGGTCGTGACTCAACAGGCGGGGTCAGTGGGCGGCATAATGTATTTTCTTCCTGGGTTCTTTGCTTAAGACTTATGAGGAAAGGTTGAGTGGGTTGGGCCTCTACTGATTGGAATTCAGAAGAATGAAAGGTGATCTTATCGAAACATATAAGATTATGAGGGGGCTTGACAAGGTGGATGCGGAGAGGATGTTTCCACTGATAGGGGAGACTAGAATGAGAGGGCATGATCTTAGAATAAGGGGCCGTGCATTTAAAACTGAGATGAGGAGAAATTTCTTCTCTTAGAGGGTGCAAATCTGTGGAATTCGCTGTCTCAGAGAGCTATGGAAGCTGGGACATTGAATAAATTTAAGACAGAGATAGACAGTTTATTAACCGATGGCATTAAGGGGTTATGGGGAGCGGGCAGGGAAGTGGCCCTGAGTCCATGATCGGATCAGCCATGATCGTATTAAATGGCAGAGCAGGCTCGAGGGGCCATATGGCCTACTCCTGCTCCTATTTCTTATGTTCTTATGTTCTTGTGTAATTCGTAGCAACACATTGCTATTGAGAACTAGTTGGTTTATTAGCAAAAGGTTTAACAATCACACTGCACATTACCAGTTCATCCACCAGGCTCACAACCACCTGCCTCATCGTGGGTCCCCTGAACCCAACTGGCTGGGGTTTTATTGAGTCTGATGGACATCATGTGACTGGCTAAGCCACTCCCAATTCAACAGCTCAACAAACCTGTGAGCATACTCACAGGTGCATACATTACAGCCGGCAAAGAAACAGTCAACTTTATCTCATTTGCCACTCTTGTCGTCCGGTACTTGGGCCATAACGCAAGTTTTCTGTCTGAGGCAGAATCACACTGATACGTCCTTGCTACACAGTATAAATGCACACGAGGCCCATGCTTCAGAGAAGGTCAGTCTATGACCTGTCCTTTATTCCTTAGCACTCAAGTGATGAAGGTGGGTGGAGCTTCCCCTTTTATACCTGAAGGTCCAGGTTAGGAGTGTCTCCCACCTAGTGGTCAGTGTTCTCACGGTGTACAACTTAGGTCAGTTTATACATGGGTTACAATGCTGGTTGAATACATGACATCACCTCCCCCCCAAAGTCTTATTGGGATCACAGGTTGAGTCTCTCTGGTGGTTTACGCTCCCTTGTAGAGCGCCTGAGTTGGGGCTCCGGTTGTTGGGCGCTGGCCTGAGTGTCTGCTGTTTGCAGTGCCTCAGGCCTGTCCGGACTGCCCACAGTGACTGGGCTCTCCTCCCTTTGTTTCCGGTGTTCGGTCACCTGTGGTGGAGTGAACTCTATATCGTGTTCTTCCTCTGCTTCTTCTATGGGGTTGCTGAACCTCCTTTTTGTTTGATCCACATGTTTGCGGCAGATTTGTCCATTGGTAAGTTTAACTACCAGAAACCTATTTCCCTCTTTGGCAACCACAGTGCCTGCGAGCCATTTGGGCCTTGCAGCATAGTTGAGAACAAAAACAGGATAATTTACATCAATACATCGCGCCCTCGCATTCCTGTCATGGTAGTGATATTGTGACTGGCGCCTGCTCTCGACAATTTCTTTCATGGTGGGGTGTATAAGGGATAATCGGATTTTGAACGTCCTTTTCATTAGTAGCTCTGCGGGTGGAACCCCTGTGAGTGAGTGTGGTCGGGATCTATAGGCCAACAGGAGGCGTGATAAGCGGGTTTGTAGGGAACCCCCTTGGAATCTGAGTATCCCCTGTTTGATTATCTGCACTGCTCGTTCTGCCTGGCCGTTTGAGGCCGGCTTGAACGGTGCCGTTCTAACATGGTTAATTCCATTGCCTGCCATGAAGTCCTGGAATTCAGTGCTTGTGAAGCACGGGCCATTGTCTCTGACCAAGATGTCCGGTAGACCGTGGGCGGCGAACATTGCTCGTAGACTTTCTACCGTGGCAGAGGATGTGCTTGAATTTAAAATGTCACACTTGATCCATTTGGAGTAGGCGTCTACTACAACCAAAAACATTTTCCCCATGAAAGGACCTGCGTAGTCCACATGGATGCGTGACCACGGCTTGGCGGGCCATGGCCAGGGGCTAAGGGGGGCTTCCCTGGGCGCATGGCCCAGCTGGGCACACGTGTTGCACCTGCGAACACAAAGTTCCAGATCTGCGTCTATCCCTGGCCACCAAACGTGTGACCTGGCAATTGCCTTCATCATGACAATGCCCGGGTGCTCATTGTGGAGTTCTCTGATGAACACCTCTCTGCCCATCTGGGGCATGACTACGCGGTTTCCCCACAGTAGGCAATTGGCCTGAATCAAGAGTTCATCCTTGCGCCTGTGAAATGGTTTAAATTTCTCAGGGCATGCCCTGTACGTGGCTGCCCAGTCCCCATTCAGGACACATTTCTTGACTAGAGACAATAGCGGGTCTCTATTTGTCCAGACTTTAATCTGACGGACTGTCACGGGTGAGCCTTCGCTTCCGAAAGCTTCAACAGCCATGACCATCTCAGCAGCATGCTCGGTAGCCCCCTCAGTGGTGGCTAGTGGGAGCCTGCTGAGTGCATCGGCGCAGTTTTCGGTGCCGATTGTGTAGTCATAGGCAGCTAACGTGAGTGCCCACCTCTGTATGTGGGCCGATGCGTTTGCATTTATGGCCTTGTTGTCGGCCAAAAGGGACGTCAGGGGTTTGTGATCTGTCTCCAGCTCAAATTTCCTGCCAAACAGGTACTGGTGCATTTTCTTTACCGCATACACACATGCGAGCGCCTCCTTTTCTACCATCCCGTAGCCCCTTTCTGCCTGGGACAGACGCCTGGAGGCATAAGCTACTGGCTGTAACTGACCCTTGGCATTGACATGCTGCAACACACACCCGACACCATAGGACGACGCATCGCACGTTAACACAAGTTTCTTACATGGGTCATATAGCGTTAACAGATTGTTGGAACATAACAAATTGCGTGCTCTATTAAAAGCCCTTTCCTGGCTGTCCCCCAAGACCCATTCACGACCTTTGCGTAGGAGCACGTGTAGCGGCTCTAGCAGGGTGCTAAATTTGGGAAGAAAGTTACCAAAATAGTTCAGGAGCCCCAGGAACGAACGCAGCTCCGTCGTGTTACGGGGTCTGGGTGCTCTCTGGATCGCTTCCGTCTTTGGATGCAGTAGGGCTGATCCCGTCTGCTGCTACCCTCATCCCCAGGAATTCTACCTCTGGAGCTAGGAAGACGCACTTCGCCTTTTTCAGTCGCAGACCTACCCGGTCCAGTCTGCGTAGCACTTCCTCCAGGTTGTGGAGGTGTTCTTCAGTATCTTAACCCGTAATGAGGATGTCGTCCTGAAAAACCACCGTCCCTGGAATCGACTTGAGGAGGCTTTCCATATTTCGTTGGAAGATCGCGACGGCCGAGCGAATCCCGAATGGACATCTGTTGTACTCAAACAACCCCTTGTGTGTCGTGATGGTGGTCAGCTTCTTCGACTCACTCGCCAGCTCCTGGGTCATGTAAGCTGAGGTCAGGTCCAATTTTGATAGCATCGCAAAGAGGTCCTCCGCTCTCGGTAGCGGGTACTGGTCTTGGAGTGACACCCAATTGATGGTGGCCTTGTAATCGCCACATATCCTGACCGACCCATCCGCCTTGAGCACCGGCACAATCGGGCTCGCCCAGTCACTGAATTCGACTGGCGAGATGATGCCTTCCCTCAACAGGCGGTCCAATTCGCCTTCTATTTTTTCCCGCATCACGTACGGCACCGCTCTGGCCTTGTGGTGTACTGGTCTGGCGTCAGGGTTTATGTGAATCACTACCTTGGCCCCCATGAAAGTGCCAATGCCGGGTTGAAATAATGAGTCAAATTTATCCAGGACCTGTGAGCATGATACTCGCTCCACAGAGGAAATTGCATTGACATCGCCCCATTTCCAGTTCATGACAGCAAGCCAACTCCTCCCCAGTAGTGCGGGACCATCCCCTGGGACAATCCAGAGTGGCAACCTGTTCTCCGAATCTTTGTGGGTCACGACTACCGTGGCGCTGCCTAGCACCGGAATGATCTGCTTTGTGTAAGTCCGTAGCTGTGCGTCAATCGGCAATAATTTTGGCCTCCTGGCCTTGGATGCCCACAACTTTTCGAACTGTTTGATACCCATCAGGGACTGGCTGGCACCCGTGTCTAACTCCATTGATACTGGGATGCTATTGAGGAGCACTTTCATCATTATTGGTGGCGTCCTGGTGTATGAACTGTATACGTGCTCCACATGTACTCGCTGAACTTCAGCTTCCAGCGATTTCCCCCAGTGTCCATTTCTGCAATTTCTGCAGGTATTTTGCTCATCTCTGCAAACTCCGGCTGAATGTATGCCTCCACGCCTCCAGCATGAGTTGCGGTTTGAAACAAAAGATCCCTGGCCAGTTGATCGTCCCTAACTGTCCCTGTTATTGTCCTTGAGTGCACCATTAACAGGTGTTGATGGCCCCATTACTGGCCGCATTGTCCCTTGCAATGGCGTGAATTGCTGTTCAGCTTGCCATTGTCTCTGTCGAACTCCCCCTCTGGGTTCGACTACATGTTGGGGCATGCCTGACTGCCCTTGTCTGCCTGGAGAACTGTGTGCTGCTTTAACAATGTTGAATCTCTGTCCCAACCATTCCTTAACACAGTACCTCTCGTCTGTTCTGCTAGTAGCCATGCTCGCGTGGTTTAAATCCCAGTTTCTTGTCGTCATTGATACGTCCTTACTACACAGTATAAATGCACACGAGGCCCATGCTTGAGAGAAGGTCAGTCTGTGACCTGTCCTTTATTCCTTAGCACTCAAGTGATGAAGGTGGGTGGAGCTTCCCCTTTTATACCTGAAGGTCCAGGTTAGGAGTGTCTCCCACCTAGTGGTCAGTGTTCTCACGGTGTACAATTTAGGTCAGTTTATACATGGGTTACAATGCTGGTTGAATACATGACACACACAGCACAGAAGAAGGCCATTCGGCCCATCGAGCCTGTGCCGGCTCTTTGAAAGAGCGATCCAATTAGTCCCACTCCACCTGCTCTTTTCCCATTGCCATGTTAATTGTTTCTTTTCAACTATTTATCCAATTCCCTTTTGAAAGTTACTGTTGAATCTGCTTCCACCACCTGTAATATATGCACCTGTGAGTATACGCACAGGTTTGTAGAGCTGGTGAGCTTAGGGAGGGCGATCAGATGTTGGTATGCGTCAGTACCCAGCATGCGACTTTCTGTCTTCAGACCCTGCAGAGATACCTCTACGTTGAGCCCCCTCCTAGATGGTGTGCGCTGGCGACATATTTCTTCTGCCAGCAGTACTGTCTCAATTACGACATGCAGCTCCTGTTTGTGAGCCTGGGGGGCATTAGGACCGTCATGCAGGGGCTACCTGTCTTTTACCAGGAACTCATCAGGGTCTGGAGCAGAGTCGCCACCAAACGCAGTTCTCCCCCGTCTGGAGTAGCAGCTGTCCTTCGGGAACCGCTGCTCAGGAATCCGTACCTCCACGATTGAGGTTTTAGGTGGCAGGCGGATGAGAGGGCTGTGGCTGGCAAGGTGACCAGGGTCAGGGACTTTCTCGATGGCGGAGGAGCGGGCTGGATGGTGCCAGACGTGCTGGCACGGCGCCTAAACTGGGCTGACGTCCGCTGTGCGGCCGATGCCATCGTGTCGCTAAAAACAGCGCTGGGCCCTGACTCCGTTAGGTGTGTCGAGGAGACTCAAGTACATGGGGAGATCCCGTCCGAACTGACCCCCGTCCGGACAGAATTCCTCATCGGTGCCAAGCCCTGAAACCTCCCTCGGGAGCCGGCGTCTCACAACTTGAGCCGCCTCGGGGAAATCCCCTCCGTGCCTTTCAGTTCTGCGCGGAGGGGTTTCCTGTACGGGCTGCTCCTGCACACTCTCAACCTTGCCATCCTCATCTGCCGTCCGGACAAGCCATGGCGCACCATCTTGCCGTCCGGAGGACGCGGGGACCCCGATGGAGTGCACTCTACAAAGGAGTCCTCCCACTATTTATTGGGGATTTGGCCTAGAGGGTGGTGCACGGAGCAGTCCCGTGCAATAAGTTTTTAAGTCGATTCACGGGCTCCCAGGCTGCCTGCAATTTATGCGGTCTGGAGGAGTCCGAGTTCCACGTTTTTATTGAATATGCGAGGTTGCAGCCGCTCTTCCAATATTTGAAGGGGCTGCTCCTTAAATTTTGGTTGCACTTCAGTCCCACACTCCTGATCTTTGGGCACCCTGTGCGGAGGGGAGCGGGCAGGTCGGAAGGCCTCCTCGTATGACTGCTCCTGGGCCTGGCCAGGCAGCAGGCAGTTGAGGGAGGAGGTTATTCAGCCCTATTGTCTGCCTCTCTTCCGTGGTTACATCTGAGCCAGGGTGTCCCTGGAGATGGAGCACGGGGTGTCCACCGGTATGCTCGCGGCCTTCCGCAAGTGGTGGGCACCAGAGGGACTGGAGTGCATCATTCCAACAGGGAACAGAATTTTAATTTGATTTGACAAGGTTCCCTTTAATGTTTGTTAGATACTTTGTGGGTTTTGGTGCCCTTACAAAAGGGGGCACTTGATTTAATGTTCTTCTAAAATAGTTGTAGAGCTGTTGAGTTGGGAGTGGCTTAGCCAATCACATGATGTTCACCAGACTCAATAAAACCCCAGCCAATTGGGTTCGGGAGATCCAAAATGATGCAGGTGGTTGTGAGTCTGGTGTATGAACTGGTAATGTGTAGTGTGATTGTTAAACCTTTTGCTAATAAACCAACTAGTTCTTAAAAGCAATGTGTTGCTATGAATTCTTAAGCAAAGAACTCATGAAACAAATTCACGACAGTGGCGTTCAGTTTAACACTCAGGGTCAGTGGTCAGCTTTACCTCAATTATCACTCTCATTGTCTGGTACTTGGACCATACCCAGGTTTCCTGTCTGAGGCAGAATCACACAGCACAGGAGGAGGCCAATTGGCTCATCGTCCCTGTGCTGGCTCTTTGAAAAAACTCTCCAATTATTGGATTGAGATATTAAACCGAGGGCCTTGTCTACTCTCTCAGATAAAAGATCCCGTGGCACTATTTTGAAGAAGAGCAGGGAAGTTATCCCCGGTGTCCTGGGGCCAATATTTATCCCTCAATCAACATAACAAAAAACAGATTAACTGGTCATTATCACATTACTGTTTGTGGGAGCTTGCTGTGCGCAAATCGGCTGTCGCATTTTGCACATTACAACAGTGACTACACTTCAAAAGAAATACTTAGTTGGCTGTAGAGCGCTTTGGGATGACCTAAGGGCGTGAAAGGCGCTATATAAATGCAAGTCTTTCTTTCATGTTATATAAGCCAAACTAAATTGCTCTTCTGGTCTCTGTTGCTATTTGTTTTACTGTGTTCAGTTCTGTGCACCGCCCCTCAGGGAGGATATATCGGCCTCGGAGGGGGAACCGCGCAGAATGATACCGGGACTCAAAGGGTTAAATTATGAGGACAGGTTGCACAGACTGGGCTTGTATTCCCTCGAGTGTGGAAGATGAAGGTGGGATCTAATTGAGGTGTTCAGGATGATTGATAGGGGAGATCGAGAGAAACTATTCCCTCTGGTGGGGTAGACCAGAACAAGGGGCAGAACCTTAAAATTAGAGCCAGGCCATTCAGGGGTGATGTCAGGAAGCATTTCTTCACACAAAGGGCAGTGGGAATCTAGAACTCTCTCCCCCAAAAAGCTGTGGAGGCTGGGGGTCAATTGAACATTTCTAAACTGAGATTGATAGTTTTTTGTTGGGCAAGGTATTAAAGGTTACGGAACCAAGGCAGGTAGATGGTGTTAAAATACAGACAAGGTGATTGGCAAAACAAACAAAGGCGACCCAAAGAAGCTACGCAGCGAGTGGTTAGGATCTGGAATTTACTGCCTGAAAGGGTGGGGGAGGCAGATTCAATTGTGGCTTTCAAAGGAAAAAATATTTGCAGGGCTACGGGGAAAGGGCGGGGGAGTGGGACTAGCTGAAGTGCTCTTGCAGAGAGCCGGCATGGGCTCGACGGGCCGAATGGCCTCCTTCTGTGCTGTAACCATTATCATCATAGGCAGTCCCTCGAACAAGGATGACTTGCTTCCACATGAGTTCACGGATGTTTCAGTGAAGGACCCGATGTTCCAGTCCTGAACTCCAGTTGAAGGGGTGGAAGATGCCTGTGCATGGATTTTTTTAACGTGGGGTGACCGTTGCACACCAGCCACCACACAGGCTTGACAGAGCTAGGTCTTGGTCCAGTGGCAAGGGTTAACCAGGACGACTGGAGACCTGCTCTGCTGCACGGATCTCCATCATCATCATCATCATAGGCAGTCCCTCGGAATCGAGGGGGACTTGCTTCCACTCGAAAAATGAGTCCTTAGGTGGCTGAACAGTCCAATGCGAGAGCCACAGTCCCTGTCACAGGTGGAACAGATAGTCGTTGAAGGAAAGAGTGGGTGGGACTGGTTTGCCGCACGCTCTTTCCGCTGCCTGCGCTTGATTTCTGCACGCTCTCGGTGATGAGACTCGAGGTGCTCAGCGCCCTCCCGGATAGAAACATAGAAACATAGAAAATAGGTGCAGGAGTAGGCCATTCGGCCCTTCGAGCCTGCACCGCCATTCAATGAGTTCATGGATGAACATACAACTTCAGTACCCCCTTCCTGCTTTCACGCCATACCCCTGATCCCCCGAGTAGTAAGGACTACATCTAACTCCTTTTTGAATATATTTAGTGAATTGGCCTTAACAACTTTCTGTGGTAGAGAATTCCACAGGTTCACCACTCTCTGGGTGAAGAAGTTTCTCCTCATCTCGGTCCTAAATGGCTTACCCCTTATCCTTAGACTGTGACCCCTGGTTCTGGACTTCCCCAACATTGGGAACATTCTTCCTGCATCTAACCTGTCTAAACCCATCAGAATTTTAAACGTTTCTATGAGGTCCCCTCTCATTCTTCTGAACTCCAGTGAATACAAGCCCAGTTGATCCAGTCTTTCTTGATAGGTCAGTCCCGCCATCCCGGGAATCAGTCTGGTGAACCTTCGCTGCACTCCCTCAATAGCAAGAATGTCCTTCCTCAGGTTAGGAGACCAAAACTGTACACAATACTCCAGGTGTGGCCTCACCAAGGCCCTGTACAAACTGTAGCAACACCTCCCTGCCCCTGTACTCAAATCCCCTCGCAATGAAGGCCAACATGCCATTTGCTTTCTTAACCGCCTGCTGTACCTGCATGCCAACCTTCAATGACTGATGTACCATGACACCCAGGTCTCGTTGCACCTCCCCTTTTCCTAATCTGTCACCATTCAGATAATAGTCTATCTCTCTGTTTTTACCACCAAAGTGGATAACCCCCACATTTATCCACATTATACTGCATCTGCCATGCGTTTGCCCACTCACCTAACCTGTCCAAGTCGCTCTGCAGCCTCATAGCATCCTCCTCGCAGCTCACACTGCCACCCAACTGAGTGTCATCCGCAAATTTGGCGATACTACATTTAATCCCCTCGTCTAAATCATTAATGTACAATGTAAACAGCTGGGGCCCCAGCACAGAACCTTGTGGTACCCCACTAGTCACCGCCTGCCATTCTGAAAAGTACCCATTTACTCCTACTCTTTGCTTCCTGTCTGACAACCAGTTCTCAATCCATGTCAGCACACTACCCCCAATCCCATGTGCTTTAACTTTGCACATTAATCTCTTGTGTGGGACCTTGTCGAAAGCCTTCTGAAAGTCCAAATATACCACATCAACTGGTTCTCCCTTGTCCACTCTACTGGAAACATCCTCAAAAAATTCCAGAAGATTTGTCAAGCATGATTTCCCTGTCACAAATCCATGCTGACTTGGACCTATCATGTCACCTCTTTCCAAATGCGCTGCTATGACATCCTTAATAATTGATTCCATCATCTTACCCACTACCGATGTCAGGTTGACCGGTCTATAATTCCCTGTTTTCTCTCTCCCTCCTTTTTTAAAAAGTGGGGTTACATTGGCTACCCTCCACTCGATAGGAACTGATCCAGAGTCAATGGAATGTTGGAAAATGACTGTCAATGCATCCGCAATTTCCAAGGCCACCTCCTTAAGTACTCTGGAATGCAGTCCATCAGGTCCTGGGGATTTGTCGGCCTTCAATCCCATCAATTTCCCCAACACAATTTCCCGACTAATAAGGAGTTCCCTCAGTTCCTCCTCCTTACTAGACCCTCTGACCCCTTTTATATCCGGAAGGTTGTTAGTGTCCTCCATAGTGAATACCGAACCAAAGTACTTGTTCAATTGGTCCGCCATTTCTTTGTTCCTCGTTATGACTTCCCCTGATTCTGACTGCAGGGAACCTACGTTTGTCTTTACTAACCTTTTTCTCTTTACATATCTATAGAAGCTTTTGCAATCCGTCTTAATGTTCCCTGCAAGCTTCTTCTCGTACTCCATTTTCCCTGCCCTAATCAAACCCTTTGTCCTCCTCTGCTGAGTTCTAAATTTCTCCCAGTCTCCGGGTTCGCTGCTAGTTCTGGCCAATTTGTATGCCACTTCCTTGGCTTTAATACTATCCCTCATTTCCCTTGATAGCCACGGTTGAGCCACCTTCCCTTTTTTATTTTTACGCCAGACAGGAATGTACAATTGTTGTAGTTCATCCATGCGGTCTCTAAATGTCTGCCATTGCCCATCCACAGTCAACCCCTTAAGTATCATTCGCCAATCTATCCTAGCTAATTCACGCCTCATACCTTCAAAGTTACCCTTCTTTAAGTTCTGGACCATGGTCTCTGAATTAACTGTTTCATTCTCCATCCTAATGCAGAATTCCACCATATTATGGTCACTCTTCCCCAAGGGGCCTCGCACAACGAGATTGCTAATTAATCCTCTCTCATTACACAACACCCAGTCTAAGATGGCCTTCCCCCTAGTTGGTTCCTCGACATATTGGTCTAAAAAACCATCCCTTATGCACTCCAGGAAATCCTCCTCCACCGTATTGCTTCCAGTTTGGTTAACCCAATCTATCTGCATATTAAAGTCACCCATTTTCACTGCTGCACCTTTATTGCATGCACCCCTAATTTCCTGTTTGATGCCCTCCCCAACATCACTACTACTGTTTGGAGGTCTGTACACAACTCCCACTAATGTTTTTTGCCCTTTGGTGTTCTGCAGCTCTACCCATATAGATTCCACATCATCCAAGCTAATTTCCTTCCGAACTATTGCATTAATCTCCTCTTTAACCAGCAATGCTACCCCACCTCCTTTTCCTTTTATTCTATCCTTCCTGAATGTTGAATACCCCTGGATGTTGAGTTCCCAGCCCTGACCCACGTCTCTGTAATGCCAATCACATCATATTTGTTAACATCTATTTGCACAGTTAATTCATCCACCTTATTACGGATACTCCTTGCATTAAGGCACAAAGCCTACAAGCTTGTTTTTTTAACACCCTTTGTCCTTTTAGAATTTTGCTGTACAGTGGCCCTTTTTGTTCTTTGCCTTGGGTTTCTCTGCCCTCCACTTTTCCTCATCTCCTTTCTGTCTTTTGCTTTTGTCTCCTTTTTGTTTCCCTTTGTCTCCCTGCATTGGTTCCCATCCCCCTGCCATATTAGTTTAACTCCTCCCCAACAGCACTAGCAAACACTCCCCCTAGGACATTGGTTCCGGTCCTGCCCAGGTGCAGACCGTCCGGTTTGTACTGGTCCCACCTTCCCCAGAACCGGTTCCAATGCCCCAGGAATTTGAATCCCTCCCTGATGCACCACTCCTCAAGCCACGTATTCATCTGCGCTATCTTGCGATTCCTACTCTGACTAGCACGTGGCACTGGTAGCAATCCCGAGATTACTACTTTTGAGGTCCTACTTTTTAATTTAGCTCCTAGCTCCTTAAATTCGTTTCGTAGGACCTCATCCCTTTTTTTACCTATGTCGTTGGTACCAATGTGCACCACGACAACTGGCTGTTCTCCCTCCCTTTTTCGAATGTCCTGCACCCGCTCCGAGACATCCTTGACCCTTGCACCAGGGAGGCAACATACTATCCTGGAGTCTCGGTCGCGGCCGCAGAAACGCCTATCTATTCCCCTTACAGTTGAATCCCCTATCACTATCGCTCTCCCACTCTTTTTCCTGCCCTCCTGTGCAACAGAGCCAGCCATGGTGCCATGAACTTGGCTGCTGCTGCCCTCCCCTGATGAGTCATCCCCCTCAACAGTACTCAAAGCAGTGCATCTGTTTTGCAGGGGGATGACCACAGGGGACCCCTGCACTACCTTCCTTGCACTGCTCTTCCTGCTGGTCTTCCATTCCCTATCTGGCTGTGGACCCTTCACCTGCGGTACGACCAACTCGCTACACGTTCTACTCACGTCATTCTCAGCATCGTGGATGCTCCAGAGTGGATCCACCCTCAGCTCCAACTCCGCAACGCGGTCCGTCAAGAGCTGGAGGTGTATACACTTCCCGCACACGTAGTCGTCAGGGACACTGGAGTCGTCCCTGAGTTCCCACTCCCTCCACTTAGGGCGGTCTTTGGCCAGGGACTCCCAGGTGTCGGTGGGGATATTGCATTTTATCAGGGAGGCTTTGAGGGTGTCCTTGTAATGTTTCCTCTGCCCACCTTTGGCTCGTTTGCCATGAAGGAGTTCCGAGTAGAGCGCTTGCATGGACCTAGTGCAAGCACACGTATTGCAGTGTGGGCTGATCTCATTGAATGGCGGAACAGGCTCGAGGGGCCGAAAGGCATCCTCCTGTTCTGACTAAAGTCAGAGAAAAAGTTTGGGAGGGGGAAAAATAAACTTGCTTGGTGTTTTCCCTCAGGTGTCTTTGTGCTCCTCGGCGTAATCCTGATTACGGGGGGGACAATCGCCGCTTCCAGGGACCTGTATTCCCACATGCTCCGCAACATCATGCACGTTCCCATGATGTTCTTCGATACCACACCGACAGGAAGGATTGTCAACAGATTTGCCAAGGTAGGCCTCTTTCTGGTAGAATCTACTCTCCTGACAGCTGCCCTGCCGGCTCGCTGGCCAAACAGGTCTGCGCTAAGCCGGGAAGATTGCACATTTGATTAAAGGCGCTGTATAACACGTAGAGGGATGTGTTCGAGGCCCAGGATCGGCGAGGGCCCAGGGGCAGCACGGGCCAGCCCACACTGCGATATGTGTGCGCACTGGGTCCATGCAGCAGAGCAGGTCTTCAGTCATCCTGGTTAACCCTTGCCACTGGACTAAGACCAAGCTCTGTCAAGCATATGTGGTGGCTGGGGTGCAACGGCCACTACACGTTAAAAAAATCCACGCACAGGCGTCTTCCACCCTTCAAGATGTAGTTCGGAATCCAGAATATTAGGTCCTTCATTGAAATATCTGTGAGCTCATCCCTTTTCGGCGTGGAATCAGGACATCCTCGTTTCGAGGGACTGCCTATGATGATGACTTTCTATGTAGGGGGCATCACCCATTAGCCTCCAACCACCCACATAGAAATATAGAAAGTGGAGCAGTAGTAGGCCATTCAGCCCTTTGAGTCTGCACCACCATTCAATATGATCATGGCTGATCCTCTATCTCAACACCATATTCCTGCTTTTTCCTCATACCCCTTGATGCCTTTTGTGTTTAGAAATCTATCTATCTCCCTCTTAAATATATTCAGTGACTTGGCCTCCACAGCCTTCTGTGGTAGAGAATTCCACAGGTTCACCACCCTCTGAGTGAAAAAATGTCTCCTCATCTTGGTCCTAAATTTCCTACCCCGTATCCTGAGACTGTGACCCCTTGTTCTAGACTTCCCAGCCAGGGGAAACATCCTCCCCGCATCCAGTCTATCCAACCCCGTCAGAATTTTATATGTTTCAATGAGATCCCCTCTCATTCTTCTAAACTCTAGTGAATACAGGCCCAGTTGATCCAATCTCTCCTCATACAACAGTCCTGCCATCCCAGAAATCAGTCTGGTGAACCTTCGCTTCATTCCCTCTATGGCAAGTATATCCTTTCTTACGTAAGGAGACCAAAACTGCACACAATACTCCTGTGCGGTCTCACCAAGGCCCTGTATAACTGTAGTAAGACATCCTTGCTCCTGTACTCAAATCCTCTTGGAATGAAGGCCAACATACCAATTGCCTTCCTAACTGCTTGCTGCACCTGCAGGTTTGCTTTCAATGACTGGTGTACGAGGATACCCAGGTCCCTTTGTAGATCGACACTTCCCAAGCGATCACCATTGAAATGATACTCACACTCGCACCCATCTCCCAGCACACTATTGGATAGTGACGAGTGGGAAACTTCTTGCCCTCTCTAGATGAAGTAAAAAAAAAAATTCATTCTCGGGATGTGGGCGTCGCTGGCAAGTCCGGCATTTATTGCCCATCCCAAATTGCCCCTTGAGAAGGTGGTGGTGAGCCGACTTGAACCGCTGCAGTCCGTGCGGTGAAAGTGCTGTTAGGGAGGGAGTTCCAGGATTTTGAACCAGCGACGATGAAGGAACAGCCGATATATTTCCAAGTCAGGATGGTGTGTGACTTGGAGGGGAATGTGGAGGTGGTGGTGCTCCCATGCGCCTGCTGCCCTTGTCCTTCTAGGCGGTGGAGGTCGCGCCAGGCATTGGAGGCATCTTTTCAGGGTCCCTTTGAACATTATCATAGAATGATATGGCACAGAAGGAGACCATTCGGCCCACCCTGCCTTTCACTGAATTATCTATCCAATCAGTCCCGCTCCCATGCTCTTTCCCCATAGCCCTGAAAATTAGTCCTCTTCTAGAGCCTTCAGCTGCCGAGACCCTGAGCACTGGAATACCCTCCCTAAACCTCTCTGTCTCTCACCCTTCAAGACACTCATTAAAACCTACCGTTTTGACCAAGCTTTTGGTCACCTGTCCCAATATCTCCTTGCATGGTTTGGTGTCAAAGTTAATCTGATTTAAGCTCCTGTAAAGCACCTTGGGACGTTTTTCTGCGTAAAAAGGCGCTATATAAGTGCAAGTTGTGGTTGTTGTCAAATTCCCTTTTGAGGATTCCCACGGATTCTGTTGGCACCACCCTTTCAGGAAGTGCGTTCCAGGTCATCTTAAACACCTCAATTAGATCACCCCTTAATCTTCTACACTCGAGGGAATCCAATACAAGGGAAGGAGAGTTTTTTTTTAAATTGTCAGTTATAAGTACATAAGAATTAGGAGCAGGACTAGGCCATTCGGTCCCTCGAGCCTGCTCCACCATTCAATGAGACCATTGTTATATATGTGAACTTGTATTTACTCTGTACAGCCATGAGAGGGCTCATCCCCTGGAGTCCCAAGGGATCCCATAATCCCTTGGGAGCACAGGTATTTAAGGAGGCCTCACAGGTTGGAGAGGCACTCTGGAGGCCTGCAATAAAAGACTAAGGTCACACTTTACTTTGAGCTCACAGTGTTCAGTTTGACTCTTTCTCCATACACAACAATCATGGCTGATCTTCTACCTGAGCGCCACTTTCCTCAACTGTCCCCATGTCCTTGATTCCCTTAATATCCAAAAATCTATCGATCTCAGCCTTGAATATTCTCAACGTCTGTACCTCCACAGCCCTTTGGGGCAGAGAATTCCAAAGATTCACCACCCTCTGAGTGAAGAAATTTCTCCTCATCTCAGTCCTAAATGGCCGACCCATTATTCTGAGACTGTGACCTCCTGGTTCTGGACTCCCCAGCCAGGGGGAACATCCTCCCTGCATCTACCCTGTCAAGCCCTGTAAGAATTTTGTATATTTTAATGAGATCGCCTCTCATTCTTCTAAACTCTAGAGAATATAGACCTAGTCTACTCAACCACTCCTCATAGGACAATCCCCCCATCCCAGGAATCAGTCTGGTGAACCTTTGTTGCACTCCCTCTATGGCAAGTATATCCTTACTTAGGTAAGGAGATCCAGGGGCCGAAATTGCCCACCGCCCGAAACGAGTTCCAAGTGTTCCGCCTGCCCCAATGCACGAGGCGAACAATCCGGAGAAACTCGGGTATCTGTGTGTGGGCCGGAAGTGGCCTCACCATCGGGGCCGGAAGTGAAGGCGGAGCGGAGTAGCCACCACTGCAAGGCATCAGCACCGAGCTGACGGCGCATCACAACGTGCCTCCTCCCATCAGTTAAAGGGGGGGGCGGTGGGGGGCTCTGCGAACTCTGCAGCCACTTTAGGGGCGAACACTGGCCACTCGGGGAGGGTTTTAGCCCGGCCTAGCGGGCCTGGCACCCAAGGAGGGGTGGGGGGGGGGTGACAGGCTGCCTGTCGGCGGCCCGGCCGAAACCCACAGACCGCAATTGTCGGCCCGACACGGCAGTCGGCATAAAATAAACTGGAGTCGCTGGCAGTGTCACCTCCCCTTTAAGGGCAGCTGGGCTGCCTAGCCACAGGAAGCGCACCGACAGCAAAAGCCGTCAGTGGCACTGACCAGCGCCGCTCCCGCGGAGCAACAGTCGAAAGGGGCAATTTCCCACGGGGCAATTTCAGAAATGGGCCGTCGCCGGTTGATAAGGTGTCGCCGCACGCACAATGCAGTAGCTACATAAGAACATAAGAAATAGGAGCAGGAATAGGCCATACGACCCCTCGAACCTGCTTCGCCATTCAATACGATCATGGCTGATCTGATCATGGACTCAGCTCCACTTCCCTGCCCGCTCCCCATAACCCCTTATTCCCTTATTGGTTAAGAAACTGTCTATCTGTGTCTTAAATATATTCAATGACCCAGCCTCCACAGCTCTCTGAGGCAGTGAATTCCACAGATTTACAACCCTCTGAGAGAAGAAATTCCTCCTCATCTGTTTTAAATGGGCGGCCCCTTATTCTAAGATTATGCCCCCTAGTTCTAGTCTCCCCTACACCACTCCAAAACTGAAGGAGGGCAATATCCAGACAGCCACGGGCCTTATAGAAAGGGGGGCAATTTCACCCCCCCCCCCCCCAAAAACTGTACACCACATTCCAGGGTGCGGTCTCACCGGGGCCCGATAGGATTGCACTAAGATGTCTTCACTATTATACTCAAATCCTCTTAACATTTGCAGTTTTCTATCTCTCCCTGTGCAGGACATTTACACCATCGACGAGACCATCCCCATGTCCTTGCGGAGCTGGCTGTCCATTGTCTTTGGTGTTATCGGCACACTGTTCGTCATTTGCCTGGCCACACCATACTTCACCATTGTGATTGTACCACTTGCTGCCCTTTACTATTTCGTACAGGTAACGTTGGCAGGACTCTTACTGTTCGGTGTATCCATAGAAACTTAGAAAATAGGAGCAGTAGTCGGCCATTCGGCCCTTCGAGTCTGCACCGCCATTCAATGTGATCATGGCTGATCCTCTATCTCAACACCATATTCCTGCTTTTTCCCCATACCTCTTGATGCCTTTTGTGTCTAGAAATCTATCTAACTCCCTCTTAAATATATTCAGTGACTTGGCCTCCACAGCCTTCTGTGATAGAGAATTCCACAGGTTCACCACCCTCTGAGTGAAAACATTTCTCCTAATCTCGGTCCTAAATTTCCTACCCCGTATCCTGAGACTGTGATCCCTTGTTCTAGGCTTCCCAGCCAGGGGAAACATCCTCCCCGTATCCAGTCTGTCCAACCCAGTCAGAATTTTATATGTTTCAATGAGATCCCCTCCCTTTCTTCTAAACTCTAGTGAATACAGGCCCAGTCGACCCAATCTCTCCTCATACGACAGTCCTGCCATCTCAGTCTGGTGAACCTTCGCTGCACTCTCTCTATGGCAAGTATATCCTTTCGTATGTAAGGAGGCCAAAACTGCACAATATACTCCAGGTGCTCTATCACCAAGGCCCTGTAAAAATGTAGTAGGACATCCTTGCTCCTGTACTCAAATCCTCTTGCAATGAAGGCCAACATACCATTTGCCTTCCTAACTGCTTGCTGCACCTGCATTTTGCTTTCAATGACTGGTGTACAAGGACACCCAGGTCCCTCTGTACATCGACACTTCCCAAGCCATCACCATTTAAATAATACTTTGTCTTTATGTTTTTCCTACCAAAGTGGATAGCTTCACATTTATCCAGGTTATACTGCATCAGCCATGTGTTTACCCACTCAACCTATTTAAATCGTCTTGCAGCGTCTTTGCATCCTCCTCACAACTCACAATCCCACCTCGTTTTGTGTCACCAGCAAACTTGGAAATATTACATTTGGTTCCCCCATCCAGATCATTTATATATACTGTGAATAGCTGGGATAGGATAGATGCAGAGAAGATGTTTCCATTTGTGGGAAAGATCAGAACTAGAGGCCATAAATATAAGATAGTCACTAATAAATCCAATAGGGAATTCAGGAGAAACTTCTTTACTCAGAGAGTGGTGAGAATGTGGAACTCGCTGCCACAGGGAGTGGTTGAGGTGAATAGTTTGGATGCATTTAAGGGGAGGCTAAATAGGTACATGAGAGAGAAGGGAATGGAAAAGTATACTGATAGGGTTAGATGAAGTAATTAGAATGAGAGGAGGCTTGTGTGGAGCATAGAGCTGTTGGGCCGAATGGCCTGTTTCTGACCAGTAAATACGTATCTAACCCCGTGCTGTACCTGCACTGCGAGTGTTTGATGGGACAGTGTAGAGGGAGCTTTACTCTGTATCTAACCCGTGCTGTACCTGCCCTGGGAGTGTTTGATGGGACAGTGTAGAGGGAGTTTTACTCTGTATCTAACCCGTGCTGAACCTGCCCAGGGAGTGCTTGATGGGACAGTGTAAAGGGAGCTTTACTCTGCACCTAACCTGTGCTGTACCTGTCCTAGGGAAAGTTTGATGGGACAGTATAGAAGAAGCTTGACTCTGTATCTAACATGTACTCTACCTTCCCTGCAAGTGTTTGATGGCACAGTGTAGAGGGAGCTTTACTCTGTATCTAACCCGTGCTGTGCCTGCCCTGGGAGTGTTTGATGGGACAGTGTAGAGAGAGCTTTACTCTGTATCTAACCCGTGCTGTGCCTGCCCTGGGAGTGTTTGATGGGACAGTGTAGAGGAAGCTTTACTATGTATCTAACCCGTGCTGGACCTGTTCATGACCCAGGAATCCAATTGCCATTTCAGCGCTTTTACATCATCACATCGCGACAGCTCCGGCGGCTGGACTCCGTGTCCCGGTCTCCCATCTACTCGCACTTTGGCGAGACAGTGACAGGTCTGAGTGTAATCCGAGCCTACGGACACCAGGCCCGATTCCTGGACCACAACGAGGAGATTGTGGATGAAAACCAAAAGTGTGTCTTTCCCTGGATTGTGGCCAACAGGTACTGCGTGTGTGTTCGCTTATGCTTTGTGTAACATTTTTGTTTTGTGGTGAAAAACCCATACCCATAGCGCAGGACGCCACGGAGTTCGAAAGGAGAAGAATATTCAATTAATCGTAGAATCACGCAACACAAGAGGAGGCCATTCGACCCGTCGTGCCTGTGCCGGCTCTTTGAAAGAGCAATCCGATTAGTCCCACTGCCCCTCCCCACCCCCCCCTTCCCCGCACTGCTCTTTCCCCATACCACTGTAATAATTCTCCGTCAAGTATTTATTCAATTCCCCTTTGAAAGTTACTATTGAATCTACTCCCACCGCCCTTTCAGGCAGTGCGTTCCAGATCACAACAACTCGCTGCATAAAAACATTCTCCTCATCCACCCCTCTGGTTCTTTAGCCAATTATCTTAAAACCTGGTTACCAACCTTCCTGGCAGTGTAACAGTTTCTCTCTATCTACTATATCAAAATCCCTCATAATTTTGAACATCTCTATTAAATCTCCCCTTAATCTTCTCTGCTCTAAGAAGTAGCTGTTATCTGAGGAGAGGTAATTGAGCTGGAGTGCCGTGTGCAGTTCAGGTCACCACATTACAGGAAAGATGTCATTGCACTGGAAAGGGTGCAGAGGAGATTTACGAGAATGTTGCCTGGACAGGAGAGTTTTAGCTATGAGGAAAGAATGGATAGGCTGAAGTTGTTTTCTTTGGAACAGAGGAGGCTGAGGGAGGACCTCTTATTGAGGTGTATAGAATTCATCATCATCATCATCATCATCATAGGCAGTCCCTTGAACGAGGATGACTTGCTTCCACGAGAGTTCACAGATGTTTCAATGAAGGACCCGATGTTCCAGTCCTGAACTCCAATCGAGGGGGTGGAAGATGCCTGTGGGTGGATTTTTTTAACGTGTGGTGACCGTTGCACATCAGCCACCACACGGGCTCGACAGAGCTAGGCCTTTATCTAGTGGCAAGGGTTAACCAGGACAACTGGAGACCTGCTCTGCTGCACGGACCTTATGGGAATCATGAGGGGCCTGGATAGAGTGGGCAGGAAGGCCTCCTGTCGTGCTATAAATTTCTATGATACACTGCACATGAAATGGGTCGGGATCTTTGAGCGAGAGATGTGTGAAAGGCCTTATGTAGATGTATTTGTATTTAACCTGTGCTGTCAGCTGCTCACCCCTCTGTACCATCCCATCACCATATGTTTCGGTGCAGGTGGCTTGCCATTCGCCTGGAGTTTGTTGGCAATTTGGTGGTGTTCTTTACTGTGCTGTTTGCCGTGATAGCCCGAGGCAGGCTGGACAGTGGGCTGGTCGGGCTCTCCATTTCATACGCATTAAATGTGAGTACATAAGAACATCGAACCACTGACCACATTTGATCAGCTCTGCTGGGCGGGCCACATTGTCTGCATGCCCAACACAAACTTCCAAAACAAGCGCTCTACTCCGAATTCCTACACGGCAAGCGAGCCCCAGGTGGGCAGAGGAAATGTTTCAAGGACACCCTCAAAGTCATCTTGATAAAAATGCAACATCCCCACCGGCACCTGGGAGTCCCTGGCCAAAGACCGCCCTAAGTGGAGTAAGTGCATCCGGGAGGGCGCTAAGCACCTCGAATCTCTTCGCTGAGAGCATGCAGAAACCAAGCGCAGACAGCGGAAAGAGCGTGCGGCAAACCAGTCCCACCCATCCTTTCCTCCAACCACTGTCTGTCCCACCTGTGACAGAGACTGTAATTCCCATATTGGGCTGTTCAAGTCACCCAAGAACTCACTTTTAGAGTGAAAACAAGATTCCTCGATTTTGAGGGATTGCCTATGATGAAGAAATAGGAGCAGGATTCGGCCATCTGGCTTCTCAAGCCTGCTCCGCCATTCACTAAGATCGCCGCTGATCTTTGACCTTGTAATGTATTTTCTTCATGGGTTCTTTGCTTAAGAATTCATAGCAACACACTGGCCCAGAAATCCCGGTCGGCTGCTTCCCGTGGGCCATCGGGTAAAAAACTTTAAAAAAGATGTGCACCTACCTGTTCCTGCTGCGCCCACGATAGTTCCCGGTCCTGCGCCCACCACTGACTGCGCATCGCAGCGCGTGCACGTCAAGACATGCGCAGGGCTGGAGCTGCAGTCACATGGCTCTAGGCAGCCAATCAGGTAAGTTGGAGTTCCCATTATGATGAATGAGAACCCCCCCACCAAAACTAATACAAAATAGAAAAAGTACACCACATTTTTTTATTAATTTAAATTAAAGTTATATAAAAAAAAATATTTTTCCTAATTTGAAAACAAAGTTTGTAAGTTATGGTTTAAAATAAATTTACTATAGTGGGAAGGGTTTTTAACAGTAAAATCTGTTTTTATCATTTTATTTTAAAATGTTTTTGTTTATTTTAAAACTCTTACGCCTATAAAAGTAGGCTATGCGCCTGCTTTTATCAGGCGCAAGAGTTTTCAGGACATTTGTTGGGCAAGATATGGGTAAATACCGCTATCTTGCTCTTGCAAATGTCCTGGCTGCCGAGATACGGAAGATCAGACTGGAAATGCCGGTTTTCAGCGCATGCGCATTGTGCACTGAAAACCGGCTTTTGCGATGCCTTCCCGGGTCCGTAGACACTCCGTACGGATCCGGGGAGCCGGGATTTCAACCCCATTACTATTAAAAACTAGTTTGTTTATTAGCAAAAGGCTTAACAATCACACTACACATCACCAGTTCATCCACCAGGCTCACAACCACCTGCCTCATCGTGGATCCCCTGAACCCAACTGGCTGGGGTTTTATTGAGTCTTGTGAACATCACGTGACTGGCTAAGCCACTCCCAGCTCAACAGCTCTACAACTATTTTGGTGTAAAACCACCCTTATTAACGAGGAGGGGGGCACTAAAACCAACAATTAAACCAATTAACGTTTTACCAAAACTTAAATCAAATTAAAATTTGGTTGCCAGGGTTGATGATGCACACCAGTCCCTCCAGCGCCCACCTCTCGCGGAAGGCCGTGAGCGTACCGGTGGACACCGCGAGCGTACCGGTGGACAACGCGTGCTCCATCTCCAGGGACACCCTGGCTCGGATGTAACCACGGAAGAGAGGCAGGCAGTCGGGCTGAATGACCCCCTTGACCACCCGCTGCCTGGACCGGTTGATGGCCACCTTGGCCATGCCCAGGAACAGTCCTACGAGGAGGCCTTCTGACCTGCCCGCTCCCCTCTGCACAGGGTGCCCAAAGATCAGGAGCATGGGACTGAAGTGCAACCAAAATTTGAGGAGCAGCCCCTTCAAATATTGTAACAGGGGCTGCAACCTCACACATTGCACATATACATGGAACACGGACTCCTCCAGACCGCAGAAATTGCAGATGGTCTGGGAGCCCGTGAACCGACTTAAAAACCTATTGCACGGGACTGCCTCGCAACACCCTCCAGGTCAAGTCCCCAATAAATAAGGGGAGGACTCCTGTGTAGAGAGCACTCCATTGAGTCAACAGCTCTACCAACCTGTGAGCATCCTCACAGGTGCATACATTACAGACCTCAAATCCACTTTCATGCACTATCCCCATATCTCTTGAATCTCCGAGAGTCCCAAAATCTGAATCTATCTCAGCCTTGAATATACTCAACGATTCAGCATGCACAGGTGGAGAATAGAGAGTCCAAAAATTCACAACCATCTCTTCGGCATTTCCCACAGCAGACACAGATTGGTTGGGGTCGAGTCGAGTATTTTTGCATCTCGTGTTGGGTCCAAACTCCTATGTCTCAATGCTCCCTTTCCAGCTGTTTCTTCTCACAGCCCAATTGCAGATGAGCAGCCTAAGGTCATTGGGACTGCCAGTACTTACTGATTCACCTTATATGATGATGTCCACATCCTGAGAATGAATAATAAAAACAAGGTATTCCTTTGCAGGAGGGGTTATTATAGAATCGTCGAAATGCTGTTACAGGAGGAGGCCATTCAGCCCACCCTGCCTTGCCTGTGCTAGCTTCTCTACCAATACTATCTACTCTAATCCCATGTCTTCTCTTTCTTCACACCCTTCAAGTGTAATCCCATCTCAGATATCCTGACTGGTCAAGCTTCAGTATCCTCTTGTATTAATGTGTTCCATGTTCCAGGAGCCCTTTGTATCAGAGTATTTCTTCCACCCTTCCTGTTCCAGTTCTGAAGTTAGGTGTAGTTTCTCTGCTCCCGCAGAAGACTAAATGAGTTAAGGAATCTGTGTGGCTCCAGGCATCAGCGCCAGTATGGCTCAAGACTGTTTCCAGGACACCTTGTGTGAGGGAATCACAGACACAGCCCCCCCGTCCCATCACTGCGTGTGTGGGGCAATCACAGACGCAGACCCCCGTCCCATCACTGTGAGTGGGGAATCACAGACACAGAACCCCATCCCATCACCATGTGTTGTGGGAATCACAGACACAGAACCCCATCCCATCACTGTGTGTGTGGGGGAATCACAGACACAGATCCCCATCCCATCACCGTGTGTGTGGGGGAATCACAGACACAGATCCCCATCCCATCACCGTGTGTGTGGGGGAATCACAGACACAGATCCCCATCCCATCACCGTGTGTGTTGGGGAATCACAAACACAGATCCCCGTCCCATCACCATGTTGGGAAATCACAGACGCAGACCCCCGTCCCATCACTGTGAGTGGGGAATCACAGACACAGATCCCGTCCCATCACCGTGTGTTGTGGGAATCAAAGACACAGACCCCCGTCCCATCACCGTGTTGGGGAATCACAGACACAGACCCCCGTCCCATCACCGTGTGTGTGGGGGAATCACAGACACAGACCCCCATCCCATCACCGTGTGTGTGGGGGAATCACAGACACAGCTCCCCGTCCCATCACCGTGTGTGTGGGGGAATCACAGACACAGACCCCCGTCCCATCACTGTGTGTGTGGGGGAATCACAGACACAGACCCCCATCCCATCACCGTGTGTGTGGGGGAATCACAGACATAGAACTCCGTCCCATCACCGTGTGTGTGGGGGAATCACAGACACAGACCCCCGTCCCATCACCGTGTGTGTGGGGGAATCACAGACACAGATCCCCGTCCCATCACCATGTTGGGAAATCACAGACACAGACCCCCGTCCCATCACCATGTGTGTGCGGGAATCACAGACACAGATCCCCATCCCATCACCGTGTGTGTTGGGGAATCACAGACACAGATCCCCGTCCCATCACCATGTTGGGGAATCACTGACGCAGACCCCCGTCCCATCACTGTGAGTGTGGGGGAATCACAGACACAGACCCCCGTCCCATCACCGTGTGTTGTGGGAATCACAGACACAGACCCCCGTCCCATCACCGTGTTGGGGAATCACAGACACAGACCCCCGTCCCATCACCGTGTGTGTGGGGGAATCACAGACACAGATCCCCATCCCATCACCATGTGTGTGGGGGAATCACAGACACAGATCCCCGTCCCATCACCATGTGTGTGGGGGAATCACAGACACAGATCCCCATCCCATCACCATGTTGGGAAATCACAGACACAGACCCCCGTCCCATCACCATGTGTGTGGGGGAATCACAGACACAGATCCCCATCCCATCACCGTGTGTGTTGGGGAATCACAGACACAGATCCCCATCCCATCACCATGTTGGGGAATCACAGACGCAGACCCCCGTCCCATCACTATGTTGGGGAATCACAGACACAGATCCCCGTCCCATCACCATGTTGGGGAATCACAGGCACAGACCCCCGTCCCATCACTGTGAGTGGGGAATCACAGACACAGATCCCGTCCCATCACCGTGTGTTGTGGGAATCACAGACACAGACCCCCGTCCCATCACTGTGTGTGTGGGGGAATCACAGACACAGACCTCCGTCCCATCACAGTGTGTGTGGGGGAATCACAGACATAGAACTCCATCCCATCACCGTGTGTGTGGGGGAATCACAGACACAGACCCCCGTCCCATCACTGTGTGTGTGGGGGAATCACAGACACAGACCCCCGTCCCATCACTGTGTGTGTGGGGGAATCACAGACACAGACCCCCGTCCCATCACCGTGTGTGTGGGGGAATCACAGACACAGACCCCCGTCCCATCACCGTGTGTGTGGGGGAATCACAGACACAGACCCCCGTCCCATCACCGTGTGTGTGGGGGAATCACAGACACAGACCCCCGTCCCATCACCATGTGTGTGGGGGAATCACAGACACAGATCCCCGTCCCATCACCATGTGTGTGGGGGAATCACAGACACAGATCCCCGTCCCATCACCATGTTGGGGAATCACAGACACAGACCCCCGTCCCATCACCATGTGTGTGGGGGAATCACAGACACAGATCCCCATCCCATCACCATGTGTGTGGGGGAATCACAGACACAGATCCCCGTCCCATCACCATGTTGGGGAATCACAGACACAGACCCCCGTCCCATCACTGTGAGTGGGGAATCACAGACACAGACCCCCGTCCCATCACCGTGTGTGTGGGGGAATCACAGACATAGATCTCCGTCCCATCACCGTGTGTGTGGGGGAATCACAGACACAGACCCCCGTCCCATCACCGTGTGTGTGGGGAAATTACAGCTACAGACCCCCGTCCCATCACCGTGTGTGTGGGGGAATCACAGACACAGACCCCCGTCCCATCACCGTGTGTGTGGGGAAATTACAGCTACAGATCCCCGTCCCATCACCGTGTGTGTGGGGGAATCACAGACACAGACCCCCGTCCCATCACCGTGTGTGTGGGGGAATCACAGGCACAGACCCCCGTCCCATCACCATGTGTGTGGGGGAATCACAGACACAGACCCCCGTCTCATCACCATCTGTGTGGGGGAATCACGGACACAGACCCCTGTCCTGCCCCCTGGGATTGTGACGCTCCAGGCTGAGTAAATCTGGTGAACGTTGACCTTCAGAAGGGCGGCCCTCAGTGAGCAGAGCCACTCTCTGCCGTTTGCTCTGTGCTTGTTTGCTCTTTCACCAATTGTTTTTCTCCCCCCACCCCCCGCCCTCAGGTGACCCAGGCACTGAACTGGCTGGTCAGAATGACATCCGAGCTGGAGACCAACATTGTATCTGTGGAGAGAGTCTCCGAATACACCAAGCTGGACAATGAGGTATCCGGGATGCAGGGCTGGGAAGGAGTTGAAAAAGGGAACAGGGTCCCCTGGGATTGGGAGGCAGCGTTGTAATAGGCCTCTACCTAGTGGACTACTGTGGCAATGCAACTGCTGATGTCAATAATAAAAAGATCATGTGGCAAGGTCACATGACAAGTTCCTGTAGCGCCATCTTGTAGTCTGTGTGCTTATGATGTCGTAAAGTATAGATCACATTGGCGACGCAGGATAGGATATTTGGATTCCCTAGCGTAACATCAGAGGCAGAAGAACTGGAATTTATAGAGTTATATCAAGTACAGCAGATAAACAGGCCGTTCGGCCCAAGGGGTCTGTGCCAGCGTTTATGCCCCACACGAGCCTCCTCCCACCCCTACATGTTTAGAAAACCCAAGCCAGTCAGAGTGGAGGAATAAAGACTTGCATTTCTATAGCGCCTTTCATGGCCTCTGGACATCCCAGAGCGCTTCACAGCCATTGAAGTACCTTTAGAAGTGTAGTCACTGTTGTAACGCAGGAAACGTGGCAGCCAATCTATGCACAGCAAGCTCCCAAGAAATGCAATGTAATAATGAGCCGATAATCTGTTTTTTTTTAAGTGATGTTGATTGAGGGATAAATATTGGCCCCAGGAGACCGGGGATAACTCCCCTGCTCTTCTTCCAAATGGCAGTTCTTTCTTTCTTTTAGGTCTGTGAGGAGAACGTCGACAAAGCTGACTGGTCCTGATCGCAACCCCCGCCCCCAAAGATTTGATTTCAAATCCCTCCATGGCCACGTCACCCCTCCCTATCTCTGTAATCTCCCTCAGCCCCTACACCCCTCCCTATCTCTGTAATCTCCCCCAGCCCCTACACCCCTCCCTGTAACCTCCTCCAATCCCCAACCCTCCCTCTGTAACCTCCTCCAGCCCCACACCCCTCCCTATCTCTGTAACCTCCTCCAGCCCTACACCCCTCCTTATCTCTGTAACCTCCTCCAGCCCCAACCCTCCCTCTGTAACCTCCTCCAGTCCCTACACCTCTCCCTATCTCTGTAATCTCCTCCAGTTCCTACACCTCTCCCTATCTCTGTAATCTCCTCCAGTCCCTACACCCCTCCCTATCTCTGTAACCTCCTCCAGTCCCAACCCTCCCTCTGTAACCTCCTCCAGTCCCTACACCTCTCCCTATCTCTGTAATCTCCTCCAGTTCCTACACCTCTCCCTATCTCTGTAATCTCCTCCAGTCCCTACACCCCTCCCTATCTCTGTAACCTCCTCCAGTCCCAACCCTCCCTCTGTAACCTCCTCCAGTCCCTACACCCCTCCCTATCTCTGCAACCTCCTCCAGCCCTACACCTCTCCCTATCTCTGTAACCTCCTCCAGCCCTACACCCCTCCCTATCTCTGTAACTTCCTCCAACCCTACACCCCTCCCTATCTCTGTAACCTCCTCCAATCCCCAACCCTCCCTCTGTAACCTCCTCCAGCCCCACACCCCTCCCTATCTCTGTAACCTCCTCCAGCCCTACACCCCTCCTTATCTCTGTAACCTCCTCCAGCCCTACACCCCTCCCTATCTCTGTAACCTCCTCCAGCCCTACACCCCTCCCTATTTCTATAACCTCCAATCCCACACGCCTCCCTATCTCTGTACCTTCCTCCAATCCCACACCCCTCCCTATCTCTGTAACCTCCTTCAGCCCTACACCCCTCCCTATCTCTATAACCTCCTCCAATCCCACACCCCTCCTAATCTCTGTACCCTCCTCTAATCCCACAACTCCCACGAGATCTCTGTGCTGCTCCAAATCTGGCCTCTTGCGCATCCCTGATTTTCATCGCTCCACCATTGGTGGCCGTGCCTCGACTGTCTGGGCCCTCAGCTGTGAAACTCCCTCCCTAAACCTCTCCGCCTCGCTACCTCTCTCTCCTCCTTCAAGATGCTCCTTAAAACATAAGAAATAGGCCATTTGGCCCCTCGAGCCTGCTCCGCCATCCAATAAGATCATGGCTGATCTGATCATGGACTCAGCTCCACTTCCCCGCTCGCTGCCCATAACACTTTACTCCCTTATTGCTCAAAAATCTGTCTATCTCCACCTTAAATATATTCAATGACCCAGCCTCCACCCCTCTGAGGCAGAGAATTCCAAAGATTTACAATCCTCATCTCAGTTTTAAGTGGGTGGCCCCTTATTCTAAGACTACGTCCCCTAATTTTAGTTTCCTCTAGGAGTGGAAATATCCTCTCTGCATCCACCTTGTCAAGCCCTCTCATTATCTTATAAGTTTCAATAAGATCACCTCTCATTCTTCTGAAGGCCAATGTGTATAGGCCCAATCTACTCAACCTATCTTCATAAGTCAATCCCCTACCTCTTTGACCAAGCTGTTAGTCCCTAATATCTTCTTATGAGGCTCGGTGTCAAATTTTGTTTGATAATCGCTCCTGTGAGAGGCACTTGGGATGTGTTGCTATGTTCAAGGCGCTATATAAATGCAAGTTGTTGTGGTAAAGATTGTGAGTGCTTGGGCCATCGGGAGAGGGCAGCGATGGGGTGGGGTGGATATGCGGGCGATGTTCACTGCCCTACTCCTTTCTCATTACTCCAGCAATGGACAAGAGAGGAAGTTCGGGGAATGCTGAAAAAAACATTTTAAATAAGAAACCATGATTTTTTAATTAAAAAAAAAATGTACTTCCTCTCAGGCTGCCTGGGTGACGGACCACCGACCCCGAGAGGACTGGCCAGACAAGGGTGAGATCGAATTCGTGGACTATAAGGTCCGTTACAGGCCAGAGCTTGACCTGGTTCTGCACGGACTGTCCTGTGAGATCCGCAGCAAGGAAAAGGTAAAGGCTTAGAAATCCGGGTAGCCAACAATGGAATCAGAGAACCACAGGAGGAGGCCATTCGGCCCATCGTGCCTGTGCCGGGTCCTTGAAAGAGCTATCCAATTAGTCCCACTACGCCCTGCCCTTTCTCCACAGCCCTGCAATTCTTTTCCTGTTCAAGTATTTATCCTGCTCCCTTTAGAAAGTTACTATTGAATCTGCTCCCACCGCCCTTTCAGGCAGTGCGTTCCAGATCACAACAACTCGCTGCATAAAAAGATTCTCCTCATCTCCCCTCTGGCTCTTTTGCTAATCACCTTAAAGCTGTGTCCTCTGGTTACCGACCCACCTGCCAGTGGAAGCAGTTTCTCCCTAATCTACTCGATTAAAACATAGAAGCATAGAAATTTACAATGCAGATGGAAGCCATTTCGGCCCATCATGTCCACGCCGGCCAACAAAGAGCCGCACAGCCCTCGGTCAGCAGCCCTGAAGGTTACATATAAACCTATGAACAATGAACGGAAAGGTAAAGAGCACCCAGCCCAACCAATCCGCCTCACATAACTGCGGCACCCCTTATAGAAACATAGAAAATAGGAGCAGTAGTAGGCCATTCGGCCCTTCGAGTCTGCAATGCCATTCAATATGATCATGGCTGATCCTCTGCATCTCAGAGCACTTAAGGAAGTGGCCCTAGAAATATTGGATGTATTGGTGGTCATTTTCCAACATTCTATAGACTCTGGATCAATTCCTATGGATTGGAGGGTAGCTAATGTAATCCCACTTTTTAAAAAATGAGGGTGAGAGAAAACAGGGAATTATAGACCGGTTAGCCTGACATCGGTAGTGGGGAAAATTTTGGAATCAATTATTAAAGATGTAATAGCAGTGCATTTGGAAAGCAGTGACAGGATTGGTCCAAGTCAGAATGGATTTATGAAAGAGAAATCATGCTTGACAAATCTTCTAGAATTTTTTGAGGATGTAACTAGTAGAGTGGACAAGGGAGAACCAGTGAATGTGGTGTATTTGGATTTTAAAAGGCTTTTGACAAGGTCCCACACAAGAGATTAGTGTGCAAAATTAAAGCACATGGTATTGGGGGTAATGTATTGACGTGGATAGAGAACTGGTTGGCAGACAGGAAGCAAAGAGTAGGAATAAACGGGTCCTTTTCAGAATGGCAGGCAGTGACTAGTGGGGTACCGCAAGGTTCAGTGCTGAGACCCCAGCTATTTACAATATACATTAATGATTTAGACGAAGGAATTGAATGTAATATCTCTAAGTTTGCAGATGACACTAAGCTGGGTGGCAGTGTGAACTGTGAGGAGGATGCTAAGAGGCTGCAGGGTGACTTGGACAGGTTAGGTGAGTGGGCAAATGCATGGCAGATGCAGTATAATGTAGATAAATGTGAGGTTATCCACTTTGGTGGCAAAAACACGAAGGCAGAATATTATCTGAATGGTGACAGATTAGGAAAATGGGAAGTGCAACAAGACCTGGGTGTCATGGTACATCAGTCATTGAAAGTTGGCATGCAGGTACAGCAGGTGGTGAAGAAGGCAAATGGCATGTTGGCCTTCATAGCGAGAGGATTTGAGTATAGAAGCAGGGAGATCTTACTGCAGTTGTACAGGGCCTTGCTGAGGTCACACCTTGAATATTGTGTACAGTTTTGATCTCCTAATCTGAGGAAGGACATTCTTGCTATTGAGGGAGTGCAGCGAAGGTTCACCAGACTGATTCCCAGGATGGCAGGACTGACATATGAAGAAAGATTGGATCGACTAGGCTTATATTCACTGGAGTTTAGAAGAATGAGAGGGGATCTCATAGGAACATATAAAATTCTGACGGGATTGGACAGGTTAGATGCAGGAAGAATGTTCACGATGTTGGGGTAGTCCAGAACCAGGGATCACAGTCTAAGGATAAAGGGTAAGCCATTTAGGACCGAGATGAGGAGAAACTTCTTCACTCAGAGAATTGCGAACCTGTAGAATTCTCTACCACAGAAAGTTGTTGAGGCCAGTTCGTTAGATTCAAAAAGGAGTTAGATGTGGCCCTTTCGGCTAAAGGGATCAAGGGGTATGGAGAGAAAGCAGGAATGAGGTACTGAAGTTGCATGATCAGCCATGAACATATTGAATGGTGGTGCAGGCTCGAAGGGCCAAATGGCCTACTTCTGCAGCTATTTTTTATGTTTCTATGTTTATGTTTCTATTTCAATACCATATTCCTGCTTTTTCCCCATACCCCTTGATGCCTTTTGTTTCTAGAAATCTATCTATCTCCCTCTTAAATATATTCAGTGATTTGGCCTCCACATCCTTCAGTATTACAGAATTCCACAGGTTCACCACCCTCTGAGTGAAAAAATTTCTCCTCATCTCGGTCCTAAATTTCCTACCCCATATCCTGAGACTGTGATCCCTTTTTCTAGACTTCCCAGCCAGGGGAAACATCCTCCCCGCATCCAGTATGTCCAACCCCGTCAGAATTTTATATGTTTCAATGAGATCCTCTCTCATTTTTATGTGGGACTTTATCAAAGGCTTTCTGAAAATCCAAATACACTACATCCACTGGTTCTTCCTTATCTATTTTATCAGTTACATCCTCAAAAAACTCCAGTATATACTGAAACCTTCTACACTCCATCCCAACCAGAGCCATGTAATCTCCTGGGAGAGGCAAAAACCAGATAAAAACCCCGGCCAATTTAGGGAGAAAAAAATCTAGGAAAATTCCTCTCTGGCCCATCCAGGCGATCGAAACGAATCCAGGAGATCACCCTGGCCGTATTCGATTCCCTGCAGTACTTACCATTATACCTGTGCTGGCCAACTAAAGGTTATCCAGTCTAATCAGCTCTAGGTCCGTAGTCCTGCAGGCTACGGCACTTTTGAGCCCAAGTTTCCACAGGATAAAAAACGGGCGCCCCTCCGAGCTGGGTGCCCGTTTTTCGCGCCTAAAACGGCGGCAGAAAAAAAACGCGCTATTCTCGAGCGCTTTGCAGCTCCTTGTCTGTTTGGCGCGGCGCCCAGGGGGGCGGAGCCTACACTCGCGCCGAATTTGTAAGGGGAGGGGGCGGGTACTATTTAAATTCGTTTTTTTCCTGGAGGCAACGCTGCGCGTGCGCGTTGGAGCGTTCCGCATGCTCAGTGTGAAAATAAACATTGGCACTCGGCCATTTTTGTAGTTCTTTGTAGCTGTTTAATTTTTGAACATTTTTTAATAAAAGCACATTGCTATCAGCACTGAGGCTACCCTTCTCACTGTCTCCTTCCCCTCCCCACCCTCCACGGCAACAACCCGCTGTCTCCTTCCCCTCCCTCCCCTCCGCGGCAACAAACGGCTGTCTCCTTCCCCTCCCTCCCCTCCGCGGCAACAAACCGCTGTCTCCTCCTCCCCCCCTCCCCTCCGCGGCAACAAACCGCTGTCTCCTTCCCCTCCCTCCCCTCCACAACAACAACCCGCTGTCTCCTTCCCCTCCCTCCCCTCCGCGGCAACAACCCGCTGTCTCCTCCTCCCCCCCTCCCCTCCACAACAACAACCCGCTGTCTCCTTCCCCTCCCTCCCCTCCGCGGCAACAAACGGCTGTCTCCTTCCCCTCCCTCCCCTCCGCGGCAACAAACCGCTGTCTCCTTCCCCTCCCTCCCCTCCGCGGCAACAACCCGCTGTCTCCTTCCCCTCCCTCCCCTCCGCGGCAACAACCCGCTGTCTCCTCCTCCCCCCCTCCCCTCCACAACAACAACCCGCTGTCTCCTTCCCCTCCCTCCCCTCCGCGGCAACAAACGGCTGTCTCCTTCCCCTCCCTCCCCTCCGCGGCAACAAACCGCTGTCTCCTTCCCCTCCCTCCCCTCCGCGGCAACAACCCGCTGTCTCCTTCCCCTCCCTCCCCTCCGCGGCAACAACCCGCTTTCTCCTCCTCCCCCCCTCCCCTCCACAACAACAACCCGCTGTCTCCTTCCCCTCCCTCCCCTCCACAACAACAAACCGCTTTCTCCTCCCCCCCCCCCGCTCAGCGACACGAACGGCTTTCTCCCCCGCCCCCCCCTCCCGCTCAGCGGCACGAACGGCTGCAGAATTCTCCCTGGCTGAAGCACTTTCACACAGGTAGGAAGATGGTTTATTTAATCTTTTCTTTGCTTATAAATGTTTATTCAGGTTGGATTTATTTGTATAATATTTGTAGAAGTATAAATAAGGATTGATTGTAGAATTTAATGACTTCCCTTCCCCCCCTCCCCCCCCACCTCGTTCCCGACGCCTAATTTGTAACCTGCGCCTGATTTTTTAATGTGTAGAACAGGTTTTTTCAGTTCTACAAAAATCTTCACTTGCTCCATTCTAAGTTAGTTTGGAGTACGTTTTCACTGTGGAAACTTTCAAATCAGGCGTCAGTGGCCGGACACGCCCCCTTTTGAAGAAAAAATTCTGTTCCAAAGTGAAACTGTTCTAACTGACTAGAACTGCAGAAAAGAAAATGTGGAGAATTGCGATTTCTAAGATAGTCCGTTCTCCACCAGTTGCTCCTAAAAATCAGGCGCAAATCATGTGGAAACTTGGGCCCAATAAGGGGTCCTGGCTTGTCCAGGTTTTGATCTGCCGGGCAGTGACGGGTGATTGCTCACTCTCAAATGCTTTCATGACTATGGCTAGATCTGCGGGCTGCGCAATTTCCACCCCCGTGGTGGTCAATGGCAGCCTATTGACAGCATCGGCGCAGTTTTCTGTGCCTGGCCTGTGGCGGATGGCGTAGTTGTATGCGGACAAAATGAGCGCCCATCTCTGGATGCGGGCTGATGCGTTGGTATTCATCCCTTTACTCTCGGAGAACAGGGATATAAGTGGCTTATGGTCAGTTTCCAATTCGCATTTTAGCCCAAACAGATATTGATGCATTTTCTTTACCCTTCTTTCTCAATCATGTTGTTGGCTCTCTCAGCCTTAGACAGATTCCTGGATGCATAAGCAACCGGTTGCAGTTTCCTGAAATCATTAGCTTGTTGCAAGACACACCCGACGCCATAAGACAACACATCACATGCTAGTACCAAATGCTTACATGGATCATACAACACAAGCAATTTGTTTGAGCATAACAATTTTCTCGCTTTTACAAAGGCATTTTCTTGGCTTTTACCCCAAACCCATTCGCCCCCTTTTCGTAGTAAGACATGCAGTGGTTCTAACAGTGTGCTGAGACCTGGTAAGAAGTTACCAAAGTAGTTCAGGAGTCCCAGAAACGACCGCAGCTCCGTCACGTTCTGTGACCTCGGTGCATTCTCGATTGCCTCCGTCTTCGCATTGGTGGGCCTGATGCCGTCCGCCGCAATCCTCCTTCCCAGGAACTCCACTTCAGGTGCCAGGAAAATGCACTTCGAGCGTTTTAACCTGAGCCCCACGCGGTTGAGTCGACTAAGAACTTCCTCCAGGTTCTGCAGATGCTCGACTGTGTTCCGACCTGTGACCAAGATGTCGTCCTGGAAGACCACGGTGTGCAGGAATGACTTCTGTAAGCTTTCCATGTTTCTCTGGAATATCGCTGCCACCGATCGGATTCCAAATGGGCATCTGTTATAAACAAAAAGACCTTTGTGCGTGTTGATGCAGGTGAGGGCCTTCAATGATTACTCCAGTTCCTGCATCATGTAGGCTGAAGTCAGATCCAGCTTCGTGAACGTCTTTCCTCCCGCCAGCGTTGCAAAGAGGTCGTCGGCTTTTGGTAGTGGGTATTGGTCCTGCAGGGAGAAACGATTGCTAGTTACTTTGTAATCGCCACAGATTCTGACGGTGCCATCTCCCTTGAGGACTGGGATGATAGGACTGGCCCACTCGTTGAACTCGATCGGGGAAATGATGCCCTCTCTTTGCAGCCGGTCTAGCTCGATCTCTATCCTTTCTCTCATCATGTATGGTACTGCTCTTGCCTTGTGATGGATGGGTCGCGCCCCCGGAACTAGGTGGATCTGCACTTTTGCTCCTTGGAATTTCCCGATGCCTGGTTCGAACAGCGAAGGAAATTTGTTTCAGACCTGGGCACACGAATTGTCGTCAGCGGGCGATAGCGCTTGGACGTCGTCCCAGTTCCAACATATCTTTCCCAGCCAGCTCCTGTGGAGTAGCATGGGACCATCGCCCGGTACCACCCAGAGTGGTAGCTTGTGCACCGCTCCATCATAGGTGACCTTTACAGTAGCACTGCCGATTACAGGAATAATTTCTTTCGTGTAAGTTCATAGTTTTGTGTGAACTGGAGTTAAGACTGGCCTTGAGGCCTTGTTGCACCACAACCTTTCGAAAGTCTTTTTGCCCATGATGGACTGGCTCGCGCCCGTGTCCGGCTCCATTGACAACGGGAGTCCATTTAGTTCAACATTCAGCATTATCGGGGGACAATTCGTGGTGAATGTGTGCACCCCATGTACCTCTGCCTCCTCGATCTGAGGCTCTGGTTCGTCGTGATCCTCTGTGGATCTGTCTTTCTCTGCAACATGGTGGTTTGCAGGTTTAACAGGTTTTGCAGCTCGCCTGCACACTCGTTGGAGGTGTCCCATTGTTCCACTTCCCTTGCAAACGTACTCTTTGAATTGGCATGAATGGAAACGATGATCACCCCCACAGCGCCAACAAGGTGTGAATGGCCTTGCATTCATCACCCTTGATGGTGGACTCTGAGACATCTGCAGACGTGTAGCTGCAGGTATGTGTGACCTGCTCTCTACGTTACAATTCGAAAACAACATCACTTTGTTTACAGTACTTGTAGCAGCACTTGTGTGCTGAGAGATTTGCTTCGTATTGTCACTGGTGGCAATGAACGCCTGGGCTATCGCTATGGCCTTACTCAAGGTTGGGGTCGCGACAGTGAAAAGTTTGCGAAGTATGGTTTCGTGGCCAATGCCAAGTACAGAAAAGTCTCTGAGCATGTGCTCCAAATGTGCTTCAAATTCGCAATGTCCTGCAAGGCGTCTTAGCTCAATGACATAACTCGCCACTTCCTGGCCTTCAGACCTTTTGTAGGTGTAGAACCGGTACCTCGCCATCAGAACGCTTTCCTTCGGGTTCAAATGCTCTTGGACCAGTGTGCACAAATCATCGTACGATTTCTCCGTGGGTTTCGCTGGAGTGAGCAGATTCTTCATGAGGCCATACGTTGGTGCCCCACAGACAGTGAGGAGGATCGCTCTACGTTTGGCAGTGCTCTCTCCCCCATCTAGCTCGTTGGCCACGAAGTATTGGTCGAGTCACTCCACAAAAGTTTTCCAATCATCTCCCTCTGAGAATTTTTCCAGGATGCCCACTGTTCTCTGCATCTTTGGGGTAGCTATCTGTATCTCGTCGCCAGTTGTAGTGTATGGAGAACGAGTCAGACTGAACACTGAGCTCAAAGTAAAGTGTGTCCTTGGTCTTTTATTGCAGGTCTCCAGAGTGCCTCTCCAACCTGTGAGGCCTCCTTAAATACCTGTGCTCCCAAAGGATTATGGAATCCCTTGGGATTCCAGGAGATGAGTGCTCTGGTGGCTGTACAGAATAAATACAAATTTACATATATAACAACAACCCTCTGCGTAAAGAAGCCTACCCTTCAAATCTCCTTCATGATTTTGAACATCCAACATAAGAACATAAGAAATAGGAACAGGAGTAGGCCATACGCCCCCTCGAGCCTGCTCCGCCATTTAATACGATCATGGCTGATCCATTCATGGACTCAGCTCCACTTCCCCGCCCGCTCCCCATAACCCCTTATTCCCTTTTTGGTTAAGAAACTGTCGATCTCTGTCTTAAATTTATTCAATGACCCAGCTTCCATGGCTCTCTGAGGCAGCAAATTCCACACATTTACAACCTTCTGAGAGAAGAAATTCCTCCTCATCTCAGTATGAAATGGGCGGCCCCTTACTCTAAGATCATGCCCTCTAGTTCTAGTCTCCCCCATCAGTGGAAATATCTTCTCTGCATCCACCTTGTCAAGCCCCCTCATAATCTTATACGTTTTGATATGATCATCTCTCATTCTTCTGAACTCCAATGAGTAGAGGCCCAACCTACTCAACCTTTCCTCATAAGTCAACCCCCTGATCCCCAGAATCAACCTAGTGAACCTTCTCTGAACTGCCTTCAAAGCAAATATATCCTTTCATAAATATGAAAACCAAAACCGTTAATCTTTTCTGCTCCAAGGAGAACAATCCCAGCTTCTCCAGGAGGATAGTGATAGACTTCAGGAAGACATAGACAGGCTGGTAAAATGGGCAGACACGTGGCAGTTGGAATTTAACGCAGAAAAGTGCGAAGTGATACATTTTGATGGGAAGAATGAATTGAGGCAATATAAACTAAAGGGTACAATCCTAAAGGGGGTGCACGAACAGAGAGGGTACATGTCCAGAAATCTTTGAAGATGGCAGGTTGAAAAATGCATACGGGATCCTGGGCTTCATAAATAGAGTACAAAAGCAAGAAAATTATGATGAACCTTAGCTGGAGTATTATGTCCCACTGCAGTGTGTGGCCCAGGGCCGTGCAGGGTACTGGAGGCTTCTTTCTGGGTTTTGGTGGCCTCAGACATTTTGTCATTTATTCAAAAGAGCATTGAATAGGGTTTGTGTCTGAACTCTCTCCCCCCCGGCCCCCTCAGACCCCCCCCAGACAGGTGTGTGTCTGATCTCTCTTCCCCCCCCCCCCACCCCCTCCCCAGACAGGTGTGTGTCTGATCTCTCTTTCCCCCCCACCCCACCCCCTCCCCAGACAGGTGTGTGTCTGATCTCTCTTCCCCCCCCCCCACCCCCTCCCCAGACAGGTGTGTGTCTGATCTCTCTTCCCCCCCCCCCACCCCCTCCCCAGACAGGTGTGTGTCTGATCTCTCTTTCCCCCCCCCCACCCCCTCCCCAGACAGGTGTGTGTCTGATCTCTCTTCCCCCCCCCCCACCCCCTCCCCAGACAGGTGTGTGTCTGATCTCTCTTTCCCCCCCCCCCACCCCCTCCCCAGACAGGTGTGTGTCTGATCTCTCTTCCCCCCCCCCCCACCCCCTCCCCAGACAGGTGTGTGTCTGATCTCTCTTCCCCCCCACACCCCCTCCCCAGACAGGTGTGTGTCTGATCTCACTTTCCCCCCTCCCCTCCCCCCTCCCCAGACAGGTGTGTGTCTGATCTCTCTTCCCCCCCACACCCCCTCCCCAGACAGGTGTGTGTCTGATCTCACTTTCCCCCCTCCCCTCCCCCCTCCCCAGACAGGTGTGTGTCTGATCTCTCTTCCCCCCCACACCCCCTCCCCAGACAGGTGTGTGTCTGATCTCACTTTCCCCCCTCCCCTCCCCCCTCCCCAGACAGGTGTGTGTCTGATCTCTCTTCCCCCCCCACACCCCCTCCCCAGACAGGTGTGTGTCTGATCTCTCTTCCCCCCCCCCCCACCCCCTCCCCAGACAGGTGTGTGTCTGATCTCTCTTCCCCCCCCACCCCCTCCCCAGACAGGTGTGTGTCTGATCTCTCTTCCCCCCCACACCCCCTCCCCAGACAGGTGTGTGTCTGATCTCTCTTCCCCCCCACACCCCCTCCCCAGACAGGTGTGTGTCTGATCTCTCTTTCCCCCCCCCCCCCTCCCCAGACAGATGTGTGTCTGATCTCTCTTCCCCCCCCCCCACCCCCTCGCCAGACAGGTGTGTGTCTGATCTCTCTTCCCCCCCCCCCACCCACTCCCCAGACAGGTGTGTGTCTGATCTCTCTTCCCCCCCACCCCCACCCCCTCACCAGACAGGTGTGTGTCTGATCTCTCTTCCCCCCCCCCACCCCCTCCCCAGACAGGTGTGTGTCTGATCTCTCTCCCCGCGCACCGTCCCCCCCAGACAGGTGTGTGTCTGATCTCTCTCCCCGCGCACCGCCCCCCCCCAGACAGGTGTGTGTCTGATCTCTCTCCCCGCGCACCCCCCCCCCCCTCAGACAGGTGTGTGTCTGATCTCTCTCCCCGCGCAGCACCCCCCCGTCAGACAGGTGCGTGTCTGATCTCTCTCCCCGCGCACCACCCCCCCTCAGACAGGTGTGTGTCTGATCTCTCTTCCCCCGCCCCCCACCCCCTCCCCAGACAGGTGTGTGTTTGATCTCTGTCCCCGCGCACCCCCCCCCTCAGACAGGTGTGTGTCTGATCTCTCTCCCCGCGCACCCCCCCCCTCAGACAGGTGTGTGTTTGATCTCTGTCCCCGTGCACCCCCCCCTCAGACAGGTGTGTGTCTGATCTCTCTCCCCGCGCACCCCCCCCTCAGACAGGTGTGTGTCTGATCTCTCTCCCTGCGTACCACCCCCCCTCAGACAGGTGTGTGTCTGATCTCTCTTCCCCCGCCCCCCACCCCCTCCCCAGACAGGTGTGTGTCTGATCTCTGTCCCCGCGCACCCCCCCCTCAGACAGGTGTGTGTCTGATCTCTGTCCCCGCGCACCCCCCCCTCAGACAGGTGTGTGTCTGATCTCTCTCCCCGCGCACCCCCCCTCAGACAGGTGTGTGTCTGATCTCTCTCCCCGCGCACCACCCCCTCAGACAGGTGTGTGTCTGATCTCTCTCCCCGCGCACCCCTCCCCTCAGACAGGTGTGTGTCTGATCTCTCTCCCCGCGCACCCCCCCCCTCAGACAGGTGTGTGTCTGATCTCTCTCCCCGCGCACCCCCCCCCCCCAGACAGGTGTGTGTCTGATCTCTCTCCCCGCGCACCACCCCCCCTCAGACAGGTGTGTGTCTGATCTCTCTCCCCGCGCACAACCCCCCCTCAGACAGGTGTGTGTCTGATCTCTCTCCCCGCGCACCACCCCCCCTCAGACAGGTGTGTGTCTGATCTCTCTCCCCGCGCACCCCCCCCCCTCAGACAGGTGTGTGTCTGATCTCTCTCCCCGCGCACCCCCCCCCCCCCCTCAGACAGGTGTGTGTTTGATCTCTCTCCCTGCGTAACCCCCCCCCCCAGACAGGTGTGTGTTTGATCTCTCTCCCTGCGTAACCCCCCCCCCCCCAGGCAGGTGTGTGTTTGATCTCTCTCCCTGCGTAACCCCCCCCCCCAGACAGGTGTGTGTTTGATCTCTCTCCCCGCGCACCCCCCCCCTCAGACAGGTGTGTGTCTGATCTCTCTCCCCGCGCACCCCCCACAGATAGGCCTGTGTCTGATCTCTCTCCCCACCCCCCCCCACCCCCCACAGATAGGCATCGTTGGGAGGACAGGTGCTGGCAAGTCCTCTTTGACCAACTGCCTGTTCCGCATCATCGAATCAGCCGGAGGACAGCTCCTGATCGATGGACTGGACATTGCCACCATCGGGCTGCACGACCTGAGGCAGCGACTCACCATCATACCCCAGGTAAGAAGGGAAAAAGAAAGACTTACATTTCTGTGGCATCTTTCACGACCTCAGGTCGTCCCAAAGTGCTTTATGGCCAATGAAATACTTTTGAAGTGTAGTCACTGTTGTAATGTAGGAAACGTGGCAGCCAATTTGTGCACAGCAAGCTCCCACAAACAGCAATATGATAATGACCAGATCATCTGATTTAGTGATGTTGATTGAGGGATAAATATTGGCCCCAGGACACCGGGGAGAACTCCCTGCTCTTCTTCGAATAGTGGCCATGGGATATTTTACATCCACCTGAGAGGGCAGACGGCGCCTCAATTTAATGTCTCATCCAAAAGACGGCACCTCCGACAGTGTAGCACTCTCTCAGTACTGCCCCCTTGATAGTGCAGCGCTCCCTCAGTACTGACCCCCTGACGGTGCAGCACTCCCTCAGCACTGCCCCTCCGACAGTGTGGCGTACCCTCAGTACTACGCCTCCGACAGTGCAGCACTCACTCAGTACTGCCCGTCCTACAGTGCGGCACTCCCTCAGTACTGCCCCTCTGACAGTGAGGCACTCCCTCAGCACTGCCCCTCCGACAGTGCAGCGCTCCCTCAGTACTGCCCCTCCGACAGTGCGACGCTCCCTCAGTACTGCCCCTCCAACAGTGCAGCGCTCCCTCAGCACTGCCCCTCCGACAGTGCGGCGCTCCCTCAGCACTGCCCCTCCGACAGTGCAGTGCTCCCTCAGCACTGCCCCTCCAACAGTGCAGCGCTCCCTCAGCACCGCCCCTCCGACAGTGCAGCACTCCCTCAGCACTGCCCCTCCGACAGTGCAGCGCTCCCTCAGCACTGCCCCTCCGACAATGCAGCGCTCCCTCAGTACTGCCCCTCCGACTGTGCAGCGCTCCCTCAGCACTGCACTGGGAGTGTTGGCCTGGATTTTTGTGCTCAAGTCTCTGGAGTGGGACTGGAACCCACAACCTTGTGACTCAGAGGCGAGGGTACTGCCCACTGAGCCACGGCTGACACTGACTTGCGGGCTGTGTAAGTTCGTGGGTTGTGACTAACCTCCCTATTACTGTGTTGTTCCTGTGAGGACCCCGTGCTGTTCTCGGGCACGTTGCGGCTGAACCTGGACCCCCTCAACAGACACAGCGACGAGGAAGTGTGGCGATCGCTGGAACTGGCCCACCTGAAACACTACACCACCACCTTACCCAACAAACTACAGCACAAGGTGTCCGAAGGAGGGGAGAATCTCAGGTACTTCCAACATCGGCACACCACAGCCTCGGGACCAAGCCACATAACGTTACCAGCGGTAAAACCATCACTGGGTCCACACGCGGCCTGTCTCAAGTTATCCAGGGGGAGCCAGAGGTCAGGGAAGGATTAATTCTGGTCCATGCAATCAGTGAGGTTTGAGGCACAGAAGGAAGCCATTTCGTCCCATCGCGTCCACGTCGGCCGACCAAGAGCTATCCAGCCCAATCCCACTTTCCAGCTCTTGGTCCGTAGCCCTGTAGGTTACGGCACTTCAGGTGTACATCCAAGTATGTTTTAAATGTGGTGAGGGTATCTGCCTCTACCACCCTTTCAGGCAGTGAGTTCCAGACCCCCACCCGCCCCAACCCCCACCCCCACACACCCTTTGGGTGAATAATGTTCTGCTTAACTCCCCTCTATGCCCCCTGGTTACTGACCCCTCAGCTAAGGGGAATAGGTCCTTCCTATCCACTCTATCTAGGCCCCTCATAATTTTATACACCTCAATTAAATCATCTTCAGGCTCCTCTGCTCCAAGGAAACCAACCTCAGCCTATTCAATCGTTCCTCCTCGCTAAAACTCACAGTGACCGCTGGTGTGTGTGTTGTGTGCACGAGTATGTATGCGAGTGTCTGAGTGTGCA